>NC_133952.1:1839307-2452410 GCF_031877795.1 Strix aluco | reverse complement strand
AGCATCTATTAAGAAATTCAAGTGTTTAAACAGTTTTGTAATATAAAGAAAATACAAACCAACTCAAAATAAGACTTCTAAAATAACAGCATTAGCACCAAGTGATCAACTACAACAGATCTAGGCAAGATGTAAAAATATTATTGTTGAGATTTTCTTCAAGCACCGAAAATGTACCTAATCTTTTGTCCACTGTAAGTTGTTCTAGGAAAAAATAACGACAATAAAACACACAAAACCTCAAATCACAATTCTGAAGAACTGCACTACCTTTTATCACCCAATCCAACAACTCAAGGGTCTGAAGTTGTCTAATGACACGACAGGGAGATCAAAGTCTAGCTTTGATTATGCTTGTAGACATATCTTACATAATGTTCTCCATTTTAAGCAGAGGAAATTTAGAACACATGAAGATTTAAGGTCCCATTTTGAAACCATATTGACAGTTTCCACTAAGATAAAATTAACAGTGGATCCACAAGTAATTCAGATTAAAGACTGATAAATTAAACCATTTGATGCATTTCCTTGGTGTTGGAGAAAACATCTAGACTGATGGGAATACATTTTGCCACTTTACTGCTACTTAAACTAGTGCTAACTATTATTTATTTGTATTCTGGAAGATTGTAGAAACACCAAAAGAAGGCTCAGGGCTATATGGATTCAAACTCACCAACACATACACACCCACAACCCCCCATAAAGATCTTGTGAAAGTGATAAATGCTGTCTAAAAAGAACTTGATGTAGGTGTACACAAAGTAACAGCAGGAGACTAAGGATTTTTTCTCTTCCATTTTCAAAATAGAGATATGGCCACTCAACTCCAGGTAGTCCAAAAAATTTAATAGTTCTGACACCTTGGTTTGGTTTATTTTTCAAATTTGGTGGGTTACTGTTGCCAAATGGCAGACATAAATAGATCAACAAAAGCCCCAAAGCAAACCTTTTGCTTGGATAGCTTATTTGCTTGGAAAATCGTTTTAAGAGGCAAGGGAAATAGCTGTTTGGCCAGTACAAGCAGCATTTCCACTAGAGGACTCTCCGAGTTAACTATCCCACGCCTCCATCTGAAGAACAGGCAAAGCCCCGATCTCCTTTACACAGGAGGCGGCTTTGCTTCAATCACGGCTGATTCACACTTTGAAAGCAAAAGATCAAAGTGTCATTAGGAAAACAACAACAACAACACCACCACCTTTATAAAGTTAAGGGCATTAACCATTTCACAGACTTCCTCTTGTGAAATTGTGGTTAATTCAAGAACACTAACACAGCGTATTCCGCTGTTTTTCTGTCTCCCCTCTGGTCTGGCCACTCAGAAGTTTATCTTTGTTATTTTATTTCCTCCTCACTATCTTGGCCGCAGTTTTCATGTTTTAACACTTTTGAAGGAAGCCTCCTAAGGTCGGATGCTACATTTACACTCGTGGCAGATTACACTCCTGTGGAAGGGAGCCTTCCCAGGAAGCACCGCTGACAGCTCCGGAGGCGGCAGCCAGGCTGCTGTGGGGGGTGGGCTTTTATTTTAAGGGTGGGTTGCCTTTTTTTTTTTTTTTTTTTTTTTTTTAAGAGAGCGAGCGAGAGCTGTGCTTGTGGAAGACCACGGCAAAGACCCCCTCCTCCGCAGGACTTCCCGGGCAGCAGCCACCACCGCCTCTCCCAGGCTCCGCTCCGCCCCTCGCCTCAGCACCGCCCCGGCCCGGCCCTCAGGCGGCCCCGCGGTCCCTGTCGCCGGCCCGGCGCGGGGCACCGCTCGCCGGGGAGCCCAGGGGAGCCCGCCGCCGCCACCCAAGCTACCTCACTCCTCCCGCCGAGGGCGAGCCCGCACCGGGAAGCCACAGGCCTGCGGCAGGCGGGACAACTCACAGCCTCTCCAGAGAGCTCCGAGGCGGGTAGAGGCGCCAAACCCCCCCAGCGCGGTATCGGTGGCACCCGCCTCTCCTCTCAGGCCTGGGGCCTCTTTCCGCCACGGCGCTACCGCCTCTCGGGGCGCGGAGACACTGCGCGGGCACCGAAACTCTGCGGCGGGGCCGAGGCGAATGGCGGCGGCAGCCCCCTGAGGGCGCGGGGGAGGGCGGGCCCGGCACTGCCCTCCGCACCTGCCCCCTCAGCCACCGCCCGCCCGCGCGCGAGCGGCGCGCTTGGCGCTGGCCTCTCCCATTGGCTGCAGGTGTTCCCCTACCGCGTCCTCGCTCGCTTTTGATTGGCTGAGGCGCCCCTACTGCCCAGGTAACGGTTCCCGGTTTATGATTGGTCGCGGGTGGGTGGGATCCTTTTTAGGGATTGGTTCCAGGTGAGTCGGGGCTTGCGATTGGCTGGCAGGTAGTGTAGGAGGTGTGCTATTGGCTGCGGGCGCTAACCTCCTCCGTCCGCCATGTTCGGCGCGGTGGCGCCGTTGCTCGCAGAGCTGGCGGGAGCGGGGTGCTGAGGCGGGACAAGGGCTGAGGGGGGACCCGCCTGAGGGGGGAGCGGAGCGTCTCTCCTCATCTTTCTTCTCCGGGGACTCGCCGGCAGGGAGGGCGGCGAGGAGCCGGAATCCATCCCTGAACTTCCTGGCGGGACTTTGAGCAACTTTCAGGCCGTGGAGGTGTAGCCGCGCACTGCGGGGACGCGTCTGGAGAGGCGGGCTCCGGGCAGGGAGCGTCGCCTGCTCTCGGTGGGTTCGCGGAGCAGGAGAGAAGCGGGACCCGTGGGGCCTCCCTCGGTCGGAGCAGGTAGGAGGAAGGGGCAGTCCCGAAGGTGTTGGGCGGGGAGAGCCCGTTGTCCCGGCACGGAACGCGGCAGCCGCCTGGGAAGTGCCGGCGCCACCCCGTCCCGAGCGACAGTGTCGCCTCCCGGCCGTTGTGTCCGTGTCTCCGGTGCTGAGGGAGCGTCCCTGGGGTCGGACAGGAGGGGTCTGCGTGTTCCTCCTGACCCTCGGGAGAGGATAGGTCGGGAGGCCGAATTCTGGGGTCTCTCCCTGGGACCTTTGTCCCTGCTTCCCCAGCTGGAGTGGGGGTTTAGGGACCTGCCTGAATGTTTACATCTTCATGGGAAGGTGGCGACAATCTTGAATAAACAGGATGTTTGTCATTCTCGAGTTGTAAAGGTAACTTAAATTGCTCCTTGGAGTTCCTTTGCTGCCTTTCTTGGGTAAACTTGTAACTAACGTTAATTGATAGCAGTCTTCCATGTGTATAAAAACTATTTTGAATTAAAATACTCTTTGGAAGAAAAGAGCTAGAAGCAGTGTTGAAGAATAAGTAAAGGTTTCTTTGGAGTACTTTTGGCCAAGAGAGAACTGTTGAATGTTTTATTAAAACACATCCTTAAGTGCTTGGGATATTTCTGTAAAACTAAACTACAGGGGTGTCTTTAACTGGTCTCATCTAATTTCTGTGCAGATCAATGGTCTTGTATGTTTTCCTTTGGATTTCTTGCTGTTCTCTGTAAAGCTATTTGTGTTTATAAAATTTGACACAACTCATTTATTTAGTAGTGTGTGTGTATATTCATCTGTATTCTGCTTTTCTTTCTATGTAGCTGGATTCAAAATCATCCAGAGGAGAAACACATATTTCACATGTGGAGCTGTTCACTTCAGAATTAAATGAGTTATCTGTCTTGAATGAACTTACTTCTATATATTTATAATTTTACTCAGAGTGCTAAATACAGACCATGCCTAGCAGAATGGGCTCAAAAATTGGCTTGAACAAAGACTTCATCAGAGTAAAAACACACTATAGTGGGTAAGTCGGTATGTTCTCTCCTTTATATTGTGTCCCATCTTAATTCTGAAGCATACTGAGCAGGAGTTCATAGTCTGACCTAGTGATAGAGTAACCAGGGCACTGGTGGATTTGTAATTAATGTCAGATCAGGTAGGTAAACTTCTGGGCTGTTGAAATACCACCCAGACTCCTGCAGCATGCTGACTGTGGAAAAGAATTGATAGTTTATTCTTCTCTTGAAAGGGGAGAGAATGTGCAGAACTGGCATACAGTTATTCTGGGTTGATGGGTTATTGATTCCTGTTTTGTTACAAATATTTGTGGTCACAGACAAGAATAGATCCATCTCTTGTAGCCAGATGCAGTTATTACGTAAAGAGATGATAAATCTTACATAATGAACTCTACAAGTTGCTGCTGAAATCAGCAGGAGACTATGAAGTACAGGTTTCCATTTACAGATGTCAGTTTGTCACTCTGCTCCTTGGGAGAAAACCTGTAATGATTAATATGAGTCCTTTTCTAGGGGGGATTTTTAGATACTATTTTAACTTAGAGCACTTCCTGTCTTGGAAAGTTAGAGGAGGTGTTTCTTTGTGGATAGATATTTAAGTCTTGATAAGTGGGTGCCATTGTTTTTGTCCTTTTTAGTTTGTCTTATAGAAATTTTAGAAGGAATTATTGGAATTATTTAGGTAAATATGAGAAGTGAGGGAATTTTGCTTACCTTGCAAGTTACCAGTAAATTTAGATGAACCTATGCAAGCTGCTTGAAGACTCAGTTTTAAGTGATTAAAAAAAAAATAAGTCAAACCCACAATATTTGTTTCCTGTTGTGAATAAATACTAAAAGTAAACTCTTGTATAGTTTGACCTTTAATTTTTGATAGCTGATTTCCCCTGTTCTTTTCCCAGTAATTTGACTAATGCAGCTTGAAGGGTGATGAGATGTTAACGCAGCTGCTTCAGTTATCTTCACGATGCTTATTTTTGCAGCTCTGATCTAAGGCAATATTAAAAAGTCATGGTCCTTTATGACATTCAGTCAGTTGTCAGTGGAGTCAGGAATATCTTATTACTTCAGCATGAAATTTTTCAGATGTGTTTAATTGGTTTGCTGCTACTGTGAGGACCTTGTAAGTTAATGTTGTTTTGGTCTCTCCTGTCTTCCTCCAAGGCATAAGTTTAAGTCAATTGAGGAGTTAAATATTTGGCCTAAGTAAATCCTTAGACTTGATTTGAAGTATTTAGACTGAATTTACTGGCGTTTGTTAAGTGACATGAGTCATCTTTTCTGATGTTCTACTGCTAAATAAGTAAATGTTGCTACTACTGTGGTTGTTCTTATATTGTGGTATAGAAAAATGCTGTTTTGAATTAAATGTAATGTAATTATGAAAGTCACTCCACCAAATCTTATTGAAAACAAAATGCTTTCTTGTTAAACTTGTCTACCAGGTCAATGCCAAGTAGTTTGAGGTCCTGAGTTTAGAATGCTAGAACAATTGTATTAATTTGGTAAATGCCAGTAGTTTTCTCATAAATTAATATGAAAATGTATCTGGTTTCACTTTGCCTTCAATTTCTAGCTATGCTACTGACTTTAATTCTTTCCTTATGCCTAGTCATTTGATTTTTATGTCTTCAATTTGCCACCTGTAAATTGAATGTCTAGTAGAATCTGTTCATTTATCTACAGGTTAAGTTTTCATATGAAAATTTGCTTACTAAAAATATAGATAAGCTTTTAGTGGTGAGAATTCATGTCGAAACTTGTGTCTTAACAAAATACAGAGATTTGCTACTTGAAATGAAATACACTTTACAAGAAATCCGTGTATGAAGGTAAATGCTGTGGTTTATTGTTACTGCTGCTCAGTGGTTTCTGAGATGTGTTCATAATAGTTAATGCAGATCAGTTGGGTTTTGTTGTTACTAATCTGCACTATGGCTTTGTTTTGGTTATTTAATAGATGCATGTGAACTGCTTTATGAACTCTGAGTGAAAGATTTGTACCGTATATTTGCCATTAGTAATAATTATTTTCTGTTCTGTTGTCTAATCCTATACCTCTGAATCATGTCATTCATAGGCTTAAGTTGAAAAGAGCACCTGAACTTCAAATACTTGGGTGATGCACTTCTCTGAGGTGCACGGATACACGTGCTTCTCTGAACCAGCAACAGGAGAGCTGCTTTAGCTCTCATTTATCATACATATCTCTATATTTATATATTTTTCATATATACATATCATTTCAAAATCCCAGTTAAAATTCTAAGTATGAGGAAGTTCTAAAACACGTGAACATTGAGCTGTCTCTGTACAGAGTCCTAGTATCTTAAGTATTCATGTTTCTGGGTGTGACAGAGTTCCTAACATAACATAGTATAAATAACTGCGTAAGTAGATTGCAAAAGAAAGTTAACTTGTGTACTTCTCATTGCATTACTCCAGTTACTTTAGCGTATCTGCTTCATACCTGGTTACTTGAAGTCACTTCATTTAAGTAGAGCAGTGATGCAGTATCATTTGCTCTGTTACCTTGGTTCTAAATGGTGGCACATTTAATCTGACAATGTGAACGATTCTCTTGCTATAACTGCTCATAGGTAACTTACTGGTCACTAGTTCTTCATGCTACTTTGTAGTGTCCAGTTTCAGATAGTTGACAAAAAAAGTGTCCTGTGGGATTCTTTAGTGTTGAGCTATGAATGATTTTCGTTTATCTGTGCTCTGATTGCCTAATGTGGCTGTACAGACATTAAGATTAAACACAGTAATTCTCAAAGGAACATGGGCGTCATTGACATAATAATAATTTGAATAAATATCATTAATGTTTGCATCTGCAATAGGTGCTGTTTAGCATACTTCAGCTGTTTTGTCCAATATGAAGTCTATTAATTGACCTGTAGAATGGCAGTGCCATCTGTTAGAATAATTTTAACAATTTAAGGCTGATTAGTATGCCAACTTTAATTGGAGTTTGTAGTGTGCATAGTAGAATATTGTGTTACTGCATAATTTCAGTTTTGGAATGTTGATTAGGTATCTGTGGGAGCGTGCTTGTCCAGAGTTACCCCAGATGTGTAGCTGCTTGAGCTCATGAGGAGCTGCATTTGTTATTGACCTTGTCTTGGTGCAAGGCATTGCACCAGACTTCAGACACTACCTTGAGAACTCATTTGGTCTCTTACTTTCATAAGTGCATAAAAGATGACTTTTTTAACAGGGGTGTTCTTAAACTTGACCTCACCTGACAGCTCTCAGTATTGTAATACTAATACAATTTACAAGTGGGCAGTTAGTGTACGTATTTCTTTTTCCATTGTTATTATGAAGAATTATTAAGTTGCTGTTCTTTGAGAACTTTACAAATTTTAGATTAAAGGTATACTTGAAAAGGTAGCAGTGCTTTTAATCTGAATTTGAAATTTATTACAGTTCTTTAAAATTGTTGTTTTAGAGCTTTGCTTACTGTAGTTTTTCTCAGCAAAGGCAAAATCCAAAGTTATTAGTGCTTATCATTTTAAATAAGTCATATAATTTAAGATTCTTAGTGTAGTACCTTGCGGTTTCTGGTTGAAAGACCTAAGTAGGCAAAATATGTAATATAACACGTTTTCTAAAATTACTTGTCACATAGTAAGAAAATAGGAAAACCATCTGTCGTGTTGGGAAACTTCTGATGTATTTACTGTATTAAACTAAGAGGGTAAAGAATTACACATGCCAGTAGCCATTAACTACAAAACTGTTTTCTAATTATCCCCTAAAAGGTTTTGAAAGCACTGAGATAACTTAAGTACATCTCCTCTTTCTTCCTGCACTTGTTCGATCAGTTGATCTCCTTGAGTCTGTCATTTAAAAACCATTTAGAAAACAGGAGAAAGTCTAATTCATATCCTCAAACTTTGTTCCGCATAATCCATTTGGGTTTTTTATCTTTATCCCGCTTTGACAGCGGTGCGTGGACTGTCATGAGAGGTATTCTCACACTGCATGGCTTACGTTAGCAGAGTTCAGTATTGGGTTCGTGTTCTCAGAACACTAAGGGTAGAGCACGTGATGCAGAATTTGAGTAAGGTTTTACCTCTGTTTTCTTGTAGTGGTATCTTTTGAGAATTTGCCTAATCCAAGCTTTCTCTCTAACAATATGGTGGATGTGAGGAAAAAAATACATTTTAAAAGGATTTTACAATGATTGAGATTTTACTTCTCTCCTGATGGAACAAGTACCTGGATAAAATTTAAGTCTTATGGTTTTTTACAACACTTCAAATGCTGTTAGTTATAATAAGGGAATTTGACTCACCCAAGTAAACATTCGTTGAAGATAGATTACTAAGACAATTCATTCCTCCATACCAAAGTGTTTTTAAGAAGTTAAAGGCTGTGAGATGTAATCCTATTGACTTCTGGCAACTAATTTATGTTAGTAGGAGCATTTTATATGAGGAGTGCTGATTCTCTAAGTGTGATTTTGCAGTTTAGAGTCAGTAGATTAAATTGTTGGAATATGGAGGCTAATGCAGATATTTTCTGATAAAGGCTTTTGTTTTCACCTCATGCAGGGACATCCTGATAACCAACTTGGATGCATCAATAAGCTATGATGAACTCTGTGATGAAGTGCATGAGATGTGTAATTTACAGCAGGAACAGCCAATTACCCTCAAGTGGATCGATGATGAAGGTATTGTACTGAAAATTACTTAGGCATTCTTGGGTGTATTGTTCATTGTGGTATAAAGAAGCGGCATTGAGGAGAACTTGTATGAACAAGTTTTCATGTTGTGGAGCTACTTTTGGTTTCTAAATACCAGGGTACATAACCCTGTCTTATAGACCAGGGAGCTTGGAGAAACGAGCCTCAAAACATCAAGGTTGATTGCAGTAGCACTTGAATTCACTTCTGTAGACGTGAAGGCTTTGTACTTTTCCATACTTTATGCTGAATGCTGTTTAATTTTAGACTTTCACAGGCCTCAAAATTTTCAGTTTCAAATTCTCTGCAAGATCCCTTTTTGATGTTTTTAACCCTGTCAGCTTCCAGAATGACAGGCATTTGCGTCTTCTGATTTGTGATTTATCTCTTGAATGAGTGTTTCTGAGAAGCAATGCAATTGTAATATCAGAAGACTGTTTTTAACTCTTCTAGGATTTTTCTATTTTATGCAAGGTAGGTCCTAAGAATTCCAGTAATAACTGATTTTTCTCTTCTTATGGTGGTTGTCCCTGGCAACTGCATGATTGTCACTGACTGTAGTTTTGATTATATTAATGGTCTAACACACCTTTACGTAAGAATTAGAGGGTAGATGTTGTCTATTACTATCCTGTTGGTGTAAAATGCAGTGACCAAACATGAAATAAAGATGACTTGAATTTGGTTTTGTGGCTTGTGGTTTGTTTTTTTTCCCACTTGACTGATACTTCAGAGCACCATTTTTCAAAGTTAATAGGCATTAAATAAAAATTTATCTGAAGTAAGTTGTTTCCCCATTGCGGTGGGGAAAAATGCCCAGTATATCTGAAGTCAGTCATGTCCAGAAATACAAAATGGAGGGGGGGGTTCATACATGGGAAAAATAGTGTAAACTTTTGTTTTTGTGGAATGTGGGGTTGATAAAATCATGTAAAAATGATTTGTTGTGAAAGTCTGTTTTTTACACTGTTCCTGCATGAAAGGTTGATGTTGCCAGATCTTGCTGTTCTAAGTTATCTTCAGATGTAAAGCAGTTTATCATTATTCTTCCACAAGTAGTTGTGAGAGAAACTTACCTTTTCTTCACCCTTCCTATAGGCCCTGAAATATCAGCATGATGTGAGATGGATTTGCATATTTTTCTGCTGTAAAATGTGGCAGTTCTCTGCAGCCTAAAGTTAGAGCTTTCTGGTTGCTGTGAGTAGTAGTGAAATAGGGATACTTGACACTGAGTGCCTTTGCTACCTTTTTTTGGCTTCATTTTGGAATGTGCGTGTCTGCTGATGATTTAACAGGAGCGTAGTGATGGGCCCAACTCGTGACCTAGTAGGTTGAGAACAGCTACCATGCAGTTATACAACTGCATGGGTGCTCAGTTGTTTTCCTGTGACACCTTGCCAAAGCCATAGTCTACAGCAGAACTCCTGGAACTGAATGTGGAAAGGTGAAACAGTACTAAATTGATTTGGCTAATGTGTAAGTATGAGTTTTGGTTTTTTTACTAGTAGCTTCTACTGTTCTTTTAGCCAAGTAGCATCGTTTGGTGGGTGAGTGGAATTTCAGAATAATGATTGAGGAAGGAGGTATCCTGTAGTCAAAGAAGATTCAGTCCTTTTAAGATACCAAGGAGTAGTATCAATTATTTTTAAATTTTACTCTTCTGATTTTCAAGACAGAAGCAACTGTACTAACTTCAGTTTCCTAACCCTCAGTTTCATGGCAGTCTAATAAATAAAAAGTAACCTGATCAGAAGTGCATGGAGAGTAATTACACTGCATGTGTTTAGCTATTTGAACTGCATGGCTGCTAATAAAGGGAAGATCATTGTAGGAAGAAGAAAACCTCATGAGTTTTGAGTTGAAGGATTTTAAGAGATGATTCTTGTTAGCTGTTTCTTGATTTGGATATCTGTTGCATTGGCTTTTTGAGGTTTGCTTAAATAAAAACAACAATTTTTTTTTTTTAGTTGTAATTCTAATAAGTATTTTCTCTAGTCTTGGTTAAATACATACCTGTACAGCCCTTTTTCTAATTCCTGATTCTAAGTTGTTAAATTTCAACCAATCTGCTGTTTTGGCTGCCTTCAATCCTCACAAGTTTTATAAGTTATCCTGTTTGTGCATATGAGTGAGTGTTTCCACTTATTGCCACACGTAATTTAAGTTCATTTGACCGATCACACAAACAAATGTTCTCTTTGAACTAACTTAAAGCAAACAATTGCTGATGGCTTAATTAATAAAGAAAACCTACTAAAGAGCTGAGGAGAATGAATTTTCTGTTGGGCTTTTTTAGTGTTTGTCTGGTTTTTAGAAGATCCAAAATGTTTGAACTATGAATAACTCATAATAAAATCCCATAAATATATAAGGAATATGGGTTGTTGATTTGCAGTACAAATAATTCTTTTGACTTTTATGTTGCATCATTGCAGTATTTACAGATCATGAAGAGCAGTGGCCTTCAAAGAGGGGTAGATGCACCCTGGCATGCATCTTTTTTTAAAAAATAAGAGGATTTTTTAAAAATTTGATTTAATTTGATTGTAATATGTGCATTGACGCTGGTGCCACCACGTGGCCTGTGTATCATACAGTCACGTGTCTCATGGTGGGCAAGGTGTGCTGTGGGAACAGTGGGTGTTCCACAGAGTTGCAGGGGTTGAGAGTGACACCCTCACTCATTTGCTCGCTTTCAGCGTGTTGTGACGTACTGCAGTTTACGTGTGTCTCGTTAAGTGGATTTATGGATTAATTATCTAGTTTTAGCTAAAATAACCCTCCCAAGGTAATGCTAATAATGTGAGCTCAAGCAGACAACAAGAAAATGGTGGAGCTGACATTTCTCGTACTCCTAAGGATGAACTGTCAGCCACACTGCAGGGTAAAAACAATGATTATCTAATCAGATCTGACAAGTCAGTCAAAGATTCAGAATTATCAAGAACAGTATTTGAAATATGTATTTACATCCACTATTTTTAATGATAAACCTCACCCTAAGTGTATGTTGTGTTTTGAGATAATAGCTAATGATAGTATGAAGCCATCATGAATAGCAAGACATTTAATAACTAAGTATCTAGAACAAGACAAACCTCTACCTCTTTTTTTCACTGATGTTTTAAGTCTTGTGATACTCAATTCAGTACTTTACAGAACTTCGCTAAACTTTATATTAAATTTTTAGAAGCCAGTTTTGAGGCTTATTACATAATAGCAGAAGACAAAAAGTCACATACCACTGGGGAAACACTTGTTCTTCCTGTCATGGTAAAAATGGCTGGAATAATATACAGAAAACAAGATGGGGACAAACTAAAATGTGTTCCCTTGTCAGAAAATACTGCTGGAAGATGCACAGAAGATATTGCTGAAGGTTTGAAGAAACAAGTGTTAAAACAGACTATGCAGTGTGGGGGGGATACGGGATATGTGAAGATGTAGTTTTCTGTGAGTCACTGAAGGAAAGACGTACTGGAAAAGATACAAACTCAACAGTAAATGACTTAAATAAAAACAATGTGTTATGGAAAAAGTGTGTAAGCCTCCACTGATGGAAAGGCTGATTTGACTGGAATAAAAGAAAGGATTCGGGGGTAAGGTTGCAGGGAGCGCACCGGACGGGGAATTCATCCACTGCGTCGTTCGTAGGCAAGCTACTGCAGCGAGGAGTTGGAGCCAGAAGTGTGTGGAGTGCTACAGCATGTCATCAATGTGATTAATTTTATAAACCCAAGAAATTTAGATAGGCTGGTGTTCATGATACTTAGTAATAAGTTGGGGAGTGACCATGAAACTTCCTCGGAGAGGTTAGCTGGTTATCTTTCAGCAGCGTGCTTAGAGTTGCTTGACTTAAAAGGAAAATGCTTAACTCATCTTTATAAAAAGATAAATGTTCCAAATACATGGACACTATCTGTGATGGCAAATGCCTGTCAGTAGTATGCTACCTAGCAGTTTTTTTGAAAAAAAATTAAACACTGAATCCTAATGATGGAGAAAGTAAGTGCTTTTCAAAAAGAACTTGTGCTGTATGGAGACAGCATTTTGAAAATGAAGATTTGGAGATATTTCTATTGCTCCACTGGTACACTTAAACGTGGAAACGGAATTTTCTAACCTCTTAAAAACTCTTCCAAACAGTTTCAGTGGGTTTTGAGCCCATTAGTTAAAAATGCAACTCTTTCAGGTTAGTTTGCAAGAACAGCTGACTGACATCAGGGAGGATGAAAATTTACTAACTGAATGCCAGCAAAACCTTTGCAGAAATGGTGGATGGGTTTGAAGAATGAGTATTATGATTTAATATGGATCTATGTATCTTTGAAGTATCTTTTTTTAATTGTGACACCATTAAAACCAAGTATTGAAATAAACTGAACTTAGAACCAGACCTTTGAATCATGATATCATAGAATATTAAACCAAGATTTTCAAGTCATGAAGCATGTTCAGTCACATAGCTCTCACTAAAAGTTAAAAATATTTTTAGTATTTTGAGAGGTAAGGTTTTGGGCTATTAATAAAAATATTTTTAATATATAATAATTTTTAAACTTGTATATTTTCATAATATACATAACTTATGAATATGTTTTGGGGGGTTGCGCTTAAAAAATTTTAATGATGGGATGTGCTGTCAAAAAAAGTTTGGAGACCACTGATCTAGAGATTATCATGGGCTGTTAACACAGTACTTCTGCCTCCCAGAGAGGTATTTCTGTATTATCTTCCAATTCAGATGTTTAAGATTAAGTAAAAATGTCCTCACTTAAACTGATTAGGATTTATGCCTGGGAAAGGTCATCTTCTGAAATATAGGTCTCAGTAATACGTGTGTTCTGGCTTAGCTTCCAGTTCTCCCAAGAAGCTTTTCCAGTGCTTTCTTTCTCTGGCACCAACAAATTAATTCAGTGTTTTCTTATGTAACATCACCAATGTGTCGTATTGTTACTTCCCAATCATATTGAAGCCTGTTCTGTTAGCTGAGAAGAGCCGTCCTTGGGCTGGCTGTCCTGCAGAGAAATGGAGTTCTCTATTTTCACTGCTTAAAGGCTAAGATCTGTACCACAGGTAGTTTTTAGTCTTCCAAATATTACTAGTTAGTAATGTTTTTGGGACACTCTGCCTGGATACTTGCATTCCTGCATATTTTATTAATATAAAGATAATGGTGTATGTCAGAGAAAAATGGTAAAGGTGTGGATAAGGCATGGTACTTGAGCTCAGGCCTTAGTGTGCAGTAATGCTTGGGTCTCTGTTTATTTTTTTCCCTGTGAATTTAATCCTGAGTGATATCTTGTAGTTTAGGGTGTGTGGGTTTTTTTGTTTTATCTATTTTAATAGTTAGGCTCTTCAGAATATGCTTTAAATTGTGGCTGGCATGTTGCCTTTTTGAGAACTTTTAAAAGCTCTGTTGAATCTGTTACTAAAGAATGTGGGTACAGAAGACAAAAGTCTTAGAAACTAAGGCTTGATATATCTTTCTGAAAGAGTGTGTCATTTGTGGGTAGGCTGGTTTCATTACTTATTTTCTGTTTCTTATTTCTTCTGTTTTGCTTTTCTTTTAAACCTAAGTTAAAAGAAAAAACATGAACCTATTTTCCTCAAAGCATACAAGCAAGCCCTGAAAACTTTAGAGACTATGAGAGAAATTAATTTTACTTTAGATTTCTACATTAGTGTTGACATTTGTAGCCCATCTGTAACTTTCATCCATGTGTCTTATTTTTTTACACTTTTTAATCATAGATTGCTTTTCTGTCAGTCTAGTAAGAGAGACTCACCTAGAATCTGTGTGCCTTCATAGCTTTTATGTTACCATATCATGGTTCTGCAGTCAGTGAAGTTAAGGTAGTAAGATAATGGGCGTTTTAACAAAGGGTAAATTCATTTTGAATTAAATTTTCAGGTTACTAGGAAGTGATCTTGCTTTTTTCTGCCGTGTGTTAAAGGTCTTTAAGCATATCTATTAGCTTTTGTATTTTGTTGTCACCTTGAAAGCCAACATATTTTTTTTCTATCTACTCGGTTTTGATAAAATTAGAAGGAAAAAAAAAAGTGTTGCTATATTTTGGCTTTGATCAAAATGCCAGCTTAATATCAAATGATTGCAAGAAAAGCAATCCTGGAGGCTGATACATTTCTTACTGACTAATTGCAATTCTCCAGTTAATTCTTTGGTCATAAATTTGCCTATGTATTGCTCTTTTATTAGGTGACCCCTGTACCATCTCATCTCAGATGGAACTGGAAGAAGCCTTCCGTTTGTATTGTCAAAACAGAGACGAAGGGCTGATTATTCATGGCAAGTATTACACAGTTAGAGAACCTGTATGAGTTTGTTTATAATCCTAACAGCTTCTTAAATGTCAGATTGGAACATCTTTGTCAAATAACATTATTCTGTATGTAGCTAGTGCCTTCTAGTTTGTTGTAAGAAGGAAGTGTTCCTTTGGGTGTGGAGCCCAAAGCTGAGACTATACAGTAGGCTTTGATGGGGCTTCATGTTCTAAACTGCACGTATTTGTTAATGCTGTAGTCAAGTATAAGATCTTTCCAGTATGGAACCAAACTTTGATTGTGTAATTTTTCACACAGAATTATTTAAATGCTTGCGGAAACTGTCTTTGTGTAAATATATTCAAGAATCAAGGAAAGCATACTACTGAGAATGTTTTGACTTAAAAATCTTAATGTTTTTGTTTTAGTTTTCTCAAGTATTCCAGAGAAACCTGGCATGCCCTGTCCAGGAGAAGATAGTGAGTACTAAAATGTTACCAAGTTTTATTTTTGTTTTTTCAGTCACAAGGAAAACAAATATATTGAAAGATGTTCATAATCAAGTGTTAAGTACATGTATATGTCTTGTGGTTTCTTAATAGAATGTAAAATGTTCCATATTTTATCAACGCAGAAGTATAAATCAACATTGTAGTACTGTTTCAATGTTTCTGAGGATTAATACTGGTTTCCAGTGACGGATATATTGGGAGGAAAAGAGGTCAGGATTTTAGATGCGTACTTGAATGTGGTCCTTTGCTTTTGTGGTTCTTTTGGTCTCTCAACTTCCAGGGCAAAGTGATGTACTGAAGGAGAGAGAGATGCAGCCTTTTTTTATGAAAAGCTTATTAATTTCTAAAAAGAATCCTGTGAAAGGTAGATAAACCTCCAGTGGAAGAATACGTGATTGATGTGGTTTACTTGTATTTCAGTAACAAACTGCACAGGCTTAGAAGTATTAAACAGCTGTATAGTCACTTTTCATTAATGAAGATGATGTTATCAGTACGTTAGTTCATATCTTTGTAAATGTTAAGGCAAGGAGTGTGACTGGGTGTCAGAGTTACCAGGTGATGCTTGGCTAGTCACAGTAGTATGAGTAAAAGCTAACTGAAGAATTGAAGGACCTTTGCTTATCTCCTTGGAAGATACAAGAGCAGATAAAATTAATTGCTGATAAAAGCAAGTAACACATACTTGCTTTTACATGTACTTGCTTGGTGTGGTTTTGAGATTGTACCAATAGGAGAAGACTACTTAGTTGGTTGGGATCTACTGACAGACTGGCTAAAAATGTGTAGTACAGTGGTCAATAGTTGGGAATCATATTTTTAGAGAAATAATACTAATATACTAATTGCCCTGTTGAGAACTTTTACTAAAATTTAGAAGATGGAGATGGAATAAATAACAAAATATTACAGTTTAAATACAATTTTTTACATTTAAACTACAGTAAATGAAAGGTTAAGTGTAAAAAGCAGACGAGTTTTCATGTTGTAGCTAGGTTGTTCAAGTTGTCTTACAGAAAGAAAAAAAGAGTAAATGTGCAACACTATCTGCTGTTCAGCCAGTTAGAGAAAATAAAGACTGTTTTCTATGCTGATTAGGAGTGTTAAAGAAACTATTTTCCTTAAGACGCTTCATTTTTTTTCCAAAAAGATAAAAGAAGATATCTATGTGATCTTCCCAGTTTATTTTTAGGGTGAGCCAAGCAAACATTTGTGTAGCTGTTTTCAATATACTACTTTCCATATATCTGAGGTTTTTTTCATGCCTTGTTTAATGTTGTTTGTGTACTTGCTTGTCTCTATCAGAATAGTAGCTCAGTAGGTTTCTTACTAATTTTGCTCAAGTTTCAACAAGGAAGTGGGCAACTGGTCCATCTTGCTATGTCACATAATGTACTTCTACTGCATGTGCAAGCAAATAAGACTTAATGTCAGTACTTGTTTGTCTGTGAGTTAAAATTCAAGTGAGGACCGTGTAGCTGTATTTTACCATATGTTGAAACTTTATAGATTTTACTATGCTGTCACTTTCCAGTTTAGCGTAACAGCTTGAAAATATCTTGTGGGAAAATATTTTCAGGCTTGAGTTTCATGATCATTCTGGAAAGAGTGGTCTTAGGTTTAAATGTGTTCTTGATGTGAATTGTGAGTTACAGAAGGTGTTATGACCTCAACTGAATCTCTTCCCTGACAAGGTCAAGTTTGGGTTGGCAGGCAAAAGTTGAACCTCTATCTACAGAAACTATTGTTAGCAGCAGTGAAAGTTTCAGTTTTCCCCACACATTCTTACTTTTCCCAAGTATTATTTTGGAAACGATGCTTTAGGATGTTTGGATAGTTCAATGTCTTGTGTGCCTTTGCCTTTTGTGAGAATGACAGTAAAAGAGAAAGTGCTGAATTTGGGGATTAGCTAGCCTTAGAATGTCTGTTATGTTCTACCAGGGCAGATTTTGATGCCAAAGATGAAATATAAGTGTTAATATAATACTCCATCATAAGTCTTCAGATGGTGTTCTGTGAAACAGCTGTCTTTCAGTGAAGACAGAACGGTTGATTTTATTTAAAATTCTAACTTTGGGGTGTCTCCCCCCCCCTTAATTCTGCAACTAAGAATGGAACAACCAAGTCTGGCATCACTACAGTATTTGGGGCTATTTCACAATGTGCTGAAACCTATTTTGTTTTCTTTTTCGAACTTGTTGGATGAAAACTGTGGGGAGTGAGCTCATAGGTGCATCTGGGCCACTCTGCTTTCCCAATATGGGAACTGAAAGAACCAGCTGACTCTAGCTCTGCTTCCATTCCTGTAGCTGTTTAAAGAGGGAAGGAGGAAATAAATCGTGTTGTATCAACCTAGACTGGTGCTAGTCCCAAATAGAATTAATTGCCCTTATTTGTGAAAACACAAAGCAAACTAATGTGAAATACTGTCAAGAAAAGTAAGCTAACTGGAGGAGGGAAAAGGCTGTTCCTTAAAGGGGTGTCTGTGCGAGTGGTGTGGCATAATAAAGTTCACTGCAATTTAATAATCTCATTAAAAGTGTAGATATTTTAGTACAGAAGTTTTTTGTGTTGATTTGTTAGATGCTTTAGTTATCTGAAGCCACGAGATGAACTACATAGCACATAGATTGGTGTGGCTCAGATGACCTGGTTATTCTGTCTGTAGGGTATTCCTCCCTGCATGGTATTACAGGTCATGTTGGATCATACTTTGTTTAAAAAGCCTGTTTAGTAGGATGTGCTCGGTAAATCATTTGTAGTCGGGTTTCTCATAATTTAATGAGTTAATTCAGGGCATACTGCCTCTTTGCATCCATGGGGCCTGCACAGAAATCTGGTATTGTGGCCTAGTTGTAACTATTTTCAAATTGTTTTACAACAGACCTATTAAATGGTGATGGTGCTAATTTAGCATAAAGTAATGCTTTTGATGTTATTGCTTGTTAGCTAAAGGCATACAACAAACATCTGCATTGCACTTAGACTGCATGGAAACGTTATTGATATTGGTGATATAGTTTATTTAAAGGACTGTTTATTTTGACAGGACTAAAATATTGTCCTTTTTTCAGAAAATATTTGGTATGTTTCAAAGTCTTTATTTCTATATGAGAGTATTACGTATGCACTTCTCTAGAGCATCATGGTTACACTATAAAGGAGCTTAAAAGTTTGCCTGAAGTTATTTCCAGAGGCAAATGAACAGTTAACTAGTCACTCTGTCCAAAATGAGCTTCTACTTAAATTAGCAGTCTCTAAGGGTGGACTTCTAGTTTGTTACAGAACTGCAGACAGTTTGAAATGGAATTTTTAACCAAAGTTATTCAATTGCTAAATAATTTAATTTGCAATATATTGCTCAGACTTGTTCATACTAGGTCATGGAGTGGCTCTTTGTGATAGTATGTGACTTTCTCAATTGCAAATATTTTGCAGAGAATTTCTGTAGAATTGTAAGTTTTTCTTTCCACTTCCTTCAGAACAAGAATGCTTTGGAAGAAGAGAGCAGAAATACATACTGAATGGTTTGCATTTGTGTTGAAATCTAATAATAGAGTTGCTAGCTGTCCTGGACCTTTGTGAAATTGATACGGTTTTGAACTGTACCAGCCAGTAAACCTTGAAATAAATGCATGTAATCCATTAATGGAATAAACCGTGTGACTAATAATTCAATTCTATTTGCATGCCTTAAGAAAAGTTCTTTTTGTGCTTGAAGAACCTACCTTCTTCTGTGGATGTGATGCTGTCTGCAAGATAGAATTTGCAGTCTCCAGCATCTGAACTTGTATTGTCTCTGTATTCCTTTTGCTCCTGAAATTTTACACTTTTTTCTTTCTTAATTTATTTTAATTTTGGTGAGACCCAGCTCCCACTATAAATGCACGGCTGCTGTTGCAGCAACAGTACCTTTCACCTTCAGGCAGACAGTTAACCCGTGCCCCCAGACTGGAATGACAGTGCTGCGACGTGGGTGAGGTGCCAGGATTTCTAAACCATCTAGCATCTCTTCCCAGATACTGAATGTGACCTCTCATAGGCGTTTCTAGCATCTGCTGGACTGGAGCCTCGGATACTTTATCACAGTGATTCCTGATAAAGATGGCAGGCTTTTAGACCAGTCTTTCGTATTTAAATTTTTTTTTTTTTTTACTTTTCTAGTAGATGAGATCAAATCTTTTGGATTTGATACTAAACAAGGCTGTTTTTGAAATGTTTAGGTGTGTATTTCTCTTCTGTGCTCATAAGCGATAGCCTTCCCGATAGCCTGATACAAGGCATGGTATCTGATTGGCAGTTTTATAACTTAGTTATTGTAGTCTCAGCTTATTTACACTGACAGATCTTGATCTGATTTATCACTCTTGGTGCTGCAGCGCATTGTATAACAAAGCATGTTCAGCTGAACAATTTCTATCGATTTGTAGGACTTCCCTAATGGAATTGCTGGTTTTATCAGAGAAATACTTGTTTTTGTGACATCAGCTCCTTGACATCCATGCCATGTTTTAGTTTGTGCCTCAGCTGCTAGCTACAGCCTCTCAAGGGAGCCAGTACCACCCGTGCCTGGATACATGAGGCAGAGATGTGAAAGGGAGAGACGGGGGTAACCAGTCTTCCATTAAATATTTGCTCTTAATGTTCGAGCTGATCCTGCCTATTGTCCTTGGTATCTAATGGTATTCAAACAGCGGCATCAGTGGAATAAAGGGAGAATGTTTCATTTCATACCTACTACATTGTAAAGCGTAAAGAATTACATGCTGAAGAAGCTAAAGAATAAAACCCAGTGAGTAATGCATGCTTTTTCTATAGATTTTATGTATCATCATTGTGATTGCTGTTATAAATTGAGGCCATTGATGCAGTATGTGTGTACGTGTGGTGCAGTAGATAATAGAACTCAGCATTTTGGTTATGATACAGTTGCTTTGCCTACCACCCTCCTTTGCAGCCATAGATTGTTACAAATGCAGAGATTCCTGCTGCCTCTTGTGCGTAGGGATGTGGCTGAGAGACCTCTCGGAAATGCTGATAAAATTGCATTGAAAGGACTCTTGGGGAATGTATTTTAGGAGGAAAAGAACAGAAGAGTGAGTGATGCTGCTGCTGCTAATACTGGAGATTAATGAAAGAAATGTATCCAAAAAACCCTGACGGTATGTGTTCAGGGCCTGTTTATTGTAAGATTGCTGATGTAAAGATTAATGATTTAGAAGCATCATTTTCTAAGGCCTTTTTGTTCAGTTGTGTTTAGTGGATTGTCTTGGATGTGTTTTAATTGTGAAATACTTGTTTTGGATTAAGGTTTACTTAGTTTCTAATATTGTCAGAATAAACTGTGCTAGTACACTTTGGCATTTTTACATCTGAACAAATAGATAGGTGTATTTAATGCTTAAATTCGTCTTGGATTTAGGTAGCTAGTGCTAAAAAATTTCAGGGTTGTTTTGCTGTTGGCTTCATTAAATAAAAGAATGCAGACTAGGAAACCTTTAAATAATTTCACAAAAGAGAAGAATATGTTTTTAATGTGTGAGTACTTATGGCCTTAGTATGACAGTAAATGAATGATGTTATTATCTAATATTTCTGGCTGATTTTGCTGCTTTTTTTTTTGGTAATTACACTGTGTTGTGGATGTCTCTTTTGCTCTTTGTTTATCTGCTCAGTATTTTAGTATTAGGTGTTGGGACTTCATTTTTCACCAAGCTGTCTGTCTTGAAAATTTCATCATAGGGTTGAGTAAAGGTATCTTACTAACCTAATTACTGTTGTGAGCTGTTTTATTTTAGGTGTAGATATTTGCTTTTGCTTTATTTCTGCCCGATACTACAAAATAGCACTGAAAGGCTTCTTGCTACAGTAGTGTGGCCTGTAAATATTTTTCTAGCTCATAAGGCAGGTTTTTCCCTTCATTTGTTACTGTATTGGCAGCAGTGATTAGGTTATTCAGAGCACGTGAACCAATTTCATCCCCCAATGAAGAAAGGAACTATTGCGACCATAGAGACTATTCTGAAGACATAGATTGGATTGCACTGGATAATTAGGCAATTTTGAAACTGCTAGTAACCCTCTCCTGGTTTTTAGTAATTGAGCTGACAGAGGGGAAAACTGTACTATTTTTAATGTAAGATATGTTGTTGCTTAGGAATTGAAAATAGCTGTGTCATAGTTTCTTGAGAATACCTGAAATCTGTTCCTCTGTCTAAACTGTGTACCACTTTTTTTTTTTTCATACATGGCATATTTGGAAAATATACATACAGATTATGAGAGAGCATAAGTTAATGAAAACAGAATTGTAGTTAAAGGTCTAGTTTGTTTATAATAATGTAATGTTTTTAATTCTAAATTTCAACACTTTTCCTACCTATGAAACATCCAATGAAGAATGAAGAGCTAGGCCTCCCTTTGATATCTTGCTTTACTTTAAGGTACTGGATGTTGTAGCAGATGTTTGTATACCAATTCATAAACTATAAACTAAAGAGGCAATGGAGTAAGGAATGCTTGGGCTAGTTTTTAAGGTGTCATAACAAATAGCAGGTGTTCTGGTTTTATTTATTTCACACACACACACACACACACACACACACCCCCCTTAGATATTGCTCAGAATGTAGTATAATCATACAGGAAAGATGTTACCTGATTTTAGAAAACTTCTCTTAGATGTAATGTCTAGCCCCGTCCCCCTGTGTTCTCTCTCATACTTCCAATTTATATACTTCGTAGAAGCTGGTAAATCCACTTTTGGTATATAGGCATTGGGGTAACTAAATTGGCAAGGAGGTGATGAAGCTTTTTGTGTTACTTATTGGAAGTAGTGGACATCTGTGAGCCTGTGTAAACCTTTGTTAGGCCTGTCTGTTTTGGTAGCTTGAAAGAGCTATTTAATGTGTGACCTCTTAAATGATATGGTCAAGGTTAATTATATATTATTGTACTTGGGATTCTGTGTAATACTGTCTTTTACAATTAGTTGCTCTATGCTAGTTACGATTTTTAATGTTTAACTGAGCCACAGAAATAGCAACTGAGGCCGGCAGTTGGTGTGAGTTGGTGTGAGAAACCAGATTTTGTGATAGATTTCAGGTGCTGCTTATTTGAAATGGAGAGCATTTCCGAAGTGAAGCCTTGTAAGACTGAGCAGTGACAGCAGTGGCTAGCCTTTGAAGGCTTGTTGTCAGTGCAAATCTGGATGGTAAATAAATCTCCTGAAGTGAAAAAGCCAAAAGTAGCTAACTTAAGGCATGCTGAGAGGGTGTTTTTCAGAAGAGGCATGTGAGAGCCCTAATCATCACTGTCAGTGCAAGAGTTAAGAGTTGAACAGACTGTGCAGTTCTGTCCTTAAACCACAGGGGGAAGGCAGTGACTTGGGTAGTGGGAAAAATGAAAAACTGAGATTCTCAATATTGACTAGAAAGCACCTCATTTGCAATTCTGAAGTTCCATTACTAATGCTTGTGCATTTCTAAGTGCTTGTCCTTGAATTGTTAGCTGGGGAAATATTTAAAATCAGAAACTATCTGGAGGCAAAACTTCAGTTTTTCAGTATGTTCCTCTTTACTTTTACAATAGCATGCTCATTCTAATAATAATAATGCTATTATATGCTGCTTCCAATAATTTCTGTTACCTACTGCGTTCTTCAGTAAAGCAGGTACGGATGCCCTGTGACTGCACAGGACTGTCTGTTCTTTAGGTTGTCAACTCTGATAAAAACTATTCTTACCCCTAGGGACTGCAAAGGAGGAAAGCCTCGGGCAGGCAGTGGTAAAATTGATACTGTAGAGCCTGAAACAATAGGTCTGGGATTGGAACTGATCCATTCATTTCAAGGTGCAATCATTGTTTTTAACAATAGCACTACACGCTGTCTCAGTGTTACTTTAAACTTGTTAGAAGGAATAGCTACCATGAAACGATTTTATACAGCAGATCTCATACACAGGCAATGGAGAGCAGAGTAGAAATGAAGAGGTTTTGGGTGGGAAGTGGTGTGTAAACTTTGTAGATCAGGTATAATTATCTTCCTGTCCTCTGTGGGGTGAGTTGAAAGCCTCCTTCCAAAAGCTGAAAGACAAATACCATCATTAATTTGAAAGGTATAACCATGCTTTCTTTAATGTGTTAAACACTGCAGCTTTCCACTAACAGACCAGATGAAAGGGCAGGTGCATAAGACTGTATCATATGCAGTTTTTTTTCTTGTAAGAATCAGAAGCTCTAGGATGGAAGGTTGCTTTCTTGGGAAACAATAATTCTCTGCATCATAAAAGAATTAACTAAGCTGGAAGACTTACTCAGTTTGCTATTAGAATTAGTGCATAATCATTTAATCCAAAATATAATGCATATGATGAATAACTCCCGAAACTCTTCAGATTTTTTTATTTAGCTACTGTCACTAACTAATAAGTTTAGTGATACTTTATATTGTTGCAAACTCTACTTATGTTATACTCATGAAATGTATAAATGCTTTATCTATATATAGTATATGGGGAAGCTTAGAAAAAGTAAAAGTACAAATGGGAAAAATCTGAGATTAGTTTTATTTATTGAATGATAAAAACTGAGCACAACTCAAAGAACTCAAATTGTGACCTAATAAGAACGCACACTGTGTGCATTTAATTTCAGCTTGCTTTCCTCCTAATATGAAGCAGAATAAGGTATTGTGAGGTACCTTATGTGTCAAAACAGTCAGACTGAAAAGCGATAGATCTGGAGAGTTAATCCTGCTGCAAGGTAGTAGTGTCCTCAGTCATACCGAGGTAGTGCGTACTTCTTGGTATAGCAGACGACTGATTAAATTGGAAGGAATTCAGAGAAATATGCTCCAGAGTCTGATTTCTTAGGAAAGCCAAAGTACACCTTTATGAAGTAATGGCTAAACTGAGTTTCTGTCATTCTACTAATAGTGGAATAATATAAACACTGGGGAGGGAAATGGAACTGTTTTAGGGTGGATCATAAGCTGAAGTAATGGAACCGTGCTGTGAAGGAAAACAGCTTGACTCCGAAAATGTGTCCCAACACTGAAACTGTAGGAACCAAATAATGGTTTCAAGGGCATTGTGAAGGCCACCTTATGAATTTGAAATAAGTGATAAATCCATTTTGACTAGCTGGTGGATTTTTTTGAACAGCTCTGCGTTTTTAGTGATCGTGTAATCAAGCAAGTGTTGATGCCTATCACTTAAGGGCAAATCAAGTAATTCAATATGCACTGGAAAAAACCTTAAGAAATAACATCAACTTAATACAAATAGTAACAATCTAAAAAATAGGAACACCATGCTTCTTATGAGAAGTAGCATGAACAGCCCATGGTAAATGCATTGCTTAAGGGTGGGGAGGTTAGCTAATTTCAATTTCATTCTAAGCACAGGTTTTGGAAACTTTTGGTAGTTCTGTGATCATCAGCTTCATGTTCAATAGCAGTTTGAAATACAAATAAATTGTTAAGGTGACTATGAAATAAGGGGATGGTCAGGTGCACGAGATGGGCCACAGCCAGATCTATGGAAAGGTTTCAATGCAAGAACAAGACTAGGACGTCAACTTAGAAAAGGACAACTGATGAAAAATGACACAATTAATTTGAAAATCATGTATGGCACCGATTAAGTGAAATCAGTTAACCATTTCCTACAGGACAAGAAGTAGGGATCTTAAGTCTTCTAAAATGTTTTCAGGGGATTTGTCAATACTTAGCTTTTTTGAACTTCCTCTGACCTTTTTGATAGACATGTTATCATTTGCCATTATCTCAAGATAAAAAAAATGAGACTAGGTGAAAATTTGATCTGACCAAGTTTTAACTGATCACACTTCAACAAACTGGATTCAGTTCCTTCTGATTGCTGTCTAGCTCACAAAAAATGGAATTTTCACTGCTTTCAATTACTTATAGATATGAATCGTGTACTCAGAGGATTAACTTTCTTCAGAAAATGTGTGGTGTCAAGTTTAGATTAAGATTCCTCCGCAAGCCTTAAATCATGCAGGCTACTGATAACATAAAGTAGAACTGAATTCTTGCAGGAAACTTCACTCGGTTGCTCCTTGCTTCTTTGTTTGCCTTCTTCAGTAATTTCACATTGTGTAGAAGACAGAGGCTTTCTGTCACCAGGCTTTTATTTATAATAAAGTAGTGCTTCATGTATGTAATAAGACATAGAAGTTTATTTAAAAAAAAAAATAGTGGCCTGCAAAGTGGATGCAGATATAGGCTAGAAGAGACAAACATGTTCTGCTGGAGTAATCTGGGCTTTGTGGCATTAGGTGGTTGCTAAATACAAATTATAGAGGTTTAGTTGAAGATGTAAAATTTGTAAATCTGAAAAATGAGCAATGTGTGGATAAAAATAAACCTAGAAAAGGTGCCAGTTTATTAGTTCAGGTAAGTAGAATACTGCTCAGGGGGTTCTGTTGCATAAATGGAGTTTAATACTAAAGAAATGCTTCATCTCCTGCTGAAGTTATTTTGCTACAGATTGCTTAAATATTCAGAACTTCATTTTGATCTGCTTCAGTACTAAGTTAGGTAGATTAAAGAATTAAATAATTTAAATAAGTAGTGGTTCAGTACTCTCTCAGCTTGATTAAAAAAACATTTTAATGCAGATCTTAATTCATGTTAATAGAACAATAAATTCAGTTTTCATTGTAGTAAATTTTTTAATGAAAGTGATTTTTATTTTGGGAGACTGTATGATGCAGTCATCAAAAAGAAGCCTTTTGGTCTTCCATTAACAATGCATTGCGAGCTTGGCTTTGTGGTGTGTGTAACCACTGTGGTTTTGTAAACAGAGGAGCCAACTACACATCATGAAAGGATGTAAAGTTTAAAGTTATGTAGAAGGACAAGTTAGAGGAGGGAAAATTTGAACCTTTTTTCTTTCCAAAGCAATGTTAATCACCTTCAGAAGTATGGATCCACCACCAATTGTCTTCTGTCCCTTTTCATAACGTGTTCTTTCAAATTAGAGCAACAAATACAGTGTCACTTTATCCTGTGTTTGGGCCAGCCTTGCCAAATGTGTATGTGTCGGCAAGAGCCGAGGAGAGGGATGTGTAACAGGTTGTGATCGCTGCCGTGCACAGGATCCTCTTATCGGGACAACTTCACTTCTGGAGTAGCAGCCAGTAACTGAACTCAGTGAGGATTTCTTGAGTAATGCTTTGGGTACTTTGCGATGTTATTTTTCAAGTAGGTCTGATAAATTTGAGATAAAATCATAAAATTCTGATCTCAGATTGCAAAATTATAGAAAAGCCACCACCATTGCATAGAAAAATGTGTTTGAGTTCTGAGTTACTTCTTCAACAAGCAGTAAGAAAAAGGCTTGTGAAGTAATGAAGTGTCTTCTGGACACTGAAAGCATAAATACCTTCAGTCACTTGAAAGTGTTTTAAACGAATCTATTTTTCCTATATATCTGCCATCTTAAATTCTTGGGGTTTTTGGTTAAGAAGGATTTTTAAATAATGCTAGTAAAATAATGCACTCTTATATTAGTTTGTTCTGTAATGCTATCATATTTTGGCAAGTAGTTCCAAAATAATTACTCTCCTTCCAAAGAAAATGGAAATTTATTCATTAGAGTATGCTTGATAGATCACAAAAACTTCTATAGACCTTATATACAAAGCAGTGTATCATTGTATATTTAAAACAAATCAACACTTTTCAGCAAACAGCTGTCTTGATGCATGAATACCAAATTTGTTTTCACTTAATTAACAAACATTTTTGCTTTGACTAGTTAATATACAAGTAAACTCGGGGCTGCTAGTCACTGAGTTCTATTGTTAACAGTCCTTAGTGATGAGTTAATAAATGGTTAGTCTCACAAATGAAAAGAGAATTCCAGTTCTGTGACTTGACTGTTGATGTTCTAGAATTCAGTATGGAAGTGGATCACCGAATTTGCTATAATTTCTCCAGCAGGTGACTGGGAGAAGCCTGCTTTTATACTAGCTTAATACCAGTTTTATCCATCTTGGCAACACTGCAAGTGTATTCAACTGTTCAACTCTTATGTGCACAGCGGTCTTTAATGAAAAGAAACAAATTGGTGAATGTGATGGAGGTATGTTAAGTTGTGCAGTCTTTCTTTGTTGAAGGGGATGTTCAGTTTTGCCCGAGGTTCAAGTGACAACTCTCTGTTCCTGTGCATCGCCCAGCTTGTATGCAGGTGGACAGATGGCCCCTGTAGCCGTGGGACTGGCTGCACTCAGCAGCCTCGCCGAAACAACTGCAGTTCTTACACTTGATGTTAAGGCAATCTGGATCAATTAAAAATGGAAAAAATCTCCAGATAGAACAAAACTCAAGTCTTTCATTTATTTATTTATTTATTTTGTTTGCCAGCAATGTGCCGAATTATCTCATGCATTTGTTTGCCATGATTGTTGGAGGGTTACATTTCCATTCCCATTTTCAAGAAATAATTCTGTAAACTGTGTTTGCCACTAAATGTTTAGATATCTCTTTTAAAGTATCAGTTGATTGTTTTCTTTTGCTCAAGAGGTATTAAGTCAAATCCTTGGATGTCTCCTGTCTGGTAGCTGAAGTAACTGTCTTGTTATCCTGGTAGGATGCATCGTTGTCTTCCACACTGGGTGTCTCTGTGAGGTGCATCTCTGAGGCCTCATCCACAGTATTTTTACAACTGATCAGTCCCTCTGAGCACAAGTAAAGGGAACATTTAAGGACAACTTACGTATTGTCTAGACATTTTATTTCTTGTATTTCTGTGAATATTGAAGTGGCATTATTTCTTTTGCTTGCAAGTAAAAGCCTGTATTTTTAAAAATAATTTTTAGATCCCTTTAATTTCTTAATTTTCTCATATATTTTGAATGCAGTCAGTATTTTTAATGGCAAGGTAATCCAGACTTTCTAATTGCTATTCATAATGAGCTTTTTAACTTGGAGACCAAGAAAGAGCCTAAGGCAATAACGGGTGTGATTGATCTAAAGGGACATTCAGCACCAAGGCAGCAGAGACTTTTCCAAAGGGAGATGTTAGCTCTGTTTTTGTTGGATGGCATAGTCTTTGTAAATGTGACTTACCACCTTGCAGTGGCACGGAGCCATTTTAACAGAAGGATATGAATATGAGCAACCAAGAGATCGTGCCTGAGAAAATAGTGTCTATGGAGGCCAGGTTTTCCACCTAGCAGTCCTGAAGTGGGAGTCATTGACCCCCTTCTAAGTCAGTGTGGAATAGGACATTCTAACGGTATTCTAGCTGTGTTGCAATAAATGCTGAGTAAATATTGCTGTTCTGTGAGATATGGTTTTATTTCCTTATTGGTTCTCTGCTGATGCTGTTTGTAGTACACTTCCTTTGTCATTATTGCTCTCTTAACTGTGCTTGACTTTTTTTTTTTTTCCTATAGAGGTTGATCTGACTTTGTAGTTAATTTTAGTGTCTGTTGAAAAAGAGAAGAAAGATGGGGATATGGTTTCCCAACTGCTAATCAGTTTTAAGTTAAACAAAAAATAAAGTGCTATCTTCTGAACATTTTAATTACTGCAAGAGGTAAAAGCACTTAATACCTATATATTGTTAAGGATACTCTTTTCCTGTTCTAACTTCTGAAAAGGAACAGCAATTGTACATAACAGCTTATTCACAATAAAAAAAAAAGGGCCAATTAACATCCCATACAATGTATGTCTGTTACATGCTTCAGAAAGCAGTTTTATTGTTTCAGTTTAACTATCTGGGACATACTAAGTAACAGATATGTGAAACAATGTCCTATCAAAGTTCTTCAGAACTTTCTTTCCCAGAATTTGTTCTATCTTTATATGTAATTATTTTTATATGTTATCTTTTTATCTAATTCAGTCTCTCTGAAATACCAATATCAGTTTCCTACTTGTAATTCATGAGTTGGTTTTGAAAGAATGCTCACTTGTCTGCTCAGCAAAACATTAAAAGAACAAAACAAAAACTGGGCATTCTCATACTGTCCAGCTGGCAGGCAATGTAATTGGCCTGTAAACAAGTTGCATTAATCTCTGAGAAGTGATTTGCAGCAATAGCAAATTATCTCTGTGCTTAGTATAGTAAAAGATTTCATTATAGTTTGATCACATAAAAGCAGACTTTGGGATTGCATTTGTAAATCCAAATGCAGAAGAAATAATTTTTATTGTGGCCATCTCACTGCCATTCATTGGTGTAAACCACACTTTTCAAACAACTGATGAATTGTCTTACATATTCTGGAAAATACAAGCATTTCTAAACTTTCAGATGGAAAAATAATATTTTGGGCTTGGGGGCAGGTTGGGCCTGTCTTTTAAATTGTTTCTCTTCTCCATGCTGGAAGAATGCATTGTCATTTGGAAAATAATGGAGCCTTCTATTTCTCCTTACATCACCAAGTTATATTTTTCAAAGAAAAGCTTCTCATCCTTTCTCCTAAGTTCTGAGGAGGTCACTACTGATTTGGGGGAGTATCTTCTTTAATTGAGTTAATTTGAAATGAGCACTGAACAGTAGCCAAATTTCTCATCCATTTATATCCACAATTAAATGTATGTGTGTGTATTTAATTTTTTCCTTAAAAGTTTTTTCTACAATATTTGTTAAAATATGAAAAAGCCCCAAAACCCTAGGGGAAATGCCTTTGAAAAAACAATATTAAATATACTTACAAGGTTCACTGTGCATTACTGTTAGTGATGTAGTTGCACAGCTTGACAACAGAGGGAAGAATTGCACAACAGCAACTGTCAGTTGTTTCACACTGCTTTTTACATAGAGACAGCTGGTTAATTTTGTTTCAGACATTCAGTTTGAGTATTTTTATTTCCCTTGTAATCTTAACTTGAAAAACAGTCTCTTTTTTCTCTAATTTTCCAATCTTGGAAGTAGATAAAGTTCAGTACCTTCATTGTAATTAGAATATATTTTTGTGTTCCCCAGTAAAAATTTGTTATCCCTGTTAGCAGCTTAAAGTACCCTCTGAGTTTTCCTCTAAACTTGTTCACATACATAATGAATATTAAACAAAAATTTTTTTTGTTAGGCCAAGGCTTGTCTTTAATACCCATCAGAGAGGAAAGATTACTTTGTTTAATTAGGGATATGATCTCTCGTTCAGCCTCTGAGCAGCTCAAAGTCCTTAATGAGTTAACTGATGTGTACTGTAAAATAAATGAAAAAGTAGCCCTTTTCATTGAACACGGTAATTAAATACTCATGCTTTTGTGCTGGCATTCCTTCGTCTAGGTGGCTGTGATCAGTCATGGCTGGATAAACTTGTTTTAATTTTTGGTTATCAAGAATCACAGAATCCCTTACTTATTTTATTCTCAAGTGTTCTAGAGACATGTACCAAACCATTTTGTTTCAGGTGTAAAAGTATCCTTTTCCCATATGAAGTGTAGGGATGAAATACATACTAAGATTAGTGCTTTGGTCACACATCGCACGGAACACTGACAATAAATTGTTTGTTTCTTCATTCAAGATGCATACTTCCTGCCATTTTAAGAATGTGTGTATTGTTCAGGATGGCTTCTTTGATCTAGTATAGCTTTAGCTAGGATTTTTGAAGCTGATAAACCTTCAAAATAATAATATTAAAAGCTCAAACTCCTTTTTATAATCTGCCATTATCCTTAAGTGAATTTTTAGGGAGGATGTCCCCTTTCATGAGTGCATTACTAGATACATACAGTACACATTTTGGTCCAGTTCTGTAGGTTGTTCTAAGCAGGCTGCCCAGATCACTTTTGAATATCTCTACAACTTCTCTGGGCAACCTGTGCCAGGGCTCAGTGACCCTCACTGTGAAGAAGTGTTTCCTGACATTCAAGCAGAACCTCCTGGGTTTCCGTTTGTGCCCATTGCCTCTGGTCTTGTTACTGGGCACCACTGAAACCAGTCTGACTCAGTCTTAATTATACCTCCCCTTCGGGAATTTGTATACATTGATGAGATGTCTCTGAGCCTTTTCTTCTCTAGGCCAAACAGTCCCAGCTCTCTCAGCCTTTCCTTGTATGAGAGACGCTGCAGTCCCTTAATCATCTTCAAGGCCCTTCTCTGGACATTCTCCAGTAGCTCCATGCCTGTTGTGTACTGGGGGGTGTGGAACTGGGCACAGTGCTCAGGTGTGGCCTCACCAGAGCTGAGCAGAGGAGATCACCGCCCTTGACCTGCTGGCAACGCCTTTCCTAATGCAGCCCAGGACGCAGGTAGCTGCCTTTGGCACCAGGGTGCATTGCTGGCTCATGTTCAGTTTGGTGCCTTCTTCAAAGCTGCTTTCCAGCTGGTCGGGCCCTGGCCGATCCTGGTGCATGGGGTTATTTCTCCCTGGGCAGAGGACTTTGAACTTCACGAGGTTCCTACCTGCTCAGTTCTGCAGGGGTTGAGGTCTCCAGCAGCAAAACCATGTGGTGCATCAGCCACTCCTCCCAGTTTGGTGTCCTCAGAGAATTTGCTGAGGGAGTGCTCTGCCCCATCCGGGTCACTAACAAGGCTGTTGAACAGGACTGGAGCCAGTTTTGTCCCCTGGGCTACACTGGTAGTCGCTGGGCTCCAACTAGGCTTCGTGCCGCTGACTGAATATGGATAACAGACATGAATACTATTACTGGTAATACTAAGAACGTATTATTCTGTCATATAAATTTAATATTATTGTGTAATAATAATAGAACTTGTGATACAAAGGTGTGTCTTAGTGATTGCTGTTTTCTACTTTTTTTTTTTTTACCATGACCCCTTTTAGAAATGGGGAACAGGAATGGGTTTGCCTTAGACTCCAGTCTGAATCAGTGGCAGTCACAGCAATAAACTGTAGGGGTTCCTACTTTTTAAGGCTATGCTATATTAAGTTCAGTTTTTGTTAGACTGTTGCCTCACAAGTATATGATATAAAACCCTGACTTTGATTTAATATTTATCATTAATTAGGGAAGTGACTTGCTCCTTTATTTACAGACTTCATCAGCACAAGCTGCTCGTTAACTTATTCACTTAATATTCCTCATGTCAGTGATAAGCTAATGTTCAGAACACAGATGTATTAGGTTGCCTCCATATGGTGCTTTGTCTAATGAATCAATTAGCTATTTTGGAAAAAATCCTTGTGAAGTTTTTTTTTTCTCTTGATAAAAAGTCATCCTACAAATGATAGAACAGTTTTTCATTGATGTTTATGTTTGAGCGTATTTTTAGGCAAAAACTTTGCAATGGTTTTGCTAGGTTCTCATTTAAATTTTCTTTGCACTTAGGAAAATCAGGGATTTTTGTTTGCTTTAAAGTTTATATTTGGCGGATTTGAAAGAGTTACATGAGTCAAACATATCAAGTGATACACCTCTGTTCTAGTAACTGTATCTTTGCCACTTCCATGGCATGCAGTCTCAGCTCCTTTGAGAAGTTGGGTTTTTTTCCAAATTGTTAACAATTCATTTAATAGTGCAATGCCTGTTTCGGATGCTTGCGAAGTAAACATTTGCACATGCAAATAGAGGAACATATAAATGTTTGTGGATTTGGCACTGCAGATTTTTGGAGTTGCAGAAACTTCAATACAGAAACTTCAATACAGAAACCTCAATGTGCCTTGCTTTTGAAGGACAAAAATAGAGTATCTAAAATTACAATCAGTGTTCACACATTGTTTGTCAGTAGCCTGTGATTTTTGGCTTGCTCAATATTAAGTTAATTTTTCAACAGAGAAGCTATTTACTGCTTGCATTGTCTTTTGACTGAAGAAGTTTGGGGTTTTTATTAAAAAATACTTTTTTTAATAAAAAATACTTCATTTTATTTAAAAATACTTCATCTTTAAGGTGTGGATATCGAAAACTTGACTGTTTAAAACTTGAAAGACAGATATATTGAAAATGAACATTTAAGACAGTTTTGCATTAACTTCTGAGGGTTATAAATTTACAGTTTAATACCTTGTCAGAATGTAAGTAATGTTTATCAGTCAAGTCTATCAAAGTTTTTATATTAGGTGTTCTTTGCTGTATTGTCTGGGGCGTTTTAGTTAATGTTACATATGTTTCTACATACATTATTGGTTGTTGTAGATTGTCCACTTCTGTTAGACTGATTAAAGGACAGCTGTAACAGCCAATATAATGTTGGACTCCCAATTTAAAAACAAGCAAACAAAAAAAACCCTTAAAACAACTCCCCACCCCTGTTCAACTTCCCAATTGAGATTCTTATGGAGAAGTTGCAGCTTCTGTGAAAGGGAAAAATAAAGCAGTGTCACCTGTTAAGGTGACAGAGAAGTGAGGATCATTTTATATTGACCAAATAAAATTGCTTATTATGACACTGAGTAGTTTTGGTTGGCAGAACCAGTGTACCTAGGTACTAAATATAGCATATATGTAGCCATCCACAAGATATCATGAAAGTATGTACTTTACTGTTTTCTTCTCAGATGGAGTTATTTATACCTGTGCTGTTTAGTTCTCCATTCCCTATGAAACTGCTGTATTTACTATTTTTTCTGTTCAAAATGGGTGAAATATATTTTGTACAAGCTGCTGACTGTGTTAAATTACATTATTACTAGTATAAATAACTTGTTTTTTAAAGGGCATACATAAAACTTTGTATTGGGAAATCTTACTCATCATGTTACTGGAGATAGCTTTAAAATAATGACATTGAAATAAGAGTTATTTTAGTCTTTTGCATTGCTTTTTCAAGTAAGAGGATATAACACCCATAAAAACACTCTAAAATACTTTTCCTGGAAATATTTAAGGGGATGTGTCAGACTTGTCTCACTGTCTAAAATGTGTTTATTAACTTTAAACATTACAGTAAACTTAGAGAAGTCCTGAATTTTAATCTAACAGGTGTCATTAGAACTAATTACTCAGAAGTGAAAAGCTTGCCAAATCTGGTTTGTTTTTTGGGGTTTTTTTGGTTTTGGTTTTTTTTTATTTTTATTTTTTAGCCTCTTGATAGCAGGACGATGTAGTCCATTTTAGCATCACTGCTGAATTTTTTCTTAACTCGTCCCTTGCTGCTTTTCCCCCGGACTCCCTGCTCCACCCAGTACCTGCTTGTGTTGCTTGCTATGGAAAGCTCATGATGCTGGGAATGTGTCACTGTTACAGCTCTGGGCAGCTCTAAATAGGACCAGTGTTACACAACACATTTTTCAACGCTTAGTATTAAATATCCAATTCTCTAATTAACTAGTCACACAAAAATTGCACATATGTGTGTGAAAAGAGACAACAAAAGTAATTTGGAGTAGTTGCTAGGTACTATCATGTATGGCCTCTTGGGAAGTCTAGTTTAAACTGATTAAATGATTTCTTGTTGTGATGTTTAGAATATATTAAAAATAATTGCAGACCTGCACTTGAACTGTTTCCATAACAGAAGAAATATTTTGGTAATGTTTAATGGCAAGATAAAAACGAGGTCAAATAATGTACCTCTTAACACTTGTAACATCTTTAATAGAAATACTAAAGCATTATTAGCACCAAACAACCTTTGTGTTTACAGACGAAGGTGACATGGTGAGATCAGGATCGTAATTTTACCAGAGGAAGCTGTTTCTTTAACAGTTATCTGTCCCTCTCACCTGAGCTTGAACAGCAATCGGCCAAGAAACTGTAACAAGATTATGATCATGTGAGGAAAAAGAGACAGGGATAGAGAAAAGGGAGAGGCAGTGGTGAAAGCACATCCTGCAGAAGCTGTCATTTACGGCTGCCTTTAAAAAAAAAAAAAATCAGCAGGGATTTTAGCTGTGCGTTGATATTGAGAAAAGCAAGATTGTTTTAAGGCACAACTTGCTTAACACAGTGTGTCTGGTATTGCTGTGCTACCATGCTGCTGCTTTACACCTTTTTAATTTCTTTCTTAGAATCAATCTACCGACGTGGAGCCAGAAGATGGAGGAAGCTGTACCGAGTGAATGGGCATTTGTTTCAAGCCAAACGTTTTAACAGAGTGAGTACTATTGCATAAAATGTTGGGCTTTGGTAGTGTTCTGTGGTAATTGTTTTCTCAGTCTGTGCTTTTTCTGTATTTGAGTGTTGAAAAGAAAGGAAAAGCAAGATGCTTATTCATGTGACTTCTCAGTCTATGCACTGTTATTCAGGTCATAACAATCAGAAAAACTTGAAGGTATTAGAATTTGGGATGGAGTTAATTTGTGATTGGTGGAAATTATTTATTTTTAGTGTCTCTAAAAAAAATGGTTTTGTGACTATGCATACTTAAAGCAGTTTTTCTCCTCTCCACTCTTTATGTGATTTTGATTACTTGTTAGCATGATCTCTTACCTTCAGTACTTGTTGTCATTCTTAAAGATTAGAACTCTTGATGTTAGCTTTAACTGTTTTGAATCTGAGGTATTACACAATCCTAATTAAGGAAAAAAAAATCTGGTTTACTGAGCTAAAATACAGCTGCACTAAGAATCTGACTTAATCCACATAAGCGAATGTAGCTTTAAGGCTGAGACACCTCCTTCATTTATCCCATTATGTCTAAGTATTGCAGCATATATGCAAATGTCATATACACTGTTGGGAATTCTATACAAAACTGAGTACAGTGAAGTGAGTTCACTTTTTGATTCAGAAGTAACATTTTCTTTTTTAAATTAAATTAGCATTTTTTTCCCTAATGCTCCCCACCCCAGAACTGCATTGAAAGAAGGAAAAGTCCCTTAAAACTCGGTATCTTATCGTTAGATATCTGAAAAATATAAAGTCATATATCTGAAATATAACATGTATTTGTATAATGTGGTGTGCCAACTGAATTTTTAAAATTTATAACATGAAACATATACTTTTTTGTGCTTATTTGCTGCATAGTTAAAACATATCTTTGAAACATAGTGCTGCATTAATAATCCATAATGTTATAGATAATGTTTTAGCTGAATTTAGGCAAATAGTGAATATACACATAAAGATTTTGAAACCTCCTTAGCATGCCCATTTGTCAACAACTCCAAACAAGACTACTTTGTTATAACTGTCCATATACAAATGAAATCATATAAAGCCAGGATACAAACCGTATCCTACTGACTTAGTAATAAAGTTGACATGAACTGTAAAATGTGGCATTAAAATGTATAAATTAATAATAAATTACAGTCACATATGTATTACTGAATGAGATACCAGATTTTATTGTTGACTCAATTTTTAAGAGTGGAGTACTACCTTATGAATCAATTCCTTTTCCAAAATAACCTTTTAAAACTTTTTCAGATAATTCAGGTAAATGAACACACACAAGAATCCGAACTTTAGTCTTGTTGAACATAATGTAAAGGTTAACTCTTTGTTACAGCTGTATTTGTGCATGTTTTGGAGAGGTATGAGAGGGATATATGTATTACTGAAGGAATTTGGGAGCTGCTTCTACATCCTTTTTCCTGTTTTTTTTTTTTTTTTTTCATTGCTTCCCTGCATCTGACTGAAGTAAATGAGATTTATTTTCTTCTATGTCATTTCTAGAGCCTAAAACATTTTATTTAGTCTTAATATTACTGCTGCCAAACCTATACAAGAATACTGAAGGAAGTCTGATGGACCAGGAATTTTGAAAGAAGTGGCTATAGCTGTCCAAGGCTTCCTCTCTTATGAGGCACTAGGGTTTGGGTATTTATTTTTTCCTGGGCAGCACATTTTGGGTTTCTCCTGATCTAGGAGGACTGGCTGTACAGATGAATTAGATGTAGTTAAGTTTTTTGTTTTCTACAACTATCAAAATATGAGAAGGGCCATACAGAAAATATTTTTTTTAAATGATCCATTCGTTAATATTTTTTTTTTTTCCCCCTAATACTACTAGTAAGGATTTGTAGTAGCTTAACGCTTTTGGGCAGGACAGCGTGTGTGATTCATTAGTCTGAGGATCTGAATAACCGCAGTCTGACTTACAGTTTGCTGGGAGGAACAGACTTCCACTGTTTTGTGGCTTTGGGACGGTTGCAGAGTTCTGTCTAAGCCTGAAATGGGGGATGAGTGCAGGGCTTCATGTGCAGCTTGCAGAATGACAGGCAGTGTCTTAGCCTGTTACAGTAATTACTGGAGAAAATTTGCAGATAGGGAATAATGAGTAAGTCTTCTGTTGGCAACTTGTGCACTGTGGAGAGGGATAACTGAGACTATAGGTGACTTCTTGGCATGTAAGAATCTTACATTGCTATTTGGCACTTTGGGTAAAGTGGATAAAATGACCACAGCACACGTACCCTGGAAAAATTATTTGAAGACCTGCCCTGTTAAAGTCAGCAGTAGAATGTCTGGCTTCTTAATTTGTTCTCATTTTGATTTAATTTATTCAGATGCCATTTTGTTGCATGTATGAAAAAGGTCCTATTTTTTTTATACTAAATAGTGCAACATACAGAGTTTATACATCAGACTTGATAAATGAGTTTTAATTATGCAGTTTCCACTGATGTTCTACCACTGTTAAAGTATATAGATGCGGTTATGGAATATTCTTCACACTTGTCTTTTGTAATGTTTTGTGTCAGTATTCTCCAAAGCAGTCAGTTTGGGTGCTTTTTATGCATAACTGTGTAGTACAAATTTCTGTCAGTTTTGTTTGGGTAACCTCTGTCAGAACCTGAAATTCAAAATACGCTTATTCCCTAAGAATGATTTGCTAATGTTAGGCTGTAATGTGTTCCATATGCTTGAGATACTTGTTTTCTTAAGATTCATTAAAAAAGGACTGCATTTAGCTGCATTCGAAGTATGAAGTGTAACCTTAGGTTATTAGGGAAACCCTGGATATTCTAAAAGAACTATTATTGAACATCTATTAGGAGTTGACTAGGGTGGATTCTTGCTGCTAGGTAACTACTCACCTACAAAAAGGAATTGATAATTGAATTGATAATGTGCATTCTGGCTTCTAGAGAGCGTATTGTGGCCAGTGCAGTGAAAGGATATGGGGTCTCGGAAGGCAAGGCTACAAGTGTATCAACTGCAAATTGTTGGTCCATAAACGTTGTCATATACTTGTTCCACTGACCTGCAAAAGGCATATGGTAAGTTTGTGCTCTGTATAGAGCGAAGATGTTTCATTGTGTCCTGTGTCGGGGTTTGTAGCTCTGCACCCCAAGCAATGAAATGCTGTGCGTGGTGGTTGCAGGTTTATAACACTTGGTGGTATTTGGTTTGTCTGTGGAGATCAAGCCTTTAGGTTGTGAGCAATAGAGACAAAGAAAAGAAAACTTGTGATGTGATTTAAGTGTGAGCAAGCTTCTCCAGTAGACACATTGTATTTTACAGATAGATAGACAGTTGTCACTGACGATCTTAGCGTTTGTTCCTTTTAGCCTATGGGAATGTTTTAAGAACGAAGGCACTTGTGTGGTTTTTGCACTGCTGCTTGCAAAAAGGCTTGTTGCTTCCGTGTTCTTGCCACCTCAGTTTCTCCAGCGCTGTTCTCATCCTCTCCATTTCCCTCCTGCATTCCAGTGGCGATGCTAGTGTCTTTCCCAGGCTTTAAATGTTAATCTGTATCCCTGAATTTTAGCCCTTCCCCATACTCATCACAGACTATAACCAGTGTCTCACTGGTGTTGCATCATGGTTTTTCTAACTCAAAACTCAAACCAGTATTTTTCTTTGTTGGTCTTGCATGTGACTTGCCTTGACATCACTACATTATTTGCCGATTTATTGATGCATGTTGCTATACCTACTGGCATAGTCCTACACGTCTCAATGAGTTGTGAATGAGACCAGTGTCCAAATGTACTATAAAACTGTTTAGTATTGTAATCTTTACCAATTTATGCAATACTCATTGCAATGCACAATGAGTGACAATTCATGTTTTTTAAACAGGAAAGAAATATGTTCTAAATTGAGTGTGTAACATCATGCTGAGGTGTTTACTTTGTTGTTCCATGTGAAACAGACTCAGAAGTCTTAAACAGAATTAAAGTTTGAACTTTTCTAAAAGATCAGTGTATTTTATTGCAGACAACTAAACCTCTGTTGTAGTTGCAGAGAATGGTTGACATAGCATTTATGCTTTTGGTGGGCTGGTTTTTATAATGCATTACAAAATGTTAATATTTGGAAGTACTTTCTACAAAATGCAGTTTTCATACTGGAAGATACAAATGGAAGGTTCTTGGATTGTAGTTATATGGCAAGGCATGCTCACTTAAAAGGGACTACATAAATCAATGTTTCTTTTCTATATAACTTATGTATTTTGCAAGGATTCGGTCATGCCTTCCCAGGAGCCTCAGTTAGATGATAAAAATGATGAAGTTGACCTCCCTTCAGAAGAAACTGATGGAAGTGAGTACTTTCTTAGTCAGCTGGAATTCATGTGTTTCCCCATTTGGAGGCCCAGTTTCCATTCCACCTGGTTGGGGTTTTTTTTTAAAGTTTACTTTGGATTAGCTTGTTAGGGACTCAATTACAATAAATGTACTTCTGAAGCATATCATTTGGTTCAGTTCCATCCTGAATTCGTATGCTCTGAAACCATTCCAGAATGTGAAGTTAAGCATGGAGCAATTGGCAACAATAGATTTACTTTTTAAAACAAACAAAAACCCCATGCTTCAGATCCAAACTGTGATGCTAATATAAGTGCACCCTCGGACTTTTAAGTATTTCTTAATTCTGTGCAATTTGGAGTACTGTTTTCTAGGTTAATATCTTTGATCATTTAACCTGTTTAATTTTAAGGGCCCATTCATCATACCCATTCTCCAAAATTACTCTGGCCTTTGTCAGGTACTATTGTGAGCTCAGAGGTTCGTTGATGAATTTCTCACTGTCTCTGAGTTGGTACCCTTAGGATCTGCTGTCAGGATTACAAGAATAAAGTGGAAAAATTTGATCAACTGTCCCATAGTATGTAAAACAAAATGCTGACCCTAAGATACTAAATCATCTTTCCATTTATCAATTTTTAAAATTATTTCTAATAAAGACCTTAACCTCACTATTTGTTTAATTTTTTTTCCAGTTCCCTACATTTCTTCAAACCGGAAACATGACAACATTAAAGATGACTCTGAGGTATGTTTTTAAAATATTTTTGTAATTCACATTTATACACTCTTAATCATACAGATTTTTATAAAACAGCTAGTTATTTGTCCTATTTTTTCTGCTACCTTTTAAAGAAAAAGTCTGGGTTTTCTTTCTGAAAATTGATTTTTTTTTTTTCAGCTTTTTTGTTGGATTTTTCTAATTTCTTCTGTATACAGCTCTTATCCCAATCATGATCTGAGAGACTTTTTTCTCTTTTTCTCCCCTCCATTCATGTTGGAACAACAGTGATTTAGCAGAGGGTTTGACTTTATTGCTCCTTGCAACAAATGGTGGCTTTGACATTGTCTTGTCTGCTCTCTCTAATGGATGTACACCCTTTGTCACCCTCAGGCTACCTCTACAGGCTGTCACTATGAAAGTTGGTTCAGTCTGATAATACATTAACTATCCAGCTCTCTGAGATGTTTCATATAAATACCAACTAATAATTTATAGACAGCTCCTTTGGAAATACAAGTAGCATAACATACACTTAAGCTCTGTTTTTCAGCTCTTTTGTAGGCGGTCTGACACAATCTCTGCATGCCAAGAATGTTGCTCCCTTAAAGCAGTTTGAAAAATCTCAATACGCTTTAATCCTAAAGGGCTTCAAGACATTTCTTTTAAAAATGCTTCTGGCATATTTAAAATAAATAGGATGCACTCTGCAGAGCACTGGCACTTAGTTTGATATCCCATTTTTAACAAGCCCGCATGTTTTTTCCTCTACATCCACGACAATACTTGTCACTGCCATTATTTCACACTTGAGTAGTTGCTGCTCTTGGGTAAGTGACTGCCTTATTTTCAGCCATGTGTCTTTAGATTTTTATCTCAAATTCAGAGATGAAAGGATATAAATTTAAAACACATTAGAGAATTTTAATTGCTATCTATAATTGGTGACTTCTGCTATGATTAGTGCTCAGGTAGATACTGTTTGTGTTTAAATTTTGATAGGTGCTGTTTGCTCAACTGTCCTGAATTATGCTGCTCTGATTATCCCACCTTGCTTTTGAGCTTTACTAAGATAATTTAAGGTATCCTACAGAGAGGAAGTGGCATTCTGGGAGCTTTGTTGACTAGAATCTTTAAGCTCAGAGCAATCTCTTCTAATAGCAGTCAATCCTAGATCAAGATTCTTTATATAAATACTTTCCATAGTTCAGCAGAATGCTGATCTGTCTACAAGTACAGTAGTATGAGGTCAGATAAAAATAGGCCACAGAAGTATGTCAAAGCACTGTATATATTGGTAAAACATGAAATGTCAAATGTTGTTGCATTTCTCTAGTTCAGCTGCTTGATCTTCAGTCTCACGTGTTCACGTTTAATTCCAGCAGACACTCAAGATAAATATTATCTTTTTAAATAATGAATTTTAAAGTAACATTCTTCATAGTGGAATATTTCCTGCAAATTCGCACATTTCAGAAATTGGCATCTACTTCTGTACGGTGCCAGGCACCTATTAGAAATCTTCTTTTTCATTAAAACTATAGTGAACTTAATATACACAGCTCTTGCCTAAACTGAAACCAAGACAGGTATATTCATTATCAAATTATTGTTTCCTTATCCATCATCTTTTTAGATGGCCTTTATTAATTTGTATTACAATATCTGTTAGAATATGAAAGATGCTCTTCACTTAGTGCAAAGGATAATTCTACATGGCCTGCGGTTGAAGAATTTGAATAAAACCTCATTTCTTAAGGCATTGCCTTCTGCTTTCCGGTAGGGAATATTGAAATGATTCATCGAACTAACTACTGCCTTGAAAAACACAGTAATTTTTAGCATGAGCGAAACCAACACCAAGCAAACATTTCTAAACAAATATGTTTTAGTCAGCCATTCAGATCAGTGTGCCAGTAACAATGGCAAGCAAACTCAGCAAATTCTGTCCAGCGCTTAAAGACCTCTTTGCTTTAATAGTTACTTGTTATGAAAATGTCTTCTGTTTCTAGCATCTGTTTCTTTTTATACAGGATATCAAACCAGTCATTGATGGAATGGATGGAATTAAGATTTCTCAGGGGCTTGGACTACAGGACTTTGATTTAATCAGAGTTATCGGACGTGGAAGTTATGCCAAAGTTCTTTTAGTTCGGTTAAAAAAGAATGATCAAATTTATGCTATGAAAGTTGTGAAAAAAGAATTGGTCCATGATGATGAGGTAAAAGTCTGTGTTAACTGCATTCTGTTACATTTTGTAAAAACTTAGTGTGCTTTAACAAAAAAACATCAGACAGCGTTTCTGTAATCGAAGTTTTACTGACTTTTGAACTCATTTGTCAGCAACTGTCTGCATGAAGCACCAAGATTAAATCTGAGAGAAATGTCCCTTATTTTAATACCAATTAACAGTTATTAATAGCTTTAGGAGAATGCACGTGAAAAATATTCCAGCCTGGATGTGCTAATCTGTAAGTGATGAGTTAAATAGGGTGGAATTTGGGCACTTAATTTTGAAAGAAAACAAAGATGTTTCTCAAGGCTAGTGAATGTAGCTGCAAAGTATTATCTGTATTTCAGAACAGGAGTGGAAACTGTGTTCTTAGAGTTGCTATTACAGAGCTTATGTGCAAGTGACACAGTACTCTGGAGTATTTTTTTTCCATGGGTTTAAAAAAATTATGCTAGTACCATTTGAGGTCACTGTGGTTTAACTGACTTGTAAAAAAAATTGTCTGCCATAGAAATCAGTGCAGCTTTTCTTGATTATTTTCAAAATCCTGTTGAAATTTTTTTGATACAGGATCTCAAATGCATGAGTTTGGGGTGGGCAGGGAGAGAAAAAAAAACCAAACCCAACCCTTTTTATTGTTCCTGTAATATTCACACTTCTTGAAAAGTATAGATTTTATATCTATTCTATTTTTTTTTTCATAAATATGATGAACCAATCCTAGCAAGGAAGGGAGGGAGGTTTGAACCACCTACAGTGCCATGAGCCTTGAACCTGCTGTGTTGAGTAGTTGAATGGGGCTGGGGAAACTGGACGTGTGTGGTCAGAGCGCAGCCCCGATACACCAGCCGAGGCACAGGGCAGAGCCATAACCAGTGCTGTCAGGCTCCTGGCTTGACTGGAATGCTGCAGTGTCGATGGCAGGGCTCATAAATATGACACCATTAGGTGTTTGAAGAGTAAAGTAGTGCTGTGTCATCCTTATGGGTGGAATCCCATACTCAAATAAAATAAAATGAAGAGATGGACAATCAGTCTCCCCTCAGAGGGAATATCTTATATAGCTGTTCTTAAAATAGAAAGTGAATTTTCCAAACACAATGCAATTTTTAGGCTGATGTTATATTCATTTTATGCTGTTAGGAAGACTGGATTTCCTGAAAGTAGGATGTTGGGGGAAAAAAAACCAACATTGTTTTAAGTACTATTTGTGTGGTAGTTTCAATCAGTTTCTCTGGCTGCCATCTTTGTCATTATTCCAGAGGCTAGGGTTAGGAGAGCAAAGTTGTCAAGTTCTTCTAAATAGTTTGGCTTGCTCGTTTATTTGATGGTTCTTTTTATGATCAAATATTAGACTCGTGTGTAGTTTATTTACTGGTTTTTTAACATGTATTTTTCCAAGAAGATAGAAGCTGAAGAAAAGTATTACTTAATGAGTTACACAGTTGTTCCTGAGAATCAGAGGTAGATGAGAAAGTCTTTCTTCAATAGTGGCTCTCATAGATAATTACATAAAAGATACAGCTAATTGGTTTTTCTTGCCTGTAAGATAGGCTGTATAATGAAATTCTGGGAATTGGTAGGAAATTCACTGAATTCTGTGAATGCATGAGATAATGCAAGTAATGGAAATTTTACCTACTAAGTGTTTCATGGAGAAAGAAAATTAATTACACAGCAAGTATCAGTATGTTTAAATCAGCTAGTGCTTTCCAGGTAATGGTGATATAGGAGAGAAGCAAAGATCCTTTTCTAAATGAGGTTGAAGCAAATTAAATACCTGGACTTTTCCTATTAAATTTTTTTAAGCTTGATCTTGCTAACAGTAGTGCACTTGCATAGTACCAGTGTACTAGTACACAAGTGCAATGATGAAGGGGTTAGTTTGAAGACTCTTAAAGAGAAGTTCATTCAGTGAAAACAAAAAGAAGTGGAGATGTTTATTGTTCTATTCAAAACTGAATTTTTTGGACCCAGGTTTACCCTTCCAAGGTGTTATGTCTTCAGGAGTGTCTGAACATAAAACCTTAACAGATTTATTTAATTTGATGGTGACATTCTTTGATTTCCTTTGAGACTCTAGTTTCACTAACTATCCTTGACAGGAAGGCCTGATTTCTCAGGACCTGCTATCGCTATCTCCAGATTGGTCAGAAAGCTGAAAGTATCTGTTGGAAATGAAGATTTTTTTGGAACAATTATATTTCTGGTTTATTGGCAGGGTACTGAGTGTTTGCAGGGTAGAACATGATCAGTGCATGAAGAGTGAACATCTACTGCTAAAACCAGTTGTCTGTAAGGTTTAAATTTTGTATGGTTGTATAAAAAAAATTAAATGCTTTGTTATTACAGATCTGAATTTTGCAGTGCTATGCTAGTGTCATTCAAATTTGGTATGTTATTATATGGTATTGCACTGGGTATTCAGGACTTCTCGCTGTTGAAGCATTAAAGGTAGTCTGTGATATTTTTAAGAATAACTTTAGTTGGACAAACTAATCTGGTCGTGGTAGTTTCATTGAATTAATTTTGAGTTTCAGATGAGAAAATTCAGTTTGGTTTAGTTGAACCTTTTAAAAACGGGAGATTCGCATTGCTTGTGTTACTAGAATGAGTTGCTTCAGCCTTAGGATCATTTCTCTAAGATAATTGAATTTATTTCTACGAAGCAGTATGAGCAGTGTATCAAATATTGCAGATGTATGATATTTTTAAATAGCTTAAATTTTGTGTAGACCTTTTGAAATGGTTAAGAAACTTCTGAATATATAATTGAATTAATGTTTTATAACTTCCTCCAGATTTTAGGGGGGTTTGTCTTTCTGAAGAGCATATGTAACAATGATGGTATATGTAAGGGAGCGTAGATGTTCACAATTTCTTTTCTGGGAATACCCACAGTGGTTATCCAGCAGGAGTTCTGATTGTTCAATTACTCTATTTCAGGATATTGATTGGGTACAGACAGAGAAACATGTGTTTGAACAGGCATCCAGTAACCCATTCCTAGTTGGTTTACATTCATGCTTTCAAACAACAAGTCGGTAAGAAAGATCTGAAATTATTTTGTTTTGAAAATCTTGATCATTGTACTAACTGCTTCTCATAAAGCAAACATAACCACTGCCATCACACAGTCAGTAATTTTTGGAAGGAAGCATTAGCGTTGTCAGGGATTTGCTACTACAGCAAAGCCAGTTCTAAGCAGGGCAGCTTAGCCAGTGTGGTGTGGAGTAAAAGGCAGGGATTTCCAGGTCCAGATCTGAGCAAGAAGATGAAGGAGAAAGAGGAGGAACCGTATGCTGCCTTCCTGAGCCCAGGCCGTGTGGCTTCAGGAATAGGAGGATGGTCGTGGGGTAAAACAGAGCTTTGTAAGAGACACTTTATAATACCTGATTCTGCTGAGGAAGGCCAAACTGGTTCTCAGAGGGCCAAACTGTAGTTCTCTGTTCTTCAAAATAGCCTAAGAGTTGGCTGCTCAGTCATAATAGTTTTTAATAATAACTTAAAAACCTACATGTGTGTGAAGTATTTCTTACCTATGAGGCTTATGAGCCCGTAGCACATATTGATGAAGTATGTGATTTTATTTGAAAAAGTGCTTAATAAACTCTTAGCTACTTTGAAATATCAATTTCTTGTCCTTGTGTGCACAATCCAAAGTGGATTATTTGCTTCTTATTTTGCAATTAGAATATGAAGGAAATCAAGAACAACTTTCATGCCCATGTTTATGTATGTCACTGGGGAATTTGGAGGGGGGGGGGGTTGTGGGTTGTTGGGGGGTTTTCATTCTCCCAGGCACCTGTTTACTGTTATACTTCTATGCCTGGTGCCATGTATATCATAATCGTAAGATAAGACGTTCTATTGGGCTTACTCGGACGGAATACAGTGTAGAGTGCCAACACTTTTAAGAAGTTTTCGTGGATTATCTAGTCATTTATCCTTAAGAACAATCACCTGTTCATTACAATGTGTATTACCAATTTTTAACATGTGAAGCCATGAACTGTACCGTTTCTTCAGTCCCCAGACTTTCAAGCCCTTGATGGTTATAGGCATAGGAAATAGCATTTTCCTAGCAGGGAAAACATAGCTAAGATAAAGGAAGTAAAGAAGTTGTGTGAAGAGCTGAAGGTACATGGACTAGGCAGTATTTTGTAGCAGGGAGAAAGAATGATCTCCAAAGGTGACTGACTAATCTGGCCAAAAGAAATTTGGCTTGCAGATAGGGGGGAAAAAAAAAATCTTCAGACAACTAACAAACTGTTGTGAAAGGCCCTTTAAGTTAAATCAGTGTTCCCAAACACCTTCTCACCAAGTACTAAGTAGTATTGAACATATAATATAAAAATTCAAGTGGTTGGGGAGGGTGAAGTATTGAGAATGAGGTTTCTTGTAAATATTGGAAACAGGAAATAGAAATAGGAAACAGTAATAGAAAGATCCTTTGCATGCCACTTCAGTAGTTACACTGACATAGCAGAGGAGCAGAAGTAGGGGAAAAAAAAATAGACTGTAGTCCAAGCTTTCTGTGTTCCTGTTGTATCTTGTCCTGTTTTTCCAGCCTAGCTTCTCCTTGCAGTGAAACTCTAGTTTTTTGTTTATAACTTCAGCCGTTTGCCATGGATATAGCCATAATGTCATGAATTCACAATTTGGTTACAGCTGTAATGTTACAAAATCACAGTTATGACCTCATGACAGCAACAAAGATGAGCACGAAACTGATTTCAAGTGACTAAATGTATCAACATCAGATTGTGTTAACTGGCCCAAAGAGAGCAAGGTGTAATATGAGAACAGTCTGTGTATAAGTGTACTAAGTGGGGGGGAAGTTGCAAAAGAACATGTTCTTTTTCCTAAATATAATTTAAACTAAATTTTTAAGACTAAATGTGTACTTAAAGATGCTAATCAATGCTAAATGTAGCTGTTTACATTGTTACAGATACTAGTGATGCTTTTATTATTGTAATAAAACACGTGCCTTGGGCTTGCCCAGAATTGCCAGATAAGTGTCTTGCAAAGATGGCAACAATCTGAAAGAGAAGGTTTGAGTAAATCCTTCTAAGAACAGCAAGGACTACCAGTATTCACACACTTAGGTGCTTGAACATGACTTGATACAAGGAACTTTAAATTGCAGGTTCTGAGTGGTGGTAAAATGTTGGAAGCTTCTAAGTAGGATAGGAAAGTTGGAAGCAAAAGATGTCAGGAATGCTGTAACAAAATAGATAACTGCCATGAGTATTTTATTTATTATTTAATTTAGTTTAGTGTTTATATTCTTGTGGGGAAGCCGCTGGAAGACTTGCAGGCAATAATTTTTCCTGGTTTACCTTCTAAGTTTTTAACACTTGAAGTGTTTCAAAAGAAGAATCCTTCTCAAAGGGGGCAAAAAAAAAATACCTTTAATTGCTACCAGTTAGATGGTCAGAGAGACTGGAGCATGTTTTTCCAAATGGAATGTTTTCCAGTGTGTGTATATATGGAAGGGAGCTTTCAACTCATGGAAACTTAGGTGTATAAGGAAATACTGCCTCCAGGGACAGCCGCAACCCTCGGAAGAAACTTCTCGCTCAGCATGTTTCTGTCCTGTAGTGCTCTCTGTCCTTGGCAGCATTGCCTGGATCATATTTTCCCAAGGATGGAACCTTTCCTGCAGACCATAGAAGTCTTTTTATACGGCTGATTCCACCTATATTTCTTTCTTCTACTGACTTTCTCTTGCTTATTTTGAGAAGAGTGTTTCAAAAACCTGCTCTACAGAGGAAATAATAAGCCTTGACACTGCAGCCTTTCTGTGCCCAGATCTTCCATTTAGTGAATATGCTGTGTCGAGAGTAACAGAAGTGGGTCCTTTACATGTTCTTTTAATTCCTGTTTTTCTACAGATAAAGTTCTTGGCAAAGTCAAGGGAGGGTGGGATTGCATTATCTGTTCTGCTAGCTCACCCAATTTAGTTTTCATCTCTAATAAATAATGGACATACATGAATTGAGTCTCTCGGTCCTCAAATTCTTTAGTCTCAGTCTATACAAATAAAACAGAACTCTCCTTTTTTTTTTTTTCCTAGGAATGACAGTATGTTTCTTAACAGTATATCAGAAAGAGTTCAGTGATGATCATAGTGTTTAATAGAAATAATTTTGTATGTGTATATTAATAAGATGCTAGATCATGTAACTTTAATTGGAAAAAAGATTATTGTGTCATGCTATTTTTTTTAAAGTAAATTTGGGTTACATTCCTCTTATTGAGTCTTACGTCATCTTGCTTGCAGTAGATCCGTTTGAGCTTTTCAGGAACTGAAGTGGCACAAACAGCAAGCTTCATAGTTAGGTACTAATATCACAAATCCTACAATACATTGATTATTGCCAAATAATATTGCCAGATAGTCATTAATTATTGTTAATGATGAAGTAATGTTTTTAAATGGTGACCCTCTATTGGCAAAACTATATCAAAAATAAAAATGAGAATTTTCAGACTTCCCATGCAGAAACCTTGTTGACTTAGTTGTATATAAACTATGTTTCATCTACAAAGCTCTTCAGATTTGATGCTGCAGCTTGGCTATTAAAAAAGAACAATATTTAGTCAAGCAGAGTAACAATTTAATTATTATTACATCAGGGTAAATCTGTGTCAGAATTAGTAAGAAAGGCTTGATTTTTAAATTGATGCATCTTTTAAAGTATATTTTAAATCTTAAAACCTTTGAGTAATCAGCATTGTTTCAGGCAGGCTTATTTTTTTCAGTCAATCAGAAGTTGCTATTCAAAGCAGTGCACTCGCTGAGCAAATTATGTACTGTGGAATTTTGTGCCATAAAAGTCAAAAGAATCAACATCCTTGAATAAGAGATAGTCATGTAACTGTGTTGTTGTTATGTCTTTTTCCAATGAATGGCAATTTTACCTTTTTTGGATAAACTTTCATTTTTGCCACATGTCATCTTCTAGCATACTTCCATGATTTTGCTGCTATTTCTAAGCAATTTTTAAAGAAGGCTCTATATTGTTATATGCTTAGGGTTTGGGTTTTTTCCCATCTATCGCCGAGTGAGTACCTCATTATATCAGGCAAATGCTGTTGTCTTCTGTACTGTTTAAATAGTTCTGCAGATTTCATGCCAAATAGTAGCCTGTTGTATGCAGCTGCCTCTCCTTTACATTTAGTCTGGCATTTAAATAAAGGATGTGATCCTGCATTATATGGATCAAATAAGTACTCTTTTTTTCTCTTAAATAGTTTATGTAACTATAAGAAATTTAGAAGTCTAATTGAAGTGTAGAAGTGAAAAGGATAAGAATAGTTTTTCTTGAGAGTTTCCTTGGAATCTATTAATTGTATTATATACTTTCAGATTGTTTCTTGTCATAGAGTATGTAAATGGGGGAGATCTTATGTTTCATATGCAACGACAAAGGAAACTTCCTGAAGAACATGCAAGGTACTTTACTCACACAGTTATAGTGGTTTTCTTGTGTTGTAGCTGTTTAATGTTGTATGAAATGCTTTCCAAACTGTATTCCATAAAAGAATCTGACTAGCAAAGAAAGAATGAGAGGTTGATTGTTAAGTTTAGGATGTACTGCCCTGGGAAGAAATGTTAATTTAATTTTTTGAAGGATATGTATTTTTTTAAAGACAGCAAGCATTTGATCAGTTGTTAGTTATTCCTGTTTACTTTTGTTTATTGCATCATATTTAGGTAATGCTTCTTTGATCTGTTGATAGAAGATGTAACTATTCAACTTATGTTGTTCTTATGTTGAATTAACACAGTGTTGATAGGAGAAGATGAAAAATCTATTTTGTATGGCTTTACACAAAGTCTCATTTTAATTCTTAATAAGCTGAAAATACAGATGTTCTATGTCATGCTTGGAATTTTCAGGGAAAAAAATGGTATGATAAATCATAAATATTTTAATTAGTAGAATGAAAAAATACTTCCCCATGTTTAATTTAAGGAATGTTTTTACACTAGACAAGATCAGTGTCCTTATGAATAAATGTAGTAATGTTTTAAGAAGAGATTTTTTTAATTGCACCAAGTTTTGTACAGTCTTAATGCTAATATTTTTCTCCTTCTTAATTTCAGGTTTTATGCTGCTGAGATTTGTATTGCTCTAAACTTCCTACATGAAAGAGGCATAATCTACAGAGATTTAAAACTAGACAATGTTCTTTTAGATGCAGAGGGTCATATCAAATTAACAGATTACGGCATGTGCAAGGTAGGATTTTTCTTACCTTTCTTTTGTCGCTTTGTCATTCAGTAGTTTATCTCTCTGGTTATGCTTTAAAGTCAAATACATTGTTATCTTAATGCTAGTGTTACTCAGCCCAGAATTTGGTTGTAGAATAGGAACTTTATGCTGAAAAATGACAGAAGAATAGAACCACATTCGTAATTTTTTCTTTTTAGCATTTCGAGTTATGTGGCTCATTTTGGGGAACAAAAGTGTAGCCTGTTGGCCAAGTCAGTTTCTCCTATCTGTTTAAGTTTCCCGTGTGACACAAGTTAGAAGATTTGTCTATAAGACAAGCATGATTTTAAAAGTGTCTTTTCCATCTCTTCATAACTGTGCTCCTGTGAAGATGAATTGCCTGTGGCTGCACTCTGCAGGTTATTGACCACCAGGGGCTCTCCGGTATCTCAGTTCTTAGCCTGCAATCTTTGGCACTGAGGGGCAATTTGGAGAGCGTTGCTTTCAAAGCACCTGGCAAAGTGTAGCATGTACTTAATGTGAGCAGGGGAAAGCAAGAAAACATCAATAGAAAATACGAGTATAGAAAATACTAAATTTAGATCTTCTGTGTGTAAAGTTGGAATGCCAGGTGTGATGGAAGTGGTTGTAATCTGACAAGAATTCTGCTGTCCCCTTAGAGCTGATGATTTGACCTCAGGTTTCCTTGTTATTGCCCCACTGTTTCTGACTAGTATGTGAAACTAGAGTAGAGTCCAGTCTAATTCTTGGTGAGAATAAGTTCCTGAAGCCAAAACTGCAACTGGCATTGTGTTGCTTTTTAAAAGCCCAAGAATTGAGTATGCAATGCTAATTGTTATTTAGCTTATTTGAGAACATGGTTAAGGCATGTTATGGTGATGTAATGAGGAAAGCTTGTCTTTTTCCCTCCATAGAACAGATATTGCACCAATTTCTAAGAACGCTGTACTAGAGTATTTCTCCACTGTCAGAATGCCCAGGCTGTGGGGCCTCACTTGGAATGCAGCAATTATGTAAAAGTTGGATTCTTTTATTCCTAAAAATAGAAGGGATTTTTCCCAACATCTATTTGAAAAGGACTTCCAAATTGATTTTGATCTGAAACTTTTTAAAATGTATCTGTAAATAGTAAGTAAAATGTTGTTACAAATGTGTTGTGACTTGGTTTCATTCATTTGCTGAAGATAAGCTGTAAAGTCATGTGCCAGCTTTGAGCACTATGAGTATTTATTTTGCTCTAGCATTGACTTTTTTGAAAGGAAGGTCTTTAGACTCCCGAAGTAACTTGACTTTGTAAGTCTAAGGGAAATTCCTGGAAAAGGAGGTCAGCTTTTAATTTATGAAATGATTTATGCATGTAGGAAGGTTTGGGCCCTGGTGACACTACAAGCACTTTCTGTGGGACACCAAATTATATTGCACCAGAGATCCTCAGAGGAGAAGAATATGGTAAGCTGTGACTAAACAATTTGTAGTTACAATAAATGACAAAACAAAGTTCTAGTTGTAGGTTGGTTCAAATACAATTATTTTTAGATTACCATGTTTTTGTGTCATTATGTGTTGAGAAAATGGAATGCATATTGTAGTTTACTTTTTCCTGAAATGAAGTTATTTTTGTTTTTCTTTTGCAATCACTCATTTCAGCTTCTTTTAAATCACACTTAGCCTGAAAAATAAGTATTGAATGATAGTGTACCAAAACTAAGTCCACTTCTTGAAGACCCTGACATCACGGCTACTGCTGTCCTCCAGACAAGGTTATAGAACACTGTAGCACAGTTACTGCTCATACACAAGTCAGAAGTATGAGCGTGTTTTTAACCAGTGTTGGTAGTTGTGAACTGATCTGATCAATAGGTTGAATCTGTCATTTAGTTATAAGATACTGAAATGTTCAACTTAAGCTGAAATTTTTCAGATTTTATTTTAAAACTAAAATACAGTGTATTTCATTGAAGCATTGCTGTCTGGCAGACGCCTGCAAACGCCTATAAAGGTTACAGTTGTGATCCCAATTCAGAAAACTCTCTCAAGTTTCATCCAGTGATTGTGTAAATCATGATGTCTGCAGCTGCACGGAAAGTAGAGAATTTCAGTACTTTGTAGAACCAAGGGCATTAATCCTCGTTTATATGAGAGATAGCACCTAAATTCAAGGAGTCCTGGCTGAAAATTTGCTCTGCAAATATCTACAGGGTTCAGTGTGGACTGGTGGGCTCTCGGTGTGTTGATGTTTGAAATGATGGCAGGAAGGTCTCCATTTGATATTATTACGGACAATCCAGACATGAACACTGAAGATTACCTCTTCCAAGGTATAGTCATTTTGATTATTGTTTTTCTTTTCCTTCTTGGGGGAGAAATAATGGAAATTAGCAATTCCAGTAGGACAGTTAGGTTTTCCTTTTCCAATGTTATTCTATAGCTGCCTGTAGATCTACTGTAAATAAAGGGACCCGGTATTTCCAGTTCTTCATCCCAGGGGTTTATTTTGGTGAACTCGGATAAAATGGTCTGGAATTATGAAGCCTTCTTCAGACAGTGAAATTTTTTTTTTAAATGTCCACAGTTCAGAAATAAGAGACAGAAATTGTATGCAATGGTGTCTGTTAGAAGGAAATCCACAGGCCAAGAATGAATTTTAAAAATCAGTGCTCTGTGAGGGGATAGGAGGATCTTTCTTGACTGAAACATATCAACCTGTAGTCTTGCTCCAGATAACTTTTTTTTTTTTAACTTCTGATGAAATTAATATAACTTTGTTAATAGTTTTACCCTTCAGGAGTAGTGATGTATGAATTTTTCTAAACAGTAGTAGTGATACTTGCCATATTTATTACAAGAGAAACTGTAACAGTTTGGGGAATTGTGAGGTTGCCTACTCCCTAATATCAGAATCATTCTTTAAACTAGTTACTGCAGTTATGTAACAGGATCTGCCATGGTTGCTTGACAAGTCTAATATTAAATCAGTTACTGTTTAAAAATCACACCTTTTCGTATGCTGAGAACACAGAAAAGTTTCTGTCTGTACTATAAATAATAGAAACGGATAATGAAGCTAACAGTTCTTTTAAGAAATCTTTGGAATGTCATTATAACAGTGCCTTGAATTATTGTAGCTCCTTTTGTTTGCATTAGTTTAAATAATTACTGTATATTCCCATTTTCCAAATGGTAACAGATTGAAATAATACAGTGTTTGTATTGAAATCATGGTCAATGTCATAAACCAAAAAACAATATTGCTGTTTTTAAACCTGTAACAGTTATTCTTGAGAAGCCAATCCGGATTCCAAGGTTTCTTTCTGTCAAGGCTTCCCATGTGTTAAAAGGATTTTTAAACAAGGTAAATAACATTCTCTTATTTTTAGCATCTGAGATCTGGAAGTCAGAGCTTCCTGTTGAAAGCAATACAGTTAAGAAGTTAATCTGCTTACTATTAAGAAAATCTGTAAAACCTTGGTATCCTGTATGTTAAAAAAACCCCCTTCTTAGTTGCTAATTTACTTGAGGGAATTCCACAGCACAGACTTGATTTAAAAGCCTGCACCTAGTTGGAAAAAATAACTATAGGTTTGTTTATAAACTCTTTTCTGTAATAGTTATTACTCATTCAGCTGATTGAAATCTGTAGAACCGTTATCATTTTTAATGGAGAAAAGAAGCATATGAATTGTACATTACTAAATAGATCTATTTTTTTAAGAAGCTGTAAAATATCTAAAAATGAAATTTCAAACAAACTTCATATGAAGAAAAAAGAACAAAAATCCCTTGATAGCCATAATATATCTTAGCAGCAGTTTGCATAGTCATAGGGAATGCTGGAGTCGTGTGTGTGGACTTTTGACAGACACGGACTGTAACTGACTTGAAGAACGTAATACGAGTTTCTGTGTTTTCCGCAGGATCCCAAAGAAAGGCTTGGTTGTCAGCCACAGACAGGATTTTCTGATATCAAGTCTCATACGTTTTTCCGCAGCATAGACTGGGATCTGGTAAAAACAATTACTTCTGTTTATATGTGTTCAAAGTAACAGATTCTTTGAGTTTAATCGTGTGCACATGTAACAACCCCATTAAAAACAGTGAAGTTCAGTTTCCGTAAATGTAAAAGCTATTTTGCTTTCTCCAAGCGATGGAGAAACAAACTTTTTTTCATGGCCATAATGGAAACAAGCTTTATTTCATAACCAAAATTCTGGCTTGCTTCAAAACTCTTAAGAATGGTTACAACTTCTGGCTATCTGTTTTAAAATATAGGATGAATTTTAAGAAACAACATATTAAGACTTTGGTGGAACCATTTATTCCTTGGTTTCTACTTGTAGATTCTGTGAACTCATGCACTGGGTTCTGCTCTATAAAATTTACCCAGCATACACACAAGGTGCCTGCAGTTGTAGTGTGAAGGACTGCACAGGTTTCTCGTGTCAGAATTCAGTGCCTTACTGTTCTGGGTGGTCATTTCATCTACTCTTGTAGATATTTTACTAACACCTTGAGCTCTGCTGAACGGACTAGCAAAGACAGCCTATTGAATGCTGTTCCAGTGCTTCAGCTCTGGTGTTGATCAGACACCTTTCTGCCTTGACAGGAGGGTCAGTAGTTGATTAACACAGCCACAGGCTGGGTAAAGTGTCATGAAACCAGTTTAGATACAGTCATGGAGGATGAGGTGCTTCAGATACATGAAGCATTTGTAATCAACTTGTAGTACATTTAAAAAAAAAAAAAAACCAGACTGAATCAACAAATTACATAGTTCTGAAAATGAGAGGGATTATTCAGGTAGGTAACAGGGTTTAGTGACATGAGTAGGTGTGAGTAGAATCGGGTGCTTTTTTCTTAAGGATGTGGCTTGAAAGCAGTGTGGTTCTTTAAAATGATTCTCTGATTATTACTTTCAGGTTTTCTTACTGCTGGTGTGAGGGAAGTTTTCAGTTCATGGTGGAGTAGATGACTTGTGTTTCAGTGGTTTTGCAAGCGTAAAATTTTACTGAAATTGTACTCTATCAAAAGCTTTGTTACTTTGTAATTGTGCCTCCTTCTGTCTTCATGGTAGAAAACTATCCCAGAAATGACGTTGTGTTTATTGACACTTGAGCAATAAAACAAGTCGGGAACACTGCTTTATCAGCATTACATTTTATTTTTTTTAATACCTAGTTGAATGGTGAAAAAATATGCACATAATATTTTCCTAGTCCTAGGAAGTCTACAGGAAGTGTAGAAACAGGCAGGCTGCAGTGCCTGTCATAACATGAAAGGGGTTCAGAGGAGGAGGGAGAACTGCATGATCACATTTTTCCTTTGAAGCCTGCTGTTCAGACCTTCACTGTTAACACTCCTCAGGGAAGACGTCCACTACATAAGGAGCCAGTGTTTTAAAATACCTGGTGCTTACAAAATTATTCATATTGTGAAGGCTGTCTTTGATTTTGTTGGACATCCATTGTTTTGGTTTCTCCCTTAAGCCTAAGTGCATTGTTTATGTTAGCTGCCTAGTGGTGCTATAATGCAACTTGTGTGAGTTTGTGGAGAGTATAAACGTCACGTACTGCAGGGTTTCTGTTCTGTTTTGCAGAGTTTTTTGAGAGAGGGAAAGAGAAGACTGTGGGATTTGTATTTTGTGTATTTTTATAAGAAACTTGTAATTGGTACTACTTGGTCAACACTTATGCTTATTTGAGTTTCGATTTTTTTACCTATTTTTTTGGATGAAAGCTTTGATATTACTATTTAAAGAAACTAATGGAAAGATTTAGGTGGTTGTGCTGTTGTTTTGTGATATGATTAGGACAAGGCTGCTCAGGAGGATCTAAATGTCAGATAAATTTTAAGCTAAATTTCTAATAAGTGTGTTGGGAAATTACATTCAGGAGAAAATGAAAAACTATTTGGAAAGTTTTTTTAGTTATTAGAATTTTCTTTGAAATGCAGATGATGAGTAGCAAAGATTTTGACTTAAAAGCTTTTTCAAAACTTTTCAAGTTGAAACACAGGGAAACAAGGGGCTAATGTTGACTAAAAATTTTTTGTTTGAAGCTTGAGTTAAATGGAAAAATAAATAAGGGTAAAGTGAACACTTATACTGCAAATGCTTTTTTCCTAGTGTTAGTCATCCGAGCTGTGTGTGGCACAGCTAAGAACATTTTAGATTACTTGCTCGGCATATAGGATGGCTTAACAGCATCCAGGGAAGTACCAAGACAACCTTTTCTTTGATTATTTCAGTACATGAAGTCTATTCTTATCATAGTGCCTTTTTTATGGAGTTTCTCCATTATATGCTGGAAAGAACTACAAAGCCATGGCTACTGTTAACTGTACAGAAGCACTAAGGTTTTTTGTAGAGCTGTACCAACATATTTTTTTCACTCTTTTCCTCAAATTAAAGGCTGCAAGGTCACGATATGGTTTATTTAAGAGTGCTTTTATGCTTTACTGAGTATAACATAAAAGAGGCAGTCTGATGTTTAGCATCTAGTTGAATGCCTTGCTGTTGAAATGTTAATGCATCGCTACGACTGACTCACAATGACAATCTTACCACCCTCCTTCAATTTTTAAATATTCATTTTGCTGTTTCTTTCATGCTGCCATTCTTGTTTGGGAAGAGCTAATTTTGTCTTCCTTACAACTTGCCTTTCGTGATGCTTTCAAAGGCCTGATAGCTGATGGGATGTTGATGTATTGATTCACTACCCAGTTAGTTTCATGATTTCCTCAGGTGTCCATCTGTACTCATCATGCTCTTGTCTCAAACCTGGAATGCAAGATTCTTCTGTGATTGATCATCTTTTTGTTGTTTGTGCTATGCCAAACATAATAAGATGTTCTGGCCCTGAAACCAGGTTTCTTGCCCACGTTGGTACTATAATCATTTTGGTAACTGTTGTTCACTTACATTATGTCTGTCTGGGTTTTTTTAGTTAGGTTATGGGCATTGTAGCTGTGGCTGTTTTTTAACTGAGTATAAATTTTAGAATTAGAATGTTGGTATCTGCTACTACAAATCTGACTACGGGACAGATTTTTGTCTCCACTGCTGCGGTAGTAAGACTTTCAGGTCAAAGGCTAATTCAAGTAAGTTATTTACTCTGTATAAATGTGTTGCAGTTAACCTGGCATGAGTTTCTCTTCCTGTTAAATATGATCAGTAGCTTTCCCATACCTGTATGCTTATATTCCTAAATGGTGAGTTTTACTTACTATACTCTTACATGCTCGGCAACTCTGTAGAACATTAAACTAGAAATCTAAGTATTAAGATCTAAATTACAATTGCAATTTTTATTTATGACCTATGGTATTTCAGAAATAAGTCTCCTAATTGCACACAAATGCTGTTCCTCAGGAAGAGAAGTAAATATACTGTGTTAACTCTTGTGTTGCAGCAGTAAGCATCTGTGTGGGAAATTTTCAGTCCTGAGTGGAATTTACCAAGTTAGAGAAAACTTAAGTGGCTGAATTGCAGCAAAAGGGTTGTTCTGGGAGATGTTCAACTTGCTCGTTTTATTTGCATGTTCTGGGGAGAACACGTGAATGACACATAGACTTGATAGCTGAAGTAGGTTACTGTGACTAGTGTGCAACAACGCGGAGGCCTCTGCAAAATGCAGTTGAACCTGATAATATATAGAGATGTGATAGGTGTCATGCGTTCCTCGTGGTAGCTGGGGAACCTTCTTCAGAAAAAGCCTTCAAAAGAATGTTAATGAAATGGAAAACTATTCAATGTTTAGTCAGATACAGCTAAGGAGTGTGAAGGATCTGCAAGATCTTTGAGAGAATTTGCAGATGTTCATGTAGAAGATCACTCTTTTCACGTGTTCCATCCAGACCTGCAGAGAAGTTGGAGCCAGGGAGTAAGCTGACCATGAGGGTTCACAGGAAGAACAGTCTCTGGTCAAGAGTAAAGCTAGAAAAGGGAGCAAGGCTTTTGGCATCAGAGCTGCTCTCAGATGATAATTGACCATCATCTATTACCTTAAAGAGTGCTACCCCTGCACTAAGAAAGCTGGACCAAAAAATCTTCCTTTGCACTTCGGGGGGAGGGAAGTGGGGGCAGGTTTTTGATCAGTTTATCAAATTCAAAGATCGAGATCTTTCCAGACAAATCTTAAAAATGCAATTCCAATTATGATCAAAATGCATTTTCCTATTTTCTGATTATTTTCAGCCATTTTTACCTTTAATAGTATAAGCCTTCAAAAACATACAGCCACGTTAATTAGGGAACCAGAGAAGTCGGAGTTGACCATTTAATCTTGGGCAGTGATCAGTGATGGACTCTGTGGTAAGGGATCAGAAAGAAAATGATCATTTCTTCAGGAATTCTGACAAAACATACATGACTTCTTTTATATTACAACAAAACTGTTAAAGTTTACTCATCATAAACATTACATTTTCTTATAGCTTTGAGGGCTTTTGAAATGTAATTAATATTGCCCTATATCATTGGAAATTTAGTTATGCTAATTTTGTCTTTTTACTGCAGTTAAACAGTTAAACTTTACTGAAGTTTTAGTCTCCAATTTCTTGGTTTAATGGACAATAAAACACTGAAGTGCAGTTAAGCAGGTAGTTTAAGTACCATCAATCACTGTAAAAATGCATTTTACTGAATTTGTTGTAATTACGAATTAGGATATGATGAATGTGATCCACATGTGAATTCCGTGAGGATGGAATTTAACCAGGAATGAAGCGAGACAGAACTGAAAAGATCCTTAATTGTGGTGGCTTGTCAAAAGGTTTTGGAGGTATTTTTAATTATGGTTAAAATCTCTGCAAGCTTTATATCTTGTATACATTTTACTGAATGTCTTTTCACAACTGTAAAATCATACAAATGGGGTGATTTTTACCTGTGATAGTACTCCTTTAAGTAATGATTGGAAAATATGATTGGAAAATAAGCTAGTTTTCTATTCTCCGCAGAAAGTATGAAATTGCTGCATCTTCTTGTCACCAACTCTCCTTTGTCAGCAGTGAAGAGCCACTGCTTTGCTGCCTCATGCTGTTCTGGAAATGCCTTCACTCAAGTTCCAAATTTGTTTGGCTGCACTGAAGCAGATACCATTTCTTGAAAAGAAGCAGGACTACGATTTGGATCTATAGGCAAAACCAGGCTAAATAAGGGAGTACACAAGTTGAACCTTTTCTGAAATTTATCCAGGAAAAGCCCTGTTACCTCCCTACAGATGAAAGGGCTCAGTTCATTAAAGAGTTGTCTTTCTTCCTAGGCACCCTGAATAATAAAGTACATATCCTACCCAAAAGCATGCTGGGACAGATTAGTCACCCTTGTTTTGTAGCAACATAGATATCTACTTTAAAAGGAGCAAGCATAATGGAAGTTTTATTGGAACAGCGTGGAGGTCTGAATTGTAAAAAGTACTTAAATTTCCTTTCTCATCTCAGAAGAGAGATTATCAAATGATCTAGCTGTGTAAATGATTCATTCTCAGTGATGCCAGAAGACCCTCACGATCTCTGAATTTGTTACTGAATTTCTTGCACTCTGAACAGACTATTCCCCGTCATTTGTGGCGTTCTGTTCCTGCCTTACTGGGACCAAAGGCAGCTAAATATGTCAACATGAAAATATTAAATTTCTCACTGCATAAAAGTTAGTAATTTCCATAAACCAAAGTAGATACTGTATGTTGGTGAGACAGATGTCCTAATGGGAAGTTTTAACCTCAGTCTGTGTTGGAAATTCAGTAATGTTGTTTTTTTTTTTTTTAAAAAAGGGGGAGGGTAAGGATGTGTATGTATCCATAGAAGGGGTTTTTTGTGTGTTGTTAGGGTGTTTTAGGTTGACATATATGGTTCAAAAGTAGAAAAGTCTGGAAATTGCTGGTAGACTGCTGGAAATAGTGTAGAAAGTGAATGGAAACCTAAACAGCGTGAATCATTTAAATCTCAGAAGACAAACTTAGGTACAGCGTGGCTGATGAGATGGTTTAGCTTTAATCAGTAGAAGATAACACAGACACAGTGCGAGCTGCAGTGCTACTGTTTCTTTAATATGGATCTTGCCTTACTGGCAACTTCACAGTAATTAACATTAACAGCAAGTTGGGCTTTACTTTTGCATGAGCAGATACCAAACGATGCTTCAAAAACTTAAGAATTACAACTGGTACTGAATACTATCTAGCATTTAGTATTTCAAAAGATGGTGAAACACAAAGAGAGGATTATCTGCTTCTTTTCTGGCAAGAGGCAGGTAGTGGTTGGCTAATAGCCTGATTAATGTACTTTAATTTTTAAATGAAAACTGTGAAAACAAATCTTCGTAAGGAATTTCAATCTCTGTACAAACCCACGTATTAAAACAGGCTTGTTGCTTTGCCATTTAATACTGTTATCACTGAGGTTGTGTTGCACGAAAACAAATTGTGATTTTCGATTTTCCGTTAGTGTCATTAGGTCTCTTCCAAAGGGAGTTTGAATGTTGATTTTCTATCTGATGTTTCTCTAGAGGAGCGGTGACCTCCAGTGGCCAGCAAGGCTAACCCAAACTGTATAGACCACGTAGGCCATAACAGATCAGAGTGTAATGATCAAGTGTGGTAGCCTGTCTCTATCAAAGCCAGTACCAGAAGCTTCAGAGGAAGGTAAAAATGGTTCCAAATGCTCCTAGCCTGCAATGTTGCTCATACAGATAACTAACTTCCTTCTGATTCATATAGTGCTCAATTTTATGCCCTGTAGCAAGAGTGTTGATATAGATTGTATAGACATATAGCTCAAAACTAACAGTCAGAAAATTCTATAACATTCTGTTTTTTAACTACAGTTTTCAAGTACAAACTTCTGTGGTGATAAATTCCTTAACGGGGAGTTAAGTGGATTATACTTCCTATGATTAAAAAATTAAAATATCTCTACAATTCAGAGAAGGCAGGAAGAATTCACTGAGGCAAAACTTTGTTCTGAAATAATTAGCAATTTATTCTTTTATCAATTGCATGCCTATTGGTATCGTTACCAAAAGGAAAATTATTAGTGGTGAATGAGTTATGCAACATAATTTGGAAACTTATCCTCCCTCTCCTGAAAACATCTTCTCTGGCCGTACATAAAACACAATTTTGCACTAGGTTGGATTTTAGACAGAATTTCCAAGGAATTGAATAAGGATCTTCAAGTTGAAGATATTAAGCTTAGTAATTATGTAGTCTGTCGTGCTGTTACCAGTGAAGGCTAAGCTCTTGTTTTTGTAGAGGCAATATATTTGTAAAATATTCTATGGCCTATCTGGAAGTTTTGAGTGTTGTTAATATTACAGTGTAAACTCTGTTACACAAGTGTTCTGTTTGAGATTCTGTGTTCATATCTTTAAGCCACACTGCTGACTTTTTTTTTTTGAGGGAGGGGAGAAAGGTAAACTGATCTTTGTCCCTTAATGATCTGACCAAAGGATTCCCTCCAGCAGGGACAGGAACATCGCCTGTCAGAAGTAATGCTGTGCATTCACAGATGCCTCCAAGTGATTCTGTTACCCAGAATTTACAGCTATCTTTCCTTCTCTTTGCTCTGTCACCTTCAATTCTGCCCCAGCATACCCGCTCTATTGCGAGGGGATCCACGTGAGAAGTTTTGTACCTCTGTTCTGCTACAGCTCTCTGAGATTCTTTCCGAAGGCTGTAACAGTGAGATGCTGATCCTGTTTAAGGTCCTGTAATTTCTGCTTAAGTGACCCACTGAACAAAAAAGACATATGATTGTAACAGGCACACTCTCAGTATTGGAATCCTGGTTTTATTTACTTTATGTTTTCCTTTGTTCTTCTAATTAATGTTTAATTCACTAATGCTAAATGAGAGAAACAGATCCCTAACTGTATTGTACGTAAGAAATCCCTGGTGTTTTGTAATACCATTTCAAAGAACTAATGAAGCAAAGAATGTAGATTGAAAGCTTCACTCTGAAAATAGCAGGCTTCCTTTTTGCATTTGAGCTTGTCCAGGAACAATTTGTTCATCCCTGCAGCCTCCTGGCACTCTTACCCGACTTCATCGCTCCTGAGCCTGGAGCAGCCACACTGAGCCCCTGAGGATGGGGCTTTGGGCAACCTGGGCTAGTGGAAGGTGTCCCCGCCCATGGCAGGGGGATGAGACTGTATGGAGCTTTAAGGTCCCTTCCAAACCAAACCATTGTGTAGTTCTGTGAATTTTGGACTTGATCCTTATGGGTCCCTTCTGACTTGAGATATTCTATGGTTATGTGAATTTTTAATATCAATTTGTGAGCTGATTTTAGACTTAAGTGTATGACATGTTCTTATTTAATGCTTAGTGAATACAATGGTTCTTTACTTGTTGAGCTAATAAGATTTCTTCATGGCCAGTTTGCCCATAAAGACTTGCCATACTTCTCATTAATATGTAGCTGTGAGGGTCTTGTGTTTGGAATGAAAGGTACTATTAATGGGTTTTAGTTCTGCTATTTTTCTGTCATTGCTTACTGCAGCACACAGACATTTTTGGGTTTCTTACTGTTTCTAATTAGTGAGGCATTAGAAATGCAGAGGTACAGCTTACACTTTCAAAAATGTTACGATTTTTCATGCATAATTCCTCTCCAGCATTAATGCATTCCTTGTTATCTTTCTGATATTCCATGTCTGAATTACGTATTTTTAGTAAAAGGCATATTGCCCACACAGCATACTGACAACTATGGATGTTAGTATTTGGTCAGTCATCTTCGCATAAAAGATGTTTGTAGAACAAACAACTAAAACCACATGATGTTAAGCAACATCACCTCTTTGAAATGCTGTGAATTTCTAGTTAGACTAAGAAGTGTTTGAATAATTAGCTGTTCTCATTGCATGTTAGCTATGTGGTTCAGTTCACACTGGTTTTATTATGTAAGTTCCTGTCTTCGATGCTAAGTGGTATTGTTTACCTATTATTGATTTTTGCAGAATATAATGCTTTGAACTCGCTTGTTTGCTTGTGTGAAGGAATTGAGCAGTAGCTGTCACTTGGCTGTTGTATGGGCTGCGTAGTGTGTAACAGAACAGTTTGAATGTTCCCCAGACTGTATGGATGGGAGAGAGGCAGCTAATGCTGATTTGCAACCAGTGAGTTTAAGCATTAATTGAAGTAATATGTTGCACTTGAGAATTATTTTTTTTTTCCCTTCGCTCTTTATGAAGCAGAAGTTTTCTGTGGTTTGTTAGGCAGTATTTGTATTAGGGTGCAGTGTGAAATTGCAAGTCATGATGAAGAGGATTCTGTTCACAAAAGTGAGTAGTGTATAATTAGTAACTTCAGGAAAAATGTGCATAAATGCATTTGAATAGTAGTCAATTCTGCAAGATCGCCATTGGTTTTTTGTAATTTAGATACTTCGTGTTCTATGACTGGGAGACAATATGATAGATGTAACATGTAGAAAACAGTAGTATGACTTGTCACTTGTGGTAAAAAGAGATTAGCTGGCCATGAGAAACTGCAAAATGGGATTATGGACTGGTTCTGGTATACTGGCTTCCAGTATATCGGCTGGGTTGGTTGCTCAGACTTCCACAAATTAAGACTTGTATCAGGGATTTTTCTACTGGGCGTGGGACTATGACTCCTTAAAAGCAAGCTTGAAAAGGTGGGATTCTTCTTGTACCTTTTTTTGGAACTGCTGTGGGTAGTGATTTAAACAAATAATAACATTAAATCCGTCATCAGTTCCTGTATCACTCAAATGTGTGCTAAAAGCAATCTAAGAACTTTGGAGGGTGGTAGGGATTTACCTTAATCAGAAACCTGTGGATATTGTTGAACATGCTACTGGTATGGCAAATGAGAAAAGGTTCTTCACAACTACAACAGCATTATTTGAGTCGAAACATTTTCCCATGTGTTGACTGTCCCTGCTGAGGAAGATAAATACAGGTTTCCAGTTTCTGTAGCAGAAAACATTGTATGTAAATGTAGTCATGGTTAAATTTTAATTGCAGAATAAAATTCTGGGCTGTTTCAGCTATTTTGTTGATTAGCACCTACTTGTGTTCAATGATTGCTTGCCCATGTGGCCAGCAATTGATTGGGATGTAAATATTGATAACTGTGCTGAATTAACATTAAGAAATAAGGCTGGTTGTGTTGATTTGACATAGTTTAAGAGGCTGCCTTTACAAGAGACAACTTTGGAAGAGCTTATAGAAGGGAAAAATGAGTTATAGTCTCGGAAAGCATCTAGGCCTGAATGGGAAGGTTCTGGAGCACGTTCTTGGTTTGAAAACTGTTGAGCCAGATGTATATAGCAACAGTGCTGCTTCATATATGGGGTAAGAGACTTGAGAAGCAGCTTTTTTCTGTAGTCTTAAAATTTTATTAATTTCTGATAATTTTTGAGGTTTTTTGTATTTAAAACATAGCAGTAGGATACACAGGATGAGCATATACCATTTAGTGTCAAAATCTACTGGTCTAAAAGTTAGTCAGATTGTATTTAATGTTTTTATATCTTCCACCAACATTAAAATCCACTAGAGCGACTTTTCTGTGCCTGTACTCTAGAGCCAATGTATATTGCTGTTCTTAGGGCACTCTGTAAATATTCAATATTTTAATTTTTCCCCTCTCCCATTATATTTTTTCTTAGCTGGAAAAGAAGCAAGCAACCCCTCCATTTCAGCCTCAGATCACAGACGATTATGGTTTGGATAACTTTGATACGCAGTTCACCAGCGAACCTGTGCAGCTAACCCCAGATGATGAGTATGTTTTTCTTTTTCCCCAAATACAGTTGCATATTAAGAAATGAATTAATTATTTGAAAATTACGAAGAGACTGTGTACTTGGCATTAGATCATAGTCAAGTTAAAGTAAATTTGAAGTTCTTTGTATGCTACATATCCTGTGTAACTTACATATTAGAAGACTGCCTAGTGTTCTCAGAAAGTTCAGAATGGAGTATTGATTTGCTGGGGAGCGTGTGCTTGGCTCTGAAAGAAGAGATGGAAATTTGATTCCTGACCCAGGCAGCTTGCATTTCCCTACTTGGGAGAAACAGTTCAGGCACAGCTCCTTGGGTCTCAGAATAAGCTTGAGACAGCAGGAAAATCTGTCAGGAAAGCTATTATTTAAATGTGCTATGGAAAAAAAATTTCAGAAGGAAAAAATATGTATTACTAAAGGAATTAGAAGGCTGAGGAGTGATTGCTGTACACGAAGGCAGAAGCTCCTCAGATACAAGGTAGCATATAAGACAACAGGCTATAGTTTTGGTGGTTAGGTGGGAGACTTGGCTTGCCCAAACTCTTTGAGAGCAATTTTACACAGTTTTAACGGTTTACTGAAGTGTAGAAATGTAAAACTGGAACTTGAACTTCCTTTGGAAAAACAAGAGGAAGCTCTGTGTGATGGGGGAAAATACTGGAGAAAAAAAGTCTTATTGACTTTGTTTGGTTATGAAGCATTTAGCATATGCCTGATGATAAATGTATTGTCGGAGCTAAGGGCAGAGGATGGGCCAAATGCCATCACTGAGAATCCTAGTATTTAATTGCTGAGGAATGCCACACTTTGAGGGAGTGTCCATTCTTATTTTTGTCTCAGGGTGTGTGACTTTAAAGTCTTGAGTGTGTGATGCTGTTGCCAGATGGCGCTTACAATACACCTTTTAAAGAACTTCAAAATATTGTTTCTCATTAAAGAGTATAGTAGTACATGCTTTCTTTTGAAATGTTTATGCTATTCTGTCAATTACAACAAAACTTTCTGCTGCTGGTTTAGCATTTGGATCAGAAATAAAAAGAAACAAAGGAAATAGGGGGTTTATTAAAAATCTTAACTCAGAATCCTGAAATTTGTGCAGCTAGGATTTTTAGGTGAACTTTATTGTCAGAGAGCAGCAAAGATTTTCTTGCTCATTATACATTTCTATTTTTCCAGTGTATTTAATTTACTTATGTTAATTTTTCCTTATCTGACTACGTGCCCTTTGCTGAAGACTGATTCTTTTCAGCCTCTTGTCCTGTTCACTGGTTTCATGTTTGAAGAAAACCCATTTCTTCCATTTCCAGTGCTTTGCATTCTTCGCAGTTCCTAAGTCCTCTATAGAGCTCCTGGTTGATGGTGTTCTAGAATGAATGTTTGGGTCTAATCAGATGTTTAATAAAGCTGATTCTAAAGTGTTGCTTTTGGAAGTGGGATTTTAATAATGGATTCATGAGTTCTACTTTCTTAGATACTGGCTGCAGCCCTGGATGTAGTGGGATCCTGTGTTGGCAAGCAGAGGCTGTTGTGTGCTGTGCAAAAGCTTTAGTAATTAATGGCACAAAATTGTCACATTCCAGCTGATGTGCTTCTGTTAGTTTTCCCTCTTTGTTACACAGCAAAGATAAGCTACTTTGAAAAAAAGACAATACTGTTTCAAAGTCTTTCATAAAGTGCCTGCTAATCCTCAGTCAACCCCCGGATTAGCTAGTTGGTCAGGGAATATTTTTTTTTAGAAATAAATGATTGAATTTGTGATGAACACTGTAACTAGCAATCCATTGCGTCTACTCCAGTGGCAATAAATTCACTGTTGAAGGGTCTTTCTCTCGCTGCATTCTTCGGTAGCAAGTGTTTATCCTCAAGTAATTATGCATTTGGAGCTTTCGTGGTGGGTATTGGGGTGCCTACGTGCTCAAGCTGGAATTTTGTAAAAGCGTTACCTCTGTGTCTTAGATCCACAGTTCACAACCTATTCCCTCTTTCTCAAGAGTCCAGCATAGGTGAAGCGAATAGTGGAATGGAAACCGAAGTGTACAGCGCTTCAGTTTCTGTTTGTGTGCCAGCAGAGCACTGCAAGGCCTGTTCGTGCTTTACAGGTTCTAAACAACAAAATTAGAAATACCAAGTGTATGGGCACCTATAGTGGGAAGTTTTATAAACATCAGATCTTAAAAAAACCTCTGTCTCTTATATACATCAATTTATAAGTCTTCTCTTGCATTTCCTGTGCATACAATATGTATTTTTTGAAAAGTATTAGCTTTGTGCTTAACTCTCCTGTAGTATTTATCTTGCATATAACATTAGCAGCCCTTGCTGACAGCAAAATAGCTGTTTCTTATTTATAAATTGGTGTTGTAAACCGCTCACTCACGCTGCTCTTTGGGCCCTGTGAGTATGCATGTCGCTGAACTGGAAGGGCAGAAGAAACTTTATCAGATGTTTCAGAATTTCCAGTCGTACTGCTTTAGGTATTGGCATAAGACACCGTGTTAAGTATTTGTATGTTCAGAGACTTATTTTTGTCCCATTTATTGTTGCTTTTGTACAACTTCATATACATACATTTCTGTAAGGTATTTTGTTGTTATTTGAAGAAAAAGTACAGCAACAAAATAATATTTGCAATTGATAAAACTAAGTAAATGCTTTTATTTGTTTTTCAGAGATATAATAAAGCGAATAGATCAGTCAGAATTTGAAGGATTTGAATATATTAATCCACTGTTGCTGTCAACAGAAGAAACAGTATGAAGGAATGACATCTTCGTTGTGGACAGTGTGAATGACCTTTAAATTTATCCTTAACTACAGTATATGCATGCGAGGCTGGGGAACTGTAAGATTTTGGATGGAGACCAATGATTTAAAAAAAAAAAAAAAAATTGCTGCTGAAAATCAAAGAAGAGAATAATGATTTTGGTGGGTGTCTTCTGCCACTTAGTGATTCTTAAGTTCTGGGCACTGACACAACTGGCTTCAGTAATGAAGGAATTTGCATTTTGTGCCTGTTTCATGAAGGATTGAAAAGTTCATTGCATCCCTGGAAAAGGACATTCTGAAAAACTGAGATCCACACACTTTCTACAAACATTTGATGCAATGAGCTACCAATTGAAGAATATTACAGTGTAACATCCTGAAGAATAAAATATATTAACGGTGGTGTTGAAGCTTATTTTTGATGCCTTTTTTCACAAGTGGTACCTGTCTAAACGTCTCAGATATATTTAAAAGGAGTTGTGTTTTATTAGCAATCAAAACATAAATTTGGGTACAAGATTTAAGTGCCTAAATGGATAAACTGCATTGAAGAATTATTACATATTTGGAACGTTCTTAAACCTGGTAAGTTCTGCTTGTTAATATTAAGTAACCATTTATGTATGAAACACACTGTTCACAGCTGCAGCCTAATGTTCATTTGCATCTTTATCGAATTTGAAATGCAGAGTGACTCAGCAATATTAATTCCAAATTAGAATTTACAGTATCAATTTCAAAAGCTGTTGTCTTAAACCCCAAATTTACCAAAATGTATAGATTGAAGAAAACTAAATTTGCACACAAAAGATTTCTGAAAATACTTAAGCAGTGCCTACACCTACAATGATGTTGTGTTGTATATTAGATTTTTGAAAAGTATTTTTGTCAACAATACAAATATTCAGAAATAGAGCAAAAGCGTAATAAAGCATAGCCTTAAAGTTTAAATAGTAAATCTAGAATAACCATAATATAAATTACACTTTCCTGATAAAGCACACCTCCTACTTATGATAAACTGTCTGCTTACGATTACTCAGTGTATATTAATAACTAATCATTCTACATAAGAGAATGGGATGTTTTGGTAAAATGATTTGCATCAAAGTAGTAAATTTTTTTAGGTGGAAGAAAAATTAATACCTAAGAAACTGGATAAAGCAAAAGATAACGATCAAACCCCTTCTCGTGGAAACTAGGGGCGGGGGGCAGGGAGAGGGTATATTGCATCCAAAAGGTTAACAATCTGCCGGCTTGGAAAAGCTCCTGTCGCTGCATGGGAGGTCAGGAGGTGTGTGTTGCTGTCTGAAACTTCAGGTGCTGTGGAGATCTACCTGCCCCTGTCAGTAACACAGCAGAGGCAGCGTTTCTTCTTGCTAGATTTTGGGTTAACTCTATTGTGTGGGTTGTAGAGATAGGAAGGAAAAAAAAATTATGTGGGAAGGCAAAAAAAAAAAAAGAGAAACCCTGTGCTGTGACATCTCACCTAGTCTGGTGTAAAATGCAGGATAAATTGCAACACTTCCACTGTCTTTACATGAACATATGGTTTTCTCAGGGTACAGCATTGCATTAGGTGCTGAACATGACATCTTTCGGATTCACATCCAAGTCATGAGGTGCTAGGACGAGACTGCCAAAACATTGTTTAAAATTTTCAATTAATCGTTGATTAACAATCTACATTTTGTATCCCCTCATTAGCCACAATTAGGCAGACCTGTGGTTATTTAGTTGTATTAATCCCATTCAGATTTCAGTTACGGGTTTCTCTCTGTTGGACTGTAGCTTTTCATATTAAGCAAAATGTGTTTTAATCAGCACTAAATTCATTTAACCAGTAAGAAGTATTTGCCTCAAATGCCTGGACTTTAGATACTTTATCTACTAAAGAAAACATTTACCTTTTAAATATAATCTGACTTTTTTTTTTAATTCTTTTTTTTTTTTCCCACCTTCTCCCTGGCAATTACTTTATCTACCCTGAATAGTTTTTCTTTCAGTGTTTTCAACTCCCCTGGTAATAAGTAATCAATAGTTATTAGAGTGACTGCAGGCAGCTCATGAATGGAAGTATGACAGATTAAGCTGTCCTTTGACATGCCAGGGCATAGGACTTAAAAATGGAAATATTAGAAATGTGGGTTGGGGTTTTTTTTAACCTTTTTTCTAGGTTTCAGAACACTTTGGGAGGGAGGGAAGGAAGAACAGAAAGACACATTTGCTAAACAAACATTGTAAAGACTACTTGATTTTATTTAAAAATTTACAGGCATTTACAATGTTGCTGTGTTGCCAAATAGTTTGCTGGATACAAGTTTGGTTGCTCATGTGCAAGTGTTTGAATAATGTTCTGTTCATGATGAAGGGGAAATTTTTTATATAAAGTACTTGTTTTATAAATAAAAGAAAATGAAGGATGTAATTAAATGTGTGGTTTGGAAAAAAAAATCCTAATATATTACAAATGGATCTGGTAATGATATATAGTTGTCTTATTTGAAATAGTAAATGAAAATTCTAGCTAATTTAATGATTGTAAAACAGTAAATATGTTCTTGTAGTTTTGTATAATTAATTAGTTGGGATCTTTGCTGACCAGTTTTAATTGTGCAGAAGATGGTATACTAATCCATAACAGCTAAGATCATTTATATTCTTGCACATCTATTAAAGACTTTAATGAAAAAGTTAATAGACTGTTATTATTTATCAGTAAACTGAGCTATGTCCAACTTGCACTTTTTAATGAGACCCCACTGTAAATTAAATCTATAGGATTCTTCCTGTATTTTGATACCGTAGTCTGTGTTTATTCTCTGTGTGTGGTGTTGAGGTCCAGGGCAGAGGTAGCTCCAGTATCTCCTGGTTTTCTGTGGGAGTTGTGCTGCTCTCGGCGGTGTGAGGGCGGTTGTGGTGGGCAGGGCTGGGGGCTCAGCTCCTGCTCTGGCCCAGAGCCCTCCGCCAGGACCCTCCTTCCGTGGGGGGCTGCGCTGGGAGCCCCGGGCCGGCGTGATGGAGCTGCCCTGCTGGGCCAGCGACGGCACCTGGGGGAAAGGATCAGCTGGCTCAGCCCTGCGCCTCGGTACTGAACTGTCACTAAATGTCATTTATTGTCATTTGCCCAAAAGGCTGCTTTTCTCAGGCTTACAAAACGTTTACTGGCTACTATGAAGTTACCAAAGTAGATGAGTCTTGGGTGTACCTTCCAGGCACAGCCAGCTCTCAGGTGTTCTGTAGTCTCAAACAGGGATGGTTTCGAGGTGGGGAGTGGGGAAACTGATACAAAAAGCAGCTGTTTTGGCTGAGTGCCTATATTAAATCTTGCTTTGCATTTCAGTGCTGTGAAACTGGCAGAAGTGTTCTTTCTGGAGCCTAATTAGTTTAGACTAGTCATGTTAATCAAGTGGATACTGACTTAGAAACCTGCTAAGTGAGGTGATGAATTTAGCTGTGTTTCTTCAGAAAGATTTAAAAAAAAAAACCCCACACCCTTTATTTGGTCTGGATTGTGTTTTCTTTTAGCATAGATATATTCACAGAATTAACTGTTCAATCATATAAATCCTTACTTAGATATTAAAATAATGAAAAATGCTAAATTTGAATGGCTTTTTAATTAAGCTTATTTTCACAGATTACCTGTTTAGAAAAAAAGGGGTCAGTAACCTTTTGGATTAGATTAAATAATAGTTAACTTTTATTCAGCTGCTTTCTTCTACACTTAGAGATTCAGAACAACTGTGGTGCATCAGACAAAACATCGGGGATTTACAGCAGGACATCTTTTCAGAAGTACCCAGATTGCAGGAGGGCCAAGTCTGATTGCCCTGGGGGTCTCTGGGATGTCCTGTAGCACCATTTTCAGAACTAGAACTACTTCACAGGCATTGGAGAGGATTTAAAACAAAAAGATCCCAAACAGGCAGGTGTCACTTGACCTTCTGTTGAGTTACTGGGTTGTGATCCTTAGGCAAGTTTGAGACAAGGGTGTGCTTCCTTGACACGTCGTTCCTTTTCCTTTGAGAAAGGTTCGTCCTTGGCCTTGGTCCTTCGCTCTTCATTCTTCTGGATTTACCACATGACGTCATCTGCACTTTCAGACAAGCACCTCGCAAGATGCCCATCAATATCCAGCTGTGACAGTCTGCAAATACAGAGAATTGGTTCAGTGAAAAACACAAGCCAAACCCTTTGATTTAAGCCATTCTTCACCTTTCACTGTCATTTCCTAAGCAATCACAGAAGTGTTCTCATAGCCTAACAGGTAAGTAATTCCTCAGAAGCACTGCGATCTGCCACAGACTCCAGACCTGCTGCTCGATAGCCGGACAACGGCACTGACTAGCAGACAGCGCTCACACCCCGTCTGCTCAGGACAGCAATGCCATCCTCAGAAACATGAGCCTGTTGCTACAGGATCGAAAACCGTTCCCTTATTCCACATCCACCTCCAACTCGGGGATACAGGAAACGAGATTCCAGTAGAGGAAGATGCTGTTTCATGTCTGCCTTCAGTTTCCTTTTTCGGAGAGCTCTTTCTGTGGTGGTGGTATGACCCTCCCCCCTGCCCACATTACAGTGACTTTTTTGTGAAGCTGCTTCTGTAAACACTGAAACTAATCCTGATCAGCACAGTTACCACTTGCATGGAACCAAATATAAAGACCTGAAGTATGTTCAGCCTTTGTCTAAATCTCTTGCTATAATGACCACCATTTATTAATGAAGCCATCCTTTTGTCTCCTTGTTCAGCCTCTGGAAGAAAACAAAGTTGCAGCCAGTACACCTTGCAGTGTTAGTGCACCTGTTGAAAAGCACGTTTTCAGCAACTCTGACAGCCTAAATCCTATTAAATGGTGTAATTTCAAGAGACATCATAACTATTACTGCAGAGTAGATACTCAATTGATGGGAGGGAGGATTTTTTCTTTCATAAAAGTAGCCTGACAGCAATGGAGGACTGAAGTATCATTTAGCTGATGAAATCTGCTTCCTTCCATCTCGCCCAGACCTTGAAAGTGATCTCTAAAATGAAGAGCACAGTTGCTCAGCTAAAGGCGCCCAGGTACTTGCTGTACAGGTACCAGTGTCACTGTAACAGTCTCGATCTTGAAGAGAAAGGGACAGGTATGAGATTAAACACTTTAGCTCTAAAGTTGGCGTTTAACTATCAAGAATGCTGCACTGGAATGGTATTTGGATTATGATAGAAATTTCACAAAAAGGTCTTTTCATACTCAAGTACTTAAAAATGCTAATTCTGCATATACTAGCAATGTTTACCAAAGAGCTCAAATGTTGCTTTCTTTTGAAGCAGTACTAGTAATCATGAACCTCTAAACTGAATGAAAAGTAGGTAATTTTGATAGTGAAAATAGTACCTTACACTAGAAGTTTTGTCTATTTTCATCATTTTGTATATAGTATATATACATATTTATGTATATAACTTTCATTATTTTGTATATAGAAAATGCATCCAGAGCCATTTTAGGTTTTGCATACTGTGAAGTTGTTAAGAAAAGACTTACGTTCTGCTGAAATGCATCTGACACATTGGACAGCTGTCAAGAGTTGAAGATGCTTCACTCGGATTTTCCATCTTCTTCCAGCTTTCACTTCCAGGTACGCTCGCAAGAGGTGGCTGCTCTTCTGCAGGCACGTGTCCGGCCTCACCAAATGAAATAATCCCTTGATGTGTTTGTATTTGAAGCTCTTTCCTATCATTTTCTTTTCTGTTTTCCCAGCTGTTCTGTACAGTCCCTCTGCACTGCTGTTGAAAGCTGAAAGCTTTTGCAGAGCTTTGCAACAATGCCGAGTTGCGTGTAGAGCTGGCTTGAGTGAGTTTATGTGATCTGGGACTTACCTCTGGGTTTGAGATAACTTCTGTGTCTTCCCCAACCATATTTTTGGCTTGATCTGTAATAGCTACACAGCATGTTTTTTCAGCTGTAGAAACTAAACTTTTCAATTTATCTGCTTGGTCCTGTCCTTTATGTAAATGGTCCATCGGGCTCTCTGTTAGCTGATGCGTGCTAAGATTTTTCAATTTTAGACATTGTTCTTTGCAAAAAGATGGGAATGGTACCCACTGAAAGTCTTTCATTCCAATTGTAAAGACTTCTTGTTTCTGTAGACTCTCTTCCTCAGAACTCTGTAACACACACATATAATGTCTTCAAACAAATGCAGTTCAATCACTACATAAAACCAAGGCTGAACATATTACAAACAGGGAGAAGGCTAAACTACATTGAAAAAAAGAACATTCTATTTTCATCCATCTCCAGCACTTGTAAAGCAATCAAGGACTTCCTGGAGTTTATGCAATGTGTGTCTTCCTTTAACATTTCTAAATTGATACAATAAGGTACTCTTTTAATATGTTCCATAGAGACTAAGGATGAAAACAACCACCTGCTACTGTTCAGGAAAAAAAAAAATTAACTTTAGAAGGACTGTGGCTTGTGTGTTCTGATAATTGCCTAATGCTATCAGAGCGCTCTAATGGTTGTGTCTGTGTAATGAACCTCTCTGTTACAGTTTGCCTTTTCCAGTTTTATTCTGTTAGGGAGATGCTAGTGCTTACGAGCAGTCAGTATACTTATACAGGTTACCTCTTCCCAGCAAAATGTTGTAAAGAATTTGCCATACTGCAAAAATAAAGCCCCTTTGGTTGTCCTTGCTGAAAACCATCTATTTAAAATGTATTTCAGATTGCTTCCCTGTTAACATCATCATTGTTCAGGCTGTCACTATTGTTAGCAGGACACAAGGTGCAGACAAGGATAGAACACGCTACCTTTCCAAAGAACTCTGGAAAACTGGGCACGGATTGCCAGTTCGTGCATTGTAAGTCTTCACTGATGCCTTTCAGTAACAGAATCCATGTTTTTTCACACTCCTTTAAGTCTTCTTTTTCAAACCAGGAACATCTGTCACTTAATGTCCTGTAAAGACAGAGACAGTCCAATAGTTTGAGAGTGGGAGACAGGAAAGAAAATACTCCGCAGTGCTATTAGTTTGCCTCTTTACCCTTCTATAATGCTGATGTTTCAAAAAACATAGCTATCCCTTAACTAGGATTTATCAAAGCATAAGTTTTAAAATTGACTTCTGGCAGCTGACAGTGCATCAACCTCTTTCAGCCCAATTCAGCGGCCATGTGTGGTCACCCCTTTCTTTTTGTTAATGGCTAAGCACAAGGCAGGGATTTTATCATTGAAAATGCATGTAACTTCTGCATTTGTGCAACATAAAACTCCCTTCTTACCTATTTTCTTTTGATCAAGAAGCACTATATGTATTAAACCAAGAATATTTGACAACTTTGCCCTGTCAAACCGCGAAGAGGCACATAAAAAGCATTTCTCAGTAGGCACAAGTATGCAAATGTAGATTTTTGAGTTTGAGAGGCAAGATGGCCTGTGGAGGAATAAAGATTTAGCTGTTTATAGTTGTTTACCAAGGGAACTTCCATCTAGCCTACAGCAACATTTTTTTGGAACACTGAGACATTATTTAGACTGTAAACTAATTTTTACAGCTTACCATGGCTTACATAACTTAGAGCTATCAAAAAAATTACCCAATTTTTAAGAAGAATGTCTGAAAGCCTTGCTTTCTACTTGTAACAAATGCAGGTATTTATTATTGTCTTCACTTCCAAGTGAAACAGTTAAGTGTAGTCACTGTTTTTTCTTCTCAAATACCAACCTCGACACCTGCTGAGCACAGAAATCACTGAGGTGTTTGCACTGAGAATGGCAAGTGCATTGGTTTCCATGTATGCTTGGCCATTCCCACACTGCCTTTTGAAATTACTGATTACCTTTCCACATGAGTAGATCTAATTCACCCTAGGAAGGCAGGTGTAAGGTTTACCTATAAAGTAAGCATTAGGTTTTTATACTAGTAATTTGTATAAAGACAATTTCAAGAGAAGGATGGATTGTTCATGTCAGAAAATGGTTTTCAGCATTCCCTCTTCTTACTGGTGCATTTTCTTAGATTACTGTCCAGGAATGATGCTGTGCTGGGAAGAAACAAGGGACAAGTCTCACAAGCCCTCAGAAACTGGAGCAATCAGCCCTTTGAAGCCTGTTTTTGAAAGGAGCACAGCTGAGAGCATGCCTGCGCATCCTAACAGGCTCCAACACGAACCCAACCCCTTGCTGCCTCTTCACCCTGCCTTTCTTCAATCCTCCCTTCCTCGAGGGCTGGAAAAAACAGGAATTATTTCTGGTCTACTGTGAGTCTTATTCTGAAGAAAAAAACCCTTCATTTTCACACGTTAACATTTCCCATGGGCCCCTTCCCCGCCGGTGCTATTCGGTGCCAAAGAACGTGCGCAGAAGGCGCAGGGCCCCGTGCACCTTATTTTACAGTTGGCTTCTCCATTTTTTAAAGGCACTACGCTCCGGGACGCGCTCCAGGCGCGGCTGCGAAACGCTTCAGGTCGCAGGTGTGTCTGAAGACCCCGCTGCACCCTCACGGCGCGGGGGGCAAGGGAGGGCCCGGCCCTGCCTCCTCGGCCGCGCCTGGTCGGGCCGCAGCGACCCGGCACCGCCTCGGCCGAAGGGCTCCGGCGGCCGCGCGGGCCCCGGCGGGGAAGCGGAGGGCGGGGGCTCAGGGCGGCTGAGGCGGCGCCGTTGCCGGCCCCTCCGCGGGAGCCGTTCCCCAACCCGGCCCGGACTCACTGGCGCCGCCGGGGGGGCTCCCGGCCAGGGCTGGGCTCCCGGCTGCAGGCTGCCGGCGCCTTCCTGGGCTTGAGGCGCAGCTTGGCGGCTCCTTCCTCAGACATGGCTGAGGCGCGGGTCGGCCTCCTCCTCCCACAGCCCTGCGAGGGGCGGTGCCGCCCCAGAGCTCCCCCGCGCCTCGCCGGCGGGCGGGCCGAGAGAGCCGTCGGCTCCTCCTCCGCCTCCTCATCCTCTTCTTCCTCCGCCCTCGGAGCCGCCCTGACCGAACGGCACGGGAGGAGGGCAGCGGGCGGCCACCAGCCGCGGCCTGAGGGGGAGCCCGCCTTTTTCCTCAGGGCGAGCCCGCCTTTTTCCTCAGGGCGAGCCCGCCTTTTTCCTCAGGGCGAGCCCGCCCTTCTTTAGCCCCTCCGCTGCAGTCAGCGTCGCGCTGAGCTCGGCGGGGTCTGTAGTACCCTCACAGCTGCTAGGTGCTCGTCTGCCTCGAAAGCCAACCTTTTCGTATTACCTTTGCTCCTTAAACTTTATGTATTTGTCCAGGTTTGGTGTGTGTAGGGCTCGGATATGGAGCGGCCGTCGTGGCAATGCAGTGTGCCCTGTCTGTGCAGGGCCAGGGCGGTTTATTGGGTGGTCCTCAGGGTGGGCCAGGCGGTGAAGGCGGAATGTTCTGGGCTTTGGTCGAGTTGGACAAAATGGTGGTGGGCTCCACTCTGTTCCTCATCGCTCAACTGATTTTTGTACTGATACCTAGGATATGTTTATTGCAGTATAAAGCTGAAGCCAAAGACTCTTAATCCAAATAGTAAAGAGGATTAGGAGTGCATCTCTGATCTAATTTCTCTTTCAGGAAAGAATCTGTTGAAATGATGCAGTTTGTCTTTTGGCAGGAATGTTGCTGGGTGACAAAATAAAGCACTTGTTAGAGCAGAGCCATCACTGATAGTTTTTGAAATGGGTAGACACACTAATCAGGGTGCAGCCTTTTCAAAAACAGATGTAATAGAGAAATGGTGACAGACTCTTCATAATTCTCCAACCTAAAAAGATCAGAAAGTAACTCTACTGATTAAATTCTCTATAATACATATGAGAATAACTGCATAAGGAAATCTGTTTGTCTGATACCAGGTGTTTATGAGGGAGAGTGGGTACAGAGCGCTCATTTTCATAAAACCAATTTATTATTGATAAAAGATGAATCCAAGTTCACATTCATTTTCCATAACTGCGTTTATGCAGTGCTGAATGCCTTATGGACTGTTTCATCCTTGGACTTTTTAGACTGAAAAGGAGGTATCAGTGTTGACTAGAGCACTCTTAAAAGTTATGCCTGTGAATTCTTGTGTTGAGTGCACAGACCACCAAAAATGTATTAACAGTTGACCTGAGCTTCTACATGTCTTGAACAGATCTGAAGCAGAAAAATGGCATTCAGATATCAGAGTTTATAGACTCACATTTGAAATAGATTGGTAGATTTAACCTGAGAAGTGGCAGGTACAGCCAGACAGCCACTTCCAGCTGTGTTCCAGGCTGAAGGTGATTCAGTTAGAGTGCAGCCAGAGATCTGGGAGGCTCAGTCTTACAGGTTTCCCATGTTAACTCAGGTACTTTGTGTTTCTGTAGCAAGGTAATGTCTTTTACTCTAAGTAATAACTTTTTTTTAACATTAAAAGAGTGTTAACGGGTTTCCTTTTTGTGTAGGAGTGAGGATAAAAATCTCAGAAGTGTAAAGTGTTTGGTTACTGATGGGAACTGTTTAAGTTTCTACAGTAGATAGCCTAGCTGAAAAATAAAAATAATGAAAAACGGTAGTCATGCTAGAGTGCTAGTATTTCTGCTATGTGATAGGCAGACTAAAATGAGAATGAAATTGAGGAAGAAGGAAGTGGCAATGGAAAAGCCAATCACTGTCACACAGACTAACATTTTCCTATATTAATATTTGTTACAGCTACTGCAGTACCTAAGAAATACCGGTACAGTTACAATGTTCTGCCTTTCATTTTTGTTGCCGTTTAGAAGCTGCTTCCCAGTGAGATGAAATGAGATTCCAGGAAATAGGTCCTCCTTCCCCTCTTTGGCAGGAAGGGCATTCTCCCAAAAGTGCCGGGTGGAACAAGGTAAGCTGAACAGAGGCAAGGGGCAAATTTGAATCTGAAGATTTTAGGCCTGCTGAGGTGGTGATGGCAGCAGACACAGAGCAAAGAACAGCAAGAGGAAGTGTATATAAATAAAGCAAAAGTGTAGACTGAAAGAGGGGATCAGCCATGTAAGTCGTTGAAAATGAGATGGCAGAGGAGGAGTAGAAATTTGATTTTGCAGCTGCTGATGCTAACTGAAGAAGACAAAACAAAAAGTACTTCATTTCGGGTTTTTTACTTGCCGGCCTTAATGACTGCTATGAATTATAAGACACAGCACTGATTATCGCCACTTGGCGGCAGCAAATAATATAAAAATCTTGCTTTAAAAAAATCTGAGGGGCAGTGAAATCGGATTGAGCTAATCTCTGCAGGCCTCTACATATTTCTATGTGTATCTACGTTTATGATTGTTTATGCCACAGAGTTTCTTCTTTTGCTCCTGTGCTGTTTGGGTTAGTGTTTTATGTGTCTTATGACTTGGATACTAATTTGACAATCCTCTGCTCCTAAATCATGCACTGTACCAACAGATTTATTTTCTTAGAGATGATTTCTTCTGAAACAGCAGTCAGAAGTGTAGTCTGTTTTTCATGCTGAAGGTGTTGCTGTGTGGTACTGTTAGTACTGTGAGTCATGCATTATAGCATTTGCAAAAGCTTTATTATGGATGAACATAAAAAATGGTTATTGCGCAGTGAGGGCCACAAATGAAATATAATAAAAAGAATAGTGAAAATTATTACTGCTGATTGTAAAAAGCAAAAAGGAAGAACCTAACGTCTGTGGCAACTATAGCTTGTAGGTGTTTTTGTATTTTGTGGATTTAACTGAAAGCTTGATGCTGTAAGATTTTTTCTTTTTCATTGTTATGTTTGATGCATACCCGTCATAACCTATGAGGACAGGCATGAATGTTTTCATTCTGCTTCTGTAACTACCTGTAGATTTGAAAGTAGCTTTCTAGAAATCTTTGTCCGTTACGTGTATGCGGTATTTTTCATCTGCATCTTTCCAGAAATAATAATGTACTTATAGCATGAAGGTGAAGTACAGAATAGGACCTGTTCTTGGTTCTGCCGTGTTGCACAAGATCGTATCTACTGTTTTCTCCACTGACATGAAAATCCTATTACTTCTTGCTTGACTTTGGGTCCTTCAGAATTTAATAATTAGAATGTTCTGTGATCTTAGAAGAAAGTTCTCATAGAAATGCAAAGAGTAGCCTTTATCATCATCAGCCTTGACTTGAGCCAGTGGTCAAGGGATTTGAGCTTTTGGAAGCTAGAGTGGTTCCACAGATTATCTTTAGGGATTTCCTTGTAAATGGAGTGCCAGCATGTGTAGTTATTCCCTCTAGAGTCTCATCAAGCTGCACATGCTTAATCTTTACTTACAAGGTCCCCAATTCTTGCTGTAAAGTGGGCCTTGGTTTTAACTTTTGCTCTTGGGAAGAAGGGGCTATTATAACAAATTCTTATCCTTTTGCAATTCCACGATCAGTAAAGCCTATAAATTGCCTGCCAAACCAACCAAGTGATCTTTTCCTGGGCTGAGGGAAAGAGGAGAGCGTAAAACGCAGGTGCCAGCATTTGCTGGGGAAGAACTGGTACATTATCAACTAATCCGCCTTCTGCTATTTCTGATTTCCTACCCAACAGCTGCAACATTGAATGAGAGCTTCTGCGTTTGGGAAGAATTAGAAAGCCTGGTAATGCAGGGTCTCTATTACAGATACAACAACTCACAGACAGGAGATTTTTGCTGCCGGGGTAGAATTTGGAGTGCTAGGCATTTTATAGCCTGGAAAAATTGTAATTTTCAGCTGTTGTTATGGAGTAATCAATGAAGAGGAGATGCCATAGTTTCTGCTAGGTTTCTCTTGGAGCCTGATGTAATTGCATCCATGAGCTATTATTTTTTTTTAATGTACCACTTTGAGGCTAAAGCATATGCAGGTTTTATTAAAACATTTTTTTTATGGCAACTAATGCTCGCAGATGATTTTAGTCCTTCTGAAATATCTTTGGTTCCGTAGTCTGCAGTGATAGCTCCTCTATCAGATAAAAATGCTCAGAATAAATTGTGCCTTGCTAGAAAATTGAAACATTATTATATATTAATTATTTTATCTAATCAGTGCTTGGTTTAGGAGTATATGTTGATAATATTTTGCCCTTGTCAAATAGCCTGTGACTTCACTCAAGGATCAGCGTGTCCATTCTGCTAAATGTCATAAAGGAAAACATCCCCAAAGATACCACAGGAGACAGAGGTATGTGTAGTAGAGCATCAGTGAAAGCTTCTGCAGCAGATGGACTTTACAACGTATCTCCTCTACAGCCTAATGGCAGCAAATGTAGCACTGGAAAGAGTAACTCAATCATACTGGCTCACTCGGTATTGTGCTAATCACTGTCTGTAGTGAAATGGGAAAGTCTGACTATTTTAATCAACATGCTGTATTACAATTCAAGCCACAGAATTATGAAAGCTGTGTAAGACTTCCTTTAGCATAGTCAGGAGAATAAAGATGACATGCAGTTTCAATTTGAGAAGTGCAGGCTCATTGCTGTTTCCAGAGAAAGTCAGTTGAGTGGAGACAGTTTTGTAGGCTCTCCCTAATTTTAGTTGTAGGTGACATAGTCTTTTCAATGAAGAGTCATTGCCTTTGAAACCTGCCTTCTCTAGTAGCTTACCAGAGCCTGAACTTGTTAATGTAGAGTCCAGTGCACAGCTCATCTGTCCAATTCAGCCTTCCCTTTTCAAGTATTAGGACAGAGCAGTACCTGTGTGGCTGGATATAGAAATCAAGCCTTGTGACATTTATACGCAAGGATGGGAAGACCTAAAAAGAGGACTAGGGAGACTGGCATGGCATTTGTGGGTACCAGGTTGCCAAGGAGGCATATTGTATTGAAACAGTTGCCTGGGAAACATTTAAAAATACATTGAATGGAAAAGCATATGTGATGTGCCCACAAGTGTTCTGTGTGAATGAAATGCCATGGCTGATGATGGCACCAAGAGACTGTTACTATTACATTTAAAGATGCTGCAAGTGATTTTTTTTTTCTTTTGTGTTTTTTGGGGTTTTTTTCCCATACCGTGTTTGTAGAAGGTGCGCCGAAGGAAGATTGTTTTGCTCTTGGCCGATGGATTGAAGCAAATGTAGAGAAAGCGGTACATGCAGTCATCGGCAGCTGGAGATGGTAAGAGCAATTCGGCTTCATTTAGGCAACCTAAACCAGTTGACAAGAAGCCTGCACAATTCCCCCTCAAAAATAACAACAGCACTGCCAAAACTCCTACAGTGTAAAGATGAATGGTTCTCTAAACATTACCACTTTAATTTGTGCTAAAATTGTATTTGGAGGCTCTGATGTCATTACAATAGGACTTATGTGTAAACATCATATAAAATGCAAAGAGTTTATGATCAAAGCAGGTCGGACAGCATATGTGAAAGAGTCTCTCGCTGACCGGATTTTTTTGTTTGGGACATTGAAATAGAGGGAGATGAAGGGAGGAATTTTCAAAAGGTAGCCTAACTGCTCTAGTTCTTCCTCAGATCAGACTCAATTATTGAGAAATGTTACTGACAAAAAAGAATCACGAAGGAAGGGAACAATGTCACTGGAACTAAAACAAACAATTATATCCACTCTCTTGTTTCACAGAAAGAAAACTTTTTTCCTGTGCAGCCAAGAAACAAGGGACCTAGCAACTGTAATCTCTGATATCCTACCTTGGACAAAGAGGTTCATCTGCTAGTAACTTCCAGATATTAAAATGCATCTCTCCTTCACTAAGAATGAATGGCAGGTGTGAGGCTGGTTAGGATTATAATTTTCCTGCCTAATCCTCCTTTGGAGGTTTAGAAACAAATATCCTACTCTTGACTTGCTAGAGTCTTAAGAAGCCTGTTTGGGAGCCAGCAGATTTAGCTTGGTCCAGCCTTTACGTGGTACAGACTGAGACAGTAAATTTCTTGGAAGAGAGACACAGTGGAGTTCAGCTGACTAAGAAGGAAGGTCTGGAGGGTTTTTTGTCAGTAGCAGCTCTGCAAGGATAAATTGCCTTACAGGGAGAAGATCCCAGGGGCTTAGCTTCTTGAAAATGTTGCCTGTTTGAAGCTGTGAAGTTGCTGTTTGTTTGGTAATGTGTGTGCTTTTCCCCAGTGAGGAAGCATTCTGACTGACAGAGACTCTTCTGACTTTGCTGTCATTTTGGCCAGCGAGGGGATGCTTTTTGGCTGGTGATCTAATTTGGGCACGGTCTGCTCAAGGGTCTGAGGTGATCCAATGATTGTGTTGGAAAACACTGAATCAGATGAAGTCTTCTGTGTGTCAGTCAAGTCCTAGTATCACTCATCATTTTTCTGGCCCATTGTGTGTTTGGTTAAATCAAGTCCTGATGTTTCTAGTCCCTGGGGTTAGTGTAAGAGAGGCGGGGAGAATCTGCCTTTCATCTTCCTCTCACAGTTTTGCAATGTGACTGAAAACTGTTGGAGAGAACATTTCAGATCTCAAACAAAGATTAGGTTTGATGGCATGAAGCCGTGGGTTCTGTGGCCTAGCCTAGAATTCTGCTGAGGTAGTTGTATAAGCTCCCCATACTTTAAAGGATTTCCTGAATTTAGGATCAAATAGGGCTTGAGGTTTTCATATTTCTTTCTTGCTTGCTTTCTTGGTGGTTTTTTGTTTTGTTTTGGGGTTTTTTTGGTTTTCTTTTTTTTTTTAATTTTAAGTGTATCTCACAGTATTATAGCCTATAGCACTTTGAGTTCCTCCTGTTTGCTGTGTATCATTCCTTCATTTGAAATCAACATACTAAAGGACTCCACAAACAAAAAAAACCCTTAAAATAGCATGTAATTCAACAGATGAGTATTTATTTATTGCTTCAGGAAATATGGATAGTAGGTTTAGTTAGTTTTCCAATTTTTTTAAGGGCTAGCAATGGTTTTAGAAAGAAAATCTAGTAAATCTGAAGGTATAATCAAAGCTGTAGAGGCAAGTTTAAATCTTTTCACTGAGAAGGGTGTATTTTAATTGCAATTTAGTGGTGTAATAATTTTGTTGCATAACAGAAATGTCCTGGAAATATCCAGTATGTCTCTACTACCCTTCATCCCTTTTTCATATTCACTCTCCCTCTGTCCATCATCAGTGCTTAAATTGATAAAAGAAATACAAAATGGGATTGATTTGGAAGACCTCACAGTAAAATACAGTAGAGCTATAGTTTCATTTTTTCATCTGTTATTTATTTAATTGTATCAGACATGGGCTGCATTTGGTTTATTTACATTGTCTTATACCCACTGAACTGAAACTATCTTGTGACATTGTCAATGTGAAAGGTCATTCTGCCTGGATTATATCTTGTTATGACAGAACTGCAACACCTAGTTAGAGATATTAGTAGGTGTTTGCCTTCCTTTGCTGTCACTTTGCAGCTCCCAGCATCTGTGAATCAAATCCATTTAGACTACTTCAAGAAAAAAAAAGCTGATGCCTTCCTGCCACATCCAAACAGTACTGCTATCAAACAGTAACTTCATGCTACTGTTTCTTTCATGAGTGAATTTAAAATTGGACTGATTTCGGAGTATTTTCCCCAGCTGACCTCTCCTGTTCCCCAAATCCACTTTGCTGTTCCTTCAATTCATCTGTGCTGCTCTTGTAGAAATTTGATTGCTCCCTTTTAATCAGTGAAAAGTACTCTGAAAGAGATGGGTAGTAGCTGAAACAACCCGTTGTGATGCTGGTTTAGGACAGGAAGTATGTTTAGTTAGCTGAAGTAGTTACTCTGGTTTCTACCCCAGAATGGTTCCATTATTAGATTATTTTTTATTAGTATGCCCTACCATACTGGAATTAGATTTTGAGGAAAAGTAGCAGCTTCACAGCTCTCTGTGGCTGTTCTGTACCCTGCATGAAATGAGTTGGTTAGCTTCTATCTAGATGCCACTGGGCAAGATTCAACATCGCAAAGAGCTGCAAAAAAAATTGACACTGTTACACCTTAGTGTCAAAGGAAGAGATGCATCCCTGTCCTTACAAGAAGCTGTTTTGGCCTGATTGGATTGGCTGGACATGATGAGGTACAATCTATGACCAGTGCAGCTTTGTAGGCAAAAATGTCAAATATAGATGCATTTAAGTGATAGCTGCCTCATATTCCCTCTAAAACCAAATGAGCCTTAGAGAAGCCTGCTTGATGTAGTCTGCTGTACAAGGTTCAAAAGACAGGAGTGATCAGCAGGAAACTGTCATCAGTCCTTTTGGGAGTGGGTTTTGGTTTTTGTAATTACAGAGAAACTAGAATTGACATCCCCATTTGCTAGTCTCGCTATTTAGTAAGGGATGGTTGTTCTGAAGAGTTTATCTGTTCAGTGATGATTCAATTTAGGAATTAATTCAGGGAATTTCTACTGCCTGTAGTGTGATGCAGTAAGTCAGAATACCTAACTGCAGTGGTCACTTCTGGCCTTAAAGTAGCCCTTTCTTACCTTATTTCATACTTATACCTGTTTATGAGATCGAACATGGGTGTGCAAAAATTAAGGACCTGAACTCTGGCCTGTTGTTGGCTGGGTCTTTGCGTAGCCATAACACTAACCTTCCTTTCAAGCAGTGTTTTACTCCTAAGGCTTTCAACACAGTGTCTTTTATCAGCTTTGAATTCACTAGAAAATGTTAAAAGATGGGGCATCTTTCTGAAAGTTTTTGCCTAATAGCTCCTGTCTTCCAGAGTATTGATAAATGCAAGTGCAAAAATACAGTCTCCTTTGCCCCAAAGACATGCTCTGGCTTTAGGACCATGCTTTTAATGACAAACATTCACCTAGTTTACCATATGCATTATTTTATCTTAGCTGTTCTCTGTGCATATTAGAAGATTTATTTCTAGTCATAATGTATGTCATGTGTTTTAGCTGTAAATATTGTGCTCGTAAATCAGCCTGGACCATCCAGCCCCAAGGATGGAGACAGCTTACGATAGGTCTGTCTGCTTCAGATTGTGAGACTGTACTAGTTCTCTGTTTTTTCCATTGCTTGGCTCTGTCAGTGGCATGTTGCCAGTCTCCTGTCTCACATTAACAGGAATATTATATATTACTGAATTTAAAGTGTTTTTCCTTCAGGACTAGAAGAATGTAATGGAGCATGCATCTGGCAGCATGACATTATTCCTGCGGTGCGCAGTGTGCCCTCCGTGCAGAGAATCACCACCATGGCTTTCTGCTTCAGTCACCCGGGCATGAGGAGTTTTACGCTGTGCGCTGAGGTATGTCTTAGACCAGGTTGGGGACACCTCATGTCAAGGATTGCATGCACATATACGTAACGTGTAATGAAAAACTGATTCTTCTCTCTTCCTTTCACCAAATTCTCCAAATTAAATACCACAAAAGTAGCAAGTCGGGAGCATAATCCCAGAACTCCATTTTTTTCATCCCACTTCTAGAAACAGCTCCATCTGTATTCACACCTAGCGACCTCACTTTTTTCATCTGGGAGATGGAAACTTGTTTTACTTGCCTCATAAAATGGTTTTGGAGAATTTATTAGTTCATAAAGCATCTGCATGAGGACATATCAATAATACAGAAGTATGTATCAAACTGCCCCAAAACTAGGATTGTTTCTTCTCATTGTCAGGTAGTTTCATTTGGACTCCTCTCCATTTATCCTCTCGTTGGAAGGCTTATCTGCTTGGCAGGAACTGCAAGTATTTTCTGCAGTGCTCCTGTTAAATTACTCCCCTTTTTACTGATTTTAAGGATCTTGTCCTCTCTAAATTCCTGTGTTTGCATGAAACATGGCTGCATCGAGTTACATCATCTAAAGCAATCAATATTCAATAAACTTCTTGGTATTTTAATTGGCTTTTTTGCCAGTCTGAAATGGGCTGAGCTGCAGGGCTAAACTGAACAGAGTCTGTCGTACCAGAAATATTCTGAAGGAGTATATTTCTTTGTGGTAGTGCAGCTGAAAACACCACATTTACTGGAATTAGTGCATATCACACTTGTGTCTATGCTTCTTCTCTTATCTCTATATACTTAAATATGTTTCTAGGTATCTGAGGCCATGTTAAACCAGTGTCTTCTGTTTATTCCGGTCTAATAAACAGACTCGTGATTTGCCTCACACAGTACATCCCAAAACTATAACCCTACATAAAAACCAAGTTCCCCAGAACAGTCTGTGACACAGAGCACATGATGCATTTCAGGAGAGCTGGAGAGGAGAATAGTGTCATCACCTGAGGGGAAACAAAAATCAGAAAGAAACGAGGAGGGGAAATTTCGGTGCTTATTTTTAGACTCCGTGGGTGAGTAGTATTTTCAGCTTTGTCTGTATTAATTTCTACAGAACACAGTGTTAACGTGTGATTAGGCTAGCTACAAATCAAGTATCATCATTTCTAGCTAAGGCTAAAGTAATCACTAGCAGTCCCAGAAGACCCAATTTACCCATTTGTACCAGGATAAGGTAGCAGTCAGAGACAGGACTATAGACAGCGCAGATATGTCTGAGACAACTATAAGCTAGCTAGTTGAGAAATAAACCTTACATATGTATTTATACTTAATGAGTTCAGAAAAATATGTCCATGACACTGGGTCAGTCCTCCAGGTAGCTGAAGATACTCTGTTACTGGCATTAATGGCAGTTAGGTTAAAGCTAATTTTTGATACGTTTATGTGAAGCTGTTCTCATACTTGTGATTGCCTACCTTCTGCATCTTCTCTATTTAGCACAAGACTACACACTCATAAGTTTCATTGAAGAACATGCTGCTTGTTAATCAGCACTTTATTGTCTCAGTATGCTTAAAATAAGCATTTTGTCACATTCAAGAAGAAGAAACTTTATTGGTTTGCATTCTGGCACCATGCTTCATGTTGTCAAGTGCTGTCAGTTGGCTTCTATCTGTAACTTATTTAGGGAGAGAGGGAGCTTGAGATTGAAACATTCTGGTAACAATTTTCACCAGATACATATTGGATGTGTTATAGAAGTATCTCTAATGTTACAAAGAACAAGAGACTTATTGGGTAATAGCCTGATCTGGTGTGCTAGAGGAGCCTTTGCTTGCTGTGTAGGACAGGGAACACAAAGCTAAAATTCCCCTGTTGCACAGTGAATACAGTGAGAGGAAGAAAAGAAGATAGCATCTTATCAAAGGATCTTCTGGTTTCCTTTATAAACAGCTAAGAAGCAGCTTTACCACTTCCCTCAGTATTAAGCAGAGGACCTTTGAGAGGACAATAGATGTTAGGCCTACCAAAATTCTCTTTGACTGTCTTAGAATGAGTCTGCAGTCTAAGGAGCAATAAAAGCTAACACTGTGTTAAAGCCAGATGTTTCTAGTTAGTCTGTAGTGTTGTCTTTTAATTTGATGTGGAGGCAGAAAAGTACAATGGAGTCTGATCTTTGCTTTGAGAAACCTACTTTTGTCACTAGTCCTGAAGCTGGCCTTTGACTAACTCCATGTGAGTCACTTCACCTCTGCATCAGTCTCGTACTTTGCAAACTCATCAGCGGAAGGACTGCTTACTGGCAGTGCTGTACGTTACACAATAGAGACCAGATCTTGTTTGACATGATTAGATATCACTGGCATTTAATTTAATAATTTACAGAAGGAATGTTCTAAATAAGGATCAAGTGCAACAGACATGTTTAAAACTATTTTGCTAGTTTATATTTTTGCTAGCATCAGAAGAGGCAGCAGAGGAGGCCTGATTTTTGCGTTAGCGTAGATAGGAGGAGCTAAACTCTGAAGTGATAAACTAGTAGTTCCCAACCCAGTCTGTGGAACCATAAAGTGTATTAATTACTAAATTCCAATAATCTGTGAAAAGTTTTGAGGCTCGACTGTGGCAAAATACCACAGAAGTTAGGGAAGAATGGAGCTGAACAATATATCTCCTCTACAGAAGATCACATGTAGCTTTTGAAAAAGACTTCTGTAAGCCTACTCAATCTGCTTAGGTTCTTGCATAGTTTACTGTCGTAAATAGATACGGTTAGGGTCTTTCTTAAATGCCATATGTAATAGCATTTAATTATGGGTATATATTTTTAGCCTGTCACAACACATCCCATTGCAGCTTTTTTAAGAGAAAAAAAAAATGAACAAAAAAAAACAACCAAAGAAAGCTTTCTTAGGGCAGGTGGACATAAAATATATGCATGAGATTTTTGCCTCGGAAAATGCAGCAAAATATAGCTAATCTTGAACTCTTATTAGAAAAGAAAGCTGTGAGGATTTAACAGAATGCTATGCAGAATTATCCATGTTTCCAATGTTTTTTGGGTTATTTGTTGAGTTTTACTGTGCAGCAGCTTTTTCAGAAAATTGTAAGGGCCAGGAACATGCAATTAAGTCTTGCTTTGAATCACCCAACTGAGAACAAAATCTAGAAAAAAATAAATTATTTGGATTACAAAATGTCATAAACATATTGATATAATTATCCTTAAAAGGAGATACTGTAGCAAATAGGATGGATTAAGTTATTACAAACATTCGTGGAGTAAAAACACTATTAAAGCATTAGAAGAGTCATACAACCAGTGAACCAAAAGTGTAAAAACAACGCTTTGGAAGTGAATATTTTCCCAAGAAAACTTTCCAGTTAGAACCTGGGAAACTGCACTTTTTCTTGTGGGTGAAAAAAAGTCACATTCCGACTTTAAAGAGACAGTGCTTCTGGAGAACTTACACATTCAGAATGTACTCTGTGTCCTTAAAAACTGTGAAAAAAAGAAGTTTGAGGCCTTAATCTGGTTTGTTTTTTTTCCCCCTAGTGTACGCCTGTTATTCTTTTTGTGTGTTTTTCCATGTAGACGGTAAAAGTAGATGGGACAATTTCACAACTGCTTCCATTTCTTTTTCTGACTCCTGTGTACTTCTGGAATTGCTGCTAGTGGAAAAATAATAATAAAATCACTCTAGGGAGCAGAGCGCACAGCATATTTTGTTGACGTTTTAACATGTATGTCGGTAACCCTTTTCCCACCCTAGCTTTTGTAAGCTTGCTTTTGGTGAGGACTGGTGTGCTTTGCTAACAGACAGCTTTGCTAATGAAATGAGAAATTTAATTGCTGTTTCAAATCCAGTGTGTGCTACTAACAACTTAATGGTTGTTTTCTATAAGGTTATTTTTAAGTGACCCATAAGTAAACAGTTACACGGTCTCAGATGTGTTTCAGCCTAAATGACAAATGCAATTGGTCTTAACTGGTTTCCTTGGTAGTTCTCAGAAAGAGTTCTCAGAGAGAACCTTGATGAGTTAGTCTTAATATTGCTCATTCCTTTGACTTTTGCTGATGGTTCTTGGAAGCTTCTCAAGGCATTGTTGATGGAAACATACTGTTGAAATAGTGTAAAAGTGAAGTCCCGCCCTCTTGCTGACAGAACTGGACCTTTTGTGTAGACAAAGGACTTCAGTCTCCAGGGCTGTCATGTCTGATACCCTTCAATGGTAATAAATGCACAGAAAAAAGGAGAAAGAGAGTGCAGAAGTGGACCCTTTCTGCTTCAGCTCCCTTTCTGTGTGGAAGCACAGACTTGAGCTTGTAAAATCTACCATGAAGCACAAATTCGTATATATATATAGATAGATATATTTAACTGAGTACTGCTGGATATAGAGTTGAGAGTGTGGAAGGATTCAGAAATGATGGGATATTTGTATGGCTACCAAGAACACCCGGATTTGTTACAGTAAAGGTCTTTAAAACAAAACACAGCAACATCAGAGAGGAAACAAGAGAACCCTTTTAACTCTTGGTGGTGAAGGAGGGACTTGTTTGGATTGATGCCTCTTGAAGTGTCTTAAACTTTTCTGTGAGGCAGCTAGTCGTGGCCAATGTCAGGAAGAAGATAGTGGACACTATATGTGATGCATTCCAGCAATGCCTGTGCTGAAAATACCACCACCAACATTTGATGTCAAGACAAACAGGGTTGATCCCAAAATTATTGTGGATCAGAGAAGTAAGCTTTTGAGAGAGGAATAAAAATGGAACATAAGGCCTTATTTAAGACACTTAAAGTGCTTGTTCCTGTGAGATTTTTGACAGTGTTATTCTATCAGCATAAATTTATTTTAATCCAGTAGTGGCCATCCTCCTCCCCGCCTTTTTTCTTTTTCTTTTTTTTTTTTTTTGGCTTAGCTAACTGTACAAATTACTCAGTTTTCCTGTGTAGAAATTCAAACAGAGAGAAAATAATCAAATCTCTGGATTCTAAATTCAAGTAGCTTTTAAATCAGAAATAGTTTTGAAGCAAGAACAATAATCTTTCTGGTAGTGGGTGGCATAAAGAGACTGTTTTTCCATTCAAGGCTTTTTCTTTTAAATGTATTCGATTTAAATTGATTTAACTTGGTGTGGGTATTGAAAGTCTGACTGTGAAACTTCCTGTTCTGAGTTGTGGCTTAAGTGAGTTGCTGGATGAATGTGTCTTGCCATTCTTGTATCCTCTTTCTTGCATAATGATCCTTGATTCTGATGAGTTTCCATCACGTGCGTGGGCTTGACGAGGCAGTGCACTCATGACTGGTTAAAAGCACAGGAAATCTGTGCTTCTATCCAGACGTCCTACGTTTTTGAGAGAATTACTTTGTTTCTTTCTTTTGCCTCAGTTTGTCAGTACAGTGTAACTTTTGTAAGTGCTTTCAAACACCAGCACTTGTTGGAATCCTTAGGTGGAGGTTATGCATTATATTCTACCAGATGCTTCTTTACCAAGCTGGTAAATAACCTCAGTACTTGGAAGTGGAAATACTCTACCTTGCCTTTCATTCTTAGAACCCACTTCATTGTTCTTTCAGTAAATTGGTACTTTTCCTGTTTCCAGTACTTTAAAGATGTTGTGGAATGTTTAAGATGTCTGTGATAGTTCAGGCCTAGTCCTCCACTTCGAGCTAAGCCATGTTGAGCAGGTTGGTGCCAGAGGTTTCCCTTGAGAAACAGTCCTGTCTTTCCAGGCTGTGCAGTGGTAGCCTTCAAGTTACAGCAACATCTACAGATGTTTCCCCTCTTCTGACTACTTGTGTCGACAGGAAATGGCCAATATGCATAGTGGCCTCCAAACTTAAAACCTCTGCAAGTAGTACAGAAAGAAATCAGAGGTATGCTGGTAAATTCCAGTTCAGAGAAAGGTTTCTGGGCTCTGGAAGTTCATTGGATAACTGGTTGAAAGAGCTTTTGCATGGTTTTGACTGGGCGAAGTAGCACTTTCCCGGTTTCTGATTGTGGTTCAAGAGCTGTTGTGAGCCAAAGCCCATTCCTACAAGGCGCTCTGCATTCTGCCATGCTGTTTTAGAAGTGGGTAACAATGTTGTGGACGTGTGTTGTGGCCACATGGCATGAAATGCTCCCACAGAACAAGCTCAGAGTTGTTGAAATTAGTAACACAGATCTACGCACGGTATCTGGAATATAGGGGAAATACACGTTGATTGTGTGATCCCATTCACGAGAAGTTGTATATTGAAGCCCATATCCTAAATATTTCTAGATATTTTTTTAAATACTAAACTCATTACTTATTTACACTGAACTTAACAGTTACTACTTTCTTACATTTTTAGGAAATTTTCCCTTTCTTTCCCTGAGTCAATTGATATAAACTAGATGTCAGAGCAGCTCTTCATGATGAAAATGTGCTGGCTTTATCTGTTCTCTGACATAATTTTTGCAAAGAAAATAAAGAAGGAGGAAAGAATCTTTGAATCTTTTTAGTGTAATGAAAAGTATATAGAAAATTTTTCCTTTCTGTGCTTGAATGTATGCTCTTTTCAAGGTTCTCTTGCTTTCTGAAGAAAGTTTTCAGAATCTTACTGATTATATTGACCTTCCGGATTTCTTTCTGCATTTTATATTTCTAGTGAGTGATACCTGGGAGCACTAAGTAACAGAGTCCATTGTTGAGAACACGAGACAAATCTTTATGCTCTTCAAGTAGCGTAACTTTTTATATCAAATCCAATGTCTGGGAAACAAAATCTTAAAAATCCAAATGTTAGTAAATACAATTATCATGGGTTTAGTGAGCACAAAATTCAACTTGACAAGATAAAGCAGGTAACCTTTAACTTACTACAGACCATCAGCTACACAACCTCCTCTGCTGAGGTGCAGAGGCCTTTGTGCTCAGCCACTGACAAACAAGTCCTAAGCATAACTTTGTGTGAACTCTCTCTCATTGCCTGATTTGTGTTCAGTTTAGCAATCTCTTGGAGGTAGTTGACCACCAACCCTATGCCAGTGTCATGTTTCTAGGGACTGTACACTCCCTCTGAGCACATTGCATCTAACCAGTCAATAGTTTTGCTCCTTAGCTCCCCTTCCATTCCTGTGAAATATTTGCAGAACCTGTATTTCATGATTGGCCCAGTTACTGATTTATCTCCTGTACTGTTTATCCCGCTGGGATCATGTTATTTTTTCAGAGATGACCTCCCTTGCTCACAAACCACAGCTAATTTGGTCTTATTTCCCTCCCTGCCCCCTCCTTCTGGCATGCTGATAGCGATTCTAACTGGCTGTTAACTCCTACTCTGCAGTTGTCACCGAGCCTTTCCGAGTTAAATGAAAATCAGAATATGCTTGGCACTGTCTTCAGCTGGAGGTGCAGTCTGCACGTTAGGCGGTGATGGCCATTACCAAATGTCAGCTTTGGAGAGATTCGACAGATGGGAATGCTCTCTTTTAGATTATCTGCCCATGTATTTGTTTAGACAGATTCACGGGCACTTCAAATGCCTTTGGAAGTCAGCATTCCGGTGCACTGCAATGCGTAGCACTGGAAAGGAAGAGAAATGTGGAGGTATAAGCAAGTGTTTGTAGTGCACGTGAAGTGCTTTCAAATAAGATTTTGAAATTGCACAAACAGTGCGTATTCCTGCTCCCTTAAACTGTGTAGCAGCACAATCCGTTCAAAGAAATCTGGACAGCTGTTCACTCAGGTGCCTGAGACCAGCGCAAACCAACTCAACTCAGCACCCACCTCAGAAAACAAGGCGGTCAGACCTTCTAGTTACTCAGTTATTGATGGATGTCTGGGGGAACAAAGCATCAGGAATAGTAGCTGAAACTTTTGAGAAGCAATTTTTTCTTGCTTGCTTTTCCTAGGACTAAAATAAAATGAGAACAGGATCTGTGGCCTGGCATATCTCCAGAGGAATTTCAGGGACTTTATTAATCAATTATAGAAGGTAAAGCACAGGGTAATGAGCAAAAATGGCAAAGCATCTATGTGAACTTCTTGAGGTTTTCTAGTCAGCCCTTCTAAGGACCTCATTGTTTTTGCTGCTGAGTGAGAAGAGTCTCCCTTCACAGAGGATATTAAAGTGGGCAGCTCCTTTTCATGATGGGTGTGAGAAGGAATAAAAAGATGGCGCAAAAATGTGCTTAAGATAGGTAACACGGTAGGTCACGACAAAGCTGTCCTCTCATTTCTAGTGCTAAACCTGATCCAGTTGACTGTTTCCTCTTGTAATACACAGCTCTTTATATGACCCCATGTAAAGCTGTAATAAAGGAAGTCATAGTATGCATTTCCACTTCATGGAAGAAGGAAGGGAGCACTGACTTGGTGAAAATGACCTGGTCAACCTGGGGTAGAATCAGAGATTCAATTCTGAAGTTTCTTAAGTCCATCATGCCATGTGCCTTTGTAATTGCAACTGATAAAAATGTCAATGATATGAGTATAGTAAGGGAAAGGAGATGTGAAAAAGATTAAATATGGATAAATTGCAGGTGAACTCCACATACACAACTCCAATGTGGGTAAGACCGAACATTTCAAAGAAAGCATTATTATTGATATTGTGAGTCATTGAGCTCTTTTAGGTATGAACAAAACAATGAAAAGCAGTATAAATCTGTATCATATACATTTTTTTTTTGCATGCTTTTTTTGCATGCTTTCTTTAACCTGGATGTGCTCCCCATGGAGCTTCTGTAGGCCAGCACAAAATAATTTGCATTGATCCAAACAGACTGTTAATTTTCTGTGTGTAAGATGACTAAACTTGGCATTTCTGTATCTTACTAAGCTTTTCTTTTCAGGCTTAAACACAGGAAAGACTTCAAACCTAATTTCTAAGCTTATTGTGCAAATAATATTCTGAATCTTGCAGGATCATAACTTTTTGTATAAAGCTTTCCAGCTGTTTTCTGTTGATAAAAGACTTAGCTGGGCACCAAGAGATAAGACTGTAGGACCAAGAAATTGCTGACTTAGCCTTGTCATCTTCCTGCACTGCATTCCCATAGGGAAGTCATGGATAGGTGTAACTCTGTGCAAGTTAATGTTCTAATCCTTGAATCCCATGCAATGGCTCAGCCATTGGATTTGATGAAAATTTTGGGCACCTGACACATGACAGGATTCAGTTTTATATACAGCGTTTCGATTCCTGGCAGATTGTCAGTGGAGAGCTCAAATTGATTAACTTAGTGCTGTTACTCTGAATCCGAGTATGTTGTGTTCTGAGAGCAAACCTGACTGGAAACTTCGGTGACACCTCTTGGAAAGACTCTGAACTTTCAGGATCCAGATTAGGAAGAAGTGTCAGGATCAAATGTGATTTATAGCATCAAGAACTTTCTTTAGTATTGCCAGCTGAGAATGGCAATGCAGTCTGTGGTAGCCTAGAGCTTGTATTCTTTGCTTCTGAGCAAATATGCTATCCATACTCCTGCTGAGATAAAGGCTTGTCTTGATGTTCCAGATAACTCTAATTATATAGACAAAGAGATAAAATTAAGACAAATTAATTGGAAATGGAAAATTAGATAGACAAATGTCAAAAATACATACAGATGGTTAGAAGCACCTAAAGTCCCATGTGGTGCAATGGCTGCTAAGCCAGCTAGCAATTTTTTATGAATGAGAAATCTAATAAGGAAGGGAAACCAGTTAAAATTTGCCCTAGAGCAATTGTAACTTCCACACCTCTTTTTTTGGTTCATAAACACCTCTGTCTCCTGCAAAAATACTTGTGAGGATACTTTTTAATATGGTTTGCTAAGTTTTGTTGCTTGACTTCATTGTTCCTGCAAATCAGCAAATGAATTCCATTTGCAGTTCAATTTTTTTCTAAGACAAGGAATGTTTATGCCAGATTGCTGTTCCTACCTTTACCCTTAAAACTCACACACCATAGGAACTGTCTGGCAGAAATACATGGCTGTAGCGAAGTGTATATGCATGTGGAAAGCTCTCGTAGGGCCAGACTCTGACGCATATTTTGCTAGTGCTAATCCATTAGGTAACTTCAGACATACATTGAATAGCACTTTTATCTCACGTTTAATTGTTAAGTACGATCAGTGAAGTGGTTAGATGTGTGTCACAGTCCCTTTGTCTCACCTTCATCTGAGAATCATTCTATTCCTTTCACTATATCAAATCATTCCAGTTTGATGCTGATGTAAGACAAAACTGGGTCTTTGAAGTCAGATTTTTCCCTGGAGTAAGGAAGAAGAGGTGATGTTCTCCTTAGCTGAGGCAGTTAGTGGGTTTTTTTGTTTGTTTGCTTGTTTATGCAGAAGTTTGTGACTTCTTAATATTCCCCACTGTGGAGAAGATGCCAGTGCTGTTGCAAAGTACATAAAGAAAATAAGAAGCCTAGAGTAGAAGAAGTCTAAAAATCAGAGAAGGCTATGGAGCTGGTGAGAAAATGAGAGGTGACATGAGAACAGGAAGGAAAGGGGAAGGTTATGTCATTAGAGACTGGAATTCAATGTTTTGATGAAACTCCATGGATACAGGAAGGAGCAGGGCGGGTAAAAATAGCTAAATGAAAATGGTATGAGTTCCAAGAATTCAACTCTCTGTAAAGAAAGAAATATATGTTCTTGCTTAAAAACAGGTGGAAAAAGTTAAGTGTTTTTATGAAGCATTAGAAAGAATGAAGGAGAAAGGAAAGGGGCAAAATTTGCTGACTGCAATTTCTTTTTTTTTTTCCCTCCAACCAAAACTTTAAATTTTCTGTTGTTTTTGCACACATTTCATCCAAATCCTCAGTGGCTTGCTTCCCAAGAGAGAGAACACTTTTTCGGTAAAGTCGTCTCATCAGAAGACCTTGGAGGCTGTTCAAACGAGAGGGGTTTTTTGGGCTGAGCACACGCTAATGCTTACAGACACAAAACTCTCTCACTCCCTGACTGATACAAAACACTACTGATCATTATATGTGAAAATGGCCATAATGTATAGAATAGTTTACTTTTCAGGACTTAAATTTGTCCAAAGCCAGCAAGCAGTTAGATGGAAGTATCTATTTTTTTTGTACTGAATTGTATATGCTCACATCCCCCCCGTAGAGATTCACATCTTATCTATAAAAGCAAAAGCTCTTACTACAAGAAGAAGAAAGAAAGAAAATCAACCAATTTACTTACTTAGATTTTGCTTTTGTTAATTTCTGAACAGATGGTAACATACCACAATGGAAGTTTTATAAAAATTTCCATCTTTTAACTGAGTACAGGCCTGAAATTTTTCCCTGGTGAAAATGCGGAGCGTGAGTCATTAAACATGCTATGCGCTATCTGCATGGGATTTTCACTTACTGTATTCAGAAAAGTCAGAAAGCCATTCCATTACAGTAACTGCTTTTTTTTTTTTTCTCCTCCACCTGGGCAAACGGCCAATTCCATCATCTCAGGCTGAGCACTATGAACAAGGAAGGTACAGTCTGAGGAGGGGATGTAATGCACAGACAAGGGGGGGGGCATTGCTCCACAGTCCAAGAGCAGGACTCAATTTCTAAAGATTTGAACAATTGTCAAAAGAAGTGACCTGAGTTATGATTTCTCCAGTTCAGTCTGAATTCACTAATTGAAAAGTTACGGCCTGGTTTTACAAGTGAGAGGTTATATTGCCTGCAGAGTGTTCAGCACCTACTGCATCTTGGCCCCAAATTATCATTATGGAGATAGAGAGTCTAAACTTAATCTTTGTTTGGACTCCATTTGAAATTTGGCACCGATTGCTGTGGGACAAATAAGGCCTGGAGGTGCTGAGTGTGATTTTTTCTGCAGGTCTGCTGATTTGACCTTGGAGAGCTAGAGGAGTTCAAGCTCTCCAGTCTATAGTACTGTTCATCTTAGTGAAGTTATAGAACTTCGCTGGGTGGGGGGGAATATAAAGGGATTTTTACATTGAGGCTTCAAGGCATTTGTAGAATCCCTTGGTTCTCTCCAGGGCCCTGACTGCAGTCTCTGATGCCTAGTCCTCAATATGCAGCACCTTCCTGAGGAGCGCAGTGCTCATCAATTTTGTCACCCTGCTCTTTCTTGTATTGGTCTTTGTAACACGGGTGGATCAGAATTACCTTGGAGAAATCAAATCCGGGTCTGAAATCTGCAGTTTGGAATTTCCTTTGTATCATCTCAAGGTGGTATCCACATTCATTTTGGAGTGGAGATGTGAAAAAGGCCCCTTAGTTACTTACAGTAATGGGTGTGTTCAAAATGCAGAAGGATGGATGGATGGATGGATGGATGGATGGATGGATGGATGGATATATCATCTTCCAAGGTCTCTGTCATTCAGGAAAAGATTAGTTAATTATTCTCAGTTTGTATGACAGTTAATGACATCTAGAAGAAAGGTGAATGGCATCTTGTTGGATGGCAAGGATAATATAGAACACAATTTCCCCTGAAGAAATAGCTCACATACCTTATATAATGAATGAGCTCATTTTGCCTGTGTTTGCCAGAAACAATAAAAGTTAGAAAATGTCCCAGTAATTAAAATAAAGTGTTACCCAGATTTATGGTGAGAAATGTGAAATGTCAGGCAATTGAGTGCAGCTCCACACTCACAAATAAGCTTCACATTCGTTAGAACAGGTTGCATTCATTACTAAGAACAGTGTGGGTCCAGTGCTAGCCCCAGAAGGCAATGAATGGTTTCTCCTGCTCAGGGAAAGAAAGCAGAGGGGAGGGAAAGGTGCCAGCTGGCATGTTAGCTGATGGATCTTGGGTCCTAGTGGTAATGCTGCAGTGTGCGCAGTACAGACATGATCATTGCTTCAAGATGGGCTTTGGATTACATGATGGATAGTAGGAAGGAGGCAGAGAGTACCATTCTCGGGCCTGCCATGTGCAGAAAAATCTAGCAGAAATTTTTGAAAGGGTGGAGATGAAAAAGGGGAATCTAAGCAAGACCAGCCTTTCCTGCAATCCTTCCTCTCAGAGTCACTGTTTATTTTTTTTAAATACAAATGCTATACCTATGAGTAGTATAGAAGTATATGAATATGAGTTCATCGCTTGCTTAAAATAATCTTTAACCCTAATTATTCTGGAGACCATTTTTTTTGTCAGAGGGTCACATAAGACAAGTGAAGGGGGTCTAATCTATGTAAGTACTATGCATATAGACATAGGGAATATTGAAAGTGTAGAACTGTTGGAAACAGAAGTGAAACTCCCTGAAAGTCTATGGGGTAACCTTATTTGAGCAGTACCCCTGCAAGTCATGCTGAAACACTGCAGTTGCCTTTCTGCTCTGTATAGCTAGAAGAGGGTAGGCTGCTGAAATGTCCTTCTGCTGTGACACGGGGATTGTGATACTGACAACCCACTGCCTTAACTCTCTTGTTGCTAGCTTTTGCACTCCTCTTTTCTGACATAGCTAATTAAAAATTGAAGAAACTTGAAATGAAAATGCTTTACATAAAAGCTAGTCTGACAATTTAAGCTGTTTAGAAACGAAAATGTTGTGTCTTTTCCTGAAAAAGAGATTGGGGCAATGTTAGGTCACAGGCACTTCAGTGAATATGTCTTGTGGAGGACTTTCATTACCTGATTCTACCAGACTGAAGGTGTCTGAAGAGTCTGGTGCAAAAAGCAGCCTGCCTTGTCCACTGGAGTATGAAAGAGGTCTTATGGACAAAACAAACAAAGCCCCAAAACCTTCTGTCTTTTAGTGTTGGATTCTTTTCTCACATAAATTTCATTTGGGAATAATTCTAGGAATACCAGTGGAGTTCTGTTAGAAAAAAAATAGTCATTACGTTAAAGCAGTTGATTTTAACTTGGTCAAAGATTTGTATTCTGATAAAGATCTGCAGAGTGGCCTTAAGCCTGCTGTATATCCTCTCCGTTCTTCAGTTCCACATCTGTAAAATGACAGTATGAATTTCTTTTTCATTACGTGCTTGTAAGAAAAATCTCATTATGCTAATGAGGTGTGGGCATGCTTTAATCACAGGTTCATTCAGAAAGCCCATAAATAAAATAAATATGAGATCAACCCATAAGAATTTGTGAGGAAGGAGTAGAAATTCCAGATTTTTGGGACAGCACGTTCTGAATTACTGAAGTGATGATGCAAGCACTTATCTCCATAGAGCGCCTAGTGCTCTGTGTGTTATTTATAGGAGACTCAGGCCTTTAAAATAAATTGCAGGTTCATATGTCAGACCAGCAGATAAAGGATCACTTTACAACAAGGGGTAGATATCATAAATTTCAAGCAGACTGTGAGGTTCATTCCCTGCCATGATTTTGGATCTTAAGCTGTTGTAAAGTATGTACCAAAGAACATGAGAAAAGAGACTAGAATCGGAAGCCTTAGTGATAATGCAACTAGCAGATGATAAGGTCTTACAGCATCTTTCTAGCAAAGGCGCACTTAAGCATATCAATATTATTTGCAAAATATGGATACCGTGATGATGAGTAATTATCTCAAAGATGGAAGAGATTACAGAAAAGTTATGTGAATTCCTTGGAGTCTGCGAGAGGCTATTGAGGAAGGGAATGTTTAGCCTTAAATTTGCACATGGGTTTCAGGTGAAATGGAAATGAGGCACTATTAATCGTACCATCATGCAAGTCGATACATGCTAGTTGTAGAGCCCAGCTCTGTTGGTTGCCCTTTTACTCACCACAGCAGCTGCAGCAGATCAAATCAGTATTCCCACAGCTTCTCTGCATGATAGAGTGTGTGTGGGAGGGCAAGGGAGGGGACTTAACCCACTTTGTTTTGGTGAAGCTCAAAGCTGAAGTTTTGCTAATCAGTAACTCCTGTAGTGCAAGGTTGACACACTCATTTCCTTTGATACTGATTGCTTTGGGATACACTAGATGGCTATAAGCCCTGAGCTAGGGGAGATACTTTGCTTAAGTCCTAGGTTTAACTTTGTCTTAAATGTGTTGATTTTCCTCCCTAGAATGGTGATAGAGACTATTTGGTCATAGCTTGTGTAAGAACCATGCTAGGAGGAAATGTTGAGGGTGGATAGCAACAGCTCAGTTGCCCTTTTTACAAGGACAAGGCTTTGGTTTGGTATTCCTATCCCTTCCTCTGTTGGATGTGTATGCTCTGCCTTGTTTGCTTATTGCTGGATATGCTGAGAAATGAAAGATTCTGTGTTAATATAAATGACAAAAAGTCTGTGCGGCCCTGAGTCACCTAACAGGACTATTCTGTAAGCTCCTTTGGGAATTCCAAGACTTCCAGCTTGTATTCCCCTCTTTGGTTCTGACTTTGCCAGTAAATTAATTTTTTTATTGGCAGTAGCAAGCAGGTATTTTTATTTTTCTTTTAATGAGGTGTTTGGCAGCGTCCACTGGGGCATGTAGGTACAGAGTGTGTGGGTGGGAGGGGCAGCCCTGAGCAACATACCAGGCAACTTGGGACAAAAAAAAAATCTAAAAGATGGAGAGCTCTTTCATGTGCTTTTAACAGCCCCTCACCTTCTGTGTTTCCTAGGATGCCTGATGATTTCTTGCAATTTAAATGTGAATTTTGGGTGTGAGAGCAAGTCATGTTTTAAGCAGGTCGTATGCTCATTACATACATTAATCATGGATGTATGCCCGTTAGTCAAACTCTGCGACCATTCAAGCCAGATCTTAAGTTCAGTAGAGCAGAGAGCTCTTGTTCTGAATAGCCTGCTGATCTGTGTTAGCTGCTACGCTGGCTAGCACTAGGCACTGCTGGAGCAAAGAGCAGCAGTTGCTGTAACCTGAGCTTAAAGGCCGAATTTTATCCTAGATGATTATCCTCTGAGGATCAGGAGTAGAGAGGAATCCAAAATGTATATTGATCAAGAGGTTCTGTACTTTGGAAAGAAGTAAAAGATATAAAAGGGGATGGGCTACGGAGCTGACAGGAACTGAGAATTGGGAATGGGGTTAAGAAAATGGGGTTAAGAAAATAATTGTGAATAGGGTTAAGAAGATAATGATGACTTCTGAATCCATGGGGTTCTCTCCTTAGTGGTGGCAGAAGCTGCTATGAAGGTGGTAAAATATAATCAGTTAGCTGAACCAAACTCATAAAATATAGCATAGCTAGCTGCCATCACTGAAAAGATCAGATATTAAACCAATATGTTTGGCAGAGGAAGGAAAGGCAAAACCCTGAAGAGGAGCACCATTCTAGAGAGCGGTTGCTTTATTGTCTATGCCCAGGTCATGGATGCTAAAAGGGAGGATAAGATCTCTTCTGTTTTACGTGTGCCTGCTTTGTGTGTGTGCCTCAGAGTATGTTTCCAGCATTCCTAAATTCTGTCACTTTAGTTTTTTTCTTCAGTTTATTCCTTGGTCTTGAGTCTCGCTCAAACTCTAGAAGACTGTATGTGGCACGGTTAAGCTGGCTCTACCTTCCAGGAGGTAGAGGTCAGCCTTGTAGCTCCTTAGCCTTTGTTCGAAATACACAACTTGTGCATTTTCACTGAAACTACATAGCATGGTAGGATTGGGAATAACCTGTGAAAAGGGAGCTCTGCTTTTCTGCCCTCACTCTGGACTTGCTGTCTCAGTTTTCCCATGATTTGGACCCTACAAGACTTTCAAGCTACTGGGCAACTGAAGGTAGAGATGCTGCAGGATTGCAGTTTGCTCTATGCATTGGATTCTCTTTTTAAACCACCTTCAAAATTTGGCTCAAAGAAGTGAATGGAAAAGCCTAGGTTTTTTTGACTCGTACTATCTTGTAGCACTGTTACCTTAGACATACAGTTACAAATCACATCTTTCAAGTCGTATCTTTAAGGAACCACTAAGAGATTTGGTTGCATGTCCTAACTGAAAATCAAGACCATTGTTTGGGTGCTTAATGTTAAGACCTCAGGTCTGATCTTTATTGCCATAAAGCCAATGTTATGATCTTAAAAAAACAAAAAGAAAAGATTTTCAGGCATGTTTAGGGGTCAAAAAAAGTTTTACTTTAAGGCTCCCTGAAAAAAAAAAAAGTCTGCATTTCTTGCACTGTTCAGAAACTGGCTGCAATAGCACTGAGACAGCATATGTGCCTTAGAAGGTGGTAGGTGGTACAAACACTCAGTAGCTTTTCCACAGGTGGATTGTGGAGGGTACAATCGTCCATGCTTTCTCTCAGGAAGAGAACAGATTAAGTCCAGGACATGACAAGGTGCCTGTTTCCTCAGCCAGTGGTGGAAGGGGCTGGAGAGTAGGACAGCAAGGTGAAGTGCACGTCGTTCTGTGCCATCAGGCAAGTGAAAAAATTCCACCTGCTTGTTTTCGCTGCTGTTTGAATCAAGCTAGAGACAGCAAGTGAAATGCGCTGCTGTTCTGTTTTATCTGTTAGTAACTTTATATACGCTGAATGGCTTTATGAAGAGAAAATGATCACTAAACCCTGAGCTCATTAGCTTATTGATCCAAATACTGATGGTGGATTTTCCCTATAGCCAGAACACTGCAGTAAGATTCACAGAGGGTGCCCTGGGAACGCCAGAAGAACCCAGATTCAGTTCCAGCTCTGCTTCCCATGTGCTTTTTTGAGGGTGGAATTCCCCACTGGAATGACCTCCCGCTTATCCTGTTATCCAAGGTTATCTTAAGAAATCTTCATCAACTGCCAACTCATGTAACTCAGCAATTTGAGGAAGTTTTACATCTACCTATATACCACCTCCCCACTTAGTCTCATAATTACCAATTTTGTTTTTACTGCTCCCAGAATAGATCTTGCCCCACTATTTTGAGAACAGTAAAATCCTAAAATAACCTTATAAATGAGCTGTTAGTATGTAAATCAAACCTGTAACCAGTCTGTATGAAGTGTAGGATAGGGGATAGACTTTTGAGGCTGTGCAGCATCCCAAAGCTCACCTAGAGCATGGTAGGACTTGATATATGGAAATACCATGGAAGTCCCAGCACCTCACTGAGCTCTTTGGCCTGAAAGGCATTGTCTAAATAGTTGATTTTTCCATTAATTAAATAAAAAGAACATTTTTGTTGATATGAGTCCATCGCTGTCCTTAGACAGTGAAATTTTTTATTTGGTTCATCTTAAATATGACTGATTCATGAAACCTTTTTTTACATCTGATTTTTTAGATGTTTTAAAATTCACTTATTTCAGTACGTATCTAAGAGTAATATGTACAAAAAAATGTGGTCTCTTTAAAAAGAAATGTTTCAGAATTTGTTTTAGCCCAAAAGATACGAAGTTGGAACACATTTGTGAAATAATTTTCTGTAAGTGGAATCTGTGTGTTGATGAAAAATTGAAATATTTGATTGAAAAAGACCACCTGACTCTCAGATATGTCTTTTTCAGCTGAGAGTTTGAAACCTTATTCTGCAGGTTCTGGATAGTTTGGCATTCACCAGCTTCGCTGTAAGGGAAATGATCAATGAAAATGATGACCTTAAACTGATAGTCTCTAAAGGAAAGGAGGGAAGGAAGTATCCTGGTCATGCAGAAATTGTTTTACTTCAGTACCAGAATGTCACAATTAGAAATGAATATGCACAATACAAATATGGAGAAATTAGATGTTCACTGCTATAAAGAACTGTCTAACGTGAGCTATAGTAGGGAATTTTGTCGTGTCACATTTGCACCCATGCTTTTATTTTTCACTTACTATTGTTCTTCACAATCTTCCTATCGGCCCTTCCCAAACGTTTTGTCAAATAACTGCAATATGCGGCATGGTCCTTGATAATCCCCAGTTCTTCCTGACTAAGCAGGCATCGAAAACCGGAGGGGGACTGGGGTGAATTCGTTTAGAATATACTTTTCATATGCCTATATAAACATATGCATAAACATGATATCCTCCACTCGGGGAACGCGTAAAAGGTGGGACATGATACTTGTGAGAGGCACAGAGTTCTGCAAATGAAGGCGGTGGGGAGGGAAACAAATTGCCTGTTAAATATGGAAAATGGAGTCTGCTTTTTGTTCTGGGCCTTTGGAATCTGTGGGTGGATTGGAACTGGCAGGCAGGGAGCAAACACCCACCCACCATAGGGCTGTGTGGTTCAGAAGTTTACAAGAGTGTTTGTGTTCCAGGAGCTGTTGGCCTTGAAGCCAATGGAGAGGGGGAGGAGAAGAGGGAGAGAGTGAGAAAAACACTGTGGTGTTAGGGCCCTTCCTCCGAGATATTTTTCCCCTCTCCTTTCTCTAGCTAGAGGGCTTTGGAACTGGAGCAAGAGAAACAGTTACTGGGGGAAAGATTAATATGGTTTTAAGATGTGCAGTGCTCACAGTCCGTCGTCAGGGGAGGCAGAGACTTCAGAAGCCACTGCCACCTTAATCCCAAATGAGAGCTCTTGTCGCTCCCCCTTCTCCTGCCCTGCTGCTGTTTAATTCTGCAGAGTCTGTGGGATATAAAGAAATTGAAGTTTTACTGTATTGTTACTGCAGAAGTTGAAAATTGGTTTCTGTCCCATCGTGAACTGAGGTTCAGAAGCTGCCACTCTAATTGGTCACCATCTGGATATTGCAGATACAGAAACTGAGGCAGAGAGACTAAACAACTTGCCCAAGGCAACAGGAAGTCTGTGGGAGATCTGGGAATAGACCCCAGATGTCCTGAGTTTTCTGTCTTAACCACAAGACCATCCTTCCTGTCTTTTTGGTAGTCCCCTCTGCTTCAGGAATTCTGTTTATGGATTCCACCCATAAACAATCTGTTGCATGATCCAGTGATTTACTTGCATAAAAGAGTCATTTGGAAGGGAAAATGGCACCTCTCTCAAAATGAACTGCAGTTACTTCTGTCCTTTCTTTCTAAGGGGTAAAGGAGAGGGAGTGCAAAAAAAAAAAACCCAGCTTCCAGAGCTAAGAAGCTTCTCCACTGCTATCCAAACTTCCTGCAAGCTTTAGTTTTGTTCTTTAAAAGAATCAGGTGCTCCATACATGATGTTTGAGTATATCTTGAGTATATCTATTTATATTTTAGTGAGTTAAAAAAAAAATGACTGAAACTGGCCTAAATCCATCTAGGGAGTTATTCTGCTGCTGTTCACCATCAGATCTGAGTACCTTCCGTGACAGTCAGTTCGACTGCCCTATCCCTAATGGACTTCGCTGTGCATCTGGCACGTCTCCCTTGTCATAGTTGGCACTTTTCTAAGATGAGGCTGAAAGGTGGGAAGAGTTTTATTTTTAATAAAGCACACCCTTTGGTTTTGAAATGATGTAACGGGTGGAATGTCATAGATGTCCTAACTATTATCAAAAGGTACCATACGTAGTTTATGAAGCATATTATTGAAAATAATTCTTAACTAAAACCTTCTAGATACCTGTTACTCAGTGAAGAATGTTCCTAGCCCTGCTTCTTCTTAATGTGGTAACCTCTTTAGCATCAGGAATCAACAAGGACTGCATGGCCTAGATTGTTAGATCATACCTTTAGACCTTGGTATTGCCGTAATATCTAACAATTCCACTCGTGGATCACTAAATCCATGTGCAATGCATTGTATACATAGAACCTCAAAGGGTACATCTTGCCATCAATGGCTTTCTATAATAAAGCAGTTTGGTAAAGATTCTCCAAGTTTCTTCTCTCAGCACGCGAAGACACAACTGACGACTTGGACCAATATGTTTGGTTCTTGCCTTCTCTGAGCTCCCCCGTAACTTTAGGGCTTAATGTCTAAGTTGGGTACGCGAGAGTGGGTTCCTCTCTGGAGAAATGCCGATTCAGTTGCAAGATCAAAGCTCTTTTGCAACTCTGTGGCACCTCTTTCTTTTACTCTGAATGGGTAAAAATACAAAGATGAGAGCTTGCTGCATTCCCTGCCCCATTACACTGATGCTGAGTAAATCGTAACTTCTTGTTTTCTGCTTGCTCTTTTAAACAGTGTTTGGATATTTGTCTACTTGTTCCTTCTCTTTTGTCCTGATCTACCTGTTTTTTCTGCCTTTATAGGTAATTTTTTTTTTGCTTTTATATGTAATGCTTTTATGGTAAGCTTTCAGAGGAGACTCTTCGAATGCTCAATTTCTGCGTCACTCGGTGTGGCCAGATTCTATCCTATGAACAGTGCTTAAAGTCACTATTGCATTACAAACGATATTTTAACAGCTGTGTTGGTGTAGAACTGCTCTCCAGCCTTTTTTTTTTGGCACCCACAGCTGACAAGAGTTTGGAGGTAACAGGTGTGGTAACCTTTTCATCTTGTTTCTTACGTTTGCACTTAATTTTTTAGAATTCGAGAACTTGGAATATTTTTTAGAATTCTAGCTGTGCAGCCCATGGGGGGAAAAAAAAAGGGAGAAGCCCCATTTTTTCGTCTTTGAGATCTGATATGAAGGGAGACTAGAGCGCACCTCGTTCCCGGCGGGAACCAGAAGATCCCCACAGGCTCGCGGCCGCTCCGCGCTTCCCGCCGCTGGGGCGCGCGCGGGGCCGGGCCCGCGGCCGCGCCTCGCTCGGTAGAGGGCGCTCGCCTCTGGGCCGGCGGTGGCGCGCGGCGCCTGGGCCCGCCGGCCTCGGCCACCCGCCGGGGTTGGGGCAGAGGCGCGGAGCCGCCCGCCTGTGCGGAAACCGCGCGGGTTTCTTGGCCGAATCCGACTCGTTACTTCAGTGAGGGCTTGGGTTAGTTGTGTGGCGGCTGTGCCTCACGCTCCTTCCACGTGTAAAGCGTCGCGTGTGACACGTGTGTCGGGAGCGGGGCACGCGTGGGCGCGCAGCGCGGGGTCAGTGCGGTGCGCGGCTCGCCACGTCGTGCCTCCCGCGGGGCGCGCTGCTTTCGGCCAGAAATTGTGTTTGTACGCCTGCGATTTCTGCTCCTAGAGAGGGGCGTGTGCTCAAAGTTGAACTTAAGCGTTGTAAGCAGGTTTTGCGACGGACAGGTTTGTGGGTTTGTTGGGTGATTTTTTTTTTTTTCTTTGGTGGCGTGCTGGCACTTGGTGCGCGTGGCAGCCGCGTTTTCTCTCGTTCCCTTTTTTACCGCTGCCCAGCCAGCGAAGCGGCGAAAAAGCCCTCGCCCTACCGCCCCTCCTCGGCGGCGCGGCGGTCTGTGAACCCAGCAGTTTACCCGCCCGCCCTCCCCGGCGCCGCCGCCCGGGGCCGTGCCGCGTGCCCGCCGGTGCAGAAGCTGAGCGCGGAGCGGAGGGGGGAGGCGGGCGCTGTTCCTGGAAGAGCCCGGCCTGGGGAGTTGGTCACATTCTTGGCTGGGATTCAATGACTGAGGCAGACACCAACAAACAGAGGGGGGGAGGAGGAGGAGGAGGAGAAGGAGGAGGAGGAGGAGGAGGAGTGAGGGAGGCTGAGCCAGCCTGCATTAGCTCAGCTCTCAGGCACTCTCAGTCTCCGGTGGAAAGAGGAGCTGGGAGGATGTGCGCTCTGTTACCGCGGCTCCCCACGGCACGCCGAGAAGACCGAGAGGAATAAGGGAAGAAAGGCGAAGCGAGAGACGAGGAGTCCTCCCAGATCAAGCTGAGGGACCACGAGGGGGAAGGGAGCCTGCTCGTTGCCCGTCCGAAGCCCCCGCGCCGTTTTGGAAGTGCCAGAGATTTGGGCCTTTTCCTTTTCTTCTGCGTTGTTCCCTTCCACAGCCCAAGCTTTCTTCCTCCTCCTGCTTTTTACTTTCCTCCCCCGCGCCTTCCTTTCGGTGGATATGGACAGAAGGGTGATTACTGCAGAGAAGCAGCAGCCGCCAGAACATATTTGAGCCCGTGGTGCTGGGAGCGTGGCACAGACTTTTTGTATTTCTGTGGGTGGCGTGTGTGTGTGTGAGTGAGTGTGTGTGTGTGGTGGAGGTGTGGGAGGCGGGATTGGTTTGCCTGGGGGGTTGGCTGAGGGGGTGAGTGCTCGGATGAAGACCTCTTTTTGCCGTGACTCTCTGCTCCATCGGGGCAGCTTGGAGACTTGGAGGTTTTGAAATTGTAACGAACCAAGAGAAAAGAAAGAAGAGAGAGACACGCATACAAAAGGATTTATTTCCTATTCGTTAGTGGATTGTTAAACCTGAGTGGGAAGGAGAAAAAAACAAGGGTGGGTTGTTTTATTTTGTTCGTAATTTTTTTCTTAAAAAAAAATCCCTTAAGTGGATTTGTACCAGGGTGGAAGATAACTGGGGATTTTTGTTGTTTGTTTTGGGAATAGAAACTAAAAAATGGAGACTGTAAGTAGAAGCAGCTTCCAGCCTCATCCAGGACTGCAGAAGACCTTGGAACAGTTTCATCTGAGCTCTATGAGCTCCCTGGGTGGCCCTGCTGCTTTCTCAGCACGATGGGCACAGGAGATGTACAAGAAAGACAATGGCAAAGACCCAGCAGAACCTGTACTGCATCTGCCCCCCATCCAGCCGCCTCCGGTAATGCCTGGTCCCTTCTTCATGCCCTCGGACAGATCCACAGAGAGGTGCGAGACCATCCTGGAAGGGGAAACCATCTCCTGCTTCGTGGTGGGTGGAGAAAAGCGGCTTTGCTTGCCCCAGATCCTGAACTCGGTGCTCAGGGACTTCTCCCTGCAGCAGATTAATTCGGTGTGTGATGAGCTACATATTTACTGCTCCAGATGCACTGCTGACCAGCTGGAAATCCTCAAAGTCATGGGCATCCTGCCCTTCTCCGCTCCTTCCTGCGGGCTCATCACTAAAACTGATGCTGAGAGGCTTTGTAACGCCTTGCTTTATGGTGGCACCTATCCTCCCCACTGCAAGAAGGAATTCTCTAGCACGATTGAGCTGGAGCTTACAGAGAAGAGCTTCAAGGTGTATCATGAGTGCTTTGGGAAGTGTAAGGGACTCCTGGTGCCAGAGCTTTACAGTAACCCCAGCGCAGCCTGCATCCAGTGCTTGGACTGCAGGCTGATGTACCCACCTCACAAATTTGTGGTCCACTCTCATAAATCGCTGGAAAACAGGACTTGCCACTGGGGCTTTGACTCTGCAAACTGGAGATCCTATATCCTCCTCAGCCAGGATTACACTGGGAAAGAGGAGAAAGCTAGACTGGGCCAGCTCTTAGATGAAATGAAAGAAAAATTTGACTATAACAACAAATACAAGAGGAAAGCCCCCAGGGTAAGTGATGCCTTTAATTTTAAAGGGGGTGGGGGAAGAAAGAGAAAAGGAATTTTCTATAATTTCGGTAACATTCGTTGATACACCCAATTTGTTACCAGCTGCTTTCCCTTTGACTCATTTAGCAATCTAATCGTGTTCTTAATTCTCACCACGTGTGTGTTAATGTAGACGAGCAGTGTTTGAGATGGCACCTTTTTTTCTCTGGTTATGTTCTGAACACGGTAGTTGGAGTTTGTTTAAATTATATATGTGTGCTTGCATCTCTTAGTATACATGGAACCTGATCTTTGAAAGCCATCATGCTACTCCAGACTTCAGCAGGAAGTATGTGATTTCGGGTCTTACAGAGCTTCAGTTAGGGGTCAAGACAAGGAAGAAGGCAGAAAAAAATAAGTTACTGATCGCTCCAGACGCAAATATATACAATTTTCTGTTCAACCGTGTGCCGCCAGGGATGGAGGTGCGGGCTAAATTGTTTAAATGCTTGTGCTGAAATAAAATGTGGCTGCAAAGAAAAAATCCTGACAGTAATGCAGGTTACTGGTGTTCAGATTAAGTGTGTGGAACGGGAATGGAGAAGTCCCTGCTTTTAGAGTATCCCTGTGGAGTCTGAATCTCCCCACCAGCCAGGCTTTTGTATGATGGATTCTGTATACATTCAGTAAATGAATCTGTCTAGGGCCAGCTGCAGCAGCCCCTTAAGGTATGCCATGCCGTGCTGAGCCAGACAGCTAAAGCACATTTTTTTAGGTGTCTTTTGTTTTTCTTTCAGTCTGAGCTGCCTTTAGATCCCAGAATCCCCGGTGTGTGCGTGGGAGGCAGCCTTGGCATCTGGCACCGGTCCTGATCAATGGGCAGCGGTGCCACCAGGCCTTGAGGACTCGCCTGCAGACACCGGGATGTCTGGCTAGCTGGCGAGGGGGCAACTGGCTGTGGGATGAGCAATTCGCTTCCTGTCTTCACCCCCCCGCCCTGCCCCCAGTATAAGGTTAAAGCAAACTCTTGCTTACTGAGTTTTATACTGCAGGTTTGTTGGTTGGATTCTGCCTCATCTGCTAGAGATTTACGAACTTTTCTGTGGTTTTATGTGTCTGGAGTGGACGGGCAATGACACAAACCTCATAAAGAGAAGCAACATTTAAAGCCCACTGAGAATGTTCAGTAAAATTCTTCATTAACTTACCAAACACCTGTTTAAAGGGGCAGAAGCACACTCAGACTTAAATAAGAGCTTTTATTTATAAAAAAAGCAATAAAAATACCCAACCAAAACCCAGGATTTTTAAAATATCCTGCGCAAACAATGCAGCCGTTCCTACAGCCACCCTCAGAGGCCTAGTTAACCCGTTTGACTGCGTTTTTAGATTAAGGAGTAGAGTCTCACTCGTTCAAGTTCCAGTTTCTCTCCTGGTCCGGTGCTTAGCCCCCGTTTCAATCCTTGTCCTCGCCCCTCCTTTTCCTCCCGCTGGAGTGTCAGAACCGCTGTGACAAAGCTAGGCTGTAATGAGCCACATTATCTCCGTGGTTGGAGGTGGATGTGTTTTTAATGGCTTGTCTATTCTCCGTCAGTCATGTGCTAAGATGGAATGGTGGGGTAGATGTATATGAATGTCTCTGAGAGGAGAATACGGCTCTGAAAGTGGAGGCATTTTTCGCGTTGGGAAGTGAATTTTCTAGGGTGTGCTTCGTTTGGGAAGCAAAATTAAGAAATCTCTACGTTCTTGCTCCTCAAAGGTACTGTGTCCCTAGCTTGGTCATTTCCAGAGTTTAATTAAAATGAGTGTTAGTAGAGGTGTGCTTTCCTTTTCTTACAAGACTTTTACGGCATTCTGTTCAGTTGTACGATTTATCCAACACCCCAGGTGAGGTTGCAGGGAGAGAACGGGAAAAGATTACCAAGTCTTGGCTTTGCCTGATTCTTTTGGTGACCGTTTAACAGGTCCTAGTTCGGAACATGGCAGGCACCCTTCCCCCAGCCTCCAAAATCGGCACGCAGCGCAGCACTTCTTGCAGAGTGAATTCACGATCCCTAATAGTGGACGCCCAAAATTATGTAAGGAAATTGTGGCCATCTATTTCTCAGAAAATTTTGCCAAAAACCTGTCACCGTAAAATGTTAAGTCCTGCATGGGTTCATTTGGGAGGTGGCAAGGAGTTTGATGGGGAAGAAGAGAGTGGTGTGTGCTCAGATGATGGAGTAGGGTAAAAAGAATGCTTTATCATACATCCTATGCAAAACTGGGCTTAAGTTTCAAGGCTTTTGAGCTGTCTTCAGGGCTCTCCTATTAATCTGGTGCAGTCTTGAGGAGGCCCTGACAGTGCTGGCAGAGTTTTGTACGCTTATCCTTCCTTTTTCTGAAGTCTTTTTCCATTGGGCTTAGCCAACGGATATCATATGCTAAGGTCATTTGTGTTGTAGCAGTGTGTGCAGATAATTACGGAGAGATTTAATCAGGCTCTAAGATTGGTAAGCTGTGGCCAGGGGCAAGTAACATTGGAGTAAAGTTTAGATGCCTAGTAAGGAAATGAAAGAATGGTCCCATGTCTGCGTCTGTGTGTTTGTGTTAATTACTGTCAGTCTGTGTGGGTTTTGTGTGTCTGTTGGGCTCTGTGTCTGTCTGTCTCTGTGGATGAAAGGGTGAAGCATATGTGTCTTTGTGGTGGTCTTCCTTTTTGATGTAGATCTCTGCATTGCTTTGTTCTATTTTATACAGAGGTGTTTGTGTGTGGTGTGTGCCATAATCTGCTGTGTCAGATACTCGGTCTTCTACTTTCAAGAATGGGCTTTTTATCAGTTTCTCCATTTATGTGTGTGTACACATTGCTTTGTGAGTTGTGTTTTCCCTGGGGCTCTGTTGGTATGTTGGTAGCATGGGATACATGTGACCATTCTTATGGCTGTTGAAGAAGCAGTGAGTTTTTTTGACCTTTTTGTGTGTCTTCATGAGGTTCATGTGGTGAGGTACGTAGCTTTCTGCCAGCACAACTCTGCCTTTTAAGGGTTTGACTTAAATGGAGGAGCTGGGTTGGCACAAGCCCCTGTTGCAGATTCAGCGTACTGGCAAAACTGCCTTTTTTTCCTGTCTCTTTTTTTTTTTTTTTTTTTTTTTCCCCTCCCCTTTTTTCCTTGGTGTGGTTTTAAAGCATTGCTACAAGGCATAGCTTTACTGAGATACTTCATTCCCAACATGTATTTCTATGTGCACCAAGTATCTATTGTGCACATCTATTCATCTATATCGGGAGATGGATACACAGATGCAGATATACTGTCTCTCAGTTGCCCTGGTTGGTTGAACAAGATGCATGTTGCCTGGTTTGCCACTTGCAGAAGATGCTTTCGTCCAGATCTGTATGAAGTCAGCAAAGGGTCTTAACCAAAAACCGGAGGGCGTTGTGACAGCTGCAGCCCCTGCTAGAGCAGGAGCATAGAGGTCTCAGCCGCTTTCCTTACCCTCTTCTAAAATTTATTATTTTGTATCCTCTCTATTGATCCTTGGATGAGTGATTGACCTCCCATAAGCTCCTTCACTTTCCTGCCACTGCCCAGAGCACTTTCTTTTCTTGAGCCATATGATAACTTCTCCAGGACACTTTGCATCCTTCACTGGGTTTTCCACCTTCTCACATGCTCATGCAGGGGTTTTTTTCTGCTTTGTTTTCTCTCTGGTCTTTCAGAGTCTCCATGCACCAACACAGCTTTTACTTGAGTGGGTGTCCTGTTTCCCTACCTGTCTCTCATTTCATCCACCATTACTGACATGGAGCACAGCCATGACATTCTGGGGTATTTCTAGAAATCTAAAATGTGAATAACCTGACAGCGTTGCAAAACAGGGTCCTAGAAATCTGTCATCAGTGCCAAAGCCTTTTTCTTGAGCTCAGCAGCTGGTGCATGTTGAGTGTTCACTTGCCGGTATAGATATGGCCTTGGTGTGTCTCTCATGCTCTCTTTCCACTTCTGTGTGACAGACAGCTCCCTGCTTTCTGAACAGCAGTATGCCTCCGCTGTGATTGAATTAGTTCAAAAAGCAGGCCTGAAGGCTTTGTTGGTTGCTATTTCCAGTAAAGGAGGGTGGGTTCAACTCCGTCCCTTCTGAACCCTTTTTTTTCTTTTTTAAATATTGAACCAAGCAACGTTTTGACAGTGCTTTCATATTTCCTACCTGTGTGCCAGACATCTGTACGTTCAGCAAAACAGTGTGTGATCAGACCCTAAGAGAATAAGAGAGCTCTCCTTGCACACGTGTGAACACACCCACACACGCTAGCACTGCAGTGTTCCCACGGTTCGAGTCCCAGCAGCACTTCTATGAAGTAGCTGGAAGCTAGAAGCAGCATTCTGGGTACTGACACACAAATGAGCACATAAGGCCTCCCACTTTATTTCACAATGCCTACCAACCCGGTGCTGCCACAACATGCAGCTTTCTCAGCTGGAGTAGGGTTTAGCCAGGTCAAGTGTGCAGCCAAATCAGAGAACAAAACTTGCTGGAAGTGAAATAACGCAGAATGGACCGAGGTGTAGGGTAGCTGTGGACTTTTAGGTGCTGCACAGTGGTTGCTGTGGGTACACCTGAAATGCTGCAGTAGTAGAGCTAGAATGCATATCTTTCTGTATCCTAAAGTCCTGTCTCCTAGCAGTAGTAACCTTGTTTATTTGTTAATAGTATATATCCTATGGTAGGTATAGCAGAGAGGTTCTGACTTTATTCACTGGTTTTCAGACTGCTGGCTGGATTTATTCTTGTTGGTACAAACTGGCTTAATAAGTACTCTTGGAAAATTTTGCCGAAGAGCTGAGGGTTCAATTGTTTTTTCCATGGAGCAATGAAGTAATTTGTCCTCTTACCTGATGTTCAAGAATTATATTAGAGATTCTCCAGTAGAAATTTTGAAGTCCCTAAAACAAAAATCTGGAAGCCTTGAGGCAGTAGTTTAGTTCAGAATCCTTTTGCAACTTAAAAGTTGAACTTCAAAAACAACACCACGCTTAAACAAAATCCCATGTACCTGAGGAGATGTCAGTGTTTAAGCAGACATCAGCATTTTTTTCCCCAAGCGTGCGAACGGTTTTATAGATGTTGTAGATCGAGAACAAAGAAGCAGGTACGTGCATGTGTGTTAGACAAAGAATATGCTGCAAATAATGATCTAATGATGTTGAGTCAACTATGGCTCTCTGCTGCCCCAGAATAGTTCCTGAGTTCAGTCCTCCTGAATTAGGGAGGGAATTACATGCAACGTCTTCTTTTGAAAATCACTGCCTGAAATATTTAAACATCTGCCTCTCCCTTCATTGTCTGGGCTGTCTCGCTTGCCTCTCCATTTCTGTGGTTTTGGGCCTGGGCGTATGTTCTGCCCAAACAGTAGCATGCTTTGAAGATGCATGTAAACACAGTTTTTTGGATGTGTTAGGAGCCTGACACCTGGTCTCTCTGCCAGGATATGAACATGGTTATCACTAGCTTGAGCTGACTGACCGATGAGGGTGTGTTTTCACTTGCTGAGAGGCGCGTTTAGATCAGTGTTGTAAAAGCATCTGGAGGCGTCTGTATGAGGCTGCTCAGAGCATGTCTAGACAACGCAGTGGTTAAAATTCTGGCAGCCACTCATACCTTATCTACACCTTCCTTGATTCTCAACACTGCTAGAACAGGGGGAACTTTGGTGCTACATCTAGGTGGTTGAGCCCAAGCAAGATTTGGATATCTAAAGAGATGCATTGTCCGTTCTTATTGAAAACTCTTGTTATTTTCAACTATTGGCAAAGTTATTTTGCCAAAGTTGAGGGGTCTGAATGGTACCAACTACAGTAAGGAGTGGGCCGGCTGTCTGTTACTGGTGATAACTGATGATTGGAACTCACATTGCTGGCTTAGCTGGCCAGACTGCTTTGCCATTGCACAAAGAATTGTGTCTCAATGCGAGCAGTACTTGGACCCAGAAAATTTTGTAGTTCTCGTGTTTTTTCTAAAAAAGACAGTGAACTTTGAACTTGACACTGTAACTCTTATTTAGAGGGAACTGTCATGGAACTGTTACGCTAAATCCAACAGGGGATTCTTGGAAAGAAATTAGACCTTAGTCAAAAGTAACTTTGACTGAATTGTAGAGACTCTTATCGATAGAATACTGTCAATTACTAGGCTAATCTATTTTAGCTGAGTGACCATAGAGCACTTAATTCAACTTGACCTTCACGTACAGGAAGTATTACTATAAAATGTAATATAGTATGGTTTGTTTTAAATTTGTCAATTATAGTATGTGTGTTAATGATACATTTCATTGGATAATACCTAATTTGTTTGCATATGTTTTCTGAATCTGGGTAATACACGTTAGTAAATCTGCACTACTTTTTAAAATGCTATTCCACTCTCTCAGTCTCTAATACAGTCAGTATATGTTCTTGGAAAATAATCAGAGAAGCAAGTTTGCTCTGAAAAGATGTGCTCTGGTCCCTTACCTTCCTCATTTACACCTTGTGCAGTCTTGTATGTCTTTTATATTTCATTGTCAGTGTAGAGATTCAAATTCAGATTATTACTAAAATCACCTGTTCCCATATCTTCTGGAATGTATGAGGTTAATTTGAAGGTTTGGGGCTAGTTCTACAGTTGTCGCTCAAACAATCAGCTGTCTTAGTAATTGGAACCAGTTCACCCACAAACCACAGAAGACTGGTACATGTATCGGACTTCTTCCTGTGTGTTGACTGGCAGTACTTGGAGTCCAGAATAAAGGGACAGATTCTGCACCAGAATATATCGGTGTTGAGGCAGAGTAGCTTCATGAAGTTTGTGGCCTCACCTGGCATTTACAGGACTGTGCCAGAGCTGAGAGCGAAACCTGTAGTTTTGCTACTGCAGTATTTTCATTTTGCTCATTAACGAGGTGTTGGTTTCAGAGCCCTTCGATGGTGTTCTGATCCTGATGGATCTTACTGAATGGGGCGATAGTTTCTGCAACTGGGACCTGGCTTCAGACTGAAAGCATTTTGTCTGCTGGTCGCTACAAGCAAGGCCAGGTTTTAAGGTTCTTCCTCTATTTAGGATTTGTCAGTTATTTTTTTCATCTTATTTTTTTACTGACAAGGAAATACGTCTAAAGTTGGGATAAGGGTCAGCCTTTTTTTCTGATGCAAGTTCAAGGACCATAAACTTGGCCTCAGAATTGTATCAGGTGCAGGGGCAGTTCTCCCAGTGTGCGTATTGCTGGTATTGGGCAAGCCTGCTGGCTGGTAGAGATTGGCCCCTCTGCACTGAGCTAATTATTTTGCTTGGACTTTTGGTCGGATGAGGTAACAAAAACACTGATACAAATTCAAGCTCTGATCCTGTCAGTGTTTCATGGACAGAGCTCTGCTGGAAGCCAATGGGAATTCCCATGTGTGGAGCTCTTATCGTTGGCTCCATCTATGGTTTGGTTGCTATCACATAAAATTGGGCTTCTCCAAGCAGGGAATGCATATTAAAGCAGCCTGATAAGCTGCACAGTCGTATGTTCTGTTAAATGAGACAGGTCCTGCCACCCTTACTCATGTTAAATAGTCTTTACGTGTTTTAACAGTCTTATTTAAAAAGTCAGGGAAAACGTACATGAGGAAAGAGATTCTGTGTGTATGTAAAAATTGCAGCATCATTCTGTATACTGGAGATAAACAGCAAAGGAGCTAATCAATAACTTGGTCTCTGGCTTTGTTGTTTATTGATTTATGTACAGTTACCTTTGCACATGCTTTGGAGAAAATGTGACTTTTATGTTTGGTTTTCTGGTTTGCTTTTTTTTTTTTTTTTTTTTTAAATTGAAGCTGTTTCTGTTTTGGTATGAGAATCGGTTGCAGGAAGCACAAGAATTGCTTAGGCTTTAAGAATTAAAAGGCAGCAGCAACATTAACAAAATAAGATACAGCCTAGTGCTTGTCTTTTCCTGTGGAAGATTTCAGAGATACATTCAGAAGACATGTACCCCTGTGCTTTGTTCTTCATCCTCTGTTCAGTCAATGGTATCGTTTTATAGAATAAGGTCATTGACTTGGATTGCTTCTTGGTTTCTCAACCCTTTTCACCAGCCAGTTTGTGTAATGTCTGTCTGAAACATTGAGTAAGGGCATTGAAATAGCAGACAGGATATCAAGTGTTCGGAAGTCTGGGTTAAGTATAACAGACAGTTCTGGCTGGTGAAAGGGGAGCAGCCCCTTGCGCTTGGTTACAGATCAGTCTCTGTGGAAACAGGAGACTCTGGTCTTTGCGTCCCTGTTACAGCTTTTCCCCTCTGTTCCCTCCACACCCATATAATTAATTGTGTGTGGGTGCACCTCTTTTCTAGAGATGTGTCTTCCTTGTTTCTTAGTGGCACAGAATTGTGTGTAATAATGTCTCTTTCTAAGGATTACATAAGTTGAAGATGATTTCTCCACTGGGAGAATTATGCAAGTTTAAACTGAAATGTATTTAGAAAGCTTTTATGTATATGTTTTCTGACTCGCAATGCAGAGGGTGATTTATTTGCATCCTTAATTGGACAACATCTGTTAGGGTTGGAAGAAAAACCATTTCATATCTTTTCACTGTCATATCCTGCATTTTTCTGAAGTCCCCTACTGCCTCCACTTCCTACATTACCTGTGTTACAGGCTCTGATTCTTCATGCCCAGGTAGAGTCAGCCAGGTACTCAAGCTGGATTTTTGGTGTTATGTGCCAGTGGTACTGTTAAAATCACCAATAGTACCACCTGTTTTCTTTCAGTCTTTAGATTTTCTCCTTCTATAAGAAGTTGTTGCCTTTATTACCATTAAACAGAAGATAATGACAGTGAGGCTTCCCAATTCTGTCAGTGAAGAAAGAGTCTAAAATATTTCAGTAATGCTGCTCTTAGTAATCTTTGACCATTTAGTAGAAACTTCCTGGCTGCTTTTCAGCAAAATTAAACTGGTTTGTGTCTCTTTAATACAGAAAAAAGCTACTGCAGTCAAGTGCGTTTATTGAACTTGAAGAGGCCAAAGTAACTTCTTGCTTAAATGTGAACTTCTGCATGAGGTTATTTGTGTGACTGTATCGTGCAGTCCGAAATCTGGCAGCACAACCCCCAACAGTGGGGGGGCGGCACGCATCTCAAGAGCTGTCCATGCAGTTCACATGGCAGAAATGGGATCATGACAATAATTTTCTTTCTATTATTATGTAATACTGGAGTGCTGCGTATCTTGGACTGCGTATGTAATGCTTGTAGGTGCTGTTCTCAGGATCTAGTTAACAAAATTAATCCTGCTGAGTATTAAAAAATACAGGTTACACGGAGATCCTGCTGCTTACTAAAACAGATTGTAGTAGCACCAATTAGAAGCAGTGAATTACTTAAAATAATTAAAAAACCCTCTGTAATTATTTAATTTCTCTAGGTCCTATATTTTTTGACAAGCACCTTTGGGGGGGAAAAAAAAAAAACAAACCCCGGACCAAACCAAAAATCCACAAGCTTGCTCAGGGTTACATATTTATACCAGTAAAATAAGTTTTATAGCTTTTATACAGAGTAATGGGCTAGAAAGGCAGAAAATAGACAATATTAAGGCTACAATGTGGTCTGATTTCAGTAACCTTCGTTGATGTAATAGAGTTCAGATTTACACTTTTGTTATTAAGAATTTCTCATGAAATTATATGTTAAGCATGCTTTTCTAAAGTACCATCATTCCACAGTTGAAAAACTTATGAGTTGAAAGATAATGGAGTGTCATTCAAGGAAGAAAAAAAAAAAAGACTTCACCATTCTTAACTCCCCACTAGCAGTTTCAGTTTATTCAGTGGGTGTGAATTATCTCACCCATGCTGGTATGATTTAGAAATATTCCTTTGAAATAAATGTATTTAGAGCAGTGCAGAGCTGCTGTGAGAAGTAAATCAGATTCAAAAGGGTACAGACTGCAGCATCAGGTCCGTTATTGGTATTTCTTTGTTCCCATTCACTAACAAGAAACATGCCATACAATGAGTCCCTGCACTAATATACCCAAAGATTTAGTTTTGTTTGGCTTTTTGCCTTTTTTTTTTTTTTTTTTTTTCTTCCCACAACAGTGTAGTTTTTTGCAAAACCGGTGAGGGCAAATAATCTTTGGAGCATGTTCAGCAGTAGATAGGGATGTAAGTGGTGAAGTGGTGTGAAGTGCTCCGTTATACTGTTCAGTGGATGTGCACAACTACTGTTCAAAGGCCTTGGCCCTCACAGCATCCCAAATTAGGAGTTCCTTTTCTAAAAACTTAATTTCTAGAAATATATTTATGTGAAAATCTTTTTTATAGTGGGTTCATTGATCCTTCTTTAGCCCTGTTGATTTTCGAGCAAAGATTGTATGTGTAATAGTACTAAATTCTGAAGGAAAAAAACCCCTATATATTAGCATATAATTTTTATATTTTAAATTATTGTATAATTTTATTATATAAATTGTGTGACTACAAATAGAAAAATGGGTGATTTAAAGGGAAAAAGGAATAGAGGTGTTGGCAGTGCTGTAACTACTATTTGCTTGTATTTACCATACGACTTGCATCATTATTTATAGCATTAACTTATCCATGTGTCTTTTAAGTAAATTTGGTCTTTTTGCAGTTTTTTTAACAATTAACCTAGCTGTGATGAGGCTTGAATGAATATCATCTGCACACCTGTTTAATATTAAAGATCAGGCATTCAGTGCTTTGTGGCTTTAGCTTGAAATTCAAGTTGCTTTGAGTCATCCCTTTCGTCTTTTGTTTGGGTGGAAAAAAGGAGTGGCAGTAAACGGCCTGCAGCTAAGAAATGAAAGAGTTGAATTAGGTTTTAGAAATGTTAGTCTTGGCATTTGGGACATTTGCATTTGTACAGATCGTCACGCTTCGCTTTATTTTGAGTTTAGCAGTTCAGTGCTCAGGATGAAAAATGTTACATATCTTTTTCCCAGTTACGCGACACATGCATACTACTCTGGAAGAGTGGAAGGAGCTGAAGTGTGAGATGTGGTTTCACATGTCGACCAGATTACGAGTAATAGCAGCCTATGGATTATTGCCCCACCTGTAGTTTCCACGCTGTGCTGCACAACCAAGTCAGTTTTTTTCTGACAGCAGCTTCTAATTCTATGAATAGAGGACAGTCCAGTGTTTAAAAACCAAAATGAGTCAATGACACAGAAATTGCTAAGAAAAAATTGCAGTGTCCTCTTTGTTTCACTAGATTTTGGTTTTGTTTGTAGAGCTTTATGGGTTCAAGTGTAGCTATAGGAGAAGCTATACTAACAAAACGGAGGGGACGGTATGTGGGAAGTTAACAGCAGGAATATCTTCCCCTGGTATCGTTGAGTATGGTGTAAACACCCATCACTTGTGTTACATTACTGAATTGCCTTAATGTGTAGAGTTATATTTATGTATTTATAGTTGTGTAGATGAGGTTTAACTTTTAGCATTATAGAAGAGAGAGAATATTTTAAATGACTCTGTGGTCTAGACCTTGAGTGTCTTTAATCAGTTTATTTTGCCTGGTATGCAGTAAGAATAATCCACTTGACATTAGCGTAGTTGTGCTGTCATGCAAACTATGCCAGGAACTGATTCAAAAGGAAGAAATAGGAGCTTCTTTGAAAAAGACCCTGAAGTATAGTCGTTGTTGGACCTGATGCCTTGCCTTAATTCAGGGAAGATCGAACTCTGTGGTTGTTTTGCTCTGTGGTTTGACTCCAGTGAAGTCAATGGACCTGGTCCAAGTTTATCAAAAAGTGTCTTAGAGTGGAAATCACTTGTCATAGCTTCTGAATGCAGCTGGTTTTTCCTCACTGGTTATAATTTGAGGGTCAAATTCTGCTGAGATTTTACAAGTGAAAATCTAGAGTAATTAATGGGATTTGATCAGAGGTTATCTTTTCAGAAGTCTGCTTCTATATTTAAATTCTACTCTTGCAAATTTACATGCAAATTTATAATTTGGGTTTCTAAAAATTTATCAAGTTTGCCCTTATTAGCTGGACTAATTTATTGTTGCAGTTTTATTATAACTGGATGTCATTTCAGTAGATTCATGCTAAACTTCATCTATTTCTTTCTAAGAGGGATGTTCATTAATATTCTCCTTAAAGAGCAGCTGGATCCCATCTTGACAGATGTGAAAACCCTTACACTGAAGTTGCTGTATTATTTTTGTGGGTTTTTTTTTAAAAAAAAACCCCTCTTTTATTAATTAGGCCCCCCCTCCCTTTTGAACTTTTTTACTCCCTCAGTCAAAATCAGAATCCCCTGTGACATCAGAATTAATTGCTGTAGACGGTTTTGATGTCACAAAATGAGCACAAGGTTTCAGGGAAGAGAAATATGGAGACACATGGATCCTGTTTCAAACAAATTTCTTAAGAAAAGGTTGCTTGATTTTTGTTTTCATTTTAAAAATGGAAGCAAATTTTGCTTTAGATTGTAATTGTGAAATAAAAATTGAGTTGCTCCAAATTCACCCCGCTAAATCTACCTCAGTAATCATGTAAAAGATTCTCCAAACTGGCTTTCTGTAACTTCTGTTTTGGCAGGGGAGAACTGCAGTTCTGTGGGTTATATTACTGTAGGCCCAAAACTGAATTGCTACCCTGGAAAAACTTTTTAAATGGCTGGCACGGCAGATCCATGTCCTAAAGTAGTAGTTTGCAGAAGTAAGTTTATAATTACTGTCTCAGCTGCTCCTCTTCCTGCTCTTTTGGACCGACTGGTGACTTTTTTCGGGGATGGGGGTGTTTTTGTTTTTTGGTTTGTTGGTTTGTGTTGTGTTTGTTTTCTTTTTTTTTCCAAGCTCCTTCTGTAGGCTTCTTGCCCAAGTGCATTTTGGGATTTCCCTTTTGCTGAATGAGCTGCTTGTTTGAGAGGGAGGAAGTAAGGTCCCTTCTGGATTAGGAGGGAATGGGGGTGGAGGGTGGGGAACTGTCCTGTTTCATATGCAAAGCACACTGAACTGAAAAAAAAAAAAAAACCACATGAAAACCTTTTAACAAAACCATCCATGTCACAGACTGGCAGAGCAGCTGCTGGCTTTGTTAGGGAGAATATTAATGTTTGAAAGACTTGCAGAACCTTTTAAAAATGAGATAAAGGATGGAATTTTTTTTTTAAGATACAAGCTGAGGTAAAAAAAAATCTCCTTATCAATACCTGTGTATGGAATGTGCTATCAACTGATGTGATACCAACTTCCACAACAGTCATGAGCTCAGTGTGATACATTGTTACAATCTACACTTTTCTTTCTGAGATTTGAATGTAAAAATGGCCCTGATTCTTCAGTTGCTCAGGTCAGTATTAGCTGCAAGTAATTTGTCTGCAGTTAAGTTTCTCCTGCTTGGCCTAATAAGTGATCTAGCAAAAGAAAAAAAGTAGCTTCTCCAATCTTAACATAATGTTGCTTCAGCTGGGAGCAGTAAAATCTGTGCAACAAATGAGGAGTCCTGTGTTGAAAATTTTCTTTTTTTTGCCTCAGTGATTGTTCATCAAGAATCAGATGGGGAGGTTTCTGTAACATGGGAAAGTATGGAGGATAACTGTGCTTTGCTCAGTTGTCTGCAGTCCTCGTTCCCCTTCCTGGTCAGGTCAGCAGGAGATCAATTAAAAAATAGTTTACGGTAAAAAAACCGACCAGTCAAACAAAAAAAAACCCCAAACCCTTGCTTGTATTTGTCTCATTAAAGATATCATAATAATGATTAGTGTTAAATCCTGTTTAATGCGGATGTAAACCACCACCCCCCCCCATTTTATTACTCAGCCTTATTTGTCAAAGCAAATACTAAAGCAGAGCGTTGTACTGGCCTAAGGCTGCAGCGTCTCTGTTGTAGCTGCTAGTGTGGCAGTGGTATCAGCATCATCTATCTCAGCAGGAGCAGTATGAGGCTCACCCTGTGGCCATTCCTGTTGCTGTTTGTGAGATTGTGAGTGTTTCCATTTCTGGAATAAACAGGGACTGTTGCTAGATTATAAAGTTTGTTCTTGGACTATTGGTATAAGAAGCTACACTTGAGAAAGCAGGTTATTAAAAGGAACAACTCATAGCACTGGCCTTTCATTTCAGGATAGTTTACAAGTAGTAAACTTGATGGCGATCTCACATAATCCTGTTTTAGTAATGGTGCAACCCCAGGCATCAGAAGTGTTCTGATGGTTTTGTCGGTGGCTGTATATAAAATCCTTTTGCCTCGAGATAAATAGATGTCTTTCATATTGTTTTTATTTTTCTAATTTAGAAGATCAGAAATGATAGAAGTTGATAATGTAATAATAACAACACTTTTCAACACCCAGAGTATCTCTCTCGCATCAGTACAGCGTTTGAGATAGAAGGAAGTACTCTACTGCAGGCCTAGCAGATTTCTGGTTTGTATGCTGAACTCATTTTCCTGCACAGCATTTTCAAATGCTATAGAATCTCATCTTTTGAAAAGGGAAGTGTGTTAGCATCATTTCTGCAGTGGTAACCTTCCAAATGTGGGTAGGTATGAACTTTTGCTGTAGTGTCTGCCTGCGTCTGTTAACCAGCCTGAAACAATGAGGCCATTTTATGTTGTGGGGAGGTTGTGTTCTTGACTCTGAATCCATATCCACTTAGATAAAAAAAATCATAATTTTAACACCCTTGGAGCAGGGCTTTTGACAGACTAGTTTCAATCCTGCACACTTTGGGTCATTTATGAACAATGTAGCTGGCAGATAATTGCATGTTTTCCTTGACTCTAGTTGCTCTTACAGCCAAAAGGGGTTTTTTCCTGCTACAGGTCTGAAAGTTTTCTCAAACCTTCCTTTAAATTCATGCTAAGTTTAGTGGCAGAAATGGGCAGACATTGATACTTTTCCTCCTACAGTTATTGAAATGGAGGTATTCGGGGTTTTTTAAGCAGAAATGGATTCTCTCTTGGACATAAACCAATTTTTGAGAGTGAGAAAGAGGTGTATATATGAGTGGACAGTAGTGATCACAGGTTAAAGTAGGGGAATAGTTAGGATGGTTATAAAATATTTGCTGGGGTTCTGAACGCTGCTATTGGAATATTAACTGATTGGAATCAGTTTTGTTCTGATGTTCTTAACAAAAAAATGTTGAAAATCTCAGTTGAAAATTCTGTTTCATTCAGAAACAGCCATTGCTTTTTCTTACTACCCTTAACTTATTTTACTTAGCTGCCTTCTGCACAAGGAAGTGCTTGTGTGATGCCCAAGCCATTCCCATTCCTCACTGAATGATATGCAAATCTAGTCAATTAAGCAGGGGGGATTTAATTAGCAGTTTAAGTTCATGTGTGAAGTGTCTTGCCTTAATTACTTAACAGTTTTGTTGCAAATTTGCTAAGTTTTTTTTCCCACAGAACTATCAAAACTGTGATTATTTTTTTTTTCTTTTTGTGTAACATTTTCAAATACTGAGTATTGCCCAGTGCGTTTGACCTTTGTACTACTTCTGTGTGTGTGTGTCCCCCTCTATTTATAAAGCTCTTCTCAAAACTGTGGGGACGAAGCAAAACTGTTTATTGTCTCAGAGTAAAACAATGCATTTAAAAAAAAAAAAGAAAAAAATTAAGGATTTTTGTACTTAAAATTTGGAGTGAAAGGCTATTTATTTGTTGTCCTTTGTAGCTAGATGACACCAATATAGTAGTATCTGTGTAACTGCCTAATATGGTTGCCATGCATGATACTAAATGGGTGCTTTTATTCCACATTCTGTCTGGACAAGTTGCGTTTCTACACCACTGCAGACTGTCAGTAGTTGCTGTGTCAGTGGGGTTGCAGTGATGCAAGTAACTCAATACAAACAAGAATACTTCTGTGCTGGTGCAAAATGTGGTGGTTTTTTATTTCACATCTTCTCTGGAATACCTGAGCGTGTGAGAGTGGCACCATTTAATTCTGTGATATTTGGAAGGCCATCCCTGCCATTCTGATTTATATATCAGGATGGTGCTGTCTTGTGGCCTCGTGTTTGGTTTCTTAAAACATTAAGGGTGAGAAAATGTGCTATGGAATGATGTGGTATCACCCATTACTGTATCACCATTCATATGACTTGTATATACATCAAGACTGTAAGTCAGATTATTGATTGCTGTTGCTTCATATTTTATTACTTCTCAGTTTGATATTGATGGTTGTATTCTTGAACTGATAACCGAAGCAAGAGGACTATTTCTGAGAAAATACTTTGTTCAAAAGGCCCAGTATGTTTTTTAAATTGTGACATCACAAGAAAAATACTGTTGAGTTTAAGTGGATCTCCCCATAGTCTGGCCCAGGACCATCTGAGACTCCAGCTAGTTTTGTTGGTTCTTCTCTTCCTGCCTTCCCCTCCTTAATTCCCCACTCTACCTGCCCCCCAGAGTGAGAATCTCTGGGAATGGTAGAATTAAGGCAAAAACATAGGACACAGAGGAAACTAGATTAATTTCTATAAATTGCTCCCTTAATAACCCCAAATCACATTTGAATGTATCCCAGGACAGATACAGGTATGTGACCCTCCCTTCCTCTGGCTCAGCACAGAGGATGGTCTAGCATCCTGGCACATTGCAATTTTTAGTATATCTGGGTTCAGTTCTGCTGTTTTGATACCCATTTTCATCAACAAATAGTATTTATCCCTATGATGGCAGATATATCAAAGCCAGATACGAACTGCAAACCAAAGTTTATCATCTGTTCTCATTGAGGCGTACTGTCTCTAGAGAAGAACCTGGCTAACTTCATGCACTTAGCCTGTAGGTGTTTCTCTTCTTCGCTCCCCACCTCCTTTCCTGAAGTTGCCAAATACCAGGATGCCGCTATACATGCACACGAAGAAACAGGAGTGATAACTGGTGGAAGGTCTGCAGGATATCTAGCTGTGAAGCACCGTGCTGTAATGCAGCTTTTGGTTTGGAAGGTGCTGTTCTGGTACAAAGAGTTTCCCCTGACCTCCCAGCTGCACTATTTTAAATGTTGCACTTTATATAACAGCTGCCTCCTCTGACTTGGAAGGTATCTCTAGGCAGTAGTCAGGTTGTAAGTGAAGGGGTTTAAGAGCCTGGATGGCCTGTGTAGGTTGTATGCTGACGTTAAATATGATAATCTGGTGTTATTAAGCGGAAGCAAAGCTTGCTCCTTGGGGCAATGGTAGCATGCAGTCAGTGATCCCGTGGTTCGTTAAAGGACCCCATTCTCATTATGGTCAACCACTGATCGTTTCTGCAATTTGAGGGTGGCACAATGGGAACATGTGGGAGGTCAGGGAAGAAGGGTGCTGGGTGGCAGGATGTTGAGCAGGGTTTACTCAGAGAAACGCTCGGGAGTACCCGTGGTGCTCCTCGGCTTCAGCAGTGGCTCCTAAGGGCGACAGGTAGCGTGGTTGGATGGTAGAAGGGTTTTTGTCGTAGCCTGACTCTGCTGCTGCAGGACCGAGCCATCGTGAACTCTGATACATTGAAGAGCCGTTCTCTGATGGACTGAAAGTGTCCATCTGTTTGTGTCTCATAGCAATATGCTGATTGTGATTCCTTTTACTGCTTGTTGGCTCCAGTTTTCGATTGGTGCACGTGTACATGTACATACATGGAGGAAAGGCTGGGGAGGAACAAGAACAACATTTTCACTTGTAGTCCACTGCACCACAGATTTACAGGTATTATCCAGTGATTGTTTCAGAGGATCTGTTCTTTAGGAGCTAACATAACTTTTTTGATTTTTCCAGCAGTACAGTTAGAAATTTTGCTCATGTGTCTTCCACAATGCACAAGCTGCCTTTAACTTCGCTGTATAGTTGATGGTGTAGTAGTGACATCCCCAGTTTAAAGCTTTTGGACTTGAAAATGGGGTTTCTACTAACCAGGAGTTTGAGACACATGGATAAGAAAGTACTGCGTTAGTTCTAGTGAATCTCGCATTGTGCATCTTGTAGAGTATAGATTTAAAATCACTTTAACGCACAGATTACAGTCTGCAGTAGCAGTGTTGTTAGAATCACTTTAGTCAGCAGACATCCAGTCTGGGCAAAGGGCTAGGATGCTCCTGTTTCCTTAAGGTCCTGTGATTAAAGGATCCTGTTGGAAGATTTACTGTAGCACCATATGATGGGAAATTCACCCTATCAGTAATTCTTCTGAAAACAGAAGAAACATTTCTAAACCTGAACTCCTCATTTCATACAACTGCTTTTGTAAATTGCTTTTGTGAACCAAAGCTATGTTAGAAAGAAAGAAAAAAGTACTACACTTCTTACACTTAAGATTTCAGTCCTTGCTGTATCTCCACCACCCCAACCCCAACTATTAGTGAAATTGTCAGGGAATACCGTGATACGAAGTACTTCTTCCTTTCCACAGAGTTGCAGTACATTTTATATTATCCTGTCGAGGTCTTCCTACTCGCAGTGTAAGGGGATCAAGAAGGCAAAAGTTAACAAAATGCATGGAGTCAACTGACCTGTTTGGTTTCCAAATGAAAGTGTAAATGCTGTGATTCAGAATTCACATTTTACTTTTAAATATCATACCGCTTCTAAAAATGTAATAATAAATAACATCCACCTTTTAATTGGATGTGTTCATTCCTTCATTTTTTCTGTGCTCTTCCAAGCTAGGTTCTGGAGGCACTTTCTTCAAATTTATTAATCTTATTAAGATCCTGTGTTGGCGCCAGGATATTTTTTAATAGAATTTCTTTCCAGTTCAGCAAGGGCAACCCTTTTGTTGAACCTTCTTTTGGGTAGTGTTCCCATGTGCTGCGAAGGCGCTGACACATGACCTCGTTACACATAGAAAATCCTAAATGTCCTGCCCCTTGCCAAACCTATCACAAAACTACCCATCACCCCCTTTTCAGGATCCCAGATGGTAAATAGCAGCAGGAGGTGAAAGGGGAGCTTTGTCTCCATTCTGAGTCCTGTTTTAAGTATTCTGTGTCTGTCTGTATCCCTCTGCTTTTCCCACTCTGCCCATAAATTAGCAAGCCAGCTTTTCTGACAAGGGAAGACAAAATGTCCATAAGCTGCAGTAACATCACCTACTCAAGATGACGTTTTTGAACAGTCTTCAGTTTCATTTTATCTGATTGTGATCTCTCTTCATTTGGGTAGAACTTCTGGCTGGCTGGCTCACTGCAGAATTCAGGGAAATGCAGCTTTTACCGAGTAGCAGGCTGCAATTTATAATTTCTGTGGCATCTTCAAAAAAGAAAGTATCGTCACGTTGAAGTTTACCTACACCCTGGGTGGTTGAGCTCTGATTATTTTAAAAAAAAACCAAACCAACCAAAGAAACAAAACCCCAACCCCCAAACAAACAAAAAAACCCCTGCTACAAAGATATGCTTGTCTTCTACTGTTTTTGTACAGCCAAAGTTGCAAGAGGAGCAGCAGTTCTGGTAGATGGGGTGCTCTGGGAGCAGCTGGCTTCGTGAGCGTATAAAGGGATTTATTAGGCAGGCAGTGAAAGGAGCAGGGATATGGTCAGTGGATACAGCAACAGAGACGGAGCTGCCGTGCAAATCTGTGACCATTTTTAGAAGCTGTGCTTCTGGCGCTCAGGATTCATCAAGCAGGATATTGTCTCTGCACACTCTTCCCATGGAGTTTCCCTAAGTGGCAACAATTTCCTCTCACTTTGTGCAGGAAAGATGTGGGCTTTTGTTCAGGGGGGGAGTTCTGTAGTATGAACTGTGCTAGTGTTGCTTCTGGAATAGTCTTGGCAGTATCTGTTTGTATTGAGATGATAGCTAGGTATTTGTGGTTGGTTTGGGGTGGTAGGTGTGAAGGATATGTAAAATTTATCTATTGATCATCTCTCAAAACAAAGTGTCAAATCCACGTATACGTACAAGAAAAGGAAATGTGATCATTTTTTTTGCCATGCTATTTAGAGTTTTCATATTGTGTGGATCTAGTGGCTGCTTCTACTAAGAAGCGCTGATTTATGCTAGCTGAGTGTATGTCCTTGTTTGCTGGGGACAGGTTGTTTGCTTTTCCTTAATTAAGATACTGCATTCTCCTTAGCCCCTTATAATTCCAAACCCATTCCTGCATTCATCCTGAACCTGAAATCTGGCAGCTTTGTCAGTGTGAGATTAGTCTTTCCTCTGACCTGGGCTGCAGCTGAAGTAATGACTTTCCAGTTTCAGCTGATTGGAAATCAGAGACTGCTGAACTGAAATACTGAAGACTTAATGAATTCCCTGGATTCCCTGGAGGTTTTTTGGTACATCTTTATTTTAAACTGTTGAATATTAATGAGGAAAGGGGAGTGGGAGTGCAAGGCCTGTTTACTGTCTAGTACTTGAAAGGGGTATTCTTTTTTGTTTGTTTGTTTCATTTTATGTTGCAAATATTGTAGAAATCCTGTGTGGTTGCCAAGTTTCTACCTAGCCTTTGGATGCCAAGTGATTGTCGGCTGGGAGGGATTTAAAGCAATATTGCCTCTTTTTGCAAATGTTGTGGCTCTCAAACCTACAGCGAATGCACCTTTAACCATTTTTAAATGAACCTTCATTTTTAAGTGGTGAGAAGGATTATGAGGGGGAGAGAGAGAGAGAAGAGCTCATGTGCGTTTTGCTCTGTTTTCTGGGTAAGAATACTCTTCTTTCCACACTGTAAGTTAATTAGCAAAGGTTTTTTTCCTCCCCTGGGATCTCCTGTGTTTCTCCTGACCTGTAATTCTATGTATAGTCATCAAGTAAAATAGATCTGATGGGCTCAGTTCTGACACGTCGTGTTTTGACAGCACATTTTGTTCATGCTGAGTCAATACTTTTGAAGCCGTAGTTGCTTGGTCACTTTAATTTGACATACACCTAGTTGCTGCCAAAACTCCTTTTGGCTTCTGCCCTAACACCAGCCTACTGTTCCTGTCACCTTCTTTGACTGTCACTAGTGCTTTTATGGCTGCACAATGTGCAACAACTCACCAGGGAATCAATCTGCCTGAAAATTAGTCATTATATAAGGGAGAGTCACAAAAATTAACTGAACAAATGTGCTGTTGAGTGTACAGAAAAAGCAGGTCAGGGTTGGTTGGTTGGTTTGTTCATTGGCGTTATGTGTTATTATTTGAGGTTGCCAAAGGTATGAAAGTTTCAGTTAAAAATATGGTTTACATGTTGGTGCTTTATCCTTTCCTAAAAACAAACAATATAGGGAACAGACCAGCAACGGTGGGAGTGTGAACTAGATAGAATCAAGTAGTACTTCAGCCCTACCTTCTGTAATTTGTTAAACTTCTGTGTAGTAGATGTGGCTGCTAAAGATTAGGTCAGTATCTTTTCTTTAACACCTTATTAGGCTGTTGCTCTAAACCATGAGCTTCTGGGAATGCATTTTTCATTTTTTTAGATAGGCTTTTGATGGATGAAGCTGTAAAATGAATAGAAATAGTGTCTCCCTCTTCCTTTTTCCTCCTACTCAACGCTCACACACAGTCAGCCCTGGGGTCTTTTCTTTCTGTGTGGTTGGCAGAACAGAGAAAAAGAGAGAGAGAGAAGGAGACTGTCTGGGCCCCTAGTGCTGTCATGAGAAGAATAGCAGTGCTGTTACTGCTAAATCTAAAGGGACAAGCTTGTATATGTATGCTGCAGCAGCCAGCGGGCTGAATTAGTGGCATTTAGGCACTGCTAAGAGGCTAATTGAGTCACTGGTACTTGCTGATTAAACCAGCAAATCCAATAATGTATGGATGTGCATGTTTGTGTTTGGTTCTGTGCTCTCTGAAAAATAAGCATGCTTGGTTTTCTTTAACCCTTTCCAATTTGGTCGTTACTCTGTAGCTTAAGGAATATCAAAGCATCTAAATAAACATTTTGGGGAGATTTCTCTTACTTTATACCGTTCTTTTCCTCCTGCTCTGTGCAGTGGAACTGGATGAGAAGGCGTTAAACCACTTCTATTACCGATTGCTGAAGTCTATGAGTTTTAAAAATGCCATATTAAGTGAGCTTTTGGTTTAAGATGGGATAATCCAAATTGTGAGGTGACAGAAGGTAAAGAACTGAAGCCATCCATGAGGGATGATACATCTGTGCCACGTAGGTATGACAAATGAAGCCTGTGTTGGAATTTTGGTTGGCATCCATCTCGAACCACTCCGCCTTCCTCAGAATTGTGTTAGTAATGCACAGGTGGTGATTGCACCACTGCTTCTGAATATCTAATCTAGTAAATGCATAAACAACTCAACTGTCATCTATAATGATGAGGATTATGGTGTAGGTAAAGAAAATCCTAGTTTTAAGTGAGTTGTAAGGGGAGGACATAGAGAATCTGTAAAGCTGACCTAAACTTTAATACACTCTTGCAATGTATTTTCTAATCCATTGTCACTCCTGAAATCTGCCCACAGGCAGGCCCTGCTTTGCTTTTGCTCTCAGTGGTTGTTATAATGATGGTGCTTGATTGACTTTGGTAGAATTATTCCTAATTTACAGCACTCTAACTGGAGAGCAGAATTAGATTCTTGTGTTTTTCTTTGAAGTATGCAGTGCTCTCAGGGAGGCTGTTGTGCTGAGGGCATATTGCTTTCAGTGATTCTTTTAAATTTTGTTTTTAACGTTTAAGAAGAATAAGACGCCTCTCAATCTAAACCAGAAGGACATGTATGAAAAAATAGTAAGACTCATAGAGGCGAATGGTGGGTTCAGAACCTTGTGAGTCATTGCAGAGAGATTGACAGTTTGGGAACATGAACGCGGAGGAGTGAGGATGGGATGCTCAGGGACTGATGAGATAAGGGAGTCTATAAAATGTCAGCAGAGGGGTCAGCAGCAGCATGCATCTCATTCCAGAGTTAAACTCAGGCATTGGGAAATGGCATTCCTTGATGGCAAACACAATCTGACAGTTCTCAGCTAGCTACAGTATTCACCTCCTCCCCCCACCCCAACTGCATATCAGTGGATGCTTTGGAGATCATGTCTGTTCTTGCCTTCAAAGCAGCAACAAGAAAATATTTAAAGCCACAAGCACACCTTGGAGGCTTTGCAGGGTAAGTCAGGTTAGCAAGAAATTTATGTACTTTAAAATTTGTGTCCCTATTCAGGCAGCTCAGTTCTTGGGGCAGTCAATCTGTTTTATCTCCTATTCAGAGATTACGAAGCTTTACTCTGTAGGTAGCACTTCACTTCTGTCTTTCTTCCTCTTCTTTCCTTCTTTCTTTCTTTCTTTCTTTCTTCTTCCTGCGTATGTGAAAGAATTTCCTTCTGTTCATGGGCAGGCCTGGACTGGATCAGCTCCTGGAATTAACTACATAGGAGTTCGTTCATTCCTCCTCTGAAATTACTTGGTGTTTGCTAGGTATAAACTTGCTCATGGGTGGTGGGGAAGGATCTGTCCTCCCCTTGTTATTACCAGAGATGCAGGGATGTAGTACTGCCTTAGTGGGTAGGGCAGAAGACTTGAGTCAGGAGAATTTTTTTTTTTATAGTCCCAGCTCTTGATACCATTTACCTGGCTGACCTTAGGCAAGTTACTTCACTTCTCTGTGAAACAGGACTGACAGTGTTTACCTCCCTGCCCAACAGGGGTGTTAAGAGGATTTTTGTGAAGCATTTTACATATATACAGGATTGTATAATTGCTCAGAATTGTTGTTTCTTTATTAATATGTATGAAAGGTGCTAAGACACTACCTCACCTTGGCCTTCACATGCAACTCATTACAGGCTTGTGGTTGCTCTGAATTTGGGTAGTGGAAGAGACAAGGAGTGTTGTCCTCAGAAGCTGTTGACATCCTCAGAAGAGAAAGTGGCAAACCCAGTTTTTCCTTCTCTGATTAGCACTGTGTTAGAAGAAAAATATATTTATTCTGAGTATGCAGTCCTTTGGGTAGCGTTTTGGGGATGGGGCCTAGGAAGGTGTCTGTCAAACTAAGTATGTATTATTTTTCTGTAGACCTTTTTGTGAGATTCTACAATACAGCTCTTATTGCTGAGGGAGAAGGGGAGAAATAGTGATGAAACGTTGTGCTATAGTTTTATTTTTGAGTCCTGACAACTGAGCTTTGACAGGGGAATCAACAGCACAGAGACCCCATGAGAAGGTTGCACAAGCACTGTCTCCAGGGTGTCACTCTTGTGGTGTCAAGGAAAACTTCCTCTTTTAATCAATACCGCAGTGCAGCTGTGCCGCTTTGAAAGAGTGGTCATAGCTGGGAGGGTTTCCAATTTGTAAAGGAAAGAAGGATGTGATCCTCATCTCATTTGATCTTTTACACAGAGTGGAAACAGGGCAGGAACGTTGTAAAGGAGACCATAGCAGATCAGTGTTGTCGAGGGAGAATTTTCTTTGGCAGAAACTGAAGAATATGGCCATAACCTTGCCTTATATGCTCCTCTTGCAAACTACAATGTGCTGAAGATGGAAATGTCGCTCAGAGTGACTTGATATGGCCATGACCTTAGTTTGAACTCCTGCACTGATTTGTAGTGGTGCTGGTGCCCATACAGCCAAACACTGGTTATTTCATCATAGATATCTGATCCCAGATGCCACGTGAAGAATTAGTGAATTCTTTTTTAAGGTTTTATGGATGTTACTTTTGAGCTCTATCAGAATTTCATTCTGTTTCAGTTGTTCTGTCTATTTAAAATAAATAAATTTTAAAAAAATAAAGCACACCTTTTTGCATTGAGTTGTTATAGGACTTCATGTTTGGGTTGAAGTTGTTGAAAGACGTATGTGAGTACCAAGTGCTTTATAATAAATATTCCAGCCTTGTAGGTTTGTAGGTCTTCTCAGGTGATAAGAGTCAGTTGTACAATGACAGCTATCAGATAACATCTTCTGTCCCAGCTCAGAGCCTGCAATCTTAGGTTTAGTCTACTGTGTTGGCAAGGCAAGTTTAGGTCAGATAGAAACCTGTCAGAAGCTCTGATCTGAACAAACAACTGTGCTTCCTCTATTCTGGCATCTTTTAGTTTGTGCTTTTTGGCCAGAGTGTTAACACTCATTTGTAAAATCTCATTGCGCTCACTGCACACACTTGTGGGTATCATGAATGAAAAAGTGAACTTGTGACATGAAGAAACGTAAACTGATGTAGAATGGATTAAGCATCACTGTTGTTCTTATCAGTTTGCTAGAAATTTCCAAAGTGATATAGCCCTGTCTTGTCCACAAGTCCTATCAAACTGAATGGTTCAAGAGATGCAATGGATTTTCATACATTTAGGGGAGTTCTGTGATATCAGGTTTAATTACACTAGTAAAACATTTGCTGCTCACTCTTCCCCCAAAAAAACCTCCTAAAACCCCTACATGAATGGATTTCTATGCTAACTGAAAATACTCAGACACGCATGGCTACCCATCTCCCTGTCCCTTTCTGGGACTCATTCTTGCAACTTTTTCAGCTCACACTCAGCTGAGAATTTCTAGAGGAGTTCTGTGCACTCAAGGTTTATTAGCCCAGATTTATGATAAAGGCTGCTGGGGGTTTGCTCAGTTTGGTTACAGAAACACTTTTGGTTTTTAACTCACAGAAGCTGTAAACTGGAAATGCTTCATATGATCAGATAGTGTCCAGTCTTCGAGTGAATCCCCTGAAACATTTCTAGCTAGCATCTTGGTGCGCAGGGATTGCCTCATTTGCAGGGCTATCCCTTGTGCGCTTTGTGCCTTAGGTTTCTTGATTTCCTTAAGCCATATTTGTCTTCTTGAAATCTTTGAAAGAAACAATGGTATTTTTACTCCATTCATGTGACTTCCAAGCAGATATATACCTTTATTCACAGAAGCATACTTACAGGTTTCACGTGGGGTTTCTAAGTTTTCTGTGTGTAATGTTTGCAGGGATTTTGTAAATGCATGTGCTCTTTTAAAGTTCTGTATTTGTGTGGTTTAAAATGAGTATGCTTTACCTTTTAAGTGAATGAGCATGCTAGTGTCAACAGTTTGTGAATTATAAAAAATTCCTCATGTAACTCATTATTTACAGTTTTGGCCCCATATTCAGATTATTGTTTGGAGGAAGGAAAGTTAGTTTCAGTGGTGGAAGATGGAATGAAATTCAAACTTTTTGTTAAGTGTTGTTTTGAGGGAAATAGATCTCTCTCTTCAGTACAGAACATACCTTTCCCAGATTGCAAGCAACATGCTACATACAAAAGAGGAAAGTCAGGTTGATTTTCACTAGAGGCAGAAGTTGCTGTCTGAATTCTCTTATTTTAGGGTTCGGGAGGTTTTTGTGGCTTGTCGTAGCTCTGTGTGCTCTTTTACCCCTGATGCAACCCTGATCATGTAAGGGTCGTGTGATCACAGTGGGGTGACCTGTACTAAACAGCCAGATGTTACGTAGCTGGTGGTGACTGTTTAAAGGAGTAAGAAATTTTGTTTAACCTGTTCCTTTGTCCTCCTCTCCTACCCCACCGTTCTCTGCTTTGTATTGTAAGGGTAAGTTTGAAAAGTCTTTATGTATCTATTTTAGAATTGCATCGTCAGTAGGCTTCACGTTGAGGATTTGTATAAATCAGAACTTTCCACAATAGTAAAAAAGTTTCACATAAAGCAAATGCTTTGTTTCCTTGTTTTAAACACAAGTGCACTGATTAGCACTTCCTCTCTGTATTTGTGACTGACTTTTCACGTTGTCATATTCGTACTTGCAGTGAGATATGTATGTCACTTAGCACCTGATTCTCCATGCAAAGGTCCTGTCAGACAGCTTTCATCAGAAGTATCTTTTTGTGAAGTACAAAAGATACTTTCCAATATGCTTATATGCATTTCATGGCACTTTTGCATTACCTCTTTACTCAAGTGACAAAGGGAGTTTAGTGTAAATGAGAAACAGTTTGTACATCTCTTAGTAGGAGTAACATTGCCTTGAAAGCACCACTCAGAACAGTGCAGATGGTTACTGGAAAGGTCTCGTTCTGGTTTGAGGTTGGACTTCTTTGTAAGCAAGAGGGGAATTTGAATATGGGCAGTTACTTTATATGAAATGTGTTTTCTTAATTGCACTTGAAGATACACTGGCATGAATGGTGCTATGAAAGGGTAAGTCTGTGGCAATAAAACAGGAATCTTGCAAATTTCTATTCTGTGAGAGGGATGCTTATAATGGAATTGAATTGTTTAGTTGAAACTGTTCTTGTTCGAGAAAATTAGAAAGGCTTCATTCCTGTCATAACAGAATTGGGTCACTGTCTTTTTTAACTGGGTCATAGGAGTTTCCAGCGTGGGAGGCCTCTTACCATGTTTGATGAGGGTAAAGCATTAGAACAGCCCAGTCCTGTTAATACTTATTGCAAGGCATTGTGCTTTCTGCCTGAAGTAGTCATGAGGAAGCTTCCTGCCCTCATAAATGCAAGGTTCTGCCCATTACAGATTTTTCTGGTAACATAAGTATGAGCCTGGTCCAGTTGATCTTTACTGGTACGCATCTGACCTGAGCTGGAGATGTGGAGGTGAAGCCTTTCCAAGTTAGCCCTGTGTTTTGGCTTCTGTTGTGGCTGGAGGCTGTCAGATATTTCACTGGAGGAGAGGAAAAATGCAAATACATGGAACTGTGACTTGAGCGCTGTGGGCTGTTTCAGTTCACTTACCTATTTCAATGAATCTTGCTTTAAAAATACTGTGTTACTGGAACACTGTGTGAGGGTGGCTCCCACCCTCAAATCACAGTCTGGGAAGGCTTTAAGAGTTACGGAGTAAACCCCCTCTCATTAGGTAAAGTGAGAGTCTCCCCTGTTTGTCTGCTTTCTGTGAAAAGAGGCAGTGTCTAAAAACCAAAACAAAAAAGACCACAGCACAACAACTGGCCTTCTTCCATGAACCAGCCCTATTTCCAGCCTGCCTGCCACGGTACCAGGGGCACAGACTGTTATTGAGAGGCTGCTCTTGTATGTACATAAAGCCTTGTGATTTGTGTTTAGAGCCGAGAGTCTCCTAGAGTTCAGCTCTGCTGGAACAAAATGTTCAAGACAATGCTGTGGGATCCAGCTGGAGGTTTAGCATTAATGCAGTGTCAGCCAGATGGAAATGAGGTGGAGAGGGTTGCAGAGGGGTGGGGGATGGGGAATCTCGTCTCTTCAGAGAGAAAAGAAAACAATAGTTACTCTGCAATACATATTCACATGTATCTATAGTGTTAAATGCTAGCTATGATAGGCATGTTCTCATTCAGCTTCTTGCCAGTAAGATGTCAGTTGTGCTTTGTGTGTGGTTGATGCAGTAAATAGGGCAGAGACTGCTCTCAGTGAAATGCCTGTGTAACTCACTGATTCTGGATGTACACTGACAGAACTAGAGCATAATTTGCTCATTGCCTGTGATTTTCAAAAGACCTTAGTGAGTTTGTGTGTACCTCTGGCCACGCCTGGTGTTGGCCTGCTTTTCCAAAAGGACCAAACACGTACATTCTAAAATTACCAATATTGCAAGATACGAGTAACTCTTCCAAAACTTTACAATTGTTTCTAGATGCAGCATGCAGCTGGTAAGCAGTGATAGCCCAAATTTGTCCTTTCTGACACCTTTTATTTCTGCTGCTGTGAATGAACGTGCTTATGGATAGCTGTGAGTGCAGAGCAAGGTCCCTCAAGTTTTTCAGGATTTTCTATTTTTACAGGATTGCTTTGTTCTTTGAAATGGCTGTGATGGGGTAAGGCATCATCTGTTTGAATAAGATGATAGTGAAATGAAGCTTCCAACTCCTATTTGTGCATTTTGATGCAGTTGAGGTTTTAGATAGCTCTTTGCACTTGATGCCAAAATTTGATATGATGAAAGTAATTTCACATTAGTATTCCCTTTGAAGAAAAATCTGTTCTGTTTCATCTCTTGCTTGCCATACAAGACTGGAAATTGTAAACTCCACCGAGGCTCTGGAAAATCTAGCTGCGTGACCATGGAGAAAAAGGGACTGTTAAGTTCATGTTTTCTGTAGTTGAGTCATGGTGGTTCTGTCCAGGAGTGGTGAAAGAAGGAGGGAAAAAAAAAAAAAGGGGGGAGGGGGGGAGGGGAAGCAGCTATTTGGAGAAGACAAGGTAACTTTTTTTGGTTCCATGTTTCTCAGCCATCCAGCCTCCTGATGCTCTCCTGAGATAAAGCAAAATATTCATCAACCTACTCTCCTTCACATCTTGCTTTAAATGAGCCAAAATCCATGGTGTTCTTCTAAGGATATCTGAAGGAGCTGGGTAGGTGGCTCTTCTATGGAGCATTGGAGGCTGCTCATATTGTTTGTCTTTCTCTTTTTCTATTGGTTTCCCATTTGAACTGAGCAAAAGCAGAATTACCTGAATGCAGATTCAAAGAGCCAGTTCTGCTTTTGCAGAAAAAGGATTTAGCAAGAAAGAATATTTCCTCCTCTGCTTTTATTAGTCTGTTTTGCTCTTTCCTCTTTAAGAGGAGAGGTCAGCAGGTTCTAGTAATTTTTCTACTTGAAAAGATTGAGAAATACGTCATGGTCCATTCCTGTAAGCAGTCTTGATTCAGTAGTAAGTTTTAGAACATCTCCGGAGGTGCTGTGGTGTTCTAAACCATGTTTCAGGACCCCTCTGAGTAACATCAAGGATTAATTTAACATCACAGAGCCTGGCTGGCTGCAGCTGGATGGGCAGTGGTACAGCGCTGCTTTGAGTCCTCTGAGAAACATCTCTGGGGAGAGAACACTTCCTTCGTGTAAGAAAGGAAAAACTTCTAATGTAAGAAGAAGAATGAGGAGAGGAAGCACAGTGGTATTCCCCTTAGTGACCTTGTCTAGGAGCACTCAGTAAGCAAGAGGAGCTGTATTCTCTCTTCTGGAATATTCATAGGTCATTCTCCAAGGGACTGAAGACTTGCAGTATCAGAGTTGGCTGCGGTCATGTGTTGGATGCTGAACTGTTAATTAAATTACCCACAGCACAGGTCCCTGGCTAAAGCCTTTAAAAGTGTTTAGCACTCTTTCATCTGTGCCCTAGTATCTTCTGGGAGCAGCTTGCAATTAAAGTCAGATACTGATGAAAAGTGTTGAGGCTCTCAAACAGCGCGATACTAGTAGTAGTAAAAAGCCAGCGAACTCGGTGATTTAGTGGTGGCGGGTCAGTGCTGGGAAAGCCCGTGCCCCTTCTTTAAAATAGTCCCTTTTAAAGTTCTCCCAAACATGCAGTTCCCAGGCTCCCATTCACTACTCATTTAGAGAATGAATGTCTCTCTTTTCTCCTCTTATGTATCTTCCTGTGGTCTGTGTGATCATAAGTTGCATTGCTCTGCTCCATTTTCCACTGCCTGTGGCTTCTGGGCTTTTGTGTGGCTTCTTTAGAATTTCACAAGTACATCACAAGATGCTATTTTGGGTCGCTACAGGATAAAGAGCGTTTAAGATCTTCAGAATGCCCTTTGCCACTTTCCATTAAGACTGTGGAGATATTCGGAAAACAAAATGAATAAACGAAAACTCTTGGTAAATCTTAGTCCAGCCTGTTCACTTTTACTTGCATAGATGAGTTCAAAAGGTGTTACTTTTTTTTTTCCCCCAGAGTTTACTTTGATCCTGGCATAGGGTTTTTCCATATAGATAGCTCTTTTGTCATATGTCAGGAGCATATGCTTAATCAGCCACAGAACTTAAGCATAGATCTCAGTCCCTCAGACATTTCTTAAACACTGTACGTAGGCAAAGGAGCTGGGCCAAGCAGGAATAAACGTGCTGTAGGTACCTTTTTTTACCTGTCTGGGGGCTTCCCGATGACTGTGAATGAGGGGTACTTCGGATGTGTCTGAGCATTTAGTGGGCTATATGGTGTTACGCTGTAACTTCTGAGGTCTGATACACAGAACAGGCTGTACTTTACTTCTCTGTGAAATGTGTCCCCTCCTTATATTTGTGGTGCCCCTTCTTTGGAGTGGGGTGGCCCGTTGATAATTAGCGTTGCTTTTAAAGGGCAGGCCCATGACAGTGGCGTGTGCTGGAGAAGCACCTGCCTGTAATCGGCTAAAGGGAACCTGTTGGCAAGAGAGCTCTCCTGTCGCGCCGCGTTCCCGTCGGTTCCCACTCCTGCATGAAGCTTATGTAACTGTCTCTGAAGCAGAAGAGGGGTCACTTCAGGTGGCTGTTTTGATCTGGTAGTGTCTCCTCTCCTCTCTAACGCTGTCTGGAAGGATTTATTGGATTCTTTTTTCAAAAGGAGAGGCCAGGCGTGCACGCACTTTCGCACACGCACACGGTGCTGCCGCACTGGCATTTAAGGGCAAATGGAAGCCAGGGCTGTGACAGGAGGCGTGATTAGGAATACAATCCTTTCACAGCGCTTTGCTTTTGCATTTAAAGAAACTTCTGTGTGCTCAGCATTCAGATTTGCTGCCCCAGTGACATCACACGCTGTCAGAACTGCAGTTACAGCAATACCACCAGCAGTGCTTTGCCTTTCCTGCTTAGTTTGCCTGAGACTATTAGAATCATTTACATATGTTAAACAGCCATTGTGTGACCCTCTGACAAAGAGTTTTATTTTATCTGCTCCTTCGAGGAGTAAACTGAGATAGAGAACGACCTGACGGCTTGTCTGTGGCCACACAAGAAGTTATCTGGTGGACCTGCAATTAGAACCCTAGAGTCCAGGCTCTGCTGTGTTCTGATGGCTTGATAAGCTCTTCCTCCTGGCATGCAGCCTAGGACCAGCGAGCCTTCACCTCCAGTGGGGTGTTCTGACCTCACTATTGTATCTCCAGACCTGAGAATAAAAGCTGGGCGTCATGACTACCAGTCTCTTGTTTTAAGCAGCAAGCCTGCAGTATGAGTGCCCAGAGGAAGCGGTGTAGTCAATGGGGAGGCTGACCTGCCAGTCTCCATTGAGCTAGCGCAGCCTCACATTAACTGAGCGTAGACTCGGTGGCTGCCCTGCAACTTGATTCCCTCCCTAGACACTGCTAGAACTTTTTGGATGGCTTTGATCAGCACTGCTCTAGATAAGTACAGATGTTCTCTCCCCCACCTCCTTTTCAATTTTTAGGTTTTCAGCTTTGGGATACTTCCTTGGGGTCTGACTTTCAGATGTATGCCGTGCACTATAAAAATAGAGGCCTACTAAAATATCCAAGGAGACTATCCAAATACAGAGGTTTCCAAAATCACTCATCGTTTTAGGAAATCTGGATTCTTTCTCAAGTTATTTTACACCCACCCCGCTTAGGTTTTCCTGTCGGGCAATCGTAATGTGCTCTTTGCATGCCTGGAAAGTTATCGAATACCATGAAAATAAGCATGTTGATGCTATTGCATGGTCTTACCACCTGTATGGAATGTCCCAGGTGAGACTCGGTGAACATGATAGCTAACTTCAGAAAGGCTGCATGCTGGGGGGAATGTCATTAAGGGTATGGTTTAGGATTAGTCAGCTGTACAGCAGTCATCACTCTGGTTGGGAGGATGATGAGACACTTAAAAAGGGGGTGAGAAAGAAACTAATACCAGGCTTACGTCAAAAAGCTTTTCTTTTAAAATAATTTCCATGCTTTTGATGGGATTCTGTGTTGGAGGCAATGTTACTTTCTACTTATCTTCATGTGTCTGTACTGGCATTTTTGATAATTATCTAAATCATTTAAAATTATATCAGTTTCTGTGTGCTAACTTTGTATGAATTCTGCACTTTTGTTAGAAAATGAAATACACAATCACTTTAGAGATTCACTAAGATAAGAGAACCTGCGGTAACGCATACTAGTTACACTGTTATAGATAAATATATGCTTTATTGAGACTTACAAGACTGGTGAAGAAAAAAACAGATTTTTTTAAGAGGTAGTTTTTGTAGTGCACAGCTAGATGCAATTTATTTAATCTCTTTTTTTGTCTGTTTCTTTCCTTCTTCCTCTCAGTTATTTCCCAGGGATAAAAGTAAATGTTATGCCATTTCACTTTGGCGATCCCAATTAACAAGGAGATGAAGGAAGCCTTGTGCCTGAGATCTTGTCTGTTGGGGTGTAGATTTTTCTTCTAATGGGCCACAAACTTCAAGTTACTGTTCTTCCTTAAAAGGTTATCGGGACTGGTCAAAAGTTAGGATGAAATACCATGTGTATATAATTCCAGGTTATACATGAGCAGTGTAAGAACTCTGCTCTGCAAGCTCTTTTATGGTTCCTTGCCATATAAATAGGCACATGAAAGTCCAATTTATGTCAGTTGGAGTTCTAAGTCAAATTTGGGGTTTTTTTTAATAGTTGATACCGTTAATATAACTCCAGGAACACCTGGGCCACAGTTAGGAAAGTTTAATTTTCAGACCTGTATTGTTCCATGTGCTCCCATAGCGTGCCTTCACATTGACTGACATGCAGCTATAACCAGTAAACTATTAACCAGATAGCAAAATTCTCAAGACAACCAGAATTTCATGAACATCATGAACAAAAAAATTATGGATGATTAGTATGTACCTGGTTGGTTTCAGGCAATGTACAGCTCTGGTTTTGTGTGAAGCGATCATGTCTCTCCCTCTGTGGCACATCTGATGTCTTGCCTCTGAGCCTGCCTCAGTTTCCCCAATAAGTGCCTGATCTGTGTGCAGCTCTTGGTGGTGGTTTGCTTCTTTGTTTTTCTTCTACCCATTCGAATGGATGCCTATGGACTTTGGCGATGTTGTACTGTCTTTACAAGTGAGATAGCAAATGTAATGTTCAGAACTTTCCTTTCCCCAACACTTCAGCAGAGAGCTGGAACAAGGGGTTACAGTCTGCTTGAGTGGAACTTTGAGTCAGTTGCAGAAGAAAGATGTACCTTAAAGAAAATCCAAATGCTGCCTTTGGCCTGGTGAGATCTTGGAAGGACTTACTGCTGCCCTTTGTACACACACAAAAGTTAAGCAGGATCCTGTTTGGTAATGTGGTGCCTCTGAAGAAGTAGAAAACCCAGAAACCAACCCCAGTGTAGGAGAAGAAAGATAAAAGTTTGGATGATTATCAAAATGCCCTGAGCTGCATTCAAAGTAGAGTTTCTTAGGAGTGTAAATTACAGTGGGGGAATTAAACAGCACTGGATTGACACATCACAGTACTCTTTCCCATATACAGTGTTTCTTTGTAAAACGGAAATTGTGTTTAGCTCTGTTTTTTCCCTCAAACTGTATTCCACATTTGTGTGGGAGAAGTATCTATATGGCATTGCATGTTATGAGAGCTTTCTGCAGAAACATGCTTTGCAAACTAGTATTTATTTTAATGAAAGATGCTTATGGTATGTTACTTTATAGAGAAGATGCTGAAGGAGATAGTTAACTATTTACCCAAACCTCTTAATTATAGCAAGAATTGACTGTAAATAAACTAAAACTTTGCATATCTTGCTTTACAGTTAAGCCCTGAATTCATGTTCCCTTCCTCTAGTTCAGCTGTACACAGTTTGACTGGCTCACGTTCATTCTAACTGGTTCCTGGATATCTGTCGCTTTGTTAAAGAAAAATTAGGGGTGTATGCGTAAATTCCTAATTTTTTTTAAGACAGTGAGCCCAGTTGTGTTCAGGCGCCACTATAAAAGGTATCCACATTCCATATACCCCTTTCTCAAAATGTTTCCCAGCACAGTTTAATTAATAAAAAAATGCTCTTTTTTTCCCCCCCGGTGTTAACTTATTTATAGGCAAAGTGCATGTTAAATTCAGTAAGTAACTTCCTGCATTTTTATAAGTATTTTAAAAGTATCAGACTCTTTGGCAGTATTGGCAGGATTCATGTGGTCTTTGTTTAGTGTTGGGATGTAAGTTACATGCATGCAGTTACTAAGAAGGATGTATCAACCCTTCTGCTGACCAGATGTTAGATGAAAAGAAAAACAAAACACAAAATCCTAAACCAAAAATAGCAGAAAAAAGATGTGCTAAGAATTTACTTTTCAACTCTATGTAGATTTTACAACAAATAGCAAGAGAACTCAGTATGGCAAAAATAATGTATCCTTTGTCATAGGAGTGAATAAGGAGAACTCCATCACGGGAACAGAATTAGAACCTCTTCCATTTTTCTGGAAGTGGGGAGAGGAGAAGAGCCGACAAAGATGAAGCTGGTTTTCCCAAAGAACTCAAGGCTCACTTTTAAGGCAAAGAAATTTTCCCTTTCAGAACAATGTTATACCTCTAAGAGAAGAGATTAGCAAAGTATATTTATCCCCAAGTGGAAAAATTGGGGAACTATGTTCATATTCTTTGGTTCTGGTCATTAATGAATATTGGACTATACTGACCGTTAAACTGATTTCTTTTTGGGACTCATTCATCAGTAATTTACAGTTTTAATTCTGTTGTATGAAACCTATGGAAATTTGTTTAGAGTTGTCTAATCTAACATACTGTGCACCCCTACGGGTTTGTTTTGGTTTTGTTTTGTTCTGTGAAGGACTGATGTGTTATCTTGAGGATGCCTGCTAACATCTGAGCTTGTTATATAGCAAGAACAAGATCAGGATCACAAGGGAAAGAGAAGTAATGAGTATTGCAAAGTCTTCTGGGACTGTCTTGTGTAGAAAATTATATCAGACCAGGATGAATCCATACAAGAAAAATAAAACTTAAGTGATGATTGAACCTGAACAAATCTGCATGTAAATAAGAAATTCTACCTAAACCAACCATAGGTACTCATTTTGCATGTGTGACTGTGGCTTCCTGCTAGTATTGATTTATCTGTGCTACTGTCTTACAATCACATACTGTACCACGCTGAATAAAGAGAGCACCTAAGGAGAAGAGGGAGCAGTGGAATCCAACTGAAGTATGTGAGAGGAGGATCAATCCCCTAATGAAATCTAGGTGGAAAAAATTAAGGTACATTCTGAGCTCGTGTAGGTGCATTTCCTAGTAAAGTTCATGAGAAGTTAAAGATGTGCGTAATAGAGAGAAGCATGGAGTGGAGGCTTTCTCTGGTTTTGAAAGGCCGAATTCTTTTCTTTTTCGTTTTCTTTCTTTCTCCCCCGTCTCTGCTCGTTAAAAAGGTGCTATTTGTGGTCATTAGGAGGCACCCAGAGCAATTAGGTCCAACTGACCTTCGTGATAGCTATTCAAGACAGAAGCTAAAGCAGGATTGTATTGTAAACAACAACAGAAAGGGGGTCACACTAAACTTTATGGCTTGTTGGTATGTCGGGGGGGGGGGGGGGGGGATGAGAGGATGATGCAGTCAGCATCCCTGTAAATCTTATTTATCACTGATGTGGGGGAGGATACCATATCTGAGGGGAATCCTAGGACAGTGAGGTTGTGAACTTTGGGGTTTTATCAGTTAAAATGGCAGAGGGAGTAATGGAAGAAGGAGGGAATGAAATAACAGAATAAGGCCAAGTGACTCAGCTCTGCATGTGAACTGCTTGTAGGCTGGAGTTAGAAGGAAAAAGAAAACCTTATTAACTGAGGTATGTCAGAATGACCATTCTGCACATCCATCTAACCCAGTATCCTGTCTCGGAAATCTAATTCTGGCGCAGAAAGTGGACAACAGTAAACGCTGAAGGAGAGAGAAGAGACTAGGCTAAGGATACAGGGATACTTTCCCCTATGTATACTCCAGTCATGTGTGGCTTAAGGGCTTCCTGAGTTGGAAGTTATGTCTTTGTGTATAATAGCCTTAAGGGACTTTCCTTCCTTGAGTTTGTCAGTACTCCATTTTAGCAATGTTGCTGTCTCCAGTGAAAAGCTAATTCTGATTGAATACTGGAAAAGTCAAGTTATATATAAACAATCACTGGCATTTGAATTGCCATACCTCATCATCAGCTGAGCTATGATAAGCAAGTGGGTATACGTAGTCTTAGCCTGTTATAAGTGGATCTTAAACAAAACATATTTGCTTGTATCACCCTCATGGCATTTGTGATGGGATAGGGGTGTACCCACCCCCGGCAATGCAGATTAACTGGTGATAGTAGTTCCTTTAGTTTCATCATCCTGTTTGTCCCTGTAGGAAGAACCTTTGGTGTCCATGCTTTTTTAGCAGTAAAGATCTATGCAGCTGCATTAATTGAAAGAAGCTGTGCTGATTTACAACAGCCCTTGAAGTAGGAGCAGCATATGACACTGTTTAGGGAAGGAAATGTCCAGAGGAACATGGTTAGGATGTATCAGTAACCAGATTTGTTAAAATGGAGCCACTGCCTCCCTAGTGGCAATTCCTAATTCTGTGGAAAATAAGGCCATGAGATTTTTGGGGTTTTGGTGGGAGGTTTTCCAGTTTCTTTGGTGTCTGCTTGGGAGAGATGAAAATAATCTTTGTAGAGTATTCACAAGTTGAATGGTTACAGTGCTGGGTTAGAGCAAGAGAAAAAATGGATTCAGGGAAAAGAATCTGGACAGTTATGGCAAAACAAGATAGAAGAGCTGTATGCAACTGTAGTAGAAATAGGAACAGGAAATAGAAATAGGAATATCTTCCCCCTCTGCCCAAGACTCTGCAGTATCGCTTAGTCTTAGCACAAGCAGGTGTGGTTGGGAGTCTGGAGCCTGTCCATGTGGGGAATCTGAGTGCAACGGAAAGAAGAGTCCAGTGTAGCTTCCACAGCAGCTCCCTGCCTGGGCTTTCTGTATTCCAGAGCTCTGCTGGGGAAGCTCACTAGTCGCTATGGCATAACATGTCTTTTATTCTAGAGTACTATATCCACACGGGAGCCATTCGGGGATAGGTGCTGCAATTTTTTTGTGTCTCCACAAGCCAGTATCTTTAAAATTGCAGTTTTGCTTTACCTGTGGTGATTGTGTTCACTCACTGAACAGCAATCAGGAGAAATAGTGGCAAAATGTTCCCTAGCCCTTGTTTACATGGCAGTATCAGTTTAAATCTGCTTCTCAGGGCAAGGAGAAGCTCATCTTGTGTGTGCCTCTTAAACATGTTATGTACTTTTGGTATGTTTTACGAATAGCTAACCGATTCTAAATCTGGGCGTGAATTCCTTGCACAGAATTGAAAACACATTGGTACAAAGGGGATCAGCTTCTTTAAGGTTTGAAGGTCTCTGCATCCTCCCGTGGTGGGATGGGTAGAGAAAGGTTCGGCCCCTTCCAGTTTTATGTGGGGTCAGGCAGGCGCTGTGGATGGAAGAAAGTTCTCAGTAGAGTCCACCATCTGGCAATCATAAAACAAGTAATCAACATTTTTTGGAGGAGGATGGTGAGGAAACAAGCTGCAGACGATTGTCGTGGGATCACGGCCCTGCACAGACACCTTTATGGCTCTTCTCGGTTCTGGTTGGGTGTCTGCGCTACAGGTCAAAAGTTCAGGCTGTCCTCTCCCCCTTCTTTTTTCTTCCAAAGATGGGAATTAGGCAGGGGACTGGAATGCCGAGAGACTGTAAAATGGCTTGTCCTCGCTAGCCCCTCCTACCCCTTTCTTCCCTTCTCCCGTATGTTGCTGCCTGGGCTGTGGGTGGAGGCTGGGCAACGCGGGCTCGGATTGCTGGAGCACTTGGAGAACAGAGAAATTAAACACAGCTTGAACTTTGTAAAATGCTCTACTTAGATGAAGCGGCCAGGCAGCCTCCCAAACAATGAACTGGCAAGTTCAGGCTTTTTGGTTACTTTTTTTTTTTTTTTTTTTTCTTTCTTCCTGAGCACAATTAGTAGCTTATAAAAGGTTGTTATGCTGCTGTACCAGACCTTGGAGGAAAACAAGAAGATGAAGATTTCAGAGACTGCTGTTTAGAGTAGCACGCAAAGTCTTTTCCAAAGAGATGATGTATTGTCAGTAGAGCACTTCTGGGCAATACTATCACAGAGGCAGATGATATTAAAGGGGAAGACAGGTCAATGATTCAGCAGATCTGATACTTCTTTGAATTATACCATAGGAAAGTAAAAGTTGAGATAACTATATAAGGTTTTCTCTTCTGCTGACTTGCATGTTGTACACAATTATAGCTCCTCCTACTCAGCTATTTATCCAGTGATGTAGCCACCCTCACTTTAAGGATGAAAATTCCAGTTTACCAGATGTGACAGGAGGAACATCTGACAGATATGCTTTGTGCATTAAACGAATGCCATAACCATTTGGGCTGTTTCTCCTCCTCATAATGAAAATAAGGAGCATGAGTAACTGCATCAATGCATGCAGCTACACCCACTGCAGAATCAGTGGGCAGGCAGAATGAGGCTTAAGGTATCATAACAACAACAACAAAATTCAGAGAGAAATGTCTGAAACCAGGAGCAAGTATAAAATACAAGGGCGGTTAAACTGTGATTATGGAACATTTTTAAGGTGATAGATGAGCTTTTTCTAAACAAGAGAACTCAAATTTATTTTTCTAAATAATAAGGACCGTTTTAAAATGGCCATACCTGGTTAATGTGAATCATTCTGTAAACTGTGGTTCCCCCCCAACCCCCCGCACAACACAGAACCTCCAGATTAACAAATATGCTGGAATGCAGAATGCACATCTGGTCTGCATTACTGTGGACCCGGCTGTAATCACATGGAGAAAGCTACCTTGGGTTTTTATGTAGAAATGTTTGTATTATACAAAACCCCTGTTGCCAAGCAATTTTTATTAAAACGGCCAGTTTATGCTCAATATAGTGTCCTGCTGAGGAGCTCAGAATACCATGAAAATCTGTGCACAGCTTCACTCCCATTGTTAAAGCTCCAGGGGCTGAGAGTAACCAGTGGTGGGTGAATGCTGTCTGAGTTTTTGTCTACACTAACACTTTTCTTTTTGGAATATCCAGTTGTTGCTGCCGTCTTGACAGCCTTGCCTATTGTAGTCATAGTGGATTGCTAAGGAAGCTGGAATTATAACCGCCATTTTGCCTGAATCTGCAGCAGATCTGAATGACATGGAAATTAAAATATCACTACTTAGACTAAGCTAGTACTCCTGGTGGACCTCTAGTCTAAAAGTGGGGAATTAAACCAAAATGTATAGTAGCCAAGGGGAGCATGGCAGGGGTTAGTTTTGAGGGCTGGAGGGTTTCTAATGATGCATGGAAGATTAGAAATGCTTACTTTGAAATCCCAATTCTCAGGACATAATTTTAGAAGTTGCTTAGGATAATTCTCTTAGGGACTTAAAATGATTAAGATTTACCATGTGCTTTAAAGATGCTTCACATTAGAATACCGATCTGACCTGACTAGCAATGCTTTCCAGAACTTGAGTCTAAAAGTGTTACTATAAATCCAAAAGTTTGAGTCAGTGAAATTTGGGTTAATAAATATCCATGAAACATCTCACAAGGCATATTCATCTAGTCATGCTGGGGAGCTGCCTAGTAGTAGAAAGTTAAAATAAATCCTAGCAAAACTCTAAACCTTTATTTCTACCCTGCAAGAGTTAAAAGAGTTGGTACTCTTGGTAGATTAGGAAAACTTCCACAGCATTTTTCAAGAACTAAAACTCTCGAGTTAAGGATGTTATTTTGCATTTTCAACTAAAAGCAAGCTTCATAAATTCTTACATACAGTAAACCTTAACAAGTGGCACTAAAGGTCATAAGGCAGGAAAGGGAAGAAGGAGGGCTGATTTCGCAGTGTTGTGCCAGTCACAACTGTCTACGGGAAAACCACAGAAACCTACCTTAATCTATGCAGACGTCCAGTCACAACATACTTTGTTGGCCAAGTGGTTTTTTCCTGTCCGGCAATTCTGCATGTCCTCATACAAAGTACTTTGTTCTCTTACCCAGTGTGTCCAGTGGGAGATCAGGGAGCTGTTACAGAATGTGTGCAAGTTTATATCCTGCTCTGGAATAAATTGTTTTAGTTTGTTTTAAAATGCTCCTACATAGAGAAGCAAAGACTGATGGCTAGAGAGGCTACAGGTATTTCATCTTCTTCCAGTGCCGTTTCCTTCATTTCACAATAGGGGTATATTTGCATGCAGATGAAAGAGAACTTACACAGTTCCTGTCCAGACTGCTAAGAAGAAATTGAATTTTTTTTTTTTCAAATAGATGTGACAATCCTTGATGGTTTTTGTCACTATTGTGACTTGTGTTGACTGTTTCCTGCAGTTTGAGTACCCAAAGGTTTGCCCAGCCCTGGAAATCAGTTTGATCTGAGGTGCTCTCTGTGCTCACCCGCCGAGGCGCGCAGAGGTGGTGAAGCGGCGCAGGGCACACAAGATGTTAGCGCGCATCTAGAAGCGCGTGACTTGCGTGCTGCTGACTTGGCCGGAGTGCCTGTGGTTGAACAACACTGGAACACGGCATGTAAAGTGTCCGGAGGGCCAGCACTCCAGTTCTGTGCCCACATCTTCAGAAAACGGAGCTTACCCTGCTCTTACTCAGTTGTGCCTTAAGGGAAAGTGCCTGCAGCACTGTCTGTGGCAACTTAGTAAGTCACAGCCCTGCTCTAAATATGGAAACACACGCTTTGATACAGAAGCCATTTCAAAACTGCTGGATTCTTCTTGTTCAGCAATGATGACCTAAGAACTGGCTTAGCAGTCTAGATCTCAGGTTGATTTAGTGTAGTCTGTTCCTAAGAGTGCCCAGGTAGGTAGGTGCATGACATCCAGTGATACCTTCCTAGTGTACCTTTCCTAGATACTGTATGCAGATCCAGAACTTCCTGGCCCTTTTTATTACATCTTGATAGATTTTTCTTCCCCAAATTCCTCTGATGCTTTTGGAGCTTTTACAAGCTTTTGGCATCCACCATATCATGTGGCAATGAATTCCCCACTTGTATTTGAGATATGAAAAAGGTCTCCTTTTGTTTCTTCCCTATTTTCCCAGATGTGTCAGAGAACCTAGAGGTGAGGGAATTTCTGGCACTTTCACCTTACAAAAGAAAAGCTATCTTTTATACTGTATTTTCTTCAAAAAGTAGTGTTTGCACGCCCTTGCTTATTGTGCTTATAAAAGCTCCTCTGCAGTGGTTTTTTTTAAAGTGGTGGTTGAAATATTTCATCTTACTAACTGTAATGCCTGTATGGGGTATAAGAAGTGGAAGCAAGGAAAGGAAAGGATATTGTGTGCTGTTTAGCACCACAGCTTGTGATAACAACAACTCCTGTGAAACCTACCTTAAATAAAGGAAGGGTTGAGATATTTTTCTTTCTTTTTTTTTTTTTTTACCCAAGAGGAAAAAATAATATTGTTAGGCATCCTGGCTGACACTGTAGCTCAGAGTGGGCTCTGGATGAAGCGGTGAGCGGTTTGTAGAATCAGGTCCTAAGATTTTACACATCTGGGATCCACAACATGCTGTGTCGACATGGAAAATCTGCGTAATATTTAACCTAATGGGTGAGTTTAAACTCATACAGCTAAGTCAGTGCAGCTGTACTTGGTATGTGTGCAAACAGACCTGGTAAGAATGGTCTTTTTGTTTAGATTTGTCAGTTAGGAACATCTTAAAATTAAGTATAACCAACACAAAATATGAGTCCATTGCTATTGACACTAGTTTAGTTTGAAACTAGTGCAGCTTTTCAGTGTAGAAATGGTGTTGGTGTTCTGTTCCTCATGCACAGTTTAATTGCTCTCCTTTAAAGAGGAAATTTAAATCTCCAACTGAGTGTATGCCAGACTCCTGACATGCATGATAATTGAACTGTGTCTTTTTCTGCCGGCTATTTAACAACACTATTGGCATATAAAAATCACTTAAGTCGAATGACTTGGCCTAGCTGAAAGTGATGTTAGGTGCAAAGATAAAAATAAGGTAATATGAAGTTGCTTTGGTAGCATAAAACTGAATTTTGCCCTGATACTCTTACTACAGTGATGATTTTAAAAAAAGTAAAAATTACCCCTCTCCTGTAACAGTAGTTTGTACAGCTTATTAAATCCATATACATCCATGTAGTGAGGTGCTATTTTCCCTTTATTTATACTGAACTTGCTCATTATATTTAATTTTTTTTTTGTTATTGCAGGAGCCCTGTTAGAGCTTTAGATGTACCACCTTTTTTGAACACATTTTCTTGGCACAAATTGGTGTGTTTTGTTGGTCTGTCACATCAAGCAATATCCTTGTCAGTGCCAACTAATTGCTATCAATCAACTGCTGAGCATGAAAGGCTGGTCTGATATTAAAGCATGTTAAAAAGCACAGGACACATGATTTCTTGTAAAATGTGAGGCTAGAAGGGTGGTTCTGTAGGAAATAGGCTGACACATCTACATTTTGCATTTAGGAACTGCCATGCAGGTGGGTAGATGAAGCAGGCGTGAGTGATTTATGTCAGGATTTAGTGCCTGTCACTTGGGAGTGAGTGTGAAAGTGGTCAGGAAGAAACCGTTCCTCCTTGATTGCTGTGGGGACCATCAGGGACCATCTGCTTGCTTACAAACTCTGCTGGCATAGTTGTTACCGATAGGATGATAGCACAGGGCAGCAGAGGAATGCAGGTGATACTTCACATAATACAGCTAAAATAATCCGCTAGCATCCTACTTAGATAGTTTAGGGGATAATTGACTTGAGTCTGAATTTTTCCCTCTTGTTAATTAATTTGTTTGCAGGCTGTTCATTTTAGTGTATGCCCGCCTCTTTGATTGTCTTGGCATCCAACTTGACATTTAAATTGCATATAATTTATTAAGATAACAGTAGTTTGTAGCCTCATTGTCCGAGGCTGCTGGTTTTTCTGCCTACCTCGCTCAGTGGTTCAAAGCCAGGGATCTCTTAAAAGCCTTGCAAGCACGAGGAGTAAGGAGCTGCCGCCACCACAACTACCAGGTATCTTCCCCCCATGGAGCTGTCTTGTACCTTTGTGTAGATCCAAAGCTCAAAAGGTCATAGCTCTTGTGTGTGTGAGTGTGTTTATTACCTTCCGTTTAGTTCTCAGGAGTCCCATTTCATGACCATCATCAGTCCTGGCCAGGGCATCAGGCAGGTCAGGGGTCTTATCTCTTTCTTTATGACTCTTGGATGTTTTTTTTAGGAGAAGTAGTCATTCCTTCTCAGACGCTCATTTGAAAGTTCTAGAAATAACGTTGGTTATCAATGTTTGAAACATTTTTATTCTTTAAGAGAAGCTGAGTGTTTACCTTAGTTTTAAAACAAGACAAAAACTTCAAAACCCAAAGCAATTGTGAGACTTCCCAGCTGCCTAGAATAACAGCCTAAGGTTGAAAACAGGGGAGAAACAGCTGTGCATCGTTTTTGCCTCTCTTTTCTAACAACAGGAATCCTTCTTTTACCCAGTGAAGGACTCGTACGCTACTGCTTACTGATGCCCAGTACCTTTATAAACCATTTCAAGGGCCTTCAGGATTTTTTTTCCCCCTTGAAAATGTGAAAGTTAATTCTGGGAAACAAGACTTGATATGACACAAGGCACAAAGAAAACACACCTAAATTCTGATGAGAAATGAACAGGCTTGGGGAGAAGGAGCAAGAATCATGCTTTCCCCCCCAGCCTTTTTTGTTGCTCTGTCTGTGCTGAATGGTGGAGTAGGTAAGTAATGCATATTTTGAGCCTTGTAGTTAAATTGTGGCAACAGCTTTGGAAGATTCTTTCCAGATAAATGTCTTGCTTTCTGACTGGAAGACATGTTTTGTCCTTACTGTGACCTTCGAAAGGTGGAGCATATCTGCTGTTGTTTCACAGGGGAGTCCTTGTGGTTTTGGGACTTCTATTTTGTAATAGAAGTAGTTTAGTTCCACCCCTCCCAATTTATTTAAAACAAGCAAACAAACAGAATGTAAGCAGATGATCATTAAAGCACTTGAACACCAGAACTATGTATTATTCCTTCTTGTTAGAAGACATCTGTCTTACCATTCCTATGCATTGTCATCAAATTACATTTTAATTCCCTTGTAAACAGTATAGGAAAATATTTTCCACATGGATTCCTCTAGGGCTTTGTTGATAAGAGACAGTAACAGGGCATTTTTCTGCAAAGGTACAGCAAAAGTGCTGTTCTCTATTACAGTAAAGAAATATATCTAAGAGCACTGATTACCCGGGTGGACTGTTTGAGAAGTGCATGATCCCCAGTTGCATACTAGCTTTCATAATTCACTGGTATCTTTTCTAATCCATCACAGTCCTCTTCTGAGAAAACCCCAAAAAAGTTAGTAGAAGGAGACCTGGTCTTCTGCTGAGGTAGCCTAACTAAATACATAATGGAAAATAGCGTAAATATTGAAATAGGTCCTTACATTTCAGATGCTACTTTAAAAACAGGCTAATATTTTGGAACAGTGTTTTTTCATTAAAAATGAAAAAGTACAAGACTCAAAAAGAAACATTTCCTCATCAAGTTGTAAAAAATTAAGGCTATGAACAGGCAGAAAAATGAAGATGTGTTTAATTAAGATAAGGATCTCCATTGAAATAGCAGAGGGATTATACTGCAGTTCCGGTTTTAATTTTTGCTTTCTCTTTTCATACTTCTAGGGAAACCTCGGTTGTCTTGATTAGAAATGTTGGCTTTCTTTTTCAGTGAAGTTGTGCTTTGCAGATGGCATTGATATAAAAGGTTCTGCTGAGATGCTGTTTAAAAAGCAGCGTTCAAGAGAGGAGAGAGGCGCATCCTATGTTAGTCCATACAATGTTAGTGTTGTGGTATTTTGGTTTTTTGTTGTAACCCATTTTCTTGAGGAACATGGCTTCAAGTTGGTTGACTTCAGGCCACAGGGCTTGTAATATGGGCTTTTCTGGGGTTTACCACTACCAGATGAAGCATTGTTTTCTGCATGCTTGAATTTCGTATTTTTAAAGACACTAAATCAGAAGTATCTAAAAAACACGCTTTTTTTGTCCCCAATGAAAATAAGGCCAACTTAAAGTTTGTCAGATCTCAACTTTCCTCTTTGTTTTGTTTGCAGGCTGACAGCCTGTCGGCCCAGAGCTGAGCTAGACCTATCCTGGAACTTCAAGCTGCTCCTGATAGTGTTTTAGTGGAATGAGTTGCAGTCTTTGCTTAGCAGTTCACAATCAGAGTTCAGCATCTTGGCTGCTATTGAACTTTCCCCATTTTGTCACAAAATATTGAAAGTGAGAAAGTGACCATTTGGTTTTGGTTGTCCAAACCAGAACCACCTCAAAAAGGTTCAATTTCTGGGAAGCAATAAGCACTTTTGCAGATATGTTATATAGTGTTCCACAAAATATTATTCAATTATTGCATATATTTTTAGTCATAGTTTGCTTGTATTATGGTAGAAATTGGAGGTACTAAAGACAGAATAGATGTTCCCACTCCTGAGGAGTTTAGTATGTAAGCCCAGAGAAAACTAACTGGATGCAGTAGATAGGTGGAGGAACAAAACCTAACTCCTCAGTATGCAGTGGTACATGTGTGGTAAAAGCAACCAAAAATCTCTCGTTGCGATTTGCTTGATTATCAGGCTAAAGCAATTTACAAACTGCAAAAAGCAGAAACACCATTGTGAAGCACTGGCATTGTGTCCCAGGAAATAACGATATTGCACCATTCAGATCACATCAAATCTGCCTGTCGCTGCTTGAATATGGAATAGATCTGATTCCCAGCTGCACTTTCAGAGGAAATCTGAAAAAGGAAGGGCCACAGGGAGGTGTCCCTGTTGGCTGCATAACCAGTTACAAGCATACTTGCTTTTTTGGTATATCCAGTGACAAGTGGCTGGTCTGTATTTGTACACAACTTGAAAGCAGAATGATTTGCATGAGATAGCACAGATGCAAAATGGACATATGGACTGTTTTGAAGGAAGTGAAAATTGTTTTGTTTCTGCAAACTGGTGCATTTAAAAATACATTGTCAAAAAACTTCCAAACCTGCTTTTCCGTCAAACAGTTCTGTGAAAGCTTGTTTAGGGGTTAACATTACAGGCTTGAGTGACTTGAAGTTGTAAGAACCCTTGGAATGTGTAAAGAGGGGAAAGATTCCGTAGATAAGGCTGAACTCTGAACTCAGGGCACAATCCAGTTTATACGTTAATCTCCCATCAATAAAAGCAGCATCAGCTGTCTGACTGAGTCAGGACACTACTCCTCCCGTTCAGGTTGTTCAAATAAAGAAAGTAGGCCATTACACCTGAGAAGAGGGCAAAGAAGGTGTATTGTGTTATTCTTGAGCTTTGAAGCACATAAAGCAGTAATGTAAAAAAAACCCCACCAACATAGAGGAAGTGTTCTTCTGAGGTCTGTTCAGTCTCATGAAACTTGGTCCTCTTGCAGGGGAGTTCGTGTTTGTTTGTTTGTTTTTTAATTAGACCATTGCTCTGACACCACCACTCTCCCCCCCACCCCCCTTGCCCATTTCTATTCCTGTATATCTCGGCATTTGCAGTGTTGCAGATGGATTAACAGTTGTGTTAAAAATTGTGGGACTTTTTTGTTTTTTTTTTTTAAAAACTTAGGGTTTGTGCTTAGTGTGACTGGGGAATGCATTTTACTTCAGCCAGCAACGGTTTGTCAGAGGCAGCAAAACAGGCTTGTGAAATAGCTCATCAATGGAAGGTGTCCACAGGAGCACTGTCATGTCAGGGGGAACTCTATCAGTGACTGTGTTGTGCAGCTGTGGAAGCAACAAATTAGGAGCTACCTGCTTCTGTGCAAGCAAGGAAGAGGGGGGAAGAGAGGCATCAATTGCTGCTATGCTTTCATTTGGAAATACTTCAATTTCAAAAAGGTAAAAATCTGACTTGGACATCACTCCAAGTACAATATTTTTATCAGTACAGGCTTATTATTTAGTTTGCATGTTAATGTGCTTTCCTTTTCATGATTGTTGTGGTTACCTCCTCCCAGCTTCACCCCTCGGTGAAGTTCTAAGAAGTCGCCCATGTAGAAAAACATGGGAATGAATAGGTTTGTGCGTCTTATATTCTAAGACACAAAACTTTGATTGTTTAAACATACATGAACATGACTGATTGCTAGTCTTAAGTATTTTATGTGAGGAAAGCCTCTCTGAGGAGATTCTAGAACATAAAAAAAAATGGTTTGTGATTGTAACAGCAAAGTAGGATGAGACTTAGTCTTGGGTCATAGTTATATCTTGATTATAATGGTCATAGAGTGAACCCGGAGGTATTTGAAAAGTAGAATTACTAGCTATTTGAAAATCTGCAAGAAAAAATGAAATTACATAAACTTTAAATCCAGGAATTTACATTCTTTTCCAAAAGCTGCTTGTGAATTTGGGTGGACTACCTAAAACAGCCAGTGAGCCTTGATTTTTTTTAAGACAGTAATGACTGGGCGACTGTTGAAAATTAGATCTCCTTATCTTGATTTTTAGGACCTAGTTTTAGTTCAACTCCACTCTTGCCCTCCAGAAATGAAGGCATGTAAAATCATAATTTGTTCTCAAAATTTTAAACCAGTACTGCAGGCAGAGCAAACTGTTATTTGATCATTCTACCTGGAGCAACATCTCATGACCTTATTAAAATCAGGAGGTTGCTATGTCATTCTAATTCTCATTTACTCAATATCTTTTCGTTTTACATCATTCCAGCTGATTTTCTGACCTAGGACATCATTTATTTTCTTACGGGCAGAGTATATTGTGATCTTAAGAACTGGGCATGGGCGTGAAGGTCAGAACAATTGGTTTCTATTTCTGTCTGTTGCTGAGTGATGGACTCAAAATCCTTGCCTGTGTTAACCTATCTGCAAAAATGGAGATAATGCTGCTTATAGACTTATATGAAGCACTTAGAGGGTTATCTTTTTTGATAGGCTGCTTGTTAGGGAAGGATAAAATGGCTTGAGTACTTGTGCCAAAACTAGACTGCACTGAACATTTGGAGAAATTGATTTTAATTTAAATTTTCACTCTTGCTGCTAGTGAAAGCCAGAAGGGAAGAAGTACTTCAAAAAGCAAGTCTCACTAGCTTTTTTCTTTTAGGGCTCATGGAAAGCAGGAAGTGCAGCAGTTCCCATGAAAGAGGTGCAACCCATGTTTTTAATGAATAAGGCTGGAGGATCACTGACAAGACTGCATTCTTATTTAAACTAAGTTTCAAACCCTACTACTAGTGTTGAAGGACACAATCCTATGAGGTGCAAAAAATACTCTATTCCACCATTCCTTTTTAATTAGGGACTGCTCAGCACCCTGCTAGTTTGAGCTAAGGCTCTTGCTTAGAAGGTTTCTAATGAAAGGATCGGACTTTGAAGTGGAGACGAGCAGAAAAAATACCCTTAGGACTCTAAACTGTACAGTACCTTTACAGTGTATAGGGCCGTGCTGGCAAAACTTTATTGTCAGATGGAAAATTTATTGTTATGCCAGACTTGGAGGTGATGGCAAGGGTTCACTATTCCCTATCTCTACAAATCAGGTATTTCAACGACTCCTGTGTCACACTGGACTCGATGTTCATAGTTACTATGTTATGGGGATGTGGATAAAGTGTTTTGCAAGTGAAGTGTTGCCCCAGTGGCTATTTTGCCCTGCCTACTTCCTGCTTTGCCCTCAAGAGCTCTTGCAGATGGCTGGGGGTTAGAAAGGGGAGGTAGCAGTTGAGGTGAGGGAGTGTCTGCTTGATTGCATAGAAACCTGTCCCTTATCACCTGCCACCACTTCTTTGAAAGGTTGCTCAAGGTTTAAAGTTCTGGGTTTGAGTAATCAGTCCAGCATAAGACCTTACAAAGGGAAACAATGGCTGAATACAGTGCTATAAATGCTGTCACTAAGGAAGTGGCTTGGTTTGTCTGAATTTACAACCTTCCTGAGACAATTCAAAATGCACTGCTTAGATTCTGCCTTTAAAAGAAAAGTGTTCTCTTCGCTATATTTTTCAGCCCAGTTTCTGCCACACACCCCCCCCCCCCCCCCCCATATTTTTTTAAGCCACCATTTTCTTCCTGTGCTTGTTCTCTAGGGTTTTTTTTGTCATTATATCATGTTTCTCAGTGGAGATGCTTTTTTTTCTTCAAAAAAAAAAAAAAAAAAAGCAGCCTCTCGTCAGAGGAATGTGCAAGCAGAGTACATTTAAGAGCCACATTCTGTGCTGCCATGGCAACCAGAGTTTTAAAAATGATACCGTCGGTGTTCCAAAATGATGCAACCTACAATGAACATCAGGAATAATTAAGAAGAGTAGTGTGTGCTCTGTGCTCAAGAGAAGAAACGATGAGGGGACCACTTCTCTGTTGATTCCCCCCGCCCCCAGTGACATTTACTGTTGTTTGGGGGTTTTGTTCTGCAGTGGTAATAATCTCAGTGGTCAGTGGCAGGTTTGTTAGAGACCTTAACATTTTGTCCCTGGGTGGTTTTATAAGGTGGCCTGCTGGTGATACTGCTGAACCTATTTATTTATTTGCTTTATTTATTTTAATAATGGCAGTGCTGGGATGTATCTCCATTACGTAATAAGGTCTTGACCCAAGGGCCTGATGGTAGCCTTCTTCCAAGGCCTTCCAGTCAGCGATGGTATCAATAGCAAGGTATTCCTGTCACAACGTACAAGCTCTGTCATAATATAAAGGCCGTGTATTTAGTATTATCACTTTTTATGCTTCATTTCCATCTTTCATTATACTACCAGTAATGGAGAGGGAACGGTAAAAAATGGACGTCCCAGGGGTAGATGATGGTGCATGGAGGAGTCAAGAGGGCTTGAAAATGGCAAAGGTCACAGGTTAAGACCCTTTATTGGGAAGAACAGAAGCAGTCTGAACTTGTTAATGAAATGACTGGGATTTTTAGTGTTGGGTAGAGAAAGTGGTGAGACTGGGAAAGAATAGCAGCCCAAGCTTTCTGTGAAGGCTCATGAAGCTTAATTGTGAATATTGCTGCTAATCCAATGAACTGGATACCTTCTCCTACCTCATAACTTTTTTCCAGATAAACTGTTCAGTCTGTTCAGGAGAATAAGCTTGAATCCTGCTGTTTCCCAGACACCAAAGAAACCGTACCTGCTAATTAAATTACTAGAATCCAAATAGCCATCAAACTTCCAAACAGGATTGCATACTCTGGGGAAAAATTAGTGCATTTCCAGTTTGAGGACAAACATTCCTTTAACGGACAATGGAAGGTTCTGCTCTTTTGCTGGTACATCAGATCTTCATTACCAGCCAAACTATCTTAAACATAGGTTCATGCATGAAGGTAGTGTAAAACAAGGAAATTGCCCCTGACTTCAGCTTCCTGAAAAGCCTTTAAGTTTGTCTTTTCCTGCTATGCATCTATTCTTTCTGTGCCCTAGCAGCTCAAACAGAGAAGCCCTGAGAAACAGATTCTGTATTCTTTTAAGATTGTTTAATGATGTATCTTAAACAACAACGATAATAATAATAAAAAAACCAGCCAGAAGTGAATAGTACAAGGACAGCTCACTCCCATATGTTATAGAATTAGGTGAGATTACACATCCCAGCAGTGTAATTGCCACCCACAGCTGTACCTCCACACCCCCACGCTCCCTTCCCCCTCCTTCCAGCATCCCCACCTGGAAAGTAAAAAAGAAACATCTTTGTGGTAATGTGGAGTTTCTTGTTCTTAACTGTTCAAGGTGCATTTGTAAAAGAACACTGAGTTCATGCCCCAACCACTTCCCAGGAGTCTGGTATTATAAGAATCTGATTTCTTTTCTCTTTTGCTGACGAGACAGATTGAAAGTGTATTTTACGGGCACACCCTTTCAGGTTTCTCTATCTCCTAGCTTGCATTAATTTTTAATCACTTCCTCCAGTTGACATGCAACAACGCCTCTAAGGACTGGCAAGCACTACTCAGCCTTTATCAAAAAATCTAAGGTGACATGACCTTAAAAACTTCAGAAAATGGATTCTAATTTCAGATACGCTGGTATGCATTGGCTTCAGGGGAGCAATACGAGCCTCGCTGAGATTGGAATCTGTCTACAAAAAAAGCCCCTTGCATTGTAGAGCAAATTCAGGCTTCTGGATTTTCTGGAGCATCATGTGTGTCTGTAGTGGAGGAATTCTTTGTGCAATTATGGAATTAAGGAATTGCTTCCCAGTTTTCAGGTGAGAGAAGGTCCTGCTGGTCCATTAACCCTGTTGAAGTTTTAGACTCATATTTCAGCAAGCAAAGTGAATACTTAGAAGGATGTGAATGTCTGTCTGTGGATACATATTCCAAAGGTCTATATATGAAATACTCCGTAGATGATTAAAGATGCCATTTCATTTCCCAGGTGATGTGCCAAATTGATTCCAATTAGAACATGTAACTAGAAAACCAAGATGGGGGAAGGGGGATTTGTAGTATATTGAATGTGAGTAACCTTTCTATGTGAAGGATATGTCCATATTTTGAAAAGTAGCAGGCACTACGTTTATGGCATGCAAACACTCTTTTTCAATACTCTGTTCCCAGGCACTCTGGTGGCAATTTTTAGTGCCAGAACCTTGCTATCTGTCTAACAGCCTTTTGCTGCTAGTCTGTAGGCTGAGAATTCAGGTCAGAAACCTGAAAGAAGCTCAAGGTAATGTTTAGGGTGGAGCACGTGGACGCGTGCGCTTGCATACACAGAAATACAGAAAGCAGCAAGCTTCTTCCATGCAAATGCTTCTTCAAACCACGGGTAGGGGGTTGCCTGTCCTGGAGGCATCAGAGGAAGTCATGCGGTGCTGGTGAATGAATTTGCCTTGGACATAGTCCCAGTGAGGGAAATTGTGTGACAATTTTAGGGCAAAGGTTCCCCTTGGGTGACGTTCGACAGTATTTCAAATACACTGTGCGTGTTGCTGAGCCTGTGTGTGTTACTCGTCTGCCCTGAGACAAATAAGGCTTCAGAGAATTAATGATGTGTTCGCTGGGGATGACCCTGCTTGTCCCTGAATGACAAAGGAGTGGCTGATGTCTGCAGGCGGGGTGAGCGGCTGCCGTCAGCGCAGGACCGCGCTGTCAGAGGCACGCTCAGGTCTGGGATTGCGAAGCGCGCTCGCCATCAGAGATCGCCTTTCCTTAAACACGCCTACAGGTGCGCGCACACAGAGCACTGCTGGTGTCCACGGCATGTAGCACAAATGCCTATTAAAGGCCACGCGATGTGCATCTTACATACCGGTATGCCGTGCCGGAAAACCACATATGGATTTACCAGGCCATCAAGGGAGAAGAGCCTCTCTTACCCGGGCCTCCCTGCTGCGGCTTCGAGAATGCCTGCGAAATGCGTCAGCGCTGGCGCGGCGGCCAGCCGGCCAGCCGGGGTGTGCGCTCGCAGGGCGGAACAGCCGCAGTCTGGGCTCCCAGCCTCCTGGCTAGACTGGAGAAACTTATAATTGAGTTCCTGAGCCTCCCCTCCCCTCCCTGCAGCTCGGCTGAAAAACACCCTGGCTCGCAGCCATGCCCTTTCACAGTGACCTTGCCTGCAAATAGCGCGCAGGAATTTTTACAGGCACTGTGCACTTGGAAAAAGGGCTGGGGGGGTGTCAGTAGGGAGCTGGGGAGGGGGCATGCTGGGCCCTTTGGTTTAAAGCACAAATCTCATCAGCTTCCCTTGTCAGCCTCACCCCCCACACGAAAACCACTGAGCCCATGAATTGCAAATTTCACTTCCTTGTACTTGCTCTTTTTTACAATGCTATAGATTAATTTCTCTTTTCTGATGGTATGACAAATTGTAAGTCTCTGAAGATTGATGCAACTGATTGGTTTAAGGGGAATTGTTTAACGCAGTGGCAGCATGATACACTACATGCTTAGGTTACTTGCACATATAATTATTCTTTGGCATATATGAAAAAATACATCGATAAAATACAGGGAGAGCGAGTGTGTATATGTGAATGTATATATGAATGTATAAAAATGTTCATACATCCAGTTATGCATGAACATAATGTAAAATGATACTGGTAATGGCTGTCTACTTAGTATATATACATAAAAAGCAGCAGCAGCCACTAGCTAAAAATAACCCCAAATTCTTCTCTCAGATTACATCAATTAAGCTTAGAACGTTTGATTTAAAAAGTTGGGCTGTTAAATTCTGTTGAAGGATTACCGGTTCTTCTGGGACACTGTAATGGCAGGCTCTAGAAATCACTGGGCTAGGGACACAGGAGCCTCATGTAATTTTGCTTCTGACCAGCTGTTTGACGTTGAACAAGCTGCCTTGACTCCTCCACTTTCTATCAGCAATATTAGGTCAAATTCTAAGCTTTTGTGGGAGGGATGAATATGAGGGATATCAGCACAGGCATCCCCTGAACCCCTGTTGAGGCTTCTCAAGTGCTACTGTAGCAGTGTTACCACTCCCGCGTTTTCACCTAGCGCTTTGAAAGTAATAAGGAAAGATTATTGCTGCTTCGTCTTTTGGTATCGTAAGAGATTCTCTTGCTATAGCTGCATTGTGCAGTCGCTTGGATTTGAAGGTGTTCAGCACTTTGCAGGATCATGCTTTTCACACGTTGCCACCTTGCTCTCAATCACTGAATCAGCTCATGTAACGTGTCACTTGTATCACGCTCTTCAGATGTGTATTAGAACTTCATGATACAAAAGGGAAAACTGATTGTCTAGAAGTGGCTTTAATTAAAACTTGTTTTTCTTGTCTGCTCTCCTGTGTTTATGTCTGTGGCAGCCCACTCCCTGTAGTCAGCAAGCTTCTTTTCACTGCTCTCAAAAGTTCAGCTGTTGCAATCAAAGGTAATTTTGTTTGTGCAAGATACTCATCTCCAACGGAAGGGCCAAGAGTAGGGGTGAAAGAGAGGACAGTAGGCAGATGACTTAAGTGTTTCTATTAGGCCTTTCTGACAACCCCAATAATTCTTTAATGGCTTCCTAATAAAGTGTAACATCATTATGTCTGAGAGGTTTTTTGGACTGCTTTTCTATTCATTCACTAAAGGGTACGAAAAAGCAGCAGTCCAAATCAGAAGACCTCTGTCTGTGTCTCTGTGCTGTGTTGATACACTGCTACAGGAGTGTCCGAGTTCTTTTTATCTTTTATAGAGAAAGGGAGCAATGGACTGAACATTGTTACATGTAAATTCAACTGCAAGATTCATCAATACATACTATGCCCCTGGCACCTTTTACATAAGCAAGCTGGAGTTGCCCCAGAGCATTTAGATACCTGCGGGATCAAAAAAAAAAAAAAGAAAAAGGGATTCTTCTGTTGCAGGATAGAATTTGCTTAGTGTGACTTTCTCTGAGACATATGGTGCAGCAGCACCTGTTTTGTAAGTATGATCTCAGTGCAGAGAGAGCAGATCCTCAAGAATAGAGGAAATTTCATATCTCCTTCCCATAATTCCACCTGGCTGCCACCTGCTCCCACATTTAATTGGCCCTAGTCCCTTGGCTCCCCACACCGACCGCAGGGTAAGCAGGAGGAAGCGGAGACAGACAGTGAGTATGCAAAGTGTTGTGGGGAAACAAAAGGGACTTCGAAAGAGCAGCTCAGATAGAAGCCAGGCTGGTTCCTGTCAGACTTGTCAGTCATCAAGGGGCGGTGACTGGCCGAAGTACCATAGCCTGTCACTTTGTGTGGAGACACAGTGCAGCTTCTTGTCCACCTGGGCCCAGTAATCTCAGGAACTGAGTGTAAAATGCGTGGCAATTCACACTTGAAGAAAGATCCGTTGCCATTTGATACTGGACTAGCGCTTTGGAAGTTTCCAACCCTCTAGTTTTGTAGCACAAAATAATGGTGATAACAGCTGGAAGTATCCAAGTGTAGCTGGCAGTAATATCCACACACCAGGGATAAACATCCTGACAAAACTGAAGTGTTTATTTGCATGTGGATGTCACTGCTTGGTAAATTCCAACACATGTGGTTATCACCACTGAGATTTGCCAATAAAAAGGAGGGTGTTTTGCCTCATTTTTCCCAGAACAAAGTGAGCATGGCTGTTCATGTAAAGAAGGTTGGAGAAGCTGATACTTAACAGATTTCAGTCCTCCTTGTCTGTGTTCACCCCCACCTCTATTGAGTTCAACCACCTTTTTTCACTTAGTACAACCACAAATATTTAACCACGGTTTCTTAACTTCATCTAACCACACTGGTAGCCGTGGTAAAGACTAGCAACTTTGGAAGGAAAAAGCTGTAGTAATACAACAAACCTGTGTGGATCTGTTCTGTGAGCTGAGCACTTGTTGAAACTCTTATACCATAATCACATTGGGGTAAATTGCAAACGGTGCCAGTGTGCTTCATTACTCAAAAGTGACTTTATAGATTGTGGAATGTTAGACTCTGAAGCGAGTTCAAAAATTAAGTTGTTAGTAATAATTTTAAAGCTTTTATATATTGCACAGATCAGTGTTTTATAATGGCAGGTCACTACTATCCCTGTTTCTCCTCTGGGAAAACTGAGACAGAGAGGGGAACAGCTCAAGGTTGTTCACTGAATTGTCATACAGGGAAAACCCCCCACTTCTAGTGCAGTAGATTGTAGAACGATCTGTTCCACCAGTTTTATCCTTACACATAACGTCTCTCTCTCTTTTACACATGTACACTGGACAGCAAGTTGGAGTTAAAGGCTTGGAACACTTGAAATAAGGACTTTTTATGCAGATGGGCCCTGAGTTACAGGCATAGCTCATATGGCTCAAACTAATTCTTGGTAAAGTCAAGATTCACATGAGTACGCTGCTGTAAAGTGATCAAGCTTTCCAGTTCTGAGTGAGGCCTCCACTTCCTTACTGTCCCACAGCAGCTTTCCAAAGTGTTTTCCAACCATTTCTGCCACTGAAAATACGCAGCTCTAAACTATTCTAAGTTCTTGAAGACCAGAATTTCACTGACACATGTTAGGAGATGCTTCTCAATTAGCCCAGGGAAGCCTTTTTCTATTGTAATATTTTTCTTTTGCTGTGCAATGAATTGGAGCTCTTGGATTTCATTTCAGCACCTGGTTGGTGGTTAGTGGATGGACACCTTCTCCGTCTCAACACGCAGGAAAAGGGAGGAGAGGGACATCTGGAGGAAAAAAAGTTGCTTACGTGGTCTTGGCATGATGGAGAGACTGTCTGCAAAGAGTTTGGTTGATAATACTGCATGCTGGGGCCAGAAGAGGCACCCAGACAGTGTGGTGTAGCTCTTGCTGATTTGCAGCATTAATTAAAGCTCCTTTCTGTGTTACTGCATTTTCACTTCCTTTTCTAGAAAGATAGCAAACTGTAGATAAATGCTGTTCTTATTGCCTGTATGCCCCATATGCATGCTTTTAGGAACGGAGCTGTGCTGCAACAGTGGGGAGAATCTGTGGAAGGGGAGATAAGAATACCACCTCAGTGTAATGAGAATTAATTGCTTTTGCTTTGGTTCCAGAACATTCCTTCTATGTGTAAGGCTCTAACGGTTACTTTGATAAGTAGAGCAATATATGAAATTGTTTTCTACCTTATATTCTGGGAGGCTTTGAATTTTCTTTAATGCATGCCTACATGAGATGTCAGAAAAATGCAGGAAGCGGGTCTTACTGAGCTTTCTTATAGTTTGTACTATTTCTGTGAAGGAATATGTGCACTGTTCTTCAGGTGCAGTGCCCAGTTGCCAGTGTTTGGGACACCGTTAGATTTAGTGGAGGAAGAAGAGGCTCAGATGGCCCTTGTTTAGCTCTCCCTCAATAATCAGGCTTGTAGCTTTCACCTCTTAGTTCTAGATTTATTTTAAAACATGGTAAGTATTCAGAAGATGGTGGATGTGAGGGCTCAGACGTCTGGGGACATCCACAAGCAGTATCCTTAGCAGTCATTCCAAGGTAAGCTGTCCTTCTCAGTCAATTAGTTCTTTCAAGCAGCCTCAGGGCTGCTCTGTCCTATTGTTTCTGGGTATAGACATATCCTTGAAGTGTGCAAACACACAGTGCACTGCTACACCTGTGGTTGGGCAGAAGCAGAACTTGCACCATTACAAAAGCCATTTGTATAAAATCTATTCTTACAGGGCCTTTTTGTTTATTTTGAGGCTCCTTTATGCTGCTATAAAGAGGGTTTAATGCCGTTTAGAATGCACTGCATAGTCCGTCACCAGCTTCCAAGCACACAAATGGGAAAATTAACAGCTGTTTTCAAGTGTAGCTGATTTCCTGAGGACCACCTCTCCCCTACTGTAACGGAACACAGAGATGATAGTGAAATGCAGTAGCAGAATAGAACGGCAGGAGTTGACCCTCTAAATCATCTTGAAGTCAAACAGCATTAAACAGTTCCTGATGCCGCCTGCCAAGTGCATATTATCTCTGCGTCTCTGAGTAGTGCAGCCATTTACAGATAAGAAAAGGTTAGTGCCCTCAGAGGAGTGGGATAGTGTTTATAGGGGTGTCGGTACCAATTTAGCAAGTCAATAACAGTACCTGTTTCTTTGCCTTTTTTTTCATATTTAAGGGACAGTCCAGCTTCAGGTAGCACATCTGTTACTCAGAGGCAGGCAGACAGGGTGTCTTGAGCATTGGAGGTGGCCCGTACACAGCGCTTGTATCGTGCGTCTCTTCCTGGTATCTAGATACAATTTTCAATGTGGCGCATGTGATGATATAGTGAAGAGTCTTGCAGTTGCTCCAGTGGAAGCTGGGACCAAAGATATGTAAATTTAATTCCTTTGCCGTATAAATTCTCTGTAAGCATGATCCAAATTGTCTTAATCCGGATCTGTAAAAAGGGGCCTTTCTTTTCCTCTTTAGATTGCAAACTCTTTGGGATAGGAATTGCTTGTATATGCTTGTGTTTGTAGCACTGTGCTCTTGTTTGAGCTATGTACAAACTTTTGCAGTGTTCATACTGGAGGAACGGGATCAATTGAAAGTGTTTGGAGAGCGCCAGGTCTTGTCAGTGAACTGAGAATTCTTCCCCTCTGCCAAGGGGGGAGCAAGGGTACAGATAGCCTACTACTGTTATTTGATTGCAGAACAGAGAAGGAAGTAATTAGGCCACACCCTTTATATGTTCCCTTCCCCTGCACGGATGTGAATTTTGGACTGAGACGTAAAGAACCTTAAAGGTAAGGGTGTACTTGTTACCTAGAAAAAACCAGACTCGATGGTACAGAGTCCACGCAAGCTGTTGTGCACCAACCTAATCTAGTTTTGCTGCCAGCTGAAACAAGAAGTTACGTATGATTCTGTTTTTCTCCTTTCCATATTTCTTTTTTCCATTAGCTTTAGAGTCAGTTAATGTTTATGCAGACTGAGTCACCCATCCCTACCCAGCCACCAAAGAATGCATTTAATTCACAGCTCAAGAAGCAAACTGAATGTTTAAATTGACTCAACCTTTGTGGAGGCTTTGATCCATTCTGAAGAAGAGTGACTAAGTGAAACCAGGGGAAGTCAGCTTGCAATACCCCAGCTTATGGCTTTTGCTGTAGGATCATTTTCACAAAGAACACTGAATGTTACAAGCAGTTTGGGAGTGGCATCATGAATTCTGGAGCTGGGACAATGGCTGCTTTCTGCAGCGCACAACAGTGCAAAATGACTGGGCTGGAGCCAGTATCACAAAACATTTGGGGTTCTTCAGACTGTTTTTAGGAGTGCCAGACCCTTCGAGTGCTTGAATTTGGATACCTTAGAGGGATTTAATTTTCAGAAAGTGCTGAATGCACACGTTCTGAGAAACAGGACGCTGGAAACTTGTCATATGAAAAGCCTTGGTCGCTGCCTTTTTTGAAATGTGTGCTCTTTGGTCAGTTTTTCAGGTGTCAAACCAATGAGATTAAAAAAGTTGATCAAATATGGTCAAAGACCATAGCATTAAAACAACCCTTATTCTCTGTTGTTTCCCTCCCCCCTACATTGTTTGTTATACTTTTGGAGCACTGAAGGATTTTAATGCAGCTGGATTTAAGGTGTAAATAACTAAGCTGTGTGTGGCTGGTTTGGGGAAGTATCCTTGATCTCTCCTCTAGAGACTCTACAGTATCTGGAAAGGATCCTTTCCAGGATGTAATGCCCTGCTCATGTCTCTGACCACTATTCCAGACTGAACTAAGTGCTTCATCAACTTGATTTCAGAGCCTTGAAGAAAGGGGGTAAATTGTCTCTTTTGAGTCGTGCAATTCCTGTTGTACGTTTTCTGGTGAGTAGCCAGAAATCCCTGCACACTGCCTCTCTTTTCTCCCTCTTATGCACACTCTGTCTCTCCAGCTTTTCCCTTGCCTTTTGTGCCAAGAATGTGGTGGGGGAAGGGGGAACCGCACAGGAAATGCCTCTTCTTTTCTCTAACGACATTTCCAGCTGCATTTGGATGGGAGAATTCGAGGAGGGGGAAAGCATCAAATCAGTGGAAAGTTGTTCAGCTGCCAAGTCAAACTGGTACATTTTAGCTCTGGAGACAGTAGAGCCTTTTCTCCTGAATTTTGGCCCATTTTTAAAGTTCCGTTTTTGGAAAAGCAGGGGGAAAAGAAGTTAGTGACATCAGTGCTCCTGTTTTTTATTTATATGCAATTTTTTTTTTCAGCAAAAGTCAAGCTAAATTGTAGCTTACTTTTAAAGGTTGAAAGTGCAATCGATTTAGGAAAGCTTAAGAAGGGTGATGCTTCCTTTTTCTTTCATAGCAAGGAGTGTCTGCCTGCCTATCCATCTTTTGTTTATCTATCCACCCACCCACCCCCAGGCAGTGCCAGAACCTCCTGCTTACTGCTCTTCCATCCTTCCACTCGATGTTATTGTTCAGTAACTTGCCTGTCACACCTGGGGCATACATTGTAATGTGGGATCAGCCCTTTTGCAAGTAGCTGTGGCTTGATCAGTACAAGGATAGCCTTGCAATTTATGAGGTGCCAAGGAAGCAGAGGGTTATTGCAAAGTAAAGAAATAGGAGAGATGTAGGTAGGACAGGAGATGAAAGGTTTTCTAACCAAAGAGCGTCATTTCTTCATCTCAGTCCAACAAGAAGGAGTTCTCCCCAGATTTTCTAAGTGCTGCAGGAGGAGATGGGCTTTGCCTGTAGCATGCTAAATTTGGAGTTTATCTCTCTCGTTGGTTCAGAGCCCAGCACCCTGAGATCTTTTGTTCAATTCATGTTCAAATAGTATTCTTTCTGTGGCTTGTGAGAGTAAAATTTGTGGTGGACCTAATAGAAGCGGCACTAGAATCTGTCTGATGGTGAATGTTACAGTCTTAACAGTTTGAGTGCTGTGCGTTTTGCAACTGTTTGTCATATAAACTGTGTTCCTTTGAGTAAGGTGCAGTAAGACATCAAAGCTCTGCAGCAGCTTTACCTTGTGAAAAAATATTTTAAAAGGAGGAGGAAAGAAAGGGGAGGGGGGGGGAAGCTTGTTATTAGCAGCCTGGTTGTCTGCATTTAGAAAACCTATTAAAAATGCATCATGCTGAGGAGACAGTCTGCACAGTGTGTAAAAAAGATGGGTTGCAATAATTCTGTCTGGGTGTTTTGAACCACAGCCTCAGACAAAATACATAGGATGGGGGAGGGGGGTTGGGAATAAAATTCTGAGAAAAGTTGTTTATTGCTAGTTCAGTTGCATTCTGGACTCAAACCAAATGCGTGACTGCGCGAGGGTCACAGAGGAACTGCGGCAGGCAAGAGGAAAAACGGGAGCAGGATGTTGAGGGTGCAGGAGGAGGTCTGTCTTGTGATGCTGAGATGATATACTGGGGAAGCTACAGTGAGAGCTGGAGTTCAGCTCAGCTGGATTGATCCCAGTCTCTCTGGAGCTAGGGTAAATCAAAGATGACTTTCTGGAAGTCACGTGGTGATATGTTGATGGGAATCTCCAGTCTGACTTAACTGAAACACAAGAGTTGTTTGATTCTTCTTCTCTTTGCATTTGTTACGGTTAAAAGGAGTGCGCAGAGGTAGCAGAATGTTCTGAGGAAGTGGGGGGGGGGAACAGAGTCCCGTCTTTTAATTCCCTGCATTTAAGTCAGTCTCTATCTCTCTGCTTTACACAGTGGATCGCGGTTAATCCCCTGGCACAAAGTTTCTGCTCACTACCAGCAGGGAAGGTGAATCAGTCACCTGCATAAGCATCTTCTTCATGCATGTGAGTGTTCTAACTGCCACCGGAATCATGCGTCCTGTTTTCACCGTGTGCCACAGGCCTGGCTAAGTCACAGGCATGGTGTGTAGCATCTCACAGAATCCAGCTGTTAGGCCCAGGGCTTTTTCCCCCCAAATCTGCACTAGCTGCATTTACCACATAACCGTATCCTTTCTCTGACAGCATGGAAGAGCAGATGGGGTCTAGTATAATGCCAGCTTCTCTGGTGGTGCTCTACAGCCTTCTGTCTCTCTATCCGTAAAGAGAGAAGAGGGGAGGGAGTATTGGAACTTCCATCTTTCCAGGGTTGAATCACCCTTTGCTCTGAGGGACTCCACAAAAGCAGGAGTCACCAAACTTGTCCGGCACATGCTGTTTCATAGCCTCCAGGGTAATGTTGTTGGCTGTGAGCAGTCTCTGCCCTTTTTCTTCCCCTCTCCAAAAAGCTGGATTCCTTCAGCTTTCTACTCGCAAGCCTTCTGTGGCCTGTCCTGTTGTCCTTACTGCTTTCTGAGTGCACAAGGGAGGCCAGTGAGTGTGCCAGGGAGGCTAGTGTTTCCTGCAGATTGGGAGGGAAAGAGCAGCAGGGAGCTTTGAGCCTGCCTCTTTTGATAGCAGGAACTGTTTTCACTTGGCATTTCCATACTGTGTAGCTATGCTGGTTTTCTTACCTAACATTCTAGAAGAGTAATTGTAATACTGCAAGGCTGGGAGTTCACTTACTCTGACCTTTTGGAAATCTTTTTCTTCAAAGGTTTGAGGCTTCTTGTGCTGAAAGGCAAACAAAAATTACTACAGAAACCCCTAAACTGTGATAAATAATTTCTTCCATTTGTTACTCCTTTGTTGTTCTCCTCTCTTGCGGCAGTTTGTTGTATGAAGATCTTTTTGAGTGCAGTGCTGTGCAGTAATGGAGCACATCAGTATGCAGCAAGGTATTTTCTCACTGTCTCTCCACTCAGAACTTCATTTTAACATCGGAAACAGTCTTCTGCTCTCGCAAGCGTAAAGCCTTATTGCTTGATAAAGGAGAACTGTCTGAATGCTACATGTGGCTTTTGACACATAGCTGAGTTTATTCTCAGAATCACAGAATCGTTTAGGTTGGAAAAGACCTTGAAGATCGTCCAGTCCAACCATTCTGTACCATGGGTTAGGGTACAGAACAGAATTTTAGAAGAATTGGGTTTTGTTCCTTGTTGTACTGGCCTTTTGCAGCAAATTATTGTGTCCTCTTATGTCTGTTTCTCCAACTGCAGAAAGTCAGTTAAAAACGTCTGTGTTATTTGTATGCATTTTGATGTCTGCAAAGTCATATATGAATGACGTATACTGCAATATGGTAAACTGTCATGACAAACTGCTGCTTATTTAGTGTGATTCTGTGCATGTTATTTTTTCTGTCGTGTTTGAATTTGTCCTTAATTATCTGTGATAGGTGCTGTTTCATAATATTGTTATGCTTATTTTATATATGCATGAGAACATGCTAAATAGGGTCAAGGATCTGTCCTTATACATCAGGGTAGAGAAAGAGCTCAAGCGTCCTGATTCACAGTATTGTCTGAAGGTGGTGGACCATTTCAGGTGTCCTTCTGGGCACCCTTGGTTTCTGCTCATAAAATTTTATGTTTAAGGCGTGACGTCTTCTGTGTCCCCCCTTTCTATTGTTATTTGTTAGCTGCAACCGTTGACTTACTATAAGCTGCATTAGAAGGATGTGACCCAAATAAAACAATTTAAGGTCAGTTGGTGATTTACAGTGTCCTTTTTGATACTTGACTTAAAGAGATTTGTGAAAGGCCGGGGCAGCGTGTGTCATGCTGTGTACAGGCTCTGACAGTGGTGCTTCAGAAATGCTTCAAAGGCAGAGGAGTCCTGATGTCTAGTGGGATATGCTGTGACATTCACTATGGGCCAGTGAGCACTGAAGAGCTAAAATGGAGAAACAGATAGCCAAAATACTTAGTTTTACTTTGTTTTCAGTTTTCTTCCATATTGTCTCAATTTTGGGGTGAGCTGTTATTTTTATTGGCACGTGGAGATTGATGAAGCTACAAGAATAGCAAAAGTATATGATTATGTGAAAGGTGATGAAACAGTTCTTTTAGTTGCAGAATTGTTCTTAATCTCAAGATGACTTGAGGCAATAAAAGTTCCAAAATAAGATACTGTGCTTGTGTCAGTGGAGTACAATACACATTAAAACCTTTTACTTCTTTCATTAAGTTCACCTCCATATTTTAAGGGAAAGTGAGAAAGGAAAAGATAATATTTACTATAAGAGATAAATATTTACCATGTTTGGGTTGGCCCACAGGCGTCGGAGTCCAGCTAGAACCTTCAGAGCTGTGTAAGCACCTTCCAGAGCAAGGGCAGTGCCAGTCAGCAGCAGGCCTCTTTCATCGCTGCTTAGTAGAAAAAACTCCAAAGAAACGTCCCATTTGCAAGAGCAAGCATGTCAGGAGTATTACGTGTGCATAACTGGATGAACAGTAAGGCTTTTACACAGTAGAGGGAGTCAGCCTGTTTTAGGGAAGATTCCAGGGCTTCTCAAGGCTATTTCTTTCAGGCAGCCCTGCCCTATCAGAGAAGAACAACAAATTAAAGTAACCGTCCTAGCTCACCACTGTACAAACCAGCATCCTGGAGCTGCTGGCTTGATAATCCCTTTCCAGAAACGTGGGCTTTTCTGCTGTAGCTGGGAAGACACAGAAGTCCAAAGGACTGAGGCCGTGGCTCATAGATGGCTGGGTCTCTGTACATACTCCCCCAGGGCAGCGGTGATTTTGGTTTGGTGGCGTTAGCACTCATATCCAGGAAGGAGAACACCTGTGAATTGGAGGTTACTCAGAATCCTTGTTGTGTGCAGTAGAGTTTGGGAGAAGGAATGTTACTTCTTTTCAACCGGCTTTACACTGGAAATCTTTGCTGGTCTACCATTGCCACTAGTTTTATTTCTTTTTGGAAACCAGCATAACCTTTTCAAGAGTTGTCTTTGTATTTATATAAATATATATTAAGTTATATATCAGAGATATCTTTTTAGTAGGGAACAGAACGTATTTAGGCCATTTTTGTGCAAATACTATTTGCAAAGAAACATGAATGAGCTGTTCAGTTTTTCTTCAAGGGTTTTAGCATTATGCAGTCTGGTTAGTGTTCTAGAAGACCCTCTGAGCCTGGTACAGTCTGTGTGTGGATACCTGATTCCTCTCCTTTTGTAAGTGTTCATTCTCCTGCTCAGTGCTGGAGAAAAAAAAAAGGAGACAGATAAAAAGCAAGAAGTTCGCAAAACTTTTGTTGATGTGAAACTGTATCTATGGTGTGAAGTAGAGGGCACAACATTCTCTTGCTTTCCTGGATAGGCCTCACAGTACTAGATAGATGGGACTCTTGCCTTTATCCTGAGTAGTTTAGAACAATGCCTTGAAGGATCAGATGTGCTTGGCAGCCTGTGGGTATCCTGGACATTTCTTTCCATGTCTCCGTGTTTCTCTTGAGTCTGCCTTGGGCCAGGCTGTGTTTGTGGAGCTGGAGGCTGGCTCAAACTTGCTGTTATGTCGGTTTCTATGGAGGAAAAAAAACATACGGGTTGCCAGACCTGGAAGAGTATTAAAAAAGAAGAAGAAGGAAGAGGGGGAGGGTGGTGAGGGGAGTATGGGGTGGAGAAGAAATGTGATCCTCGTGTGCTCTGAAGGTGAAATCTTGATTTCTCCCCTCTCCCCCCATTTTTGAACTGTACGTGGTGGTTTTTAACTTCCCAGGCTTGCAGAGTCAAACTGGAATACCCATATCTTTAACAGAGGTGTGCTTTCAGCAGGGGTGGTTTCTGACCCTGAAGCCAATTTAGTTGATAACTGAACCCAGCCAGTACATCCAGTGGTGTGGGAAACAGATTAGGGTTCACCCATGGTAGATCACAGCAGTGCTTTAGGTTGTATTTGTGTCAAAGCCTCTGGATGATCTGCAGAATTAGAGATTAATGGAACGAGTGTTTCATGCAAGTGGATCCGAACTTTCCCTTCCTTTTCTTAGACTTTTAAGTCAATCTCGGCAAGCTCTATGCTCCACTCTTTTAGAGTAGTTTCAAGCTGCCACCCCTCTCTTTCCATCTACATTGTAAGTTACATTTCAGTAGGTGTCTTTCAGTAGCAACCTCTGGCATCAGATAAAAGCCCCTGCAACTTTTCTGTTAATGGAAGTGAATGGGTTTTATCATCTTGCTCTCCGCCCAGTATAGAAGACGTCTCTTAAGATCTTGACTCTAGGGAGTTCTTGTAGCTTCCTGTAAAGTGGTGAGGCATTATGTGTTCCGATCGGGATGCAGAAGGAACCAAAACAGATCAAGAAGAAATTATTTGCCCTCAGATTAATATTCAGGCTTCCATCCTCTTGAGAGATGTTGATTTTTAAATATATCACTTCATAGTTGTTTTTTTGGATGATTTCCAAAGTGTTTGCATCTCTAGTCTTATTAAGACCGAACAACTCCAGCCAGCCATTGATATTAACCCATCCTTGCAAACCCTTTACGTGTTTTCTGTATGCAGTGGGAATCCTGCATTCTTGCAGAATTTGAGCCTCCATTTTTTAGCTTTGGGCTGGTGTATAACTAGAGGTGAGACCCCTGCCCTCATTTCACTCATGACAGAAACAGAAGCAGTCCTGAACAAGGGCTGGTGTTCTCTCTCTGCAGTGTCCCAGACCTCAAACTAGAAGGAAATTCTAGGGTCTTCAGGTGTCATTATAATAATTCAAACTTGGACTGAGGTTGAGATTTGGAAACTTTGTTTTCTGACCAGACCTGGAGCTGGGTTTCAGGGAAGCTGGGAGCAATTTATGGTTTTGTGTAGAAACCAGACAGAATTTCTGTGGTTTTTTCCCCCTGAGTTTTTGTTTTATTGCCTTCAGATATATTCAAAGGACGTATACAGGCATATACAGCTGAAGTAAGAAACCCCATCAGTGCAGTTTCTCATGGTTGAATATTCAGTTGTTCCTCATTATAAGGAATTTCCCTATTTTTAAGACCTGAAGGTACCTCTTTCAGAAATGCTGAGTCATAGAACTTGGGTATCTTTGCCTTTAAAAGAAATCATTAGTTCTGGGTTGTGTAAACTTTCCTGTGCTGATAAAAGTGTGTCACATTTTGGGCTATTCCACATTTTACATTAGAAATGAAGACAAATCAAGGAACAAACTCTGTACTCTGTGGGCATAATTATTTGCAGCTTAGGGCTCGGTATCATTGCTTTTACAGGTAGATAATATTCTCAGAAATATTCAACAAGCATGCTCTATTTTATATCTTGTTTTTACAGAGAAAAGATAGTTTAAAAAAAAGAGAAGAAACCAATCAGAATCTTGCACATTAAAGATGATCTCAAGATAAATGTATGCTTACTTCAGGCAGTCCAGTGTATCTTTTCTTTTTTTACTAAATAGAGATCGTTTTCTTTTCAAACAATGTTGCATCTGCCTGCTGTATGTTGGTATTTTTACCTGGGATAGGACAGGTGAAAGTACAGGACAAGGTACAGGCATACACAATTGATCATCATCTGTTTGGCCGACAATGAAAAGTCATTTTGTGGTAAGAAAAAGATGGACTAGCTCACGTGGGATGTTGTTATTGTTAATGTTGTTTTGAGAATCTGGCTATTTCTGTTGGATGTCCTGATGTCCTGTAGGGGGTCCTGACATTTTTGAACAGTGTCAGTTTGAAGAGCGTTTTAGCTGCAGACCAAAGGTGAGCATTGAAAAGAGCCTAGGAAATGAGGATTTCCTCCAATAGTATCATAGAATACCAGGTTGGAAGGGACCTCGAGGATCAAGTAGTTGGTTCTAGAACACTTAGTAAACTTAACCACATTTGCCCTTTTATTTTGACAGTTCAGACACCGACTGCAGGAACGGCAGTTTCAAATATCTTGATTGCAACATGGTCTGGAGGGTGAGACATTTCTGTTGTAATCCTCCTTATTTCAACAGCCTAGCCCTGGACTAGTAGATGAAGGCATAAGGATCTTGTGCCATTGCACACTGAAGGATACACTTCCATGGTGGTGTCTCTGGGACTGAGGTGTTGAACCTGAATAGTGCCTAGCACGCTAGGGAGGCTAGTCAGTTTACTCCTGTATATGACCACAATAAATATGATTATTTGTAATGACTCTGCTAATAAGGTGTAGCTGAAAAAGTCTAATAAGGAGGCATGCACGTGCACAGAAAAGCAGCAGTGGGTCCAAGCCACTTGCTTGGAAATTGTGTATGTGGTAGGGGGGCACAGGCCAGCAAGTCTGCTGGAACTCTTCCACCCTCAAATCTCCTTGGTTCCTAACACTCCCCTCAGTAAACATTGGCCTCAGCTGGCAGCTAAAGCAGGGCAAGAGTTTATTTTTATTTCTTGGAATTCGGTAGACCTGAAATCTCTGTTAAATGTTAACTTTCAAAAGACACATGCATCAGCATTCTGAGCCACCGCTGGTATGAAAAAAACAGAGATTATAGAGGACATAAATTGAGCTAGATTTTGTCCTTTCCCAGCCTTCTGTCTCTTCCTTCCTCTCTATGTGTTTCTGTATGACCTGTAAAAGAATCTGCAGAAAACTGTGCACTATCTAGTAACTATGATTTTTCTACTTTTAATTTGATCATAGAAGAAACTGAGCTGGCAAAGATTTAATCCCATTCCCTCTTTTATTTTTTTTTTTTAGAATATTTTCATTTAAGTCATTATGGTGGTTGCCATAGGAAAAAACCAGCAGTTTAGAGAGTCAGTTGCTGAAGTGTTGACTCATAGATTGAGTGCTAAATAGGTGTTTAAGTCTTGGCTGAACTGTTATCAAAAATGGCACAAAATGTCTCTCTTGACTCAGTTTGTAAACTGCATATGCATATATAATTAACAAAGAGACCTTGTTAAATAGACAGTTTTGACCTCAGAAAGGAAAAAAACATCCAGTGTTTTAGCTTAAGTTTGAGCAGTTTATCGTCCAGATTCAGCTTTATTCTGTAAAGACCTGAGAGAAGAAATGCCTTCCTATTGCGTTAGTTAATTTGTTACTTTTAAGAGTTTCAGTCAGTCATTTTAATTAATTTCTTTTCTCTTTCTTCCCAACAACAATTTGGAATTACTCCAGGTTTATGTCAAACTAGGACACTGGGTAGACAATTGAAAGAATTGAATTTACGTTGAATCCTCTCCCACTTCTGAGTATTTGTGGTTAAGGAGGGTGATCTGTGCAAGTGAATGGTCTGAATTTTTTCCCCCAAGTTTCAGATGTTATTTTTATGACGGTTCTGTAAATCTGGAATGGCTCCATTGACATCGTCTTAGCATTCATTTGTTGACATTTGTTTCTTTCTATGCTAATAGTAGTATGGCCCTTTCTGATTATAGGCTCCATTTCACAGTAATACCAAGAGCAGATTCATTATTATTCGCACTGTAGTAGAGGCTGGAAACCAGAATCATGACCTTCTGTGCTTAGTGCTCTATCAATGTATATAGAGGCATTTACTTCCTTACTTCTTGAAATCTAATTTAGCAGAAAATGAAGCAAATGAATGAGAATGTTCAGAGGACAAAGGTAATGAGTAGGTGTAGCAGTAGTCAAGATAGCTGTTGTGCAACCTGATTGTTTTCTCACAATACTAATATACGTATATAAATGTAAACCATATCGACTCCCTTCACCCAGTACAGTCTTTCAGTTTACCTGAAATCGTATTAGGTATGAGATCGGAAAAGTGTTCTAAATAGAGGAATGAATAAACTCAAGCAGGAGAATTCCATCCGGTGAACACTCTTGCATGCAAAGATGGCACATCCATGCAACGTCACTGTGCACGTACCAGTCTGTCACCTTCTGCAAAGTTTCTTCCACAGGTTGGAAGATTGTCCCCCAAACATTTTCTATCATTGATACTTTGTGAAATAAAGTCGTTGGTATTTGGAGAAGAACAGAAGTGATGGGAGAATCAGAGTTTTTGGAGTTTGGATTTTTGCTGTTGTGTGGTTTAAAGATGAATTCCAAAGCACCTCAGCTATGTGTAAAAATAATAATACCCACTTTGTCCTTGTTCATGTCCCATGTTATCTGTGCATTCCATCATTCCAGCTGTTCACACTGAATTTGGGCAGAAACATTTGCTTCTCAAAAAGATTGTTTATACTGAAAGCATTTTCTACCTTACTGTAAGTCTGAATAGCAATGGTAAACTATATTGACAAAATATAAATGCGTAACAGCTGTCTCAAAGTTAGCACAAACTATAGGAGTTCTGCTTTGAGTGTTTATAGTGCATCCTGAAATCTCAAGTAAGGCTCCTCTGGCTGTAAGTGTCCTTTTAATTTACACAGATGTTTCTTCATCATCTATTCTTTTCAGGCTCTTGGAATGATCAACAATTTAGTCTAATTGTGCTGGATGTTTGGGTTGTAAGGCTGTTTATTTTGTCTGTATGTCTGGAATATTCACTCTTTCAAGGACTTGACTCGACTCCACAGACCGCACATGATTTAGAGAGGAATGGGTTGTGTGTTTGTTAAAGCCTTGAAGATGATGTTCCCAAGCTTGGTTTTAAGCACTGTTCTATTCCTGGCTCTGCCATGTGGCAGGTTGCTTCACCCATCTGCATGCCGTGTGTGTCAAATGGTAGTGATGGTAATAATTACCTGTTAGTATAATGGCTTGAGATCTATGGATAAGAAAGGGCTATTATTCTGCTCATAGAGAATAATTGCCCTTTTCTGGAGACTAAGATGCCTGTAGTCAATTCCCATATTACTATGTCTTCTGGGTCTGATTTTCTTAAATAAAGACCAAATTTGGCAAAATAATGAACTGAGCATGCTTTGCCAAGCTATGATAATCTTTGTCGCTGAACAAATAATGTATGATGCAGATAGTAAAATGCTCAAGTTCCTCCATTGAGCACTTAAAACATGGGTTTCAGAGTTCAAGTTCACGGTGGCAGATCTTGCATGGGAAAGCTGTGAAGTCCTTTCTTGAAGACTGTTACAGGATGATTTTTCCTATTGTTTGATGAGTTTATACTGAGTTAACTCTCCACAGACAGGATTCATAGGACATTTTGCTTACTCTAATTGAATTTATTTTCCACCATTAATTTAGTTTGTTCTCATGCTAATAAATAAATTCTGTATACAATGCAAATACCAGAAGTTGTTGTGCTTACAGAGGACAGAGGTAAATATTTGACTTTTGTATTGTTCTTGAATCCTTTACTCATAGTACATGCGGGAGATTACTTTAGCATCTAGAATCTATGTATGTCTTTGCTGGAACAGCACTTGCAGAAGTTACATACCAAATCATCCAGTACAAACCCCCCAGTTTTTGTGTTAGCCTTGACTTCACGCTGTTACATTTGAGGGAGACTCTTTCAAGTGCATTAGCTGCAGTTTCTCAGTTGAGTTTGTATTGCTTGATAATAAAAGGTGGGGTTTATTGTGGTTTGTTTTTTAAAAAAAATAAACCCTACATTATTAGCAGTATGGTTTTTGTTTCATAATGAACATATTGATTGCAAGTAAACATTTATGATAGCTCCCAAGTCTGACAAAGCAACCAACTGGGGGGGGCGGGGTGGCTGTCCTTGGAGAATTCAGTCTGGCACACCTCAGTCCGTGAGGTAAGCTGCAGGAGATCCTCGCTGGTGCCTGTGATCCCTAATAAAAATGGACTTTGGTATATCCAAGGAAGGGAGAGTGAAGAGAAACTAAAAAAGCAATGGAGTAATTATTCCCTTTTTAACAAATCCTATGGATCTTTAATAGCTGTAGTCAAACAACCCTTCTTCACCTCCCTTGATCATGATAGATAATCAATTGTATAGGACAACTGATGTGTAATAAAATACCAGTTAGTGCAAGAAAACCCAATGCATGGAGAAGCAAAGAGCCTTTAATGACTATAAGACTATTATTTAATCCCAGTACATTCCTTGGAGAGTTCCTGAGTTTATAGAAGTGTCTCAGTCTACAATACATTAGGTTTGCGATTAATAGCTGGTTTTCACCGATTAAAAGTATTTACAAAGTGACTCAAGTATTGCTTTTTAACATAACTAGTCCATTTAGATGTGTGTGTGGCATCTTGTGTTTATAAATAAGGGTAGTGGTTTTACCATGGAGTTATTAGTGTCCGTAGTGTACACACAGTTGCATTGGTGGAGATGGGGCAGAGGTGAGCAAAATGTACCTTCTTTTTTTAGGAGTGCTGTCTTGAAATTCGCCCCTAGACACTATGACTTTATTCAGTAAAAGTGTTAGTTTTCCTTATTACCAAGAATAATAATTTGAAAGACTGCAGACCACCTGATATAGGCCATTTACTAAGTAACATTTGACATATATAAAGTTAGTGGGTTGGTTTGTCACTGAGTTTTTCCACGGTGAGCTGTGGGACTTTGGGAGCTTTTGGGAAGATTGCAGAACTGTGTGTGTGTTGGGTGCGCTTTCCACCTCAAAGCTGGTCAGCTGCTTACATGCTTTCCTAGTCGTTTTCAGTGTAAATGCATTACCTTGGTTTGTGTTTTATTTCTCACAGGTATGCAGACCAAATTTTCTTGGTCACATTGTGGTGGTGATTGATGGATCTGCAGGTTGCAGTTAGGTCTGATCACTGGAGCACAAGGAGAGTTGTATACTACGTATTTACTGTTGGGACTTGGGGCTCTCTGAGCCCATGTAAGCAGTGAACATTAAGAGCAATGTAATGATAACTTGACCTTTTCAAGAGGGACTAGGGCAGTCATGAAGCATTATTACTGCCGAATATTCCAAGTCATGCAGCATGGGACTGGGGGTAATGAATAATGAAAGCGTGTGTACGTGTTTCTGTGCAAGAATAGTAGCCAATAATAATAGTGTAAGCAATGCTTTTCGAGTATCTCCATGACACTCCACCCCCCAGAGGTTGTCAGTTGTAGATCTTGTGAACTGACAGCTGCTATTAGCTTTTCTCATTACATTAACTATTATATGAATTGATCAGGTTTTTAGGTAAAACTCCATTTGAACAAAAGCACTAAACCCTTTTGAAGACAACCTGTAAAAATGAGATTGCCTCTTTACTACTGTATTTTTTTGTTCTTTTCTGGGGGTGAAGAAGACAAGACACCACGTTACTGGAATACCACAGAGGGCCGTATTGCCTTCTTGAGCAGTTTCTCTAATTGTGTGTGCTGTCTGTGGCTACTGATATGTAACATTTTGGGAAACGAAATACTTAAAACCTGGCAGCTAAGCAGTAGATCTATGAAGGGGAATCTTGGATGAGATGCTTGTGGGAGGAAGAAATCAACCACCCTGCACCCTCCCCAGGCTCTGGGTAATTGGTGTAGTTGCAATTATGTCATAGAGTGTACATGTTGAGAAGAACATTCAGTGCCATGATGACTACAGTGGCGTTACTGGGTGTTTCTTAATCTCTTCTTGCATGGATAGATCAAAACTTTTATGGTTGAGGCACGTGCCTTTTGTTTCAATGGGCCTTTTAGAGCAGACAGTTACTATGGAAAAGGAAATAATGGAATACTATAATTGGGGTTTTTGTCTCCCACTGCAGATAACTTATATTTGTAAATTGTGGTTTGGTCATGAAGTTTTCACAGCTACTTCCCTAGGGGGTGCACATGCTCCCGAACAAGCTGCATGGGATTTCTCCCAGTCAAATGTGCAGTAACCTGCAGGGTGAGCAAGGATCCGGATGCATTTTGATGTCTGAGTGAGGACTAGTTAGTATTGTACATCCTTGAAACCTTTCATTCCCTATTCTGTTTTATTTGGCTTTTCTTCTAAAACTGTGAGCAGTAGCACGTCCTACCCTTTCTCAGCTTTCCAAAAGTTCCTTGAGTTCCCTTTTCTTCTTAATTTACCTAATGTTCTCTTCCTTCTTTCCTTCCTCGCCCCACCCCAGTTTTGATCCCTCCTTAGCCTATTTCATCATAATTAAACTATAATGTATAATTCATCATTCTATGCCAAACCATGAATCTTTTGCATGGGGGGGAAGAGGGGGTGGGGAGAGAGAGAGAAATTTGAACAAATAAAAGGTTTTATTTTGCATGGAAACTTGGCAGCCTTTCATGTGCCAGCTTCCAGACACAACTAATACTGGGCTTATTTTGCACAGGGGGGTGATTTAAAGAAATATACCTCTTGCTAGAAATACTAGGAACTTACTTTCTTCTTGTTAATCCTTTTCTTTTACCACCTTCAAAATTGTGTATTTTGCAACAAATTACTTTTGCTAACATTCCTCATGTATGTCTTTAAGGATAATAGCCAGTGGAAATAGCTCTTTCCTGTTGCTCTTTTTTCTGTGTGTGCAAATAGTGATAGTGCTTTGCAATTCTATCTATGGATCTCGGAACACTTTGCAAGTATGTGTTAATGACAGACTCCTGATGGGTGGTCTTAAAATGTTACAGTGTTACTGCAATGAACAGAAAAATAATGGTAAGCCATCCAGTACATGACTCTCCTTCTTAAGCCCTGTTCACAGTACAGACTTCAACTGTGATTGTGTACTACCCAGAAGTTGTCCTCTTTTGGTGAATAGCTGCTTAAGGCAGAAATGTTAGTCCTGTCACAGTTGGATGTGGTACATCTGTATATACTCTACAGCCTGTCAGTAATAGCATTCCATGAAAATGTGGCCAGCTGTCCTAAAGTGTAGTAATATCAGATCTCAGGAGGAATAGTATTTTAAAATACATAATGTTACTTTCCTGATTCTTAAGGTGCTGTAGTATAAAATACAACATATTGTGGTTTCAGATCTGTCTGTTTTCCTCTGTTGGTCTCCCGTAACTCTGAAATGGCTTGGTTTAAAAATGTTTTGCAGGCCCCTTAATGTGTTTCATTTCATTGAAGGTGGGAAAATGTCCAGCCAGTGATTGATGCTTTTTTGGAACTTGTTCAGACATTTTACTTAGCTGGGATGGAGAGGGTTCTTCTATTTGAATCTGATCCAGCATTCCCTGTGCTGCACAGCTCCTGCTGGCTTCTTACTGACTTTTTGCTCTTAAATTTATAAAGAAAAGAGAGAGAGAAAAAGCAGCAAAAAGTACAGCAGACCTGAAATATTTTGGTTGATTCTGTGTTGAAGCTGAAAACTAAGACTTCAGAACAGGTAGGTTTCCACTTTCTCTCTTTTTCCCACTGTCTTGTTGCACGGCCTGGATTCCTGTGTGTAGCCTGGGGTTTTCTTCTGCAGTGCAAGGCTGGCTGATCAGGTGATTTAAATATGAACAGTGTTAGTGGACAGTTCCTTCTATGAAGTTCTCAGCGCCAGTGAGAAAATTTCCCAAGTTAAGGATTTCCAGGGACCCTGTTAAGCCCTATTCTGAAGCTTGTGTTAAATGCTAAGCATGAATTGGGACCTCATTCCAGGAAAAAGAGATGTAAGCATCCCTGAGGGAGTTTGGGACAGGTGTGTCCCAGAAGCAGCGGATTTTCAACAGCGTAGCAAAAATGACAGCAAAACTCCTCCTGATATCTTTGCAGAATGGGGTTTGGAAAAATGACTTAGAATGCAGGCCTGGTTGCATCCTTAATGCTGGAGCAGCTTTCAAGCAGCTCTATAATTTGGAATGTGAGTGACGTCAGTTCTTCTGGCCATCTGGTTAGAAAATCTAGTTGTAACTGAAAATATCCAGCCCTTTTTTCTCCATTGCTAGGTGGTGACTACACACTTATGTAATTTAACAGCTCAAATTCTTTTCCATTCTGGTGATCTCTTCACGAAGTCGTAACAGAGTGGATGCTACTGAAAGGATATCATCAACCTATTCAACATTAGCAATTTGTCAGCTAAAGGGTAACCGCTTCAGAGGGAAGTACAAGGCTGGGGGTTAGAAGATGCGGTTCTGTTTGTTCTGGTACTAGTTTGGTATGTGACCTTGGACAAGTACGTTCCCATTTTTCTACCTCAGTTTCCCCCACTTATTAAATAGTGATAATGACACTTCCTATCTTACAGGCATTGTTAGGATCTAATGAGTCATGCTATGAAACACTTAGAAAGGCAGCAAGGTATTGTTATAATTACTGCCTGCAGTGTTCTGCTCATTCCCTGCTTTTTTTTTTCCTTTTTTTTTTCTGCTCGGCACATCCAAACATCCCATTTTAATGCTGTTCTTTAAATACTTATAGAGCCTCACTGCTCCTTCTGCAGAGGTTGTAGACTGGATTATAAAATTGTATTGGTGAAAAATATGCATGAAAATGCACTCTCTGGTAGCGTATGAAAAATAAAGGGATGCAAAACTGTCAGCCATTTTGTAAAAGCTTTTTTAATGGCAAAACTCAGAAGAGCCCAAGAACAGGTAGTAAACTAAGAAGCTGTAAACATAGCCATACAAACTTAATATTCATATAGCACATTGCTTTTTGATTTACTCAGATTCCCTGTAAATAAATTTTCCAAGCAGGATAGCCACAACACCCTGTGTTTCATTTTTGTGTTTAGTGTTTCCTCTAATTCTTGATGGAAAAGTTAAATCTTTTTGTAGTATTGATCCTTAGTGCCAGCAGAGTCCTGAACCAAGCATCCCTTTAGTTCCCCCACTACACCAGCTCAGCCCAGTCATCTGGCTGAAATGCCAGATGTTGTTAGTGACCCTGAAAAGAGAACTGATATCACTAGGGAAATGTATAATAGAAAATTTGCTAGGGAGGAGCTGAAGTTTTAGGATCTAGGAAAAAAAAAAAGAGTTTTTGCATATTCTTTTCAGATTCTCAGGTCATGGATATTAAAATTTAACTTGGAACAGAAAGAACTGCTCTGTTTTATTATCCCAAAGGAGTGTGTGAAGGGGACAGAATTAAAAAATTGTAAATAAAATAGAAAACAATTTGCTCAATGGAAGTAAGAAATTATCACATTGTTCTGCCCCCTCCCCTTTTTTTAAAGCAAACCAACACTTTGTATTGAGGTAGAGGGATTTAGAAATGAAGAATGGTATGTAAAATCAGTCAGCAGATCTAATCAGTCAGCAGATCTACTAAAGGATAATAACAGGCACACAAACACATCACTGCAGGTAGGCTGGGATTTGAACTTGCCATACACCCGCTACTTTGATAAAAGACTTTTAGCTTCTGTAAATACATGGTAGCTCACCCATTAGTGGGGAGGGGAAAGGAAAGCTCTATCACTGAATGGAAAGCTACCCAGGGTTTCCTCTGGCTTTACAGGACTATCTGGCTGTTGCTGTAGAGAAGCTCAAGCACTGTGTATTTGCTCCCTGACATACTTGCTTATATGCCACCACTCCTGTGCTCTTAAGAAATAAATTAGAAGGATCAGTCGTCAGTGAATAAATAACAAAGAGAAAAACTCCCACTCTTAAGGAAGGTTGTCATAGGCAGGAAATATCCTCATTTGTATAATATCAAAAACATTCACTATACAATAATTCTTTTTTTTTTTTTCTTCCCTGAAAGCTTTTCCACCTGTCATGCATAGATGAAAACTTTAAATGACCGTTCAGCTGGCCACAGCACCCACTACTGTGGAACAATAAATCTTTGTATCGCATCTCTTGTTATAATGCACCATTTTTGTACATTAATACTGAGTTGGAGCTCTAGAGCTTACATTTATTTTCCTAAAGCACTAGAAAGAATGATTTCATATTAGGGGGAAAAAAAGGAGTGGGAATTACTCAGTGGTTAGGTTTAATTGTTCTGAATCCTTACAGTGTTTCATGAGAAAATGTACTGAAGAGATGTGCAGTGTAGTGGGAAATGTGATGGAAAGGTATAATTTGACCACCTACCACTAGCAGCTGAAAAGTAATTCTAAGGGCTGCACGCCTATCAGAATTAATCACTATTTCATTATTGAAAATACCTTCTTTTTCACTGCTGCAATCCTTCATGATGGGCTCTAGGCATCAGAAGGTGTTTGCCTGAGGTAAATAGGAGCTACAGTCCAGCTCTGCCTGTGAGGTGCACCTTTTGTTTGGTGCAATTTTGGAGTCTTTTCTGTGAAAATTGCCTTGGTAGAAGAATGGGAAGAGGCCTGGAAGGGCAGGCCCCCCCATCACAGAACAGCATCTCATCTCTAGACAGTTTATGGCCCCCCTGTCTAGTCATTTACCTCCAACTGAACTCTGGCGATGGACGTGGCCAAGTGTTTCATTTGGACAAGAAAAAAAGAGCATTATTGAAAGGGACTGACCTTTCCATCACCCTGTTCTGTCGTCATGGTGCTTTTATAGCATTTCTCTCGACCAACCCCTTCCCTTTTCTAAACCACAATAATTCCCCTCCTCCTCTCAGTCCATCCTCCCAGGAGACTTGGTGGTTTCTCTTTGTTTTCACAGACACCTGCACTGCTGCAGTCCTCCCCTAAAATCCCGTGAGCTTCTGGCAGAAGCTAAAATAATCAGCTTTGGTCCATCAGCAAAGCTTGGAGACACTGGGTTTCCCTCTCTTCTGGGTGCACGTGCAGTGCCTTGCTGAGCAGGCTGAGGAGAGGGACCAAGACCAAATGAGCCTTGGAAATTGATTTCCTCTTTTGCTCCGAGAAGAGTAGCTGAGGGTATTTTGCATGGCACTTGTGCTACTGGAGCATTTGTTTTATAGATAGAGTGGCTTTTAGTTTATCGAGCAGGGAGTCTAGTGCCTTTCCTCCGATCTAAAATCCATTTTGGTGTAGTGGGAAATAATCCTGTTGAGCCCAGCAGTCTTTTTCAGAATTGACTGTTAACTCTATTAAGGCACAAGGCTGTCAGCACTGATGTAATAATTCAGGCAGAGCAGATCTATTCTGGACACCTGTCTGTAGGTAAGCAATGGATAGAGGATGCGTGGCCGTGGTAAATGTGTTTATTCTGAGTGAAATATCAAGGCTGAAAATGAGATTACTTATTTTCCTTAAGCACGTAGTAAATGTATTTTTGTCAGTGCAGAGGTAACAGTGCAGGGGTATTTATTATATCTCATTTTTATTTTCTGTACAAAAATTCCTGGGCAATCCAGAAGTTGAATAGCTTTTGTTTAAAATTATGGATTTACAAAGTATTTGGAAAAAGTGGTGTGTTTCTATGAATTTGTATTGATATGCACAAAGGACACAAACTGTGCAAAGTAGCACATTAGCCATTTTCTGGGGAAATCGAGGTGCATTGGGCATGGTGATCTTCATTAAAGAGTTTTGGTTGTTATTGGATTCCAGGGATTATTCTATATTCTGCGTGCAACAATTTTACCTGTGCTGCTTCAGTATATTTTGCATGTTTGGGACCTTTTGTACGTATTTGTTCTGACTGTTAGGGTCACCCAGACTGTACGTACTGTACCTCCCGAGTTTCACACAGACCCAACAGGAATGCGTGCGTAATTCCAGGTGATCCTTTGTATTGTTCTTATCGTTGTGCATTCAGTGTTTACAATACTGGAAAACACTGCGAGCACAACTTTTGGAGGCCTAGTCTCCTAGATGCAACCCCTTTCTCAGTTGCACTGACTCTTCCTACATACCTGACACTAACAATGTCCATTCTGAGCAAGCAGGGTGGTGGCAGAGCTCAGGATTCAACCTCCACGTAACTTCGCTATGACTGAGTGGTGCTATTAGCACTGTGGAACTTCCCTGTTGGAATCTCACTTGAATTTAGGGTGGAATCGAAACTTTACAGTTCACACAGGATTCAAGTCAAGACACAGGCTCAGAGTGGTGGATGTTTAGATACTGATCAAATATTTCTGCCTAAAAACCTGGCATACTTGTGGTAAAGTAAAAAGTGCAATGAAAGCATCATGCTTGTGCATTCCTTAAACAAAGATTCATCTTTGCATGCTTGGAGATGTAAAAACTGGATTTTGCTCAAACTTCTGATGAACATTAAAATTCAGTAGTTATACAGTGGATTTGGGCTGGGATCCTCAAGTGACAGTTATGTACAGAGCCTGTTTGTCCATTTGAAACATTTTTATTTAAGATCAAGTCCAACGCTAGAATCATAAGAAAGGGTTAATTGTGTTCAGTCGCTCTAGTGAAACCTTGACTGGTAAGACAGCTACGTCCTTGCTCAGGTTGTGTGTCTGCTATTTTTATTTTGCACCTCTGCAAATTTTAATCTTTGTAGTAATCATACTTACTAGGCATGAGGCTTGAATGTAAGCCAATAAAAAGAAGAAAGAAGACAAACTGCTGCCAGGTTATTCTACCAGCCATGTAGCTGGCTTATTGATGAACCATGGGCTGCAAGCCAAGTTTTCCCAGCCTCGGAAAGATCCGGGGTGAGCGGAGGGAATAGAAGAGGGGTGGTGCTTGCACTGTGCGGGAAAGAGCCAGACAGAAAAATTGATTGTTACTTTAATGTGATCTGACATAAGAGAAAGTGGAAGTAGAGGACAGAGGAAAACTGCAATCTCAGCACTGCATTAGAAGCACTGTGACTTTATGGAATATATTGGTGTCCCCTTTCTCTCCCAGAGATGAATTAGTAGAATCCTTCTTAGCAAAAAAGAAAACAAGGGAGTGAGTATGTGTAGTTCAATTCAGTTGTACAGTGTTGTCCTGCTAGGACCATATGGACAAAGGTGACATTAGTCAGACTGTTGACAATTCCTGCAGAATTATAACGTTCCCTTAATAGTGCTGTAAATAAACCCATTGGAATGGGTAAAATCACAGCTAGAGCAGGTAAACATGATTCAGGCATGCACTTGGAGTGGGTAAAAACCTTCAAAACTGTGTAATGTGTATGACAGTTAAGGCCTTTTACACAAGGATAATTTATTCGTGATCTGCATTTTGGGTGCAATTTCAGGCATTTACAGGTAAAACGTCTTTGGCAACAGGAGGGAGTTGTCTTTCACTATCTGATTACTCAAGGGTTTTCTGTATATTGGGGGAAATGTACATCAGTTTCTTTGCTGTTCTGAACCAGAAAAGTATTTTTGTCCTTCTGAAAAAGGTAATCATTAAGAGAGCCATTCATTAAAATAATACTTTAGCGTCATTGTTTCATGTGGAGGAGAAAACACCACAAAAATAAATTTGACTTATGCATGAGGCATAAAAGTGTTGTCTAAGATGTTAACAAATCTTGGTCAGCTGATGTGAGTGAGCTGGGAGAAAAGATGCTTGAACATTGCCCCTTTACACAGGGACCAGTCTCATAGAGGATTTCGACCAGATTTTCGAGGATATTTAGACGCTTATTTCTCTCTGTGGACGTCTCGTCCATGAACCTGAATAAACGTAGGAAAGTTACTGGTTGCCTACAGTGTAGGCGTCTTAAGTCTCTGCTAACTGATAGATTATCTGATATGTTTTAAAGCATCTACTTTAGGACAAATTGCAGTCTAAAAGTGCGTTTTTGTTGACTGCAAGGGAATCTAGACACCTATCTCAAAGGTAGACAACTCCATTGTAAACATCTAAAAGCAGATGATACGATTTTAAATAGCCATATTCTGCACATAGGTACTCAGGTTAGAACTTGGCACATAAACTTACTGTTTGGGAACATAGTGAAAAGATTTGTCATACTGGATCAGGCTACAGATATGTTTGGTACAGCATCTTATGGTGAGATGTGTCAGGAAAAGGAGCAAAAAAAGAGCAACTCTTGTGGAATGTCCAGTTTTGGAAAACATTATTGTAGCCTGACTTAAATCTTCTTAATTAAACTGCATGCTCTTGTTCAGAATGGTAAACTGAGACATTTGGAAGTTGCAGAAAAAGGTTTGGAAGCTGAATGCTCAACATGTAGAAGACAAAACTCATGAGCTCCATCTTGAATTGTTTCCCAGCTGGAATTAATGGTGCTTAACCTTATTAAAGAATTAGGAAAATTAGATTCTTTGGGTTTTGTTTTTTATGAAAACATTAGTCTCATTTCTCTAGTGCCTTTTATTTGAAAATCTCAAACTCCTTTAGAAATTCTGATATTGTTTACAGTAATGTAGTTTCATTAAACGTATGCGTTATTTGAGTTACCTAAAGCCATTCAAATAACATCAGTAGCAGAGCCAGGAATAAAATACAGTAATCCTGACCTTCAGGCCTTTGTAACTATCACTCTTGCCCTAAAGCAAATAAAGAGATCATTCTCTGAATGTCAGAAGGGGGAGGAGGGGGGTATTTTCTTCTGTTTTAATATTTTTTCTGTGAAAACAAGAAACAGTTACTGGAAATATCCACGAGAAGGGCATGTGCCCTTCATGTTAGCTCGAGTGAGATGAAAGTAGTGAGAACCAGTGGATTTTGCACAAAACCTAGGTCTTTGACCCTAGATTTAAAAAACAATTGTGCCTCGTTTGATTCAGTGGATGTTAAAATTAGGCTATTGGCATTTATTTATTCAGTGTCCCTACTCACTCTTAGCAATGCTCGAAGACCACTTCATCACCCCGTGGTAGGAATTTTGGTTTTAGACTGATAGGCAAACTAAAGAAAATGACAATAAAAAGAGTGATGAGGTTTTGGAGTTTGGGATTTTTGTCCAGCTTTAATATTAATGATAATTAAAAGGGGGAAGAAAGAACACATTAACATGAATGCTTTCCCACCCATCTGAAAGCTACCCCAACTTGCTTTCCACATGGGTCCTGTTAGTTCTACAATGACTACTGCTAACAGCGCATGATTTTAGTATCTAATCCTATTAGTCATGACCCAAATCAGCTTTAAAATGGTTAAACGTATAGAAGAGGAGTAGGAGTAGAGTGTCAAGAATAGCTTGGAAGAAGATGTTATCCCACATACCAAGGAGTTGGTATCTCAAAGGTGTCACAGTGATGGAAGTGAGGAGAGGACTAAACTGCCAAGCAGGCTTACCAAATAAATATTGACTGCCAGTGGAACATGCACTAATCCATTAATTGAAAATATCTCTTGGTACTCTGATGCAGAGCTTCCATGAAGTTCAGGAGAAGTGGTTCTTGTTCTACATCTTTGAAAATAATACCCATCAGAACTGCCAGTGATTTCTTGTGTTTAGAGAATAGGATCAGGAGCCAGAATCCAGCAGCCTTCATCCTTAGCTCTGGCATTCGCTGGAGTGAGTCACTTGGCCTGTTTTTGTTGTGCAGTATGAAGATGGGAACAGAGCTCATGCATTTGATGGCACAGCTTGTTGGCTCTTCATACGGGTCATGATTGAAGTTGCTGTAAAATTAGGCCTAATTTCTGAAATTAATTGTCACTAAAAAAGCATTTTTGGCCTTAATGTTTGGTTTGCTCTGTGTAGAGCTGTGGAAATGCTGCTCCATTTACATTTTTTATACTCTTGTTTCTCACCACTCTGAACATGCTATCATGCTGTCTTTGGATGGATGAAAAGAACCACAGACCTACAAAGTAGCAAGTGGAAAACTGTAGGAAAGAATGTCAAGAGCACTGACAGGGTCTGAGGTAGCTGTGCTGGAAATTTACAGTGTATGTGTTGGAGTAAAGTGAGTGTCAGAAAACCCACCTTCAAGGATGTCTTGATGGTGTTAATGCATGCACATTAAGTGCAGCCCTTAATTCATTTGCATATCTTAGTTTCTTGGTACTTACCAATAGCTTTGCGCCCTATCTAGAGGGAAGGTTACCCAGAAGGTAGCAAATTTTCAAGGTATTTTAGAAGCATAAGTTTGCCAGATAAGTATGGCTTCACTTCTGATTTTAAAGGGGAATGGGGGAGGGCTTAATGTTGCAGCTATCCCTTTAAGGATTGTGGTTATAGTCTATGTTTTAATCGCTACTTTGATCTGATTAAATCCTCAGCCACAGAGAAATCAGCTTAGAGAAACATGTCTCCTGTTGAACCTGAGAGCAACAGCAGTTCAGAAAACCAAGCCAAGCCAAATACCATTAGGGGGGAAAAAAAAAAAAAAAAAGCAAGCTTTAGCTCTCATGAATAGTATGGTGATGTTGTAAATCACATAGCACTGCTTTACAACAGGATATTTCAAGTCTACTGATGGTGGATATCCAAAATGAAAATCACCTAGCTATACTGTGGTTTCATCTCCTGTGCAAACACATTGAACCTGTCCCAGACATAAAATGAAACCACCTGGATTTTGTTGGGTTTTTATTCTTGTGCCTTCTGCCTCTTAATACAGTGTCAGGAGTCAGGTATGTGTAGGATGGAGAAAGGGGAGGAGTTATCACGCTTTGCCTGGGAGTTGGGGATCAAGTGAAGTTTTAATCTTCTTTCAGTCTGTCTGCTTTCTTTTTACACTCAATCTCTTTTCAAGATGTTACTCAAATCCATACATGGGTCTCTTTACCAAGATCATAATGCAAGAAGTAGCCCATTAAAGAATTCTGATGGCACCCAACAAAAATCGTTAATCTGTGGATCCATATTAAAGCTGTATGGAGAAAAAAAAATAAGGGGGGGAACCCCACTTATTTAAAACGAGAAATATTTTTTTCTCTGATCTTAGATTTACCCTAATATTACTTGCAGTGTAGCTTTCAGCAGGCTCTGTGTTCATCCTTACTACTATAGCCAAGGAACATCTACCACTGACTGCTAATGCTAAATTAAAGTTACTACTTTTTTTTAACGTTGTTTTACCTGATCTCTTGAGTCAGCAGGACTACAACAGTTTCATCCTGGAGTGAAAATTGTTTCTCCCAAACTCACATGAAGTAGGGGTCAGGATATGTGAGTCTTGGTTACAAAAATTCTGCAAGAAAAGTCAAGTCTTTTCTGCCTGTGTCTTTATCTGAAGTTCTGAAGAAGCTATGTTTTGCAGCTAAGTCCTTGTTTACACTCTCACTTTAGCTCTACTAAGCCAGAACAGTTAGACCATACCATTATGTAAGGATTGCCATTTTAAAGCTATTCTGCAAATTAATCAGCTTCACAGCATTCCTGGGTGACATAAGCATTAGTTTGACCGGGGTTAAGTGATTTGGCTAAGGTCATGCAAGTCTGCAGTATGAGAGGCAGGACAAGGATTATGTTTTACCATGGTGTCCAAAATCTTAACAAACCCATTTTTGGCCATTTTTGGTCACTAAACATTGTGAACTGTTAACAGGCCCTGTTAGCCCTCAAGATGCTTCAAGCTCTGTTATACTGTACACAAACAGAACGAGTGTCTCCACTAACCTTTTCCCTTGTTTGTAAAGTTTCTCAGTGATGACTAGAGCAACAGCAGTATTCCTGCCTGCAGGCAAAGCAGTGATTTTGACAGGTTTGTTAGTTGTCGTGTCTCCTGCAGCATGGCATTAGCTTTGCTCTAGGAGAGAAACTCAACAGAGGAGAGGGAACTGAGAAGAACTAAATTTCAAGGAACTGTCTCTGTTTTGAGCTGAGTTATACTAGCCCTTGCTGAAGAACTTAAAGCCTCCAACTGTCTCCTTGGTCAGCTGAAGGTAATTGGAAGACGGGCATGCAAGTCAGATGCATGGGAGATGCAGGTGACGCTTTTTTTTTTATTTTTATAATGAAGCTGCAGGGGAGAAAAGGCATGTACAAAACCAAACCCAGATCTGCCTAGAATATAGCCAGCCAGCTATTCTGGGAAGGCAACAGCTAACAAAAGATATGAGAAAGGCAAGAAGACAGAGGGCCCCAACCTATTGTTTCCCCTCTTCATTCCAAATAATCATGACTCCCATGACCTCCTGGCTTGTTCCCTCCAATGAGGATTTCAGGACAGCTGCTACCCTGAACAGCTGAGCCAGGCATTATTTGCCTGGTTTCCCGCAGTTCCTTCCTCCCACTTCAGCAGCAGCAGTTGAAACGATCAACTTATCTCCCACAAAATTGATCTGTATTTCTTAATAAAGGTTTGGGATTCTATTTGGTATTTCAGATAATTTTGCCTTCCCTCCTGAAATTTGCTGCTTTGCCTCCATTCCCTGTTCCATTTGCAGAGTTTTGTTTCTGTACAGTAATGGCTCAGCCTGTTTCTTATGGAAGTTGACTAAAACTTGGCCTTGTTGAGAACAGGATTGCAAGTTTGTCGGAGAGAGTTTAGCAGAGGTGGTGAATTTGCACCATAGTTCAGTTCTTTTCGCTCTTAAGCAGAAGTCTTGGTATTGTGGTTGGGAGAACCTGCCCAAATTTCTTGGAAAATAATCCTCAAGCTGCATGTATGGGAGAGCTTAGATGACTGCGAAGGATTTTTGCCTTAATGTGTTCGAGGCCTTCGAAGCTTTTGGCTGTTGCACTAGGTAAGTTTAGTTTTATATCTACCTAAAGGTGATGATTTTTGTTCCCATTGTTGGCTGGCAAGATTCTCCTTGAGATGAACTTTTCTTTTTCTCAGCCTCAGTAGTGTTTCGTTAGGTGAAATGTCAACTTCCCTGTGATTCACGCTTTCTAAGCTAAATTTACACCAAGACAGTATGGTGCATTTTTACCAGCAGGCTGTTATTTTTTTCCTTGGGGAGACAAAAATCTACCCTCTCTGGAGTCATCCCTCCACCAAAGCCATCTTGTCCACTTTTGCTTGATTTCCATATGGTACGTTACCTTCTCGAGCCTCCTTCTGCCAGGCTGGGGCCTTGCACAGAGAGAGGAATGATTTTTCAGCCAGCCAGCTACACACCTTGTCTGGCTGGGATAGCAACCAGTGCAATACTTCATTGCTCTAGTTCCAGTGCAGGTCTTGGGCTTCAGCTAACATAGGTATATTCCATTAAACCTTCAAGTTAACCTGAGTTTTTTTATGTCCAGTCTCAGAAAAATGGAACAGAGAGATCCCTAATATGAGACAGGTAAAGATTCAGGGATTACAGCTGGTGACCTATAGTCTCATGGTTAAGCAGGGAATAAAATAAATAAAAAGCATTAGTTGGAACATCTCTTCACCCCTAATGCCACCTTGTAACAGTAACATCTGAACCATGACTGTGTTTATCCAGGCTCTCCATTTTATGTTGGGCTGCACAGGTGAATGGGTGGTTAGTCTAATTTCGGATTTTTCTTTCATGTTTGAGTTGTGCATTTTTTTCTTTTGGCATTTCAGTGCAACAAGACACTTGAGTGTATGGTGGTTTGCAAATATGTGAAGTCCTTACACGAGTTTATTCTCACAGTTTCGTGTTTCTTTTATATATCCTTTAAACCATGTAAAGCTCTGGCAATGTAAGATTGGTTAAATTATTCTTATGAGGAACTTCAAAGATCAAAGCAAACTGTAGGACTGCCTGTTTTCCAGTACTGGAGGACTCCGTTGTTTGATTCTTCGTATCAGCTGTGACTGTGCTGGCACAATGAGTGATACTGGGATAGATTGTTTGCTTGGGTTTTCATTATTAAGTTTGTTACCTGCTGCATTTAAGTCAGATCCATGAAGGTTACACAGCAAGTAGTTGTTTATGGACTCGCTTCCTTTGGGGTGGTGGGGATGTTAATGGCAACATTGGAGAGAGAGAGAATAAAGAAAATTGTCTTCCAGAGCTGCAGAAGAGAAGGAATTTCTCTTTGCAAGAAGCAAAATGGGTTTGGTGCTTTTTGGAAGGTGTCAGGCCATTTTTCCATGCAGTTGTCTTCCTGGTCTTTGTCCTTGCCTCTGTAGTAACAATAAATGTGTATGCAGCAAGTGCAGGCTGGTATATGTGGTGCACATACATACTGAATTGTCCAGGAATACGGAATAGTAGTGCAAAGCCCAGCAGCACAGGACCTGGTGCCCAAATCTGTCCTCTTGAAAATGACTGGTAGCTCTCTTCTTCCTTCCTTCCTTCCTTTCAGAAGCAAGGGAGCATGTGCCTCAATGCAGATGTTCAACATTTCTCATGCCACCCCACAGATCTAAGCCCTTCATCTATGTTATCACAATTTCCTGTACAGGACTCAGCCTATGGTTATTAAGTTCCCTTCTGTGCATGATCCACCCTCCCTTCAGCTTCTGTCAGACAGAGATTTCCTATCCCTGTTCTAGATGGATAGGCACCATCTCTTTCTCTGATTTTTTTTTTTCTTTTTTTTTAAGTTTGTTGCATACTGGATGCATGAAAACAGCATTGAAATGCAGACCCCGTCAAACTATTTGTGTTCCTGAGCAGTGACATTCCCTTCGCACAGGTCTGATCTTGCTCCTTCTGCTCAGACTGATGTTATGGTGTTTGCTTTCATGGAGTGAGGGCTTGATTCAGTCTTTTCCTTGACCCAGGACTTTTCGGTCAGGCATTTATTGCTAATTTATACCACAGCTTTGGCAAAAATACAGCACAGTTCTACTCTGCCCAGCATATGGAAGACCACAAACCTATGCTTATGTAAAGGTTTTGCTTGCTTCGTTTTGGCTAGGCTGCTCAGGGTGATTTTTAACATAACAGTACTTCTTGAAGTCTTGTGTGTTTCAGTCGCTGCATTATAGGCTCTGTTAGAAAAGTTCAACTCACTTTGAGGCTTCAAAGTTTCAAGCAAAAGAAGAAAATAAAATATGAGACTTTGAAGCCATCGTGATACCAGGGCTGAATTTCGATTCTGTGTTGATTCCGTGATGCGTTTGGTGCAGTGTCAGTGTTGTGATAGCATAATTCCATCAGAAGAAAGGAAGGCAGACTTAGGACTGTTACATCGGAGATCTTGCTTACTTTGCAGTTTGTAAGTCAGTTGTGTTGACAGTAAGAAGAAAAAAAATCCATCCCATGGTTTAAGAAAAGGAAAGTGGGGGAAGGGAAGTTGGCGTTTATAGCTCCAAACTTTCTCTCAACTCCTTTCTTTGTATTTCTGATCTCAGGCTGCAGTCCAGGCTCCATGGTGGTTTGTAATTAAACCCAAATTTTGAAGGTTCTGTGGAGTTCTCGTTGCCTACCAGGTCAAGCTGAATCTGGTTTCTATCATGGAATATTTCAGTTCAGTTACCCCTTGAGGAAGTATGGGAACAGACAGTCCATTCATATTGAACAGATGACCGAGGCTTAAAAAAAACCTTTTTGTCTATTAAGCTTATGGCTAAGATATTATGAAAACGGCTTAATAATGTGCCCTAACATTTATACCACACTATTTTCTTACTTTAATTTTCCAGGCAATTAAAAATAATTGAAAGTTACTGCCAAACCCCCTGAAGATATACTTTTTCTTTCAAATAAGCTTATTTTCATACTTGTGAGGTCACCAGATATTTATTTGACCATCTTTATAGGGGTCAGGCACGTTACACACACAGAATGGGGATGTGGAATAGAACTCACATTGTAACAAGAAAGTGAGAAGTAAGAGCAAAAAACCAGTATGTGTCGTGCCCGGTGGGTGTTCATATTTATGATTTAGGCACGACAAACATAACTCATTATATTTATACCAACTGAGGCCTAAATTCTGCAATTCACTTAAATACTAAAAGTTAAATCTCTGTTTAAAGCCTATTAATTTTGAATAGATGTAAACAAAAGTTTGAATGCTTTGTCAGATATGAAGGATGAATTGGGGCCAGCAAATACCTCAGGGGGGTTACTCAAGTGAGTACGGTCCAGTCCTGGGTGGCAGTTGGCTCCAGTGGGCCCTTTTGGGGTGCTGTGGGCATTCCTGCATCCCCAGGAGTCTCTGTGGCAGTGAGGAGAAATGCAGCGGGGGGAGAAAAGCAGGAATTATATTGGTAGATAGAGACTGCATATAGTCAAACCTCTCTAATCTTCTCTCCTATTAATAGAGTTGTAGCAGACACGACCCATGTGGCTGCACAGTCACGCTGCACTGTAATATTGCCTAGCCAGTTCTCCCCCTAAAGGCTTAAAATCTATCACGTTATACAAGAACCAAAAGCGGTCTTGTAGTGTCCCAGATTTCCCCCTCCTGTCCAGCCTATTCCCCTTCCGGTTTTCCCTTCGAATTATCTTTTGCTGCCTCATTTGATGTTACACAAAATAGTTTTTTTGAAATGTGTTGTGTATCTCTCTCTATACCTATTCACATACATTTTGTGGGCACTTCCTCTTAGATCTCTTATCTGTAGTCAAAAGGTGAATTTATGCTGGGGAAAAAAAGAAAAAAGGGGTGGGCTTTTTGTCAAAAATTTATCTATTGAATGAGACAATTTGCTAAAGAAGGCCACTTTAGTATTAGTGTTCATGTTGATCATCCCAGTGTAGGGGTAATATTTTGCTCAGTTACTTTAATTTTTTTTGTAATTGTTGCAAATGTTTCTCTGTTCTCAATGTTGCCAGCCCTTTTGAAGGACAAAGGTCCTTGCTTCTACATGGTGAATGTCCTAGCTAAAATTAGTTCTATTTAGACAAGTCACTCACTGGAACAGAAAAGGTTCTTCCAAAGCAAACCCTTTTGACAGAGGAGGACTGATTTGCTGCATGGGTTTGTTGGAAAGAGTAAACTAAAGGGCCCTTTCCTCTCCTTCATTCCTCCTCCACCTCCCTCCCCTCTTAAACCACCCCCACCCCCCCTTAACTCAGCATCTGGTGGAAAGAGCATGTGATGCTTATTTCTAAAGGCAGCAAAATAAGCTTTGAAAGTCTAAGACTGTAATTGGTTGTCTGCCTTTATCCTTGGAGCTCTGGGGAGGTTTCAGAAGTAATAACTGTTACTTAAAGTAGATGAGCTTCTTGTGGCTTTCTTAGAATTGTAGAGCACGTTAGTTGTCGGGTGCTTAAGGAAGCATCTGCCTGTCTGTAGCTTTCAAAACATTTCGTAAGCAAAGAATTTAGGTTTTTCCTGTCTTCTATATATGGATGGTGAGAAGTTACTCCTCAAAAAGTGTGTTCTTACAGAAATGGCCTGCCTTGACTGAAAAGATACTAAGGAAAAGCAAGTTCCTTTTAATGATATTAAACTTGCTCAGTATCTTACTTAAAGCTATTGGCGCCTAAAATATCCTTAACTATATGGTTACTACTCTTCTCCTTCAGTCAAGAATGTTGTCATCTTTTGATAAAAAGACTCAGGGTGGTAGTTTCCACTAGAACGGGACAGATAACGGATGCCTTGCACCATTGTTTCACTGGGACTAGGGGTTTTCTGTTGCACTTCTAACCTTCACAGGATTTGTAACTGTTAATCCATGATCAGTGTATTGGCAGTATACTTTCACCAGTATATGTTTAAAGGAGTCGTGGGTTTAAAAACTGCATTGTCCATTGGTTAGAACAGAAAATTCAACCTCACTGGTGATGTGTTATACTCAGTCAGTGACTCTGTGAGTATATTTGAGCTAGTTGCAGTTGTTTCCCTGTGCCTTGTTGTACTTGGGCTTCAAGGCAAAGAGCCTGGCTCCCAGTCGTGTCATGAGACACGGAGACCATATCTTCCAGAATAGTCTCAAGGTTTCCTATAGTCATCTCAAGTAAATTAAATGCAAGTGAAAAATAAATGTACTACAGCCCTAGGGCAGTGCTGCCTTTCTGCAGCCTTGAGGACCCCAGTTGTTTCATAGAGTTTTTATTCTAGTGTATTGTTGATTACTGAAATGACCCTACAGCCAAACTAAATCTTCCAATAAAATGCATTTTCATTAAGTAGAAGGGTGGGGGTGCAGAGCAGGTTGTCAGAAAGAGTCATATAAATAAATACAGGTAAGTATGGATCACAGTGCAGACAAGTGGGGTTGTATTTGCTGTGCTCTACTAGCCCTGGAGACTTTGAAGACATCATGAAGTAATTCATCATGATGTTGTTGGACCGTTGTCCCTGGCTTAGGCTGGCGAAAGACTCTGTTCCATTGCCCTCACCCCTGTGTCACATGCTTGCACACATGTGCCAGGCTTTTGGCAGAGGTCTTGACATAAAACCAGCCTGCCACAAATACCAGATTAGGTGTTAAGAGGAAGAGTAGGGTGATGACTGAAAGCCATATTTTTCAACTGAATGGTGAGAGATTGTTAAATACACGCTGCTTATTGACACTGCTATTTTATATGCTATTTTCTTTTCCTCCCATAATTACTCTTGATTCAAAACTGACCACAGACCTTTGAGCTTTGTCTTAAAAAAATGCACAGCCAATTAAATATACAAAATTATTCAAGAAACCATAGATCTGGTAACTACCCATAAAGCTGATCCGTATGATCTTGATCGTATTTTTTGCCTGATGTGCCCTGCTGTAAGGGTGGTAGGGTTTTGGATTAGCATCAAGGTTCCTAATGAAGTTTTGGCACAGAAGGCTATAGATGGGAGACAGTTGGCCCAAAGGCTCACCTTGCATTGCAGTTAACTGCACTGAGGTGTCATGGCTTCAGGACATGCACAGTTCTTGGACTTGTCTGGGAGAAACCACATGTGCTCTGAAGACACCAGATTCTAAGCAGGATGGGACTTTGTAACTGCAGTAGTAAAATAATGGGTAACCCTAATAGTCATGAAACCTGTGAGTATGGCTTGTGCTTAGGAAGGATGCCGAAGTAAGAGAGGTGAAAGTCAGATGAACCCAAGAGGAAGAAGTTCTGAAGGGCAAAAGGTCTCTTAACAAATGCCTGTCCATGTAATTTTAAAAAAAAAAAAAAAATAGTAGGGTGCTGGTAGCTTTTAAGTTTCATCACCATATTGAATCAGGGGCAGATTCTGTGCCCTCGGGAGCTCTGCAGGCACAAGAGGAGTTGGAGAAGAACCCAAATCAGGGCAGTCTAGATCTTGGCAGCTGCCTGCCCAGGTACTGCAGAAGACTTTGACAAAAGCACCACAAGCCCATCTGTGTTTCATCAATTTAGAACCCTCTCACCCCTTTCCTGGCTTCATAAACTGTCTGCTTGCTGAAGTTTGTTGTGCCTTGGTTGGTACTTGGGGCTGAACACCATGCCTGGTTGGTAGAGAGCTGATCTTAGTGGAAATCACAAGGGAGTACTCGTCCTTTTATGTAACATTTGAAACTAAAATGAGATTCTTGGCTGGCAGAGTGGACATGTCTCCACAATACAGAAACTGATGCCTTGGAAAGAGTTTGAAGCTGGAACTTAAGTGCAGTTACAGCAAGAGAGCCTGGTTTCATTTCAAAGAAGATGTGAGGAGAAAATTTTGTCCGCAAACGGCTTTTTCATTACCAGGACCGTGACCCCACAAACAATTCAGCAAAGACCGGGCAAAGCAAATCTGTTCATAGAGGAAATTTTGATTTTCCTTGATGAATCTGATGGCATAGCTTCCCTCAGCTTCAGTTGCAACAGGAGCCGAGCCCTTAGTTCCTTCCAGCTGCCAAACCTGCTCTCTGTTTTCCTGGAACACCCGTGCGGGTGTCTGTGTAGGCGCTAACGCCTGCTCCATTTGTTTTCCTCCGTCGGTCGCGCTCTCCTTCCCTTCATATTGACAGGGCATCGGAGAGTTCCCAGGCGCCTGTTGCCAATAAAAACGACCAGAGGAAAAGGGGCCATTCTTTCTTCTTAGCCCCTCTGACCTGGTTTATGCTAGTCTCAATCACTGGCTCTACTCAACCAGTGGGAAGTGTGAGTTGAACTTTTTTGGTTTGTTTTGTTTTAAACCACAGGGCAGGGAATTCTTTTCAAGCTGTAACTTTTAGTTTCCACTGGATGGGCAAAACAGACTCTTAGCCAATGGAAAAGAGGCTTCCAGTTGCATCAGCCAAGAGCCAAAACACAAGTACATAGTGTAACAAATAATCAGCTATCTTTTCAGATGTTTCTTTAAAAGAAAAATTTTAAAAATCAGGGGGTACTTTATTTGAGGGATTTAACACTGACATTGAGATAGCTGACAGTCACATTCACACACGGCTTTTACTTTGTTTCTGGCTTATTTCAGTTTTCCCATCTGTGCAGTGGGTATAATACTACGATGATTTTGTGCTTGTGCTTGCCCATAGCAGAGGGGTTTCAGCTAGAAGAATCAGCGAAGCAGAATCACTTTGAATGGGAAATACTGATTTTGTTGAGCAGCCACTAAAGATTCATAGAATTTTGAGACTAGAAGAATGGCTATTAAAAAGTCAATGTTTGCAGAAGATTTGGAGAGTTTTAAGGATTTACAGGATCAGATCTATATCAAAGAGTAATTTTATATGATAGATTTACGAGCAGAACAGTGAAATAAAAGAGTAATTGTTGAGATCGGGGATTAAACAGCCAGTTGAACTGGCTGAGCATTTTTCTCAATGCAAGTTTCCAGGTAGCCCCAGCTGCATCTTCATGCTAGGTAAGCTTCACTATTACTGAACTCAGAAAAAAGTTAGCAAGGTGCAGTAAAGTCTCCAGTGGCCCAGAAGAATCCCAGAAGGCTTACCAATCCTTGTGAAATAGAAGAGTGGTGAGATTATTTGCATTTCCTCCCCCCATTTCAAAGTCAAGTTTCTGGATCTGGGGTTTACCTGGGAGGTTGTTGCTGGTTTTGCTATACCACAACTTACTAGAAATGCCTTACTGTTTGCTCCTTAGGATAAGTGCAGTCATCAGATGTCATCTGGCCTCATTTTTGTACTAGAAGAATAAAAGGAAAGAAAAGAGAAAAACTCTTTCTTTTGTGCTAGCCAAGAAGCTTTGAAACTGGATGATGACTTATGCCAGGGGCTATGTAGAGTGTTCTAGAAAATAATTTAAATTCGCCTTTACAAAATTAATTCATCAAAGGGTACTCTGTAGGAATCTACTTTAAACTGAGATAGTGTCTGAAATAAAATAGTCCAGTCCCTTTTCACTTCTTCTCTTGTAAATTTTGGATGTGATTCCATAGAAATTAAAGATTTTTGCACAGGGGTGAGGAAAACTCAGTTCCTGGGTTTTTTTAAGATAAACTTCCTATACTCCCATGTGACTAAGACATTACCTCTTTACATGTTCATTCCTTTAGACTAGCTGGGAAGTTGCATTTACTTTGCTATCAGTGAAGTAAAATCAGGCCTTTGCACAACCAGAAGATCCCCTCTTAGGAAGAGACGAAGTGACTCCTTGTAGGCTCATCAATAGGAAGGAAGAGCAGGTTAGTTCCAGTGAGGGTTTTTTTCACAGCTCCTTTTTATGCCTGTGCATAACAGGCGCTCTCAACTGTGGTTTGTGAAGATTCCCCACAGGTCAGACTTGGGGGACACACTGGCAGCCAGCATGTGTGCTGTGAAGGCAAGAATAGAAAGCAAATACTTCCCGTAATCACACATCCCAAAATGACAGGGTAAAATGAGTACTTATGCTTCCACCAGAGCAGTGAAAAATGGGAAGATGGAAAGTCTGGACTCCTGCCCAATGAAACCAAAATTGTAAAAAAGAAAAATAAAACAAATGCTACATATACTCTCTAGAACTGACACTGCAATGTGGTAGCTTTTTTTCTCTTTTAAATATATACAGTAGACAAGCAGTAAATCTTCTTACAGCTCCGTAGAACAGCATTATTTTTAGCTTTTTTTATTATTAAGACAACCCTTCATAGCTTTCAATCTATAGCTAAATATATTTATTTTTTTAATCCACGTGAAAGTGCAGTACTTATAAAGGACCTCTAATACCTTATTAATCATTTCTGGACCACGTCACAAAGAGGCTTTAGGAACCAAGTGTTCTATCCATCAGTTGACGTGCTTGCGAAGGCTTAAAGGATGCAGATAAGGGGCCCTTTTTCCCACATTGAAGATACCTCTCATTTTGCATTTTTTAGTTTGATTTTAACTAGAAGTCTGAAAGAAGTCTTAAGACAACCAGAGAAGCACAGAGCACACTCCGTTCTCATGTGGTGCAGCCTGTTCTTGGATAGACTCAGGCCTGCGGTTCATAAAAGCACCATGTGGAGATTCTAAGTTCAGTTCCCAAGTTTAGGAATTGTGGTCTCGGTAGCCTCCAGAAGTAGCTTTGAATACTTGTCACTGGTAAAGGTAAATTTCTTCTGAAATGCCACTTTACAAGGCTGGGCAGCACAATACTATCATTGTGGCAGCAGGAGCCTGAACCACTCTTAGGGCTCTGAGAAAAAAATTACATGGGTACTGCTAGAGGAAGAGTTGCCACACAGTGCCATGACTTCATTGTGCTTAAAATAAGACTTTGCATCCTCTTCTTCTAAGTAAAAGTGGAAGATAAACCTCATAGGACCCTTTAAAAATGGATAAGTAATATCACCTGGTTTATACCTACAGGTCAGCTGAGTATAAGTAGCTGGTCCATGGTCACACAAGTGAACAAGTAAAGCCATTTAGAATAGAACCTCAATGTTCTTCTTTTGGTTCCCACTTGCATTACTTCATGGAGTAGGAACACGACTCATATACTCTGATTTCTCAGCAATGGTCTGTGCAGATATTTTCTGGAGACTTTCCTAGGGCTCTTCAGGCATTACTAGTAGCATGAAATACAGAGATTGGGGTAGTTGCTCAGAATTGCTTGTCATCACTGAGTAAGAAGTGTAGAAATGCTTTCAGAGCTTCTCGTACTTAGTTTATTTTATTGAATAGTTGTGCAGGTAACAAGAGTAATAATCTCTACAATTCTTTGCTCCCTTGCTGTGCTTCGACTCCCAACGTTTCTGTAGTGCCTTTCCTGCAAGGAAACGTTAATAAAGTATTAAAAGTTTTGTCCCAGTAATGGTTAACAGCTCAGTTGCCAAGTCAAATAAGAAGCACTAGTAGCATTCTCATACGCTTCACTTGCAGATGCCATAACTGAATGCAGCGCAGTTGCCTGGAAAGGTAGTTTCAATCCATCGTTTTCACTGTGTATAGGGTTTTTTTGGCTGTTGGATAAGTTTATACTTAAGACCAAGCTAGTGTTGGTGAAATGAGCTTGGCAAAACTGGAGAATAAATAGAGCATCTCAGTAGCATGACTCCTCCTGGCTTTTAATGTGCTTTTGCTCTGGTGCAGCTTATCAGCTTTCGAAAATGCCATCCATCCTGCCTAAATTCTGACACAGAGGAACACCTCAGAAGGTTGTGAAAGATTGTTGACTAAACTCCCACTTGGTCCTTGACTTCCCCAAGTATGTTAAAATGATGCTGAGTTTTCCCAGTAAGATGTGTGCCTGTCCAGTCCATTCCTTGTAATCCAGCAAAGACCTAACGGCCAGGTTGGTATAAAGTAGCGAAGCCTGTTGCTGGCTGGCATGGCTCTTGCTGCTCTGGAAGACTTTTGGTATCCATAAATTGAAATAGGTGAAAATCTTCAGGCACTTTTGTAACATTCTTCCTGGTATATCTGTAGTGTCAGAGGGGTTTATTTTTGACACATCTTTTGAAGTAAAAGAGGGTTGGTTTCCTAGGGGAGAGTACTGGAAATTATTTGCTTAGGATCTTAGAAATCAATCAGTAGCAAAAGTTGGAGTCACAAGCCCTTTTCTGTTTGTGTTTTCCACCCCTGTTCCTGCTAAAAAATCATCATTCCTAGCCAGTTTACCTAAGGAGGAAAGTTTTATGGAGAATAGGTGTTAGGCTAGTCTTTCAGACTTTCCATGGCCCGTGGTGCAGATGTGTTTGTTGCCAGTAGGGTCTCACACCTTTCCTGCTCTCTGTAGGACAGCTGCTGGCTTAGGTGTTAGCCTAAATTCCAGATTCCCTTGAAGTAAGTAGGTAAATGTGAGCTGAGATGGTCAGATGATAGTTTTTAACAGGAAAAACATATTAAATAACAACCAGATAATTTTTAATCAAAGGTTCATTAAGTTAGTGAAAGACCCTGCTCACCCAGTGGACCCAAAGTGAACCTCAAGGACAGACCAGCTGAGCTGGTGGTGCTGTACTGCTGCAGCTTTAGCACTCAACGCCAACGTGGGCATTTGATGCTCGTGGCAAAATGTGCTCGCTGTCAGCTTTTTGCTCTTTTAATGTATTTTTATCTTCTGATGTCTGACACATTTTGAATCCAAGTAGTCTCTCTCTGGGGTTTCTCCGTGCTTATATCAGACCAGCGTCTGGTCTTGTGGTTTGTGCCCCTAATGAGAAAGCTGCTTAATTTTCACACCCAGACGGAGTATCAGATGAGACAGGAAGCCCCACCCTTTCTCATGGTATAACTGAACTCAGCTGTTTGCATGAACTAGCTGCAGAAGCAATAGCTTGAACAAAATGATCATATGCTATCTATAGATTTACAGCCTTTTTTTTTTTTTTTTTTTTAAATCTTGCCTACTCTGGTTGCACATGCTTTTCTAGCTGCAGAGTTTTCAATGGAGACATTTCTGATTTACACTGGAATTAGGAATATGAAATTGAATTTTTCAGCCCCCCAGTATTTTCCCAATTAATTTTTTTAAGAGACTGAAATACAGATTTCTATGTGTTAGGATAGCTTGATAGCTTTTGGGGACGTTAAATCTTTCATTTCCAAAGATGCCACATAGGATGCTGTGCTTTCTGCTGGTATGGTATCTGCATTTCCAACCCTTCTTTAAAAGGAGTGAAAGGAGCCAAGGGACAGATTCCCCAGCCTCATCAGAGTGTCTGCACAGAGCATGCTCTGTCCCCTTCACTGTCTGGCTTTTACACAGCCATGAATCGGTAGCCCCACGATGAATCGGTAGCCCACGCGGTGTGGGTCACTGCGCCTGCCCCCAGCCTGTCGGGTGTCCTCAAAGCTGCAATAATAGCAGCTATGGCACCAGCCTGGCACTGCATCACTGAACTTGAGGAGCAGAGGAGCCTGGAGTTTTTCTTCTTTCACTCATATGCTTCACCACACATAGTGGAAGTGCATTCACACCTAGCCCGGGAAGGGTTATAAACACAGATAAACCCGTGCCATTACCCCGTTTTAACAGAGATCTGGTTTCAATGAGGTTTTGGAATTTGATGCCAAACTTAAACCCAGTTATGGGGAGATTTTATCGGCAGAGAATAGATGAGAATTTGGAGCATGAGCTGCTTTTCTGAAGGTACATTTGCAACATAGCAAAGCCTGGATTGACAAAGGCCACACTGAAGTTTGAAGGATTTTAAGAGGGTCCTTTGTGCTTTGTGAACATGGGGTTGCACGGCGGTTTCCCCGTTCGATAGTGCTGGTTGGTTTTTTACACCAGATGGAAGTGTGGGCATTTGGCAACACATGCCTTTATGTAGGCCTAGACTGTCGGTTGCATAAGACCAGTTGTGGTTCCATTGATTTTACCATTTTTCAGGCTTTGGCCTGTATTGGTGGTGTGTCCTTCGCAAAGGGAGCGCTGCCTGGCCTGTGGTGGTCTGAGCTTAGCCCCCGGGGCATGGCTGCCCAAAAGAAAGTGAATTACTTTAGGAAATGTACTTTGGTAGATCCTCAGAATCATACCTGTGAGCACTCCCAAATCTTAAAATGTAAGAATCTTTTCTGGGCTCATTTTCCGTTCGGCGTTGCAACGAAAAGGAATGTTCAGGTATCGGGCTGACCTGGTACTTGCTTGGTCTGCTGGTTCTGTTCATGGTTTGGAGCACTGGGGAAGGCTTGTCTTTTTGACAAGGAGAAGGTCAAAAACTCTTTCTACTGGTCTCATGGTTTGTTACTGTAATACTTAATTGAGGTAGAAAATTGGATCTGACATGTCAAATGTGGGCCTGGTTGGCTAGAGGCCAAATTGGGCTGCTTCATTTCAGTCTGCCTTAAAATGGCTGACATTAAAGTTCATGTGCCCAAATATCCCTTTGGAATGTACTTTTGAAATTTTTTTAGTAATTTTATAAATCCTTCTGTATCTATTTTTCCTCAAAAATCAATTGCTTCAGAAAACAAGAGTCCAAAAGCTTAAGTAAATGTTTCATGTAGCATTTCTGGGCCCACTTTGTATCATGACGTTTCTTACATCTGTGGATTGGAGAAAATGTATATTAACAAATCACTTTGCCCAGCACAAAGCCCATTTGACAACAAATTATTAAGTTGCCAACAATGGAAGAAAATGGAATAGGAAATAAGGAAGCATTTATTTTAGTCTTCTAGGGTTTGGGTTCAAGTTTTTTGTAAGTCATTTATGAAGATGGCAAAAAAGTTACATCAGATTTTCAGTATTTCTTTTGCAACTTTTTATGTTTCATTATTTGGCAAAGAGAGAAAATGAAATAAAATCATCCATATTTGAGCCAATACCAAGGTTTGCTGGCTGCTGTGGCTGGGTTGGAAGTGTCAGAGTGGGGTATATTGTTGCCTGGAATCTGTCCTAGAGTGGGATGTAATCGGTGAGTCATATGAAAAGAAGATTTTGTGTTCTGTATCTAGTCTTGTTCCGCATCTAAGTATCTTCCTGCAGTTGTGAGCAAATTTGCTTCTCTGCCTCTCTCAGCATCAGAAGGCTGCGCAAAACAAGAAGAGCGCAGCACTGACCTGCTTTGGATATTTATAGGTGGAAGTTTTGATGGGTTCATGGCACAGCCACAGTATTTCTGCGAAGGGGGACAGAAGTGTTTTCAGTGGGATGTCCAAGCAGATAGAAATCTAGAAGAGCAAAAATCTGATCAAGTGGCTACAGGTTGTAGCCAGAAGCCTTCTGCTTTGTGAGGTTCAGAGATGAACCTCCATTTCTTGACTAATAGCAACATGTAGTGCCTCAGTATTTCACAGACCAGGTGGGGAAACTGCTAGCACAATTACATTCTTAATGTTGTTAAAATAGAACCTAAATACATGGTGGGTTTTTTAAAGCATGTAGTGAGAGGCAATTCCAGCCTCAACCAGCAGATGCTCTGTGTAAACAAAATGGGAGAGTGGATGGAAGGAAAATTGTCAGAGGTCATCACAGCAGTTCAAAAACTTATGTTGGCAGCAGTCCTTCCATGAGTCCAGCTGAAGTGCTTTACCACTGCAGACAGCACTAGTTCCTGAGGAATAGTGAAGAGTCCTGTGGTGGGAGATGAAGTTAGAAAAATCCACACGCTTCACTTAGCACCTGCTTTTCTGTCCCCCTTTTTTCACCCCATTTCTGTTCCCCTTTTTTCACCCCATTTCCATCTTGGGCAAAGCTGTTCTTCCCTCATGCACACACCTTGTTTACTGCTTTTTTCTAGCAGCAGCTCATGTTTTCAGATCAATACTGGCTCCTGGCAACAAAAGGTTAAGCATCATTTCCCAGGTCTACTGAAATGTTTTGTGCTCAGAGCCCTCCTGATGGTTGGTGTCAGCCTTGGTTTAAAGGGGAAGGAAGGGGGACAGTGGAAGAAGCTGGAGATGAGACGTGATTTCTTTAAAAATGAAAATGAGATCATTCCATTGAAGTATCTCCCCTCGAACCTTTCTAAAACCTGGCCCTTGCTCTCCCTTTCCCAGAGCTGCTTGTTTCCCTGCAGGCCCGTGGTGCCGATCCCACGCTGGCCGTGCGCGTGGCAGGCCGGAGGGTACCGGCCCCGCGGTGGCCGTCTCCACGCCTGCCTGAACAGAATGTTCCGCAGACAGCAGAGCGCGGATGGTCGGGGGGAGGAACGGGTTTCCATGCTGAGTCTTGCCACCTGTTGCCTTTTTCATTCCAAGCCCCCCTTCCTCCCCACCCTCCACCCCAAGTTCCCCTCCCCGCACAGCTCACCATCCCCAGTGGATAGGGTTGGGATCAGTAGTCACTTGCCAAATACCTTTCTAATGCTGTCACTAAGTCTGCACAGACAGCATCTCTGAAAGCAAAAACAAATCTTTTCCAACGCATTGTCCTGCCTTTTCTACAAAAAGCATTTAGAAATGCCTTTTCTTAGTTGAGTTAGATGGGAGGGACCATGCCACAGCCACTACAAGAGTCAACCCTAGGGAAGCCTGAAGCTGCGCCGAAAGAATCCTCTGCAAATTCGTTGAAGCTGGCATTTGGCACTGGCATGGGCTAATTTTGTACTTGGGGTTACACATATACACACCCATGTCATTCTTCTTCATCTGCTACATATGGAAAGCTGCCCCAAGCTCCAGAGTGCCAGGGAATGTTTTGCTAAAACCTCTAGACTTGGTTTGATTATGTTACTATGCACACGGGGCTGTAGAAGCGGTGAGAGTGGTGTGTGCTGCCAGCTGAACTGGCGTTAGCTGGATAGTCATCGGCTTGAGCCGCAGGTCCGGGCTACTGCCCTGCTTCCATGAAAGCGGGAGACTGGTCAGGGACATGAGGTCATAATTTCCTCCTAATTAAGGTGCACAAAAGGGATGGCATTGCTCTCCTTACATAGCTGTTGGGTTTGCCTGGAAGTCAGTTGGGAGTCTGGAGAAGCGCATTTTAACAATACTGCTTTCAGCTCCTCTGTACTCTTCAGGTAAAGTCATTTAGCTCACAGCTTTCAGGAGTGAATAATGATTTGGAGAAGCAGTCGCTAAGTTCCCAATTTAAGATGCCTTGAAGGGGACTGATTTTTCAGAACGCAAGACATTGGCAAATAAGATCCTTTCTTTCACTGGCAAATAGACCTGGTTTTGAAGCATTTCAGGCTCTCACAATGTTGCCATGCCTGTGTTTTACAGACACACCTGTATAAATACTTGTTTGCCCACAAAAATCACAGTGAGGTATAAGGATGAAAAAACGTAATGCAAATAGGAGCGATTACTGGTTATTGCAGCATGGTTCTGCCACCTTACTTAGGACCGGGTTGAATGGGAATATGGACAGGTAGAGAGTTCGGAATTGCAAAAAGAAAGAAAAGAAAGAAAAGGGAATAGAAACTGAGGTGGTATGTTTATTTTAGTATTTCTAGTCGTGATGCAGCATAAGGTCCAGAACCTTCTCCCTCCCTGCTGATAGACGTGTTTGAACTGGCAAAGCTTCAAGCTGGTATCCCCAGTGCACCAGTTAAACCAGTAGTTACCAATTTTTTTGCAAGCCACGCTGGGACTATAGGAATTTTATTCCTTCACAGTGTTGAAGGAAAGGAGTTTTGCTTGCCAAAGGGCTTTCTTATGCTTGAGGATGATTTATGGGCCAAGCTGAGCCACTTGTGGAAAAGGCAAAGCAGCTCTTGGCAGCACCTCCAGAATCCACTGCAGCTGTGGGGTAGTGAAGTCATCGGCATAACAACCACTGCAAACAGAATAACAAAGTCTGTTCTGTTCTCGTTTAAAATAATCTTTCCAGTTCAGCAACCACATTAAACCTTACCTTTCTGCATACAAAAATAATAAAAGACCGATAGTTCTCTGCAACATGGTGTGAATGTCTCACTTATATTACTGCATATCACTCCTGCACCATCTACACTTTATCGGAGTATTTTAAATGAAGGAATGAAGCCCCATTATGTCATAGTTTGTGTCTGTCCCTTGTTTTCACTCCTTTGTTTGTCCTTAGGTTTAAAAAAGCAGAAAAAAACCCCAGTGTTTGTTTCTTTCAAATACAAAATTTGCCTTTGCCTTGTAACCTGTTTGTAAGCTGATTGCAAAATGAGTAATTCTGTCTTTGATTTTTCCTGCCTGTCTTTGTTTCAGGTCCCTTCAGATCCTCCTGCTTCCAAAAAGCCCAAAATAGATGACTCTGCTTCCCAATCTCCAGCTTCTACTGAGAAGGAAAAACAGTCCAGTTGGTTGCGGTCCTTATCCAGTTCATCTAATAAGGTGATTACTGAATATTTTGTAATCAAAAGAGAGATCAAATCAGCATGTAGCATCACTCTTCTGAAACCAGAAGAGAAAAGGAGAGAAAGAACTTGCCCAGGTTTTCTAAATTAACAACATTTCTACCCTTTTCCTAGTAAACATTGAGCTCTGCAGTCCTCCCAGTTCCTTGCCATCTTCACTGACCCTGATTGTGACAGTGAAGTAAGCAATCCCCTCATGCCTTTGAGCTACAAGAATCCCGCGAGACTCAGGAGGTCTCTGCAAACTACATATAACTTATTGGCAAAGAAAAAACTTGTGAGGTTTTACATTAGTGCAGTTCACCTCTTCCAGTGGAATCTACTAAATAATTAGGCCCAAGCCAGTGGAGGAGTAGTTTCAGAGGTAATAGAATGTGTACTGAAAAGCATCACTAGCGCTCCCTCGTGATTTATAGTTTAAAAGATTGTTGGTATTTACTTATTTTTCTTTTCCCTTCTTCCCAGAGTATTGGCTGTGTCCATCCTCGTCAGCGTCTCTCAGCTTTCCGGCCCTGGTCCCCTGCTGTATCGGCAAACGAGAAGGAGCTCTCAACCCATCTTCCCGCATTGATCCGAGACAGGTACGGAGACGTGGGCTGAAGGGAGAAGGGGGTTGGCAGCCGTGGAGGTTTACTTCACAGCAAGTTGCTTTATGTTTGTTCCCTTGCACTGTTAACTGGTGGCTTTCCAATTCAGTCAGTCAGTCCACTAGTGTCAGATTAAAAAGTGTTTGCTGCTGCAGTGTTTTAATTTGCAGAAGGGAAACAAAAAAAAGTATTGATATTTTGTGCATTCATTAAATAGGTTTTCTTGCCATAAAAGTCTGAATGCTGCTTCTATGAGCTTTTGATCACTTTGGGGTACAGTCCTCAGTTCTCGGGCCTCACTGTTTAAAGGAAGATTGAGTTACTCTCTATGGGCAGGTGGTCAGGGACCAGCCAGTTATTTCCAGGCAACTGCCAGATGGTAGCACTGGCCCGTCAGCGTGTGGCCGGCGCAGCTGCAACCGGCCTGTGGTGCTGAGAGTGCCCCGGGAGGGCGAAGGGCTGAAGGGGCAGTGCAGGCTGCCCCACTCCCTGGCGATGGCCGGTGGTCCTCGGGGCTCCGGGAGGAGCAGAGCGGGCAGGAGACCCGGCAGAAAGCTGTAGGCCGGATCCTGCTTTGGATGGGAGCGTAATTAAACCGGTACGGGAATGAGTCACCACCCATAATAGGTGGGACTGCTGGTGTCACAGGACGGAAAGTGTCAGGGCAGTTACAGGTTCCTTTGCCAGACTGGAACTGTTCAGTCTGAAAAATCTTTGTGCCAAATTTCTGCCTGAGGGTAATGATTTCTTTGGAAAGTTTGACTAAAGTGGCCAGGTGTTTTTAGGGAGAGTTATGGAGAACATATTTTGCTGCCCTTATGAACAAGTTTCGTAGAAGCTGTGGGGATTGATTTAATAAAAATAAAAGGAAAAGAGAAGAAAGTCTACCAGCATATCCTTGCTTTTAAACAGAGTTTTAAATTAGGTAGGGAGAGAAGGGCTAAACTGGTGTAAGAGTATGGTATACCCTTGGTATCCCTGTGAGAAACCTGGCCAATTTAAGTCTTGAGGGAAAAACCCACCTTCAACAGGTTCAGGAGAAATTTTAATATATCACTGAAGATACATCATGTAGTAGATGCTGAATTGAAGTTGCAAGAGACCATCTTTGCTATGTTTTTTGCAAAATTCTATGTATTTGATGTTACAATATTACTGTCCTTTAATGCAGGTTTGTTGGGTTTTTTAACTGTGGTTTTACATACACTCACTCGGATGCATGCTGTGTCAAAAAGTTAAAGATACACAAGAATATGCTTCTTGCGCTCCCGTGGCCTTTCTTAAGGAAGTGCCGTTTCCAAGTTTACAAAACATTTGTGGATAGACAGAAGTAAAACTGTGCAGCTCAGTAAAATAATAATGCATGAGGATCATGAGGAAACGTCACTGTAAGTTTTAGACCTTGGGAGATCCGATCTCTTTGGTGCTCTTAGAATGTGTGGCACTTTGAATACGATCCCTTCTGAACGGGATGGAGATGAGCTGTGTAAACCATCTCCATGTTTAAAGAGTGCAAAACACTGAGCAAATAGATAGGCAGATTCTTAGCTGGTGTAAGTCAATGGAACTTCACTGTCATTCCAATGTCTTGCAGTTTCCATGCAACACATGGATTGGGAAGCATTTTAAAGCCAACAGTATGACTCTTTTCTCCTTCCTTTTGCTTCCCCCCCCAAAAACAGTTTTTACTCCTACAAAAGCTTTGAGAACGCTGTGGCCCCCAACGTGGCACTTGCACCTCCAGCCCAACAGAAAATTGTGAGCAACCCCCCCTGTGCCACAGTGGTGTCACGGAGCAGCGAGCCACTGAGCAGCACTGTCCAGCCGCGGAAAAGAAAACTTGCTGCCGAGAACACGGCTCTCCCCGAACCAGCCGCCACTGTCGCGGCCACTGTTACTGCCACTGAAGAGGATAAGGAATCAGAAGCAGAAATTGAAGTAGAAACCAGGGAAGAATGTAAGTGACAGTTATATCTGCCTTTATTTTGCTTTATATTTGCTGGATTTTCCTTAGTAATCCACAGGAGTTGCTGCTCAACTTCTCTTGTGTTTCAACATAATTCTGGAAGCCTAATACCTCAATGGGATGTAAAAATACAACCTTAAGTAATAATGAAAACCAAGAATGGAACATAAGTGGGGGGGGATTTTCCTGAGAGAGGAACGTGCATTGACAAAAGGAAGCACCTGAACCACAGGTGTCCACTAACCCAGAGTCTTAAAGGAGGTAAATGTTGTGCAGAGGACAAAATGTACGTGGTGTTCACACGAACAGTGATGGTTTGCTATCTGGTCGAGAGCCTTCTATAAAAGCCTTTGCGGGATACACACAAATAGCCTGTAAAAATTCCAGAGCGTGCACACGTGCAAGTGTGGAATTTTGTGTCAGACAAAGAATGTGGTCACACAGTTCCAATACAGCATCCGTGGAGCTGAATGTGTCAGGCAGAGATCAAGAGTCCGTCTGTTCTGAAACAGTGTTCTGGCGTCGGGCAGCTCGGGGAAGGTGAAGGAGAGCCCGTATCCCCTCACTGATGTCACCTGGGTAGTCCTGCTGCTGCCCTTGCTCAGTGTGTGCGGTTCATGCAAAAAGAAGAAACTGCCCCCTGAAAACAGCAGGATCATGTAGGTTTCCCTGAAGAAATCTGTTGCTTCACACCCACAGAGAAAACACAGTGACATAAATTCCGAAGTCACAATTCAAGCAAATTGTGCGTTGGTCCCTTAGGTCAGTCACGTTTGCATTTTCATCCCGTTTCAAGTATCAAGTATAAAACGAGTGTTGTCTTTCTTCCATTTTTTTCATTGAATACTGAGTATCTCCTCTGCATGAAAGGGCCTCAGCATATTTTGAGTTATATTAATTTTAGACATTTTTTTAATTAATTTCCAATGTTTCTGTTTTTCAGTCACCTCCTCCTTATCCTCCCTCTCCTCCCCATCCTTTACTTCATCCAGCTCTGCAAAGGACATGAGCTCACCTGGGATGCAAGCCCCCGTCGCAGTCAGCAGTTCATACGAGGTTGCAACACATTCTGACTCTCACAGCAGCGGGCTGGAGGCTGAGCTGGAGCACCTAAGGCAGGCCCTGGACAGTGGCCTGGATACAAAAGAAGCCAAAGAAAAATTCCTCCATGAAGTTGTTAAAATGAGAGTGAAGCAGGAAGAGAAGCTAAATGCTGCCTTGCAAGCCAAACGCAGTCTACATCAGGTACGGTTGAAAACCAGATTTCTCTTACCACTGTCTGCAACTACTCTTCCGGGTAGAAGCCATTAGGTAGTCTCATGTAAAATAGAATTGCCTCATTTTTCCCAAATAGCAACAGCCTGTACTGGGGTACTGTTTGTAAATTCAGCAGGGAAACCAAAGTATACAGGAACCATTCCTACATTTTTAAGCTTGCCACCTGTTTTTGCCTTGGGGTATAAATCCATGGTTACCAAAATCAACATCTTTTCATTACTGAAAAAAAATCTTCTAGTCCAGCACAGTTTATTTTGTTTTCATTTCACTGAACTAGAAACATTTCTGTCCTTATGGAGGCTTTATTTGTAGTTTTAAAAGATTGGTGAAAATCCTGCCATTGCCCGGCGGAGGGAGGGTATTCCTGGGACACGGAGGCACTTGCTCCACTGATGAGCTGAACTGCAGCTCTTTAAGCATCCCGTTAGCCAGGCTTTGTGAAAGGTTCTTGCCTCATTCAGTGGAGAAGCTCCTTATTTCTGGAAATCCCCTATACATCGATCATATCAAAGAAAGAGTGGACAGGCAAAAAAAAAGCTGCAGATCAATATTGCCCATTAGCAAATCCCCGTGGCTGACCAGAGCGGCGGGTGAACTTTTTGTTAATTTGAGCTGGGGCAAAAGCAGAACATGGAAATGGCAGAGTGAGGACGATTCGCGCGTCGGCTTCGAGTGGTGTGTGTGGAGCTGTGACCCAGCTAGAAGTGCAGCTAAGGGCTGTGTCCCGTCTAGCACGGGAGAGACGCAGGTACAGGGTCTCCTTAGCTGGCACAAGGCGTCTTGTTTCGTTGGAAACAAAGGGCAGAGGCTCACAGATGGGATTTGTGTCCAATATGGCTCCTGCATTTAAAAAAACACCCAAAACCCATCCCCAAAACCCCAGTAGGAGATTCAAGTATTCTACTAGTAGGCAGGAGGAGGTGAAGGAGAGATTGTGTAAGTGTGTAGATATTATCACGATCAGAATTTTAACAAAAGTTTGCCAACTGGGATTTCTGCAAGCGCTGCAGTAGAGCGAGCCAGTTTGTGCCGCGTGCCTCTCGCGGGACGGAGGCTCCTGAGGTACCGGCCGCCGGTCCCCGTCCCAGGGAGGGGAGCCCAAGAGCTCTCTGCAACAGAACTGCTTGTTCTGTGTCACCTTCAGCAAATCACTTCATTCCCTTGCGTTTCAGTAAATATATGCTTTGTTTTATGTATTTATAAGTAAATATTTATAAGTAGTATGTATTTAAAGCTAATTTTTCAATATCTAAACTAAATACACAGTGTGTACTGCAAGTGAAGTGGGAATGACATGTGGAATAGTTGCTGAAGCAGAATTGAGTGTCGAGGCGTTAAATCAAGCAACATGTCAGAGTGAGAGGGAAGACGGTATCTGGCCATCGTTTTCCACTGGGGCAGCTGCGGGTTTCCAGTTCCACACGCAGAGAAAGCGCGTGTGCGCGCTTCCAGGGCGGCGGGGCTGAGCTAACAATGGCCTGGCTGGGAAGTGAGATTGTCAAAAGAGTGAATTTCCCATGACCCGACTGCAGTGTTACTTAACAGAAACACGTTGCTGTGAGGGTTTGACTCTGACAGAGAGGAAATGCTGCTTCTAGGGGGGAAAAAAAAAATCGAACTTTAGTTTCTAATTTAACCATTTAGGAGACAGACCATTAGTGAGCGACATTTTTGTGCTTATGATGAACCTGTCTTTTAACAACAGCTTCTTAACAACTTCACCGTTTCTTCCTTTGGACCTTCAGCTTCCTTATCATTATTGCCTCGATTAATGGCGCTCTCTTGCATTTGCAATTTCAAGATGGCAGCTCCTAGTAAGAACCTGGACAGTGAAAGTGGCAATTTCCAGAGCAAAGCATGGTTTCGATTTAGCTTAAGGTTTCAGCCTGGAGTTTTCCAGCTGCTGTGACAGAGCAGTCCATTGCCTGGTTGCAAGAGACTTGGGGCTTCACACCAGTTACCGGTAGCAAAACAAAATTGCCTAGAGTTAGAAAGAAGGTACACGGTTTGTTTTTTCTCATACTTGCCTTAAGTGGATTCTGGGGGGCTTGATAAAATGGAACTGCTTACTGATTTCTCCAGCAAGTGGTAAACTTTCTTGTTGAGCTTTGCTGTACACAAAGGGCATTCACAAACTGCATTTATCGTAATGTCGTGTATCTTCAGTGGCTTCAATTAAAGTGCAGGCATTACAGTTGGTTTGCTTGGAACTTCGAGCTAGTGTAGAGCACGTTGCTCGTAGCTCTCTCCAACTGCAGTTCATCTTTATTCAGTCACAGATGGTCACAGCTATTTTGCTTGACAAAGCAAAATGTGGCTGTAGCGTACAGCTTTTTATTATCCAAGAATTCAGGGTATCTTGAGTGTAGGATCTCATGTTGATTTAAAGGAGAAGAGCTTGTACAAAGCTCTGAATGAGGTTTAGACATGAGCTGCCTTGGTCGTGACCAACAGGAGGGGGGAATTTAGTTTGGATCGTTTCCTTCACAGTTCTGTTTCCTTGCACTAATTCAGTCTCTGCTCCTCAGTTCTCACAAGATAACTGCTCTTGTATTCTAGGAACTGGAGTTCCTAAGGGTGGCTAAGAAAGAGAAACTGAGAGAAGCAACAGAGGCGAAGCGCAACTTAAGGAAAGAGATTGAACGTCTGAGAGCTGAGAACGAGAAGAAAATGAAGGAAGCCAACGAGTCTCGGATACGACTCAAGAGGGAACTGGAACAAGCCAGGCAGATCCGGGTGTGTGACAAGGGCTGCGAAGCGGGCAGGCTTCGGGCCAAGTACTCAGCCCAGGTAAGACCCGAGCACTGGAAGCTCTAACAGTGAGCGAGCTCCCAGTTTCTGCCGCTTCCGGGCTTAGCTCAGGCGTCCGTCTGCCCTCCTGCGCCAGAGGCCTCCTTTTGTCTCACCTGACCCCAGCCCAGCTCCTGTTTGCAGTGTCTCTGCCCCCTCCCGCAGCTGCCAGTGCACGGCCTTGCCCACGCTCCGACCCACCTGGAACCGTGTGTTTGTCACTTGAAAAATCACCATTTTACTGGGAAGTCAGAGAAATGTGAGACTTTATTTCAGCCCCACTGACGCTCTGCTGGCACTGCCAATGCTCAGGGATCCATTTCAGTTCTGTAAATATTGCGCAGAGCCACTTTCTTGAATAGTATTTTCCTTGAAGATCAGCCTAGACCTACAGGAACTGTTTAAGACAAGCGACCAGGGCCCGTCAGCGAGCGAAGGGCAGTGCCGGGCAGGAGGTTTTTTACCTGTTTGCAGGTACAAAGCACAAGAGCAGCAAACTGTCAGCTCCCAGTTTGATCTCAGTGAAAGTTCTAGGAATGCAGGAACATGTTGTTACAAGCAACATGTATGCTTTAAGCTTTCCACCTAAAAATCCCTCCCTGCCCTTCCTGCATCAGATCCTTTATTAGTTTGTTCAAACCACCCAAAGCCGAGCGAACCAAGAGCTGGGGCTGCTCATCCCGACACAGCCTTGTCGTGTCCCAGGGCTGCAGGACACACGGAACGTGAGGCTGCTCCAGCCCCCTCAAATGACCCAGGAGAAGGGGCTGAGCTCAGAGCAGAACAGCAGCCTCCTGGGTTTCCGTGAGAAACAGCCCGGAAGAGGGATCTACTGCATGCCCTGCCTTCCCCTTCCTCCAGTAAAACAATCCCAGGTGCCCAGTCATGCCTTTCCTCTGAAAGGGCACAGTCCCACACCCGCTGTTAACCCCCCCAAAGCTGCCCTCCAGCTCTTTTTCCTTGCCATGGCGGCCTCCCCCTGGTCTTGTCTGACCGGAGCGTCCCTCTGCACCCACTGTCCCCATCACAGCTTCCCATGCTAAAAGCCCGGCTGAGAAATGGGTGAATAAAAGGCAAAGGTCAGCGAGCCTTAGCAACAGGAGGTCTCTGAAAAATGGGGTATGCTTGCCTAAAGTTAAACTCCTACAGCAGAGGTTTATCACTTAGATCCAAGTGCCACATAGGTGTCACCTGTTTGCAGGATTACCGTAACGACTCCTCTAGAGCACGTTTACTGCAGCACCTTCTCTGCCCTGCACCTTGTTAAACACAGGTGCTTTGTGAAGGCATCGTTACGCCTGAGACACGAGCTGTGACTGTTTGGTGTGGTCACTTTAAGGGAGGGGGGGAAGGAAAAGAAAAAGCAATAGCAATCAAAAATTCTTCTAAGCCCAGGCTCTCAATAACGGGAAGGGGAGTGGTTGGCTTGTACCACCCTGAGACACGTCTCACCCTGAGCCCAGGAGCAGGAAATGATGTGGGCTTCCGCTCTGGCATCACAGGATGTCTCGCTGATAAGAGGTGTCCAGACTAAACAGAACCAGATTGAGCGCGGCTGCACTGGGCGTTACCAGCAGTTGACTTCCACTGAGGAAAAAAAAAAAAAAAACAAAAAACACACCACCCATGAGGCAGCAGCAAGTGCAGATAAGTCAGAGCTGCTGTCCCAGGCAGCGCCCGGTACGTCCTCCCTCCCTTTGCAACCATCAGCATCCTCAGTCTCCTGCTACATTCCCTCCTTGGGAGGGAATAAATGAGGCTTCCTGATCTGAAAGTCTAAAATCACCTCAAAAAGAATTCAAGCAGCTGAATATTCTGCAGATAATGGCACACGTGCAGTATCAGCTGCCAGGCCCTGCCGCAGGAACACGCTGGCTGTTACAGCACCGGGCCACGCGCTTGGGCACAGCCTCGGCTGGCAGCTCCGGCCTCAGGCTCTGGAAGAGCTGCTTTATCCAGCACCTACCTCGGACATCAGGGCACAGCCCATGGTGGAAAAGTACCTTAAGTAACTTCAAAGTCTGAATTCTACATGATACCAGTATGACTTGAGTTCTTAAGTTAGTCATATAAGAAATCCTGAAAGCAAGCTTTCTACAGCCGTTTGTCTTTAATTTGGAGTGCACACAGGAAGGTTGTTGCTCACGTTGTGTTCATCACTACTTATTATTTTTGAGGAAACCACAATTCTCTAGACAGGCGTAGTCTGAGAGAAATTGCATTAGGCAACCATGAGCGGAAATAAGACAACACCTTCAGGGGTGTAAATGTCTTTGTGCGAGTTTAAAGTATTAGATGCTTAAATACCTACTGAGTATCAGTGTGGTTTATGCCTTTCTTTTTTCTTACCTTTTCTGGGCGAAGTCACTGCACACTCAGGCCTCTGCAGTCCCATTCCTGCCCTCCACAGTCCAGCTGCTTAGTTAGGAGGTGAAATGGTGCCAGTTAATTGTCACCGCTCAGTCCGAGGCCTCCGGCGTCCCCTTGCCCTCTACTTTGATAATCTCAGGGCTGGAAGTACATGGTTTCATTACTCTGAAAGTCTACAAAATCACAATGGAACTGAAATACTAAAATAGTTCATTATGTTTGTTCCTGTGCTTTTCTCTAGATTGAGGACCTACAGGTGAAGCTTCAGCATGCGGAAGCTGACAGGGAGCAGCTCCGAGCTGACCTGATGCATGAAAGGGAGGCTCGGGAACACTTGGAAAAAGTAGTCAAGGAACTTCAGGAACAACTGTGGCCTAAATCAAGCAGTCAGCCCGGCAGCGAAAACACAGCGAGCAACATGGAGAACTAAAGCACCACCACCTCGTCTCGTACACACCCAGGCTGGCCTGTATGCACAGTAAGGGAGGACGTGTGGGGTACGTGTGTAAGTGCATGTGTGAGTAGTTGTGTCTTGGCACACAGACCTAGGAATATGGATTCGTAGTAGTTGGAAGGCAAATGTTACTCTTTATAACAGAAGCACTGAATTACGCCTCTTTTTTTTCCCAATCCATATAGCACAACATCTTACTGTGCCTATAAAACACAAAGTGTTTATAAACAAAATACTTTTAAGTCCACAGCAAATTTTCTACTGGCAAACTCCAAGCAAGCAGCATCGTCCAACTAAAATCAGAGTCAAAGGCGAGCATGGCCGCGTTTTTATGTTGCCCTTCTGCCTGTTGGGACATTTTGGAATTTAAAAAACAAACAAACTTTTCTTATAAGCTATTTAAAATAATTCATTACACAGACTTGGTATTAAAAAATTAACAAGATTTTTATAATGAACCTTTAAAAGCAAAACAAAAGAAACCTTCGATGCACAATTTTTAATGACTTGTTATAGGCGCTGGGATTCTTCACGTAGAAGCCCTCTGGTGATGATGCCATTTCATTAGCAGTTTTCCAGCCATCTAGGAAGCCATCGCAGTTCTAAGCCCGTCACGGGGTTGTATGAATTTCGGAGTACTTTTCAAAGTTGATTTTTTCCTTAGCAAGAATTATCTTCATTTCCTGTCCTGAACACAAGAAGAAAGGAAGATGCAGGATTGTAAAGGGGGGGAGGGGAAGAGGTATGCTTTAGAATTACAAACCCAGCCTTACAGACTTCCGTGTTTGCAACTCACGTCATCTTTTCTAAAGACATCTTCATTAATTGATGTGTTCAAAAGACTGACTTCATCCAAGAGCACTTCAGCTTTAGGAAAAGACAGATGGAAATAAAAGAAGGAAATGGATGATCTGTTAAGTTGGTTGAGAAATAAAGCAGAAGACATACACGTTCTGAAGTCATTCTGAAATCTTTACTTCAGCTTTCAGTTTTCTGGAAAACTCATCTTTGTTGCACCATCTTACCATAAATTCAGTATTTACCTGCTTTTATTATGAACTGTCAGTCAGGATTTCTGTGCCCAAGGAGAGTGCAACATCACATTACCGGATACTACAGAAAAGAAAACAACATTTTTGCTGCTGTGAATAAGCCTACATCGTTTTTAAAAAAAAAAACAAAAAACTTTTTTGTTTTTAAAAAGAGAAATTACTTTAATTTTGGGATCCAAGCCGCAGCCCCGGAATAAAAATGCAGCATGCCATCACATTGTCTTATTGTTGGTGTTGTTGTTGTTGTGGTTTTTTTTTTTTTTTAAAAAGCCAAACTGCACTTTGTCAGAATCTTACTCAGCATTTTATTCCATATTTCTAAAGTTTACAAGTTGAGCATTCTCGAGCCCACGCTGCCAAACCGCCGTGGCAGTCAGTGCCCCGTGAGCCCGCGTCATCACGGCCGTTTCTCAGGAGGACGCAGCGGGGAGCGGGCGCTGCCCAGCGTGAGCTCCCCGAGCAGAGCGCTGCGGGGGCTCCGCGGGGAGCGGTGGAGACGCTCCCGGCAGCGCTTCACAAATAAAGTTGGTGCTTTCCTGAACAAGAGGGAAAAAAAAAAAAAGTTATTTTCACCCACAAACACTCACCTCTTGTACACTCAAGCTTATCAGCATGAAGTGAAAATTTGATCTGGGGCTGCAGATGTGCCTTCCAGCTCATTTTTCCCCTCAGCATCTTGTATAGGCAATGCTGACACTTTTTTTACCTTAAAGAATAAAAAGAAAAAAAAAAAAGAAAACCCTATGCATCATCATACACAGAAGTTATTCTAAACGAAGAAACATATTTCCAGTAATCTTTATTTGCTTTTGGACATTAATGCAAACTATGTAAGCTTAAAAATTATTTCCCAGTAGACAGAAAGCGGCTTCCAATCCTAAAATTATAGTATTTACTTACAGTACATTAGAGAGATTTTTTTTTTTTAAACAAGAGCTGTTTGCTTGAAACCATTATAATAACCATTATAATAACTGTGAGCATTAACAGAGAAGTTCATATATATGTTTTAGGTACAAAAAGAAGAAATATGAAAGGAGTAGAATTACTGGGACAATGTAAAACTGTTGGGAGCAAGAAACAGTGACACCAAGTAAATGACATGAAACTGTCCGTTCCTGCAGGGGTTTGCCCTTGTGTTTGGGATGCTGGAGACTGAGTCTAGGTGCAGATCTCCTCTTCTAAAGTGCAATGCAAAAGGAATTTTGATTATGCTTAAGCAGGTTTTTTTAATGTGGTTTGTTTTTTGTTTTTTTTTTTTTTTTTGCTTCTTTGTATGTTTTTTTCTGCGATTATTAAATCATATGCATGGAATTAAAATCTCTGCCATACATATACTCATTAATGGGCATTATTACTGTCTTATGTAAAGGGTTTATTTTGTTATGCAGTATGCATAAAAATGTTCTCAGCCTTATGATTTCCAGATCTGTGTTATTCACTTATTTCTTCAAGGGAAACTAAATAATTTTAGCCATAGTTGATCATTGTGCATTTCAGAGTCTCATGTGCTACGCTTCACTGCCATGTTAAGAAATTACACATAGAACAAATGTATTCCCACCCCCACTGCCAGCTGCCTGGTAGCTTTTTACTTTCTACACTTTGTTTGGGTTTTTCCCCCTGATCTTTGATTGTCTCTCTCCCCTTATGACTCACCAGAAAGCAGCAGCACGGCCACCTCGCTCTGTGCTGTCACAGGGAGAGCAGCCCCTTGCCCGCAGCACGTGACCTAGTTCTTCCTTCTTGTGTGTCTGGGGAAGGTACCGAGGCACCAGCGCAGCTTCTTCTGTGCGCAGGACACTTTTATCCTCCAAAATCAGTGAAATCTGCATTTTTTTCCAAGGAAAAATAGAACAGTTAATAGTCTTATCAATAGTCTTGTCAACCAACCAGCATCTCCTGCGCTTCACACGTAAATGGGATGAGATTCACAAGAAAGAAATCTCCAAAATAAAGTGACAACTGTTGTTACAAAACCACAGTTTCTTCTTCTGCCACACATTCCGGTAATTCTGTCAAGTGTCATATATGACATTCACTTGACACCGTCTGAGGGTAAGACTTGATCACATTTGATCCTTGGGAGCGAAAACTTCCTAGTAAAAACATTTCTGTAAATTAAGGTTTAAAGTCAGTAAGATTAAATAAGGTGCAAGAAGAATGGGAACAACGTTCTACACCAGCAGTTAATCAACAGGAGAAGTTTACAGGATCGGAGTCTACCTTAAATAAAATGTATTTAGGAAGGACAAAATTATCAATAAAATCTTAATTTCTGCAGAATATATAATTTATTTCTAATTCAAAATTCCCATGCATGTATTTTTAAAATTGTCAGGAGATGGCCACAGAGACACTAATTCTAGAAAACGGCTGTCAAAACGGTGGGAATCTTCAGAGCAAAAAAATGTCGTGGAGGTGCTTACGGTGAGGGAGTTCTGTGTGTAATTTCTTGTGTGCAGCACGTCAGCAACCCCCCGAGAGCCCGGGCGGGGGAATCGCTTCTCCTTCGGCTTCCCGCGGAGTCCCGGCCGCATTCCGTTCGCGCTCCCGGCCCTGAGTGTAGGAGCTGTAGAGTCACATCTTCTCATTTCATCTGCTCTTTAGTTTCCTTTAAGAAGTTAAAAGGGAGAAGAGGTGTTTCATACAGGCTGTTGACTCTCCCTGTACTTAAAAATATATTACTTAATACTTGTATATTCAGTTTAATTACTCATTGTTTCTATTACTGAAAGAAGACTTAACGAAGGGAAAAAAAACCAACAGCAATAACATTCATATCTATGGAGCAGCTAACTAGTATACATAATATTCTGCTTTTCAAACAGAACTAGCCAATGTAAAAAAAAAGTTAAAAAGTAAATTCAACATGTAAATACTTTTTTTCATTTTACACTGTTGTATTATAAGTGTATATGGTGTTTACTTTTTCAAAACTCTTTCTTACCTGGTAGTTGTCTTGTTTTATGAGTTGTGTTTTTAACTAAGAAGAACCTTTGCTGTCTGTTAGGAAAAACAAAACAAAATCTTTTTGCAAGTTTTAAATGTGGGTTAACCTTTCTCCATCATTTGCATTTTATTTGTCCTTATTTTCACTGTAAAGTATTTTATTACCAAAAGGTTGATTCTCTTTCCATTCTGCCCTCTCATCAGTCCATGTGTTTTAGAGAGAAGTTTTTTGTTGGTTGGGTTGTTGTTTTATTTTGGTTTTGGTTTTTTTTTTTAAATCAAAAGAACTCACAGAAATGACATTTTTTCAATTGAAGAAAAATAAATCTTTACATTTATAATAGCCAATAGCATTTCAGCACATTTTTGTTATCCTGGTCTCTCCTATGCTGCTGCTAATGACAATATTATGACTTACTCTACTATTCTAGAACTATTTTTATGTAAGTAATGTATGCTTTCTTGTTTATAAATGCCTGATTTAAAAAAAATAAGAAAAAAGCTTGGCATATTTATCTATTTCGCTGTGTACCTTGATAGTCCTTTTCCACCCCCTTTTCCACATCCCCTCCCCTTGAAGCAGATAATATTGTAAAATAAAGGACTTTATGAGATTATGTATGAAAATAGCTATGCTTATATACCACAGTGACTGAATGTACAGTGTATAGACGCATTACCTAAAATAAAATTGTTTGTCCAGAAAAAAATAACTTGCTATGGCATGTTTGTTGAGTTTTCTGTGCTTGTAGCTGTGACCTAATCCTTCAGGACAGGCAAACATCAGAGACCCCACAGGTGCCCGAAAGAGGGCGAGGTGCATCTGTTTGAAAAGTCAGGACTTCTCAGTTTTAAGTTAAACACCACAAACTTCGAGAAGCTCCTGTACCCGCTCGCACACCCGGGAGCGATGCCGTCGCGCGCCTTGCCTTCTCTTCCCAGGTCGCACACGTAAACGTGTCTAAAGCACCACCACGGGTAACAGCAGCAACAACGGAAAACGCCGCCTTAGGCCAGTGCTGGAAGGGAAATCCGGCTTCTGAGAGTCAGACTGAAAAGATGCTCCTGGGCAGGCGCCCTGGTGACCCCGGCGAACCAGCTCCAGAAGGGTCGGAGATGGGTGACGCTGCTCAGTCCGCCGCGGCATTGCCAGGAGCCAACAGGCCGCGGGCCAGCGCGGGCACACGCGCGCTCAGAGGCTGGCGGGGGCCCCTTGCAAGGCTGAGGACAGAGAGAGTTACTACTCCATGTATACTTACTGCTCACACGCTCAAGGGGTATTTTATAAAGCGTCTCCAAGCCCATCTCCAGTTTTGAGATCAGGTAACTTACCCCCACACTCATCCTCTAACAGACACCCCCCACTGATAACGAACCCGGTTGTCTACAGGTGGAAGTAGCATTAAATTCTCTTAGATGTTGGCGGGAAGCTCAGATTTCCTGCCCTGTTTTATCTTTTCTGGCATACCAAAGCCAAAACCCAGAGGCACACCAAGAGCCCGAGGCTGCGCGTTCCAACAGCCCCTTGTTCCCGGACAGCCCAGCGCTAAGCCTCTCTGCAGCAGCATTTAAACAGACCATCGCTTTCAGGTCTGCACGCGACAATATTGTAAGGAGAATGGAATTTAATTGCAAACAACGCACACCACTTTGTGGGGAAATTCTAACAAGGGAGTGAAATTTCTTTTTAATAGTGAGAATTGTAAGCATATAGAAGTTTGCATCAGGTCAGAGAAAAAGAAATACAAGAGGGGGGAAAATGTAAAAAGCAGAAGATGGAAACATATGTTAAAGTAATTCTCTCATGGTTTTCTGAGAAATGGCTGCAGAATTTCCACAGCTCTGGTACATTTCTTAACATGCCCTTGTAAAACAGTGGAAAAGCCAGAGAATGATCGAACAGCTTAAAAAACCCAAACTCTACTTGCTATTTGTGACTCACAGCAGCCTTGCTTTCCACGGGGCTGGTTTATTTCCTGTTTCTACCACCTGGGTATTAACAGTGGGCAAAGCCAAGCTGAGCTGCTGCCTCTTTCTCCGAGAAGGTGAAACCTGTGCAGCGCTCCTGGCCTGTCCCACTGATACAAAGCTATCGCTGTTTTCTTCCGACATGCCCCAAAAGTTCACTCCTCTGCTGGCTTTTTCTTCTCCCCCCGCCCCCTTGTTGACAGCAGCAGCTGTAAGCCAGCCTTTCCTGGGGATGGGAGACTCCGAGCGGAGCCAGCCCTCCCTGCCGTCACCTTCTGCGCCAGTCAAACCAGGGGACCTTTGCTCCCAACCATGCTGGAACTCCAGGCCCAGAGTCTGGAGCCTCGTGTTTGAGGATGAGCTGGTAGAGACACGTCAGCGTCCACGGCCACCCCTGTGGCAGGTGGAGAGCAACACCCCTCCCGCTCTCAAAATAGAGCCCAAAAGAAAACTGTGAAACATTTAACACTTTGATCCTGTCTTTTCTGCTGTAGGGCTCCTGTTCCCATGCTAAAGAGTCTTTTTTGCTAAAATCTCATCTTGTGGCATAATGACAGCCCTCGAGCTTCTGGCACCTGTATCGCTTTCTCCAGTGCTCTGATCCCTTCTGCCGACAGGCAGCACAGACCTGCCCGTGAAAGCAGCGCTCAGTACCAAAACCACTTCCTACCCCTCTGTGACTCAGCGGACACTTCAGAGTGTTGGGAATCAAAGAGATCATTTCATTCTCCTGCGCCCGACAGTGAGAAAATCAAAAAAAAAAAAAAAACAAAAACAAAACAAAAGAAATTGGTGCGTTTGCTGGAAATGAAGAGACATTTAGAAGCCACAACAGCCCAGGAAGTGTCCTGGGGAGCAATTTGGTTTTGGAGCAAAAGGTTCCTATAACAGCTTGTTGACAAAAACTTCCCTTGGAAAAAATTAGAGAGAGTAATAAGATGATGACAAAGGGTTAACAGTTAACTTCACACACATTGTATATAACATCTTGACACAATTAATTTGAAAGCTACAAAGAACTCTGTCAAAAGACCATGGGCGAATTGACCCAAATTCAGAACCAAGGCCGAGTCAGTTCCTGGAGGTCCCAAGAAGCGAACAGAGATTAGGAACCTGCAGACACTACCCGTGCAGCCGGGCAAGTGCACAGAACCTGCCCAGCCTTTTTGACTCAGGCTTGTGTGTTCCGCATGTCTACAGCCTTAAAGAGTGGGATGCAACTGCATCAGTAATTCCCGCCCCCAAATGACTATCAGCAAAATGGTGTTTTCACCCATTTTTGGGACCAAGTGGAATCAGAAAGCTTTTAGGTCTAAACACAGGTCCAGATCCTCCACTTGTAAAAAGACCTTGTACCCCCATATCCAATTCATGCACATCCTTTCACTTGTAAATCTGTTTCTATGATTTTGGTTTCTCAAATTAAAAACAAAAGTTCAAATAACTTTCCTCGATTGACAATTATCTTCTGTAGTTGAAGTACACAGCTGACAAATCTTTTAAGTTTTCTGATATAGTTAAGCAATACACTTCAAGTAACTTTGTTCCACAGATTTTCTACACAAAAAATAGGTCTGAAGAGACCAGATTGCCAACTACTTTCAGGAAGACCAGCTGTATTTCTGTCAGCACATAACATCGATGTTTTCTCAGAAATTTTTAGTATCTTTGGAAATACCCCGTTTTGGAGAAAAATGGCTTTAAAGAAAGGAAGATGTTGTCATATCACAAGGGGCAGGAGTCACACTCCTAGCTCTTTAAAGAATTCACCAGCTCATTTTCTTAACTTGAAGTAGTAGAATTCCTCCAATTAGGAACATGGGGAAAAACTTCCCACTTCATTTACCATTCTACTGCAAATCCATAAATTAACTCAAATTCACATAAATACAGTTCCTACTACCCCCACACTGATAAAAGAACACTTCAAAATCATTATGCAAGGAGACAAAGACAAGATACAGATTTTTCCAGACCACAAAAATGGCTTCAAGCAGACTCAACACCCAGTGCTAGAACCGCAGTTGTAGGCCAAGGTTTGGTACAAGAAGCCCTTCCTGGTAGGAGAAGGGCCATTCCCCCACAAGAAGGGGGCGTAGCTTTGCCACTGCAGACAGGACTGCCTCTGTATCGGCCCTGGCGTGGTGTCAGTTGCCAACGCAGGTAAGAAGGCCATAGTGCTTCCAGAGCTTTCAAAAGAATTTAGGAGTAAGCCTTGTTTGGTTTAGTTTCTTTCTAAAGTTAGCTGAGGCTAACTTGGAAATAAGGCTTGGCCTCACACATGGAAATCTCTGGTGCCTGAATCCAGCTATCCAGTAGGACTGGACACCTTCCTTATTCTTGGACTATCCCTTCTCAGCTATCCCAAATTTCTCTGGCTACTCTGTATTCTAGAAGCCTTCGTTTAACTGACCTAGATTACAAGCACAAACACACAAAGAAAAAAAAGAAAAAAAAGTGTTTTTTGCATTTGCCTCCTCCACCGTGCTGAACTCAGTCAAGACTTTCAGATGGGAGATGTGTACTTGAGATGACTGTCACAGATCCCCACGGAGCTATGGGTAAATTTCGGCAAAACTTGAGAAGACCCATAAAATTATTATGTCTTTTTTTTTTTTTTCTTCTAACTGGCTTATACATAAAACCAAGAATCACACAAAAAACCCCCAGAGCTTCTAATTTGCCAGCTACAGCTGTGTATCTAGGACGCCAGTTTAATTTGACATTGTAAATTAGGTGTTCAGAAGTGGTTTGTGAGTCTAAACAGACAGCTGGGGACACACTGAGAAGAGCTGTATTTTCCAAAGGCATTAAGTCAGGTGCCTGTCAGAGAGTTTCTTACTGGGCAGCAAGAAATTGAGATGTCCAGAACACTCATAAAATGCTTTTCTTCTACTCCATTTTTCTCACCTTTTCTGGATTTTTACAGTCTTTCTTTTGGCAACCTGCCTCCACTGAGGCAGCTGCAGTTCATGCACAGGTCACCGCTACCTCCTGCCTTCCCCAGCCATCACCTGAAATGCCCATTTGCACAGCCCGGCCGCAGCAGGACAGCTGCTCTTTACAATACAGGGCAAGTTACAGATGGTGAAAACAGGAAAATGAAGCAGTTTCTTCAGCATTGCTTGTTCAACAATTAAACAAAGAGTTAATGAAGAACTGTTACTCTGTTTTGAGGACATAGATCCATAGAAATTCTTATTGCCTAACATGTTCTATTAAATCACACAGCACTTGTGACTGAGGAACCTGCCTGTGTCTAGAGCAGCACATTGCACCGAAGAGATGAGCCACTTCTGGTGTTACTTGTCAGTGACTGACTTTTCATGCTATTCCTGTTACAGAAACAGAATATAAAACCAGATTTGGATTGATAGGTCTTAATAGCAGAGGCTGAAAACATCTGTCACCAAGGCGCTCTGAGTGCAACAACACATATTGGTAGGAAAGACCAGTCAAGCTGCCTTGTGTTTATGATTAAGGGGGTAACAGGGTTTTGAAAATCCTAGTTACTCTGCCAGAATAATTTTAATTTACTTAATATAAGAACCAAAATACTAGGAATCAGACAGGAACCTACTCAGTTGAACACTTTTGAGTACCTCCAAAACCAAAAGCGCATTCACCTTGCCACTGCACTGACTGAGTATTGGCATGACATTTTCTCCTTCTACATCCTCAGAGTAAGCTATGTGAAGGGAACAGCACTGGAGGAAATGTTTTTGCATATACTGGCTATCAAGTTGTTAAAAATATGTTTTCTATATTGCAAGAAGTCCTACAGGTAAGTTCACTACTGGTCAATCGACTGGTTGTTACCTATTTTCACATCCCGACCCTCTTGCCACCATCCCCGTTCGCCTGGAACGAGGGGTCGCTAAGCTCGTGGGCCCCTGCAGACCTCCGGGCGTTCTCTGGTGGGGAACGTTGAGGATGCTGAGCACCTCAGGCAAGCTCCTACAGGGAATCCGAATGGCCGCAGAATGAGCACAGCTCAGTAAGCTGTAGCCCAGTCCACAGCCAAAAATCCAGGGATCCGTTCTTCCCGAGCACAATAAAAATAATTTGAGATCAATTGATACTCTGAGTTCAGCTAAAGCTGGCAACGTACACAGAAACCTGACCCATGGAACTCAGTGTGCTTAAGTACCCCTTGAGTTCAGCTTAATTTCACAAAGTAGAAATAGTTAAAGAGTCTAACACAGGCCCCAGCCCCCTTTGAGCTCAGTTCTCTACAAACGCTTAGTGAGCTACCTACCGTTCCTACCCCAACAAACTTTCATTCAAACAGGATCAACAAAGAATAGGGGGGGGGAAATCAATAGCAAAGTGAGCTGAAGTGACCCAAGCTCCTAGCTGCTGGAGATCAGAAATAAAAATCAAATTTCCTGAGGCCTGAAGTAAAGAGTCTTCATGTCTTATTCAATAGCTTATGTTATTCAGCCACCAGGAAAAAAAAAAACACCACCACACACACAACACAAAACCACACACACACACTCTTAGAGCTGCTCATTCTGAACGTGGTACGTACACAGTAAATTAAAATCCTTGTGTGGAGCACAACTGAAAGAAATGGCTACAAAATACCAAAACTAGGATTCACCAGCAGCTCAGTGCTGCACCTCCATCATTTCCATTTTCCTGCAAGCAGCACTCCTTATTTATACCTAACAGATGGAGCAAAGCGAAAACTTAACACGTACGTAGCAGAGTAGAGGTTCGACAGGGATTTTCGGCAGAAATGATGGGAGCCCTTGTTACTGCCCATGGTATCCAAACCACACTTTTTACGTGCTCCCACGTTCGTTTGCTGAAAGGGTATTAAAGAAATACATCTTGGCACATCTGCAAGGAAGGGGTAAAGCTTGCAGAAGATGATAGGAACCAGGGAAGCAGTAAAAACCCAGGAGTGTCAGAGTTAATGATGATATGTGAGTAATCCAGTTATAAAGGCGCTGTCAGTAGGAAGAGAGCACAAATATAATAAAACACAGCTGTATGACGTACACTCCTGTGGAATTTTTATTAGATGGCTTATGTGCACTTTAAGTATACCTGACTGCAATGCAAATTCCCACACACTTTTATTTGGGAGGGAAAAAAGTTTCCACAGATCTCAGTGCTGAACTGATTTAGTTGAATTATTCTACACAGTATCTACGGGTTTTCTGGCTCATCTTTTTGAATTTACTTTTTTATTTGTTTTCTGCTGAGTCAGCTCCTTAATCTGGAACCTTGAGAATTTCATGCTTTTAAGTACCTCCCCAGAGCCTATTCTGGCCCAGCTATGCTAGTCCTCTGGCCCTTCTGCCACTTATCCTCAGTGACCACTCTTGTATCTCCCATATGTGCGAACTGTAAGAGAAAAACCCCATAGGACAAGGCGAAACCTGTATGGGTCAAAGGAAAATGAGGTTTTACTGCTTCAAAGGAGGTCAGATTTGTCTAAAACTTGCTCATTTCTGTAAACACCATAAAGCCTATAAGCTTGTGTGATCATCATTATTTTGGGAAGAAAGCTTACAAACAGAAATTTATAAACCCAGTTTACCTACTTGTTGTTCTGAGTTCATGAAACAAGAGTGGCTACATGTGCTGTCAGCAGGACTTGAGCTGCAGAAACTCCTTTATTGGCTAGTTGTTAAAAAATGGCATTAAACCCCTACCTTTATGTGGCCAAGGTATAAAAACAGGTACCACACGATGCATTAACAAAGCCGTTGGCCACGCAGCCCACAGGTCCAACTGATCCAACCAGTACAAATGCATCTTTCTTGCAGCATCCCAAGTGACAATCTTCATGCTGTTGTCTGCATGGATCATTGTTCTTATTTGTTCATACACCAAGTAGGAAGCACCTACCAAACACCTCCACAGATGTACTGGTGGCCTTTGCAATGTCAATTGTGGGCCCAGGAAGGGAAAGTGGCATTTTGCAGAGGGTAATACTGTTAAGCACTCCTAAGTATAGCTCCTGGACTGCAACATTGCCTTGCAAAATGAGTAGCCAGTTAGACATACAGAAGCCAAACATACTTTACTTACCTCCCCAACCCATAAGGCAAGTGAAGTGAGAAGCAGATACACCAATAACAGCAAAACACCAAAACCCACAGCAATGTGCTATGTTTCCTCGCATGTTAAAACCCCCACCCAAAACCTCTGTAGGCATCACCCTGCCCCTGAACTCAAGGCCCATGGACCGTCACGAGATCTCAGTGCTGGATTACATGCGATGCTGCATGACTGTGTTGCCAAAAGATTCAACACGTGTCATTTTTAAGTAATAGTTTTACTAGTTCTGCCTCTGAAGCGTGCAATTATTGTACCTTTGCTTACATCACCACAGTCGCTTCCTCTACAATCCTTTGCATGTAAAAACTGGGATGTGGTGAGCAATGAGATACTTTTGGCTACACCAAAAAAAGAGAAAGAACATGGAATCATACGTTAAGAGCACAAGCAGACACAAGGTTCACAGCTGGAACCGGTGCTACCAGGTTACAGGTTCTGTACGTTGTTAAGTTCTGAACTCCTCTTGCACACACGAGTCCTGCTGACGGGACTGGATGCCTGAGGAAGAGCAAGCGAGAAGCAAAGCGTAGCTCCCCCATATGCCTTGCCCATGAACCGGGCTTACTATAAACAGATTCTCTAGGCTCTGACTCTCACAGTGTGTAAAGCAGGGATCCCATGCTGCTTAATTCAATTTGGCAGATAACATTGGTGAAAGGCATTGATTTCTTCCCTCGCTCCCCCCTTCTCTTCCATCAATTTTCCCAGATAAGAAGCCTGTGGCTCAGCCCCTGCTGGTGACGGATGCCTTGTAATTGCTTTGAATGGATTATCACCAGACATCTAGCAGGCATTTACAGAGCTACAGCTGTAATCAGAAACACTCTCACCCAGGAGAAGGACTCTGCGGAAGAGACAGCTGTCTCTGTGCCTCTGCCTTGCGTCTCTGTTCTTCTATTAAGCCTAACTTTATTTATATTCTTAATACAGTAATATTGAGGGCATCCAACTGAAATCAGGGTCCAGACGGGCTGAGTGCCATTTAAGCTCTAAGAACCTTTCTCTGCTCTGACAATGTGTCGTACAGCTCAGGCTACAAGAGGATTGTCCTTCCACACTGCTGAAATCTTGCATTTGGCTAAATAAGTATCCCCCCATATCAGTGGGTAACATCAGCAAAAAATTGGGAAGTCAAAAAATACATATTCTGTTCTGGCAATTATTGGCTAAAAGACTTTAGATAGGAGACTTCTGTTCTTGCTGCTGCTTACTGCTGCTTTTCTCACTCTGCCTAGACTAAACTGTCAGTAGTTTACAAAGATCACAGTGACATTCTAATTTGATATCTGGAATTCCATTTGTGTAGCAGGGGGTGCAGAAAAAAAAAAAAAGAATAAATAAGTGTAAGCCAGATTGTTACATAGGAACAAAGTTAAGCAATTTTATCTACTGTATTTTATATTAATTTTATACAATTATACGTAGCTGCCCAATACCAAGAGGCAGTAGATGCATGTCCGTGATGCTTAAACTGAAAATTTGATCAAAGTTATTTTGATCTGCAAAGTTTCATTAGGGGTAACATGAGGAATAAGCCTCAAAACGCTTATCTGATTGTTCAGAAATTAAATATTTACAGTATCTGAGTATGATCATAAATACACATCGATCCTGCACCACAAATACGCCATTAAAACTTGGCACAAAGATACTCACACTTGGCCCTCTTTCCAGGAGCTTCTTCAGAGGTGCAAACGCCACACGGAAAGGTCACAGGCCTCTCCCTATCACCACCTCCCTTTCCTCCGGCAGACCTTCTCCCCTGAGCAGAGAAACACCCTGAGAGGGCTCAAGAGGACAAAACTGATCCCGTTCCACATTTTCTGTCACTATTTGGAAGGTCGCATTCACTGGGGTTTCTTCCTCCAACACAAGTTTTACAACAGGATTCCTACGTTATACAACAGAAACCATGCATTCTCTTCCTCGAAGAAGCAGGACTGAGACACTTGTTTTCTTGATGTGTAACTTTTTTTAGTGCTTGTGCCACACTGTCAGTCCTGGTTTTAATTCAGTCACTCATGAAGCATCTTAGTTTGGTCAGTCTCTATAGGACATTTATATGGGCAACAGTACCTTGAGAGGAAAGGTTTTCATGTTTAGTACAAACAGTACAAGCTTCACACTTCCAATCCTTAATTCCAACCAAAAACCAATTCTACTGTGAAACAAATTTCATCTAACACTATGTTCCAGCTCAGAGCTCCCTCTGTTATCTTTGAAGACAACGTGAAATCTTTTGTGGAGCAAACGAAGAGTTGCTGTCAGTCTGGTGTTTGGATCATCAGTGAGAATCCTCCCCTGCATATGCCATACCTACTTGTCTAACAAAACACTGAAGGGCCTCATTTTAAGTGATGCTAATTTCCCAGAACTGCAGCAAACGGTAACTTCGAATGTTGCATAGTGGTTTATTACAGGAGCAGGAGACAATTAATATAAAAAGGGAGCTTTTTAAAAAATTTTAAGACACAACAAGCAATATGAAAATCCTTTACAATTTTTGCACCTTGAAAAGCAGAATGAAGGTGGGGGAAGAGGGACAGTGGATTTGCTACCACACGTGTACAAACTGACTGCAGGGCTTGTGCAGCTGGGAGATAATGTGCTTTGCAGGTCATTGGCTCTTAAGCACTGTGTTATCTCTCTGTAACATACACCTTGTTGTGTCTTACTGCTTAATTACAGCTGATATGCAGGCCATAATATTGCTTATCATTAGCCAGAGGATGACAATTACAATTTAAGATTAAACTGTTTTCTTTTTTTCTACAGCCAAGTCTCTGTATGACACTTCCTTAGCCCAAGAAAAGATTTCACATGCAGAACAAATCCATATACTAATTGGTTATGTGCCCCTCGTAATGATGTATAATTTCCAAAGCATGCGTTGCATGATGAACATCATGAACAGTATTCAGTATCGCACGGAGCCTATGTCTGAACTTGGAGGGTCAGCTAGTCAGATACACTTGCCCGAAAAATCTCAAGTCAGCAATAAAGACAATGAAATACCGTGACCTTCTACGTGGGACAGGTTCCAGCCTGGTGGCTGCCAAGGGCAGCGCCTCAGCCTGCAATAAGCTCAGTCCTTCCCTTTAGCCGCCTCTTTTCGACTCACCCGCCACCCCATCGGCTTCACCCGCTCTTCTTCATTCCTCTCCTCCCTGTTTTCTGAAAAGGCCTGGTAGTGTTTTAGATGACATCTGTCATACAGGCAGAGGAGCAGCTGCGTGCATCCATCCTCCCCCTATTATTCTCCTGCATTATGATGCGCTGCAGAAATTTGGGGCTTAGTTCAGCAGAACACTGAAGCATATACTTGATTTGAAAATAGCGTTTCATACATCCCAAAGTCTTTTTGCTTTATCAGGGCTTTTATTTCAGAAATGGACACAGTTAACAGAGATCCTAGAGTTGGGAAGTAGTTTGAAAGACCAGACTATTAAAGGATCAGCAAAAAATGATGAGTCTGCTCAAGCTGAACTGTCATTAAGTAGCTACGCCCTTTTCAAGAAACAGAGATGCGTTATTCTGCACAAACAACCCGATGACTTAAAGATTGCTTACAAATATTCTGCACTAAAATCCACAATGGCCTGAGAGGAGATTTAACTACTGATCACCAACAATAAAGTTTAAAAGATTGAATAAGAACTGTGTTCCTGCACTTCTGCTAAGCATTTATGAGACTCCCTCAGAGCAAAGCCTTTAACTCCTGAACATAAATGTGGTAACATACAGTTGTGATGACTCTTAATGTCAGGGGTCAATGGTTTAAATCTCGTGTCCTGTAGTTTGTCAACTCCCATTTATCCTATCCAGCACAGCACAAGGGTACGACACATAAATCTTCCAAAAATGTGTTCTGATCTTTCACCTACAGTAGATTAAAAATAGCCCAGAGCAAGAGCTTTTAGCATTTTGTCATAGCAATTTCTCTGTCAAATATGATAGATAGCCAGCTACATGGAAAAAGAATGAACCAATCCAGAGATCAGATAATGAAAAAGTCTGAATTACACCTCCAAGAAGCAGGAATTCTACTCATGGTGGAAATCCCCACTTAGCTCACCCCGCTGAGCCTATGTGCTGCGGCACGGAACATGTCAGACTCATCCAGCAAGGCATTTCTTTCCTCCCTGCACATTTTTATTTAAACCTCGTAACAGTTTTGGGAGCTCAAGCAAGAGTCTTGAGTTCTGTTTTGGATTTTGCAATCTTCTAGTATGATTTTGGGCAGAATGCCCATTTCAAGTTTTATTTTAAAAAAATAATTATTTCAAGACAGGTGTTAATTTTAGCCATCCAACATAATTATAAGAGCTTCAACCACTCAGATTTTCTGAAAACCAGCTGCCTAAAGTGTCTCAAGTTAAAAGCCAGAAGTGAATACCCTCAACAAAACATCTTCCTCTAATAATCTTGCGGAATTGCTCTGTTAAGCCTTGCAACTCTTACTTCTAGGTATCTTCCAGTGATCTTGCAGCAATGAGATGTATTTCGCCATTATTAAAGCATGTAACGCCTCCTCACTACCAGTAAAAAAGAGAATCCTGACAGCAAACCATCCTGATCTATGACTGCTAGATACTGATAGTTTCCTTCCAAAAAGAAAAGTCACACTGAGATTTATACACGTTCATTTTCACTAACCAAATTTCAGACAGTTTTGACAATGTTAAATACTAATTTTACTGTAGGTTTCTGGATTTTGTATCATCAACACTTTCATGAAACCCTCCCAAGATGACTTCTACTCTTGTTTATCATAATGGTTTTTAAAGGAGCTAAACTAGCAAGAGAAAGCCACAAAATGTACTCAGCTGTCAGAAGGCTACAAGAGAGAAGGTTCCCTCTGCATTATGTACATTCATTAGCCAGGTGCAATAGTTGAAGTAGTATTAATAAATCCAAAGGATGACTTAACTGCCTGGAAGTGAATCTATTTTTCTAATGTTATCAGTTGGTTTAATAAAAGATAGTGTCTATTTCTGCAAACTATGCTTTACCTGTATCTTTAGAACACCACAGCCACAATCACCAAAGTGGAATAGACATCTGAAATATTTATTCAGGAAACGAAAGGTTCCAGAGCTGCAGCTGCTTCCATATTTATTCAGAATGATGCACGCTTTCCCAGCAGCTTACAAAGACTGGAACATCTGTTTACCAGACACCTCTATGACATTCTACCTCTCTGAATAACGCACTAAGATTTAAAGTTATCATGTTAAATCTTGCAGAGGTGCTAAATAAACTGTACCCAGAAAAAAAGCACAGAATTGCTTATAACCCTTCCCTCCTCCCTAGACTCCATTCTCCAAAGACTCAGCAGCACAAAAATACAGGTATTTATCAAATGTAAACCAACCAGTAAAAACAGATACTAGATCATTTTGGCATCTCTGCTTCTCATAGATTCTACTGTGGATGCGATGCAGCACAAAACATCCATGTGAGCTCCCAGAAGTTACTTTGAAAGACAGAGAAGGTGGCCTGGGGGGGACGACACGCAAGAACAAAGCACACAAGACCCAACAATGCTTTGACCTACGAACTCCAGAAATGCTTGAGAAGCTAAGAATTTGTACCCTCTCTCCAACAACTCAGGTCCCAACTTTCAAGTTTTCCTGAGAGGTTGTCCATTTACTGCAGGCTGAACTCGGATCCCATTTTGTTAGAACATAAGTAGACACAATATTCTGTATTATAGGTAGTAATAGAAAAACAAAAAACCAATTTGGGAAGCCCTCAAAACAGCACCTGTAACATACAGATATATAGCATAGGTGTTACTCACACAAGTTACCAATAGGAGTACTTCTTTTCAGAATCATGTGAGATTAAATGTAAAACTGTTTTCATCTATGAATCACAACTGAGTAAAGACCACAATATTTTACCCATTACTTTAAACTGGTTTCACTTTTTCAAAGCACATTATCATTTTGATCAGACTTTACCTTTGGACCTGGAAGCTAGAGTCTGTCTGCTTTGTCTACCACCATCACAACTATAACAACCTGTGACATCAGAAATTTCCACACTTTTCTAATGGGATGCTCATCAAAAAAAAAAAAAAAAAAAAAAAGGCTTCATTCTGCTCTCTTAAATCCACATGTTGGCTCTTGGATTAGGGCAGAAAACATGAGAAAAAAAAAATATATTTAGGGTTTGAACTAGATGATCTTTAAAGGTTCCTTCCAACCCAAACCATTCTATGATGCTCCTTGTATTTGTGTTTATGTTTTTCCGTAGGCTTTTTTATATGCCTCAGGGAGAGATTTGCAGGACCAAACTAACATGGTCTTCACATGCTCATGTAACATGTTCACCTCGTTTTTGAAGCCTGGATCAAGAGAAGAGATCCTATGTTATTTTTATGCCTATATTGTATTTATGTTATTTTAAACCCATGAATGGGCCTGTGGAAGGAAAAGAGACCATGAAAAATGAACACAAATGACAGGATGCTTGGGTTAATTCAGATTGAACTGAACCCTCCAGTATCCTTAGAGCTCCCTTAGAGCTTTGGGTTTTGGAGTGGTGGGACAGGGGGTGGCATAGGCTCTTCTAGTCCCAGTTAATATCAGCACAGATTTCTGTCTATTTGGTATTGCAGTGTTTTCTGGCTAATGTAGTCACGTAAGAAACTGTCTGTCATACAGAAAGCTGCAATTTCACATACTGCGGCACTGAGAGGGAACACATAAAAAAAAGGTACAGCTGCTAAACTTCACACCGGAAGCCAATCCAAAAGGAGGAAATGTGGGTGATTCAAGCCAGCCACAAAAGCATCACTAAATGAAAGATGAAAGAGAAAATAAAGGAAAACGTGTTTATCACAATTATACTGAAAGATATTTGTGATTTTTATTACTCACATTTTGTTGATTATTTACATTTGGATAGAATTTGGAGAATCAAATTGAGTATGAGATTCAGACCCAGCCCCAAATGATTTGTGACGTAGATAGATATGCCAAACAAAGCGGTGGGAGAAAGACAGGCATTGAGAAAGGAAGGAAGTGACTCTTCCAACACCACACAAGTCAGCACTGGGAACGCAACGCATCTCTTCCGAGAACCATTCAGTGCATTCTAGTGCCGGAACAGGCAGCATCTCCCCATTTTCTTCCAGCTGCCAGTCATCATAATACCTTCTCATCTGTATTCTCAAGATAAATCCCATATGCATTAGAGACCAAAGGGCTCTGGCAAATTCTAGCTCGTGTACACTAAACAGCACAAGTGTGAAGGGAAACAATTTTCTGCCTCTGCTCACAGAGCTACACAGGGGCTCGCAGCCCTACCAAATCATGAGAATCTAGTGGATCTTCATAACAGAGGCCAAACACCCTGTCCTCTCCTCCTCTGTTCCTGTCCTTAGTCACACGTCACACTAAGTTTCCATTTATGAGCAGTTTATACGGAGGCAATAAACTATTCACCGATGTTATAAACGTCTTACAGGTCAGGGCACTACACACTCTAGGGTTAACAATTATTTACTAACGCAGCTATTAATCATTTACAAAATGTATATGAATTGAAACTCAATATAGTTCATTACTATGTCTAAGGGCTGTTATCTTGGCTGCCACACTGGAGATCGGTCCAAGGATCTCTGCAGTTCAAAGATTAACCATACACCTAAGGCTAGAAACAGCTCTGATTCCCAAAAAGAAGCTGTGACAGGCTCACACCTACCACAGGCTGGATTCACAAAACTACGACCAATACTGGGAAGTTAACAAAGACTCCTTATTGAAAGGACCAAAATGTTGCTTCTTCAAAAATGTATTGAATTTCTCGGTCCTGATTTTTCATTATCTACAGCTTGGACGATCAAGGCAAATCAGATGGTAACCACTCATTTGTACACATATGAATGACTGCACCAAAGTTCATGGAAGAAATGCAGGGATGTCCAAGTCCCCTGAATTTTAGGTATCCTGTTATGATTGGTGCTTTCCTTGAACATCTGGGAGTTTTTCCTGTCCACTTTGGACGGATACAAAGGAATTGCTTTGGCATTTATGGTGGGATGAGTAAGAAAGTCATAAGTGAACTCCAGCTGCTGAATGTGCTGGTATTTTCAGACACCTCAAATACTTCTCTATGCCCTGAACGATACCCTTTAAAGCTGGTGTACAAGGCCAGATACATGTATCTCTCTTTAGACAATGCTGTTTATCTGTCTGAGACTTGAGACAACCAGCCATGAAGCAAGGTACCCTATCCAGGGAAATTTTTCTGAAAAAAAAAAAAATCTCCTCCCTTTTCACCGAAGACCTGGTTTTATCTCTTGCAAGCAGCTGAACTTCTGGGGAACCAAAGCCCTAAGCCATCTGGCAGAAATCATCAAGGCATGTTTTTGACTCACTGTCACAGGTCATGACCTACAACCATTGCCAATGTTCCAGGGCTTTTTTCTCTTCCCCCTGTCTTCCCCAAAGCAAACTCAATTACAAATTAGAAAAATCCTGCAGTGAAATTTTCCCCTCATGGGGCTGAATGTCTGTCACCTCTGTAAGAACACACTTTGCAAGAATTCCACAGTTGTTGGTTAGCTGTCAGTCCCGGTTACATCAGTGATTACAGAATATTGAGCGGTTCAGGTTGGAGGGCAAGAGAACAGGTGACCTATTATTCCTTCCACGACATTTATGCCTTGATTGCTGACTGCACAGGCCGCGTTAGCAGTGAGCATCAGTGTCATCTCCAGGTTTCTGTGACCCAAGAGCCTTATGAAATATAAAACGTCTCCTTACTTTAAAAGCAACATTACTTAGTCCCAGCAACAACCTGCCCATTGATTGGGTTTTTCTGGGGATTTTTTTCTTCCCCAGCATGAATTCAAATCACAGGCACTTATGCCATATTTCAGTTATCCATTACATAAGTGATCTTCTGCATTAAATCTGATTTAATTAGAGTTTAGTCTGATTTGTTAGAGTTTACAATACAGTACATCCACGCAGCAGCACTTTCTTCAGCACAACATTTTCCTTCGCCAATATTTTTCATGCTTCAAAACTACTTGTGTACTACCAGCAAAACCGATACTTCCTTGCCCAGTGACGCCACTTGCAACAGGTGCATACTTTTCACATTTAACTATTCAACATCAGAACCTATTTGCACCTTGCCAATTACATCCTTTCTGCTCCTGTACAGATGAACACTTACATGATAAGTCAGCCAACCTCAAACTCTAATCTGAGGAAATGTTTAAGCATATTCTTAACAACGCAAAAGAATTACCACTAAGTGGGACTATTCAATTGCTTAAGCATGTGCTTAAACACTTTCCTGAATAGAGACTGTGTTAACCTACAGGGCAGGCTAGTCTTTAATGTAACCCTGGAGATGCAAGAAGAGTGTCCAGGCTGCATTTGTGCAGGCCGATAAGCACTAATCTGATAAAGACTTAACCACACAGGCTATATGCGTCAATGAAGACAGTGTAGCAAGTGGATATTACAAGGATACTGCTTATCTAGCTGAGAACAAATGAAAATTCATTCAAAGTACTTGGTCCTTTAGAGATAAAAGCTAGGGAGGTCTTGTAGGGTGGACACTAGAAGATGAGGTTATCAGAACAACAGGAAGGCTTAAAAAAACCCCACCTCTTTATTATAGTGGCAATTAAAAGATAAAGTTGCAGACCTTCAAAAGATGTAGAGGTGTCTCATTTCAATTTAAATCATTGGACAGTAAAGCACTTGGGAATCTTTGAAAATCTAGATGCTAATGGCACTGATTTTAAAGTGAGATCAAATTTATAATATACTTTTTAAAAAAATTGTTCCACATTAATTCCTCATGAGTTGTTGGAAGAAATAAATCTGCAAATTTAGGTTATAAAGAGAAGAATCATAAGGGAAGCATACTCCATATTTCATACTGTCCCACACACAGAGAAAACGGCTAGAAAGCATATTGTAATCCTTAATTTGATAGTGCCACTGACATACTTCAGGAAATTGTTTACATGTGCTCAGGAAGTCTGCATACGCAGCAAAAATATAAGCTAGTCTGGTAAAAGGTCCGTTAGAAAAAATATTGTATACAATCTGAGAAAAGGGACACTGCATGGCTGTGTGGCTGCCTGAAGTTAGGCTCCTTCTAATAAAAATCCAAAGCACCACTTCTCTGAACACTTCTCATACGGACCCTTTTACTGGGATGCAATGCAGCTGTGATGCAGGGAAGGAACGTGCTGTCGAGTGCCCAAGGCTGGAGCATGAATTAGTGAAGAAAGCTAATCTCACAAGCCACTGGGCTCAAGAACAAACTGCAAATATGTAATTATGCACCATGCTATCTTTCTTGAGTTCACTGCTCCACGCAGAGATAGCTTTGGTCACTCAAGGAACTTGAAAGCAGGGGAACAATGCAGAGTTAGTTATCTTTGACTTCTGTTAGAATTGGTCTGCACACGACTGGTGAAACTGAAGTGCAGATCAGGAGCTGCAGGCTCAGCTCTGTGATGCTACTTTCCATGGAATGCTGGATAAAAACACCTTAGCTTTTATAACACACATCTCCAGTTTCACACACTGTGTAACTTAGTGTAACAGGGTAAAGACACAGTAAGGGCTATTCCTCCTCTCATTTGTTAAAACCAAGTTGATTACATAAATGCCTGCAACGTCATGAAAATGCTTTATAAACATTCTCCCATCAACTTAATTTTGTTTTCCAGATTCTATTTCAGGCGTTTTTCTACCCCAGTAACCCCTAGTTTCACTGAGAGAGATAAAAAGTCTTCATGTACTTTTGCCTCTCTGATAGAACACCAGTTCCAAGCAGGCTCCCAGCAGCAAATACGAGCCCTCCAGTTTGGAGGGTGACAACAATTAAGACATCTTTGTTCCTTCACCATATGATGAACACCAATGTCTGTCTGCAGCCGACTCAGTGGCAGCTTTCAAAAATAATGGTCAATGTCTCTCTAAATTAAGCCACTGATGATGAGTTCTGAAATTTTAAACAAAAGTATTTCCCTTCTCAGACACGTCAAGGCTAAAGGAAATTTAAAATCACTCTTTCTTCTTCCTATAGCTTAGAAATTTCTCTGTAATAAAGTCCAAGCCATACAGAAAGGACTGCTTTCTCACTTAGTGAAATAGAGCACTGACCAGTTTCATTTCCCCAACTCTGAAATGCCTAAATTCCCTGCTTTATAGAAGAATTGCAACTCTGAGCTAGACTCAGAGGTTTCAGTTCTCAGGAGGTTTGTTTCCCACAGCTGCTCTTCAGCCAAGCTGTGAACGAACCTGAAAATTCATTTGAAAAACCCTCTATGGTTTCTCATGTTTTCACAATTACATTATAGCTCTTTCCTCAACATTTACCACCACCCCCTGCAGGGAATTCCCCCAACACATGGGTAAAATTTACCAGGAAGGCTTGTAAAGGTTGATAAGCGTTTCATCTCAAACAATGCAAAAACTTGGTTTCAGATAAGTCTGGGAAATTTTCTTTTACAAGCCCTGTGATTTTGTTATGGAAGCTTGGACTTTTAAAGTTCTGTTCTGTGAGCTGGATTTAGAGCCCACTGAAGCAACTGGAAGGACTCACATTAATGTTCATGGGCTCCAAATTTTCAAACTGCTCATGTCTGTCACTTTGCCAGTGACTCAGTAGGAAAGTACTCTGAGAGCTCCGGTTGAGGACAACTGTCCTCTCTCTGATCAGAAGTTGAGTTAGTGGCTGGGGTACGAGCCACTCTGCAGGGGCTAAAGTTTCTTCCCTTCTGCCAGATAAGAACAGGGTGTGCAGGTCTCGGTGCAACAGTGTCGGACCTAACTCTTTACCAATTTTAGTTATATTAGTCCTCAAGTGATCACTGAGGTCACAGCATTTGCACATCAGAGTAACAGTCACCATGGAAACCAGTAAACTGGCATCTGCTTGATGTCTTGTTTTAAAGGAGCTGTGAAGCTGCTTGCACTCGAGTAGGAGAGTCTCCTGCAAGCGTGCAGCTCCCATCATGGGAGCATTTATTTCCTTCACGTCTCAATTACACACTCCGCTTTCCAGCTTTGCCTATTACTGGTGCAGCATTTACTCTAAATGCACCAGACGCTCTCCTGCACCAGAATCACGCGGGCCCATTCACTCCCACTTCTTTGTTACTGGGAGAAGATTCTACCAGAAACTAACATGGAGTCACCCCCAAATTCACACCCCAGAACCCAAAAACAGAAGCACTCAATTTTCATTCATATTGGCACATCAAATAAATTTCAAATTATTCAGAATGTGTAAGCAAAATCTTGATCATCATCATCATCTTCACTATAACTCTACACTACATATATAACTATATATTTTAAATATACTATATATAAATCTAGCTATTTATAATCAAGGTAATAAATTTAAACAATTGTAAAATGAAGAGCCACAGTAACTGCTAGTTTCTGATGAACACATACAAAAAAAGATGCCGGCAATCTATATATTGAGCCCATTTCACGTATTCATTTTTACAACATACAAGCGCCTGAATTTTACATTAGCCACTACCCTGCATTTCCTGGACCCTCAAATAAACAGAAGGGTGAACTAAGATGCTCCTTTTGTAGATTATCTCTCAAAACTGTAGTATTTTGGGGGTGGGAACTTCTTACTACGTATGAGCATAGCTCTAGAAAAGTACATCTTTGATCTTTCTTTATAGTCAGCACATCACAAAATAAATAATACTGTTCAAAAGTTTATTACATATTCACACACACTGCTACATAAAGTTCATGTCCATGAACACCATTTTAAATCACCATAAGTATTTCTGCCTGATGAAAAGAAATTACTGAACACAGAATCAGCTACAATGACACTCACTGGATCATAACTGCAAATAAACACCATGTAAATAACCTCCTGAAATATGTTCAGCAGTACTGTCACATTCTTTAAAAAGTAAATATGACATGAAAAGCAAAACAGGGTGTGTGTGTGTGGGGTTTAGTCAGATTTTAATTTCATGTAACAGATACTTACACAAGTAAATGAAACGTGCATAGGAACATTCCCAAACATTAAGGGCAGCTGACAGAATGGCTCATGCCTGTATTAGAAATCTCTCTTAAGTCTCTAAAACAGGGTGACTGCGTGTAAACTACTTATTGGGAATAGCCTCCAACTTCAAACCATACCTGGGAACAGTTTAGAAAAACACTAGCTGGCATGTGCCAAAATTCTGCCAAGAAACATTCCAGCACTTCAGTAGTACAGTATCATGTTCCACGTTTGAGGAACATTCCTGGGAACGTTCCCAGGCATCCTTGATTTTACTAGGATGGACACAGCCTAAGATTTCCAGATGCTTACTAGAATAAAGTTTTGCTATTTGGACACTATCTTCTGAACACAGAACCCATGCAAAACCAAACAAAAAAAGGCTTTATTATGGCAGAAATAAATATTACAGTTAATAATACTTCCTAAAAGGGATTCCAGGTCCAGTTTGGAACAAGCACCATTTAGCACTTCCTAGAAAGCCCTATGCTCGTTAGCCATTTAGTCTACACCCTCGCTCTACTATTGTTCTGGAATAAACAATGGCAACAATACTTTAGACAGCTTGCAGATTCAACTCCAAGCCACTGGCAGAAGCTCTTAACTCCAGAATTAAAAAAAGAGATCTCAAAGCACCAATCAATACCAGCCATAATGAGAAACGTTAAGTGTCTCATGCTAGTGAAAGCACAGACAAAACAATGCTTCCTGCCCACAAGCCTGTGAGGCTTCCCTTTTCCTCCTCTTCACCTCCTTCACCCTCTTAGTCCCTTTTGATCAGTAAAACAGAGGTGTCATTTTAACACCAAGACAGAAACCAATTCTAGCTGCCACGCAGCTACGTCTTCAGGTTGTAACAAAAAGTCCTATGAAAACAGAGTAATACTGAATGACGTTCAGAAAGGCAAACAGAATGTGAGGAATCACTAGAAAAGAAAAACAAAACAGATAGCATTTTTACGTCACTAGGCAAATTTAGAAGTATGCCCACATTCAGTTCCTGTACTGCCCTCTTCCCCCTCATTTTAAAAAAAGAAAATAGAACTGGAAAAGGCACAGAAAATGGAGCAAAGGATAGGTAAAGACACAGAACAATTTCTATGCAGAGAGCAGTTAAGCAAACTTGCCACAGCATGTTGCCGGTGCTAAAATTCAAAAGCAATTTGACAAACAGAAAAAACATCAACAAACCCTGCATAAAAAAGCAGCACTTTCTGCTCAAGACCTTGCAACATGGAGATGGGGAGTCTCTAGCAGGTAGGTATCGCCATACATGAGCTCTGCTCTCCTACTCTTCCCTGGGCACATGACACCAGCAATTCACTGAGGCGGGGTATTTGGCTAGACAAAATCTTTTGCCTGACGCTGTGTATCTGCTCTCATGTCGATTTAATTCAGCCATCACAGAGAGAAAGAGTGATAAGGAGCTGGTGTCACAGGCTTCCTCACAGCCTACCGAACAGAATAAGCATCCCATGTGGTGTCCCCCCCCGGCAATGGGTCTGCGTGCCAGCTCCTGCCACGCCACCCCTGCCGCTGGCCTAGGCCTGCTGGGTCAGAGCAGTTTGACGCTCACGTGTCTGTGCTACTAAACACAACTAATACACGCACATATGAAGATCACACCACGGTTTACATACTTCCAATAAATTTTACCACAGCCTGGCTAGGGAGATATCATTATCACTCACTTCAACTGCAGAAAATTAAGGTGGTTTTGGGTTTGTGTTCTTCTCGTCGTTTTTTTAACATTCCTTACATAATTTGGTTAGCAAACCATACATTTGAAACTTATACAAAAAAGCACTATCAGAGAAATGTATTCAAAATAATTAACTAGACTGTGAAGTGTTTTCTATATTTTTTAAATGGCTTAGAAGTCTTGAGAGTTATTTGAAACAAGAAAACAAAATTTTCATTTTCTTCCTTTGATTTGTACTTCTTCATGTACTTGGATTGCATTTTCAAGAGGTTTTTTCTCCAACTTCTAAAGCCATAGAAACTCAGCTTTTTCAACATGAAGCTAATAGTCCTATGACATGAATCTAGAGGTGGGCTTGACAAAAACTCTGAAGTATCACAATGTTAAAAACCAAAGAGTTGGCAAAATACCTCAAATTTGAGGAGGTGAAGAAATATGAGTGGCACTAGACGGACTTGAACAGCTGTACATATTTCAGCCCAAGATTTTAAAATTTCTGTCAAAATATTGCAGTGAAAAACTAACATTCTCCATGGAAAGCAGCTATTTTCGGTGAAAATGCTATTTTATCAAAACTCTATTTTCCATTAAACACAGTTTTGACAGAAATTTTTCAACTCTCCTTATTCAGTGTTATGCTCTGTAGTTGAAAATGTTAGCAGTTTTTTAGGCTGTCTCTACAACTGCAAAGCTTTATAGGGACTTGGCAAAGATGGAAAACAGAAAAAAAAAAAATCTGATTTCAGACTAGTATCTCTGTCCATATTATACACATCCCTGGAAATTATTTTTACTGAAGTTTAATAGAATACATGATAGTGACAGAGAACAGCAATGCTACTTCAACAAAGCTGTTAATACTTCCTTTCATTATTTTTCCCCCCTAAATAGTACTGGCAAAGCATCTCTCCTCTATTAGTAAAGCGCTGGAGACTTTCATTTTGGCTAAACAAACCAGGGGGTAATTTTTCACCTAGTCAAGTCCTGGTAACACTGGTCAGTGTGTTGATTTTGGGAGTCCTGTAGGTGGAGTTGCCCCTTCCTCAAATCCTGAAGAAGAGTATTCAGGCCAGGACTATACAGACTTTGCTGGAATTACGCAGGACTCCCTAGGCTGTGCTCTGAAGGCAGGCTGGCTGCTGCTGACTGCTTGTGTCATATTACAGCTCAGTCTGAAGTAAAATGGGGGAAAAAAGAATCAGAGGGTGAAAAACAGAGATATTTGGAAAATTAGAAACCCACTACCGGAGAAAAGCAGAAAGACGACTAGAGAACTTTTGAGTATCGTATTTTATGCAGCACTTGTTTTCAGCCTTTCCAAAGTGTATTTACAAGGTTTCGGGGCTCTGCAGCCTCCCCCGCAGCCCACTGAACCTTGCCTAAACTAGCAATCACTTAGGAACTAGGTTGATCTCATTAGCAATGATGTAAAAGGGAAGCTACAGTGATGACCTTCACACAGCTTAGTCCTGGCCTTTGCCTGAGACTGCAAAGGGGAGATTAGCTGGCAGAGGCCTGAAGGACTCTCATAGCTATTCCCCCCTTAGTGCTCCTGGAGGGCTGCTTCTGTCGCACAGAAATGAAGGGTTGGGCTATCGGCTGGTGTAAATCAGCGGCTCTTCACTGAAGTCAGGGGCCACATCCATAGCTGCTACCAACTAGGGAAACTTTAGGGTCAGCGGAGTCATACAGTCTTACAGCAACTGAAAATGTGACCTGGATTTTGGTGCCAATATTAGAATACATATTTTTCTTGCCCCTCCTTCCTCTTCATCCCCTGTTCAGATGAACTTACGCAGTCACAACGATCAGCAAAGGTACCTAAGCCTAATTCAGTGACTGGGGACAAGAGGCAGTCCATAAGATCTTTTTAACCTGACCCAATTACTCATACAGCCAATTTGCAAGGTAGGCACATGCCAGCAAAAGTAAGGCATAACCCATATACAGAACACTTTGGACCTAAGGAGAAAAAAAAAAAGAAAACCAAGTCTGAAGGCAGATCCAAGACAAGGAATGCTTCCATATAATGTCTCTTTCTGACTAGACTAACTGAAAAATGATGCAGGGAAACAACAGCCTGTTTCCAAATCAGAAAGATGTGTACACATGTACACACAGACACACACAGATTTTTCGCTAACTGCCTCTATGGAACCCCTAAATATCCACTGACATTATTATAAATCCTTCCTTCCTGCAAGTCAGCATTCCCCAGCCCGTTCCATCTCTCACTTCCCCCACAAAAATGACAGACTGACTCTAATCTCCCACCTGCATAAATCTCCTACAGACAACCACAAATATTTTAGCTATGCTGATTTATGGAAGCACAAGCAAGACTAAACCAGGAGATATATCCTCCATGCACAATGACTGATGGCTTGCTGCAAATCTTTCCATTTAAAGCGCTGTCACTTTTGCAGTTCCATAGAGAGAAAAAAGAGGAATAAAATAACATGCAGTAATGCAACTTATGGCAGCTCCTGGGGGAAAAAAAAAAAAAGTATTTGCGCAATCTGATTTCTTTCAAGTTTTCCTGCATAAAATCCTTGCTACTAATTGAAGAAATTCTATTTGAGAGAGGATGTGAAAACAGCTGCAAGACCCCGCAAGCCCTCCTCCTCTCCCCCCCTCCTCCAAACATCCCATTTTCTGACTTTAACTGACCATGGCAATCTTGATTTACACCCAATGAGAAGCTGACTTGTTAACCAATGCTTTGCAGGGGATGCTGCCTGCTTTAGTACCCGTGGATTGAGAGAATGCATGAATATAGGGATTCCCTACTCAGATTTAACTATGGCAGTAAACAAAAATCAGGCTGTAACTCCTGATTCCTGAATAGTTAATGGCAAAGACCTCCCTGAATTCAAGCTTTGAAGGCCACTAGGCACAGGCAACTCCCCTTGACCTCACAGAGTACCCACCAGAGATTAGTCTGACAAGACCAGAACTACTGAGTTTACTCATAGCAGATAAACAAAAATGACACAAACTGTGCACAACAAGAGACCTGTCAGCATCTGGTTCAGTGTCTCCACGCTGCGTAAGGGCCCCAAAGAGGCAAGAGCTGTCAGAGGAGACTGAATTCATTTAGTTGCTCCGAGTCAAGCCGTTTTAAGATTTGTGTTTTGCATAAGGACAAATAATGCTGTTGTGGCAACACGTTATTACTCTTGTGCTGAGTACTGACAGTCGCAGTTTCAAAGAGCTGGGCCAAGACCTGTAGTCACAAAGCAAATAAAGGGGTTTCTGCATTCTCGGCTCCACCAACACCATTTTCCTGGCACTGTTTCCTCCTCTGCACCTTCCTTGCAAGGGACTAACTCTTCCCTGCCAGCCTGTTGCAAGCCACAATTTCACCTGTTCTCACAAACACGCAACGTCTGACTGAACAGCCGTATGCTTCCTGCTCTGCTGCAGCTAACTGACTAGTAAGTAAAGCCTTGCAGCAGGATCACTGATCATACTCCTTTTGCTCGTCTGAAATTTAATTGACTTACCAAAAACTTTGCTGGCACAAGTCACCTGTGTTTTCACAGCTTGGCTCCAAGATATTACCTGGAAAAAAGAAAGAAAGAGGGATAGTTGGTTAAAAAGAAGAGCAACCGATATTTTATTTCTTTGGAATGCAGAGCAACACAGACATATCTCAAACGCAATGGTTATTTTAGGACATGCTACATTGTCTACATGGTCTATTACACAGAATTCTGGACTCAATTTCCTCTCCAGGCTCTGTGAATAATCACTTCCTTTCTCTAGACCTTAAGTTCCTCAGTCAGTAAAATGGGAAAAATTATACTCTCCTTAGAAATGCATTTAATGACAAACCTTTATGTAATAGCTAATTGTGCAATATCATTAATAAAGAAGGAGACCAGCTGCCAAGTATCCTGGGACACATTGCCAGCCATATCAGTGACAAAGTTATACGTGTTTGCTTTAGGTTTCTCATCCAGTGCTCACTAGTGAAACTTGAGAATACCTGTTCTAACAGGAAACTTTCCTTTCCCTTGCTATGAATAAAAAATGAAACAAAACAGTGGTAACATTTTGTACCTGTTTTTACCAGCTTGTAAATCCAACTCAAAGATGTGAAAAGTAAATCCTTATTTGAGAAGGAAATAAAAAACCCCAGAACTCAGTGACAGACACTCCAGTAAGGCCCTAAGACCTAACTATACATGGATTTTCTGTTAAATATCACCCAGATTTTGCTCTAAAAGTAACTTTGTAGACTGTTTGCAGATCTCTTCGGGTCATCTGCTTGAAGCAATGAAACAATGCTTGTGTTAAGCAGGATCTTAATAAGGAACAGTAAGAAAAGAGATTAAAAAAAGGTAAATGAGGATTTTTGAAAAGCTTGGCAGTGGATAGAATGATCATCAACACAAGGGCAGGAGAACATTCCCCAGCTTTCCATCTTAACTATCTTCTAGCATAAAGAACTTTTCAGCTCATGCGTCAGACTGATAGCAAATGACTTGAACAATTCTGACAGCTATTTCAATTTGTACCATCTAGAGTATAAAATAATAATTTCTCAAATCTATTCAATATGGCAGATGTTGGCGAACAGCACTATTACAAACCAGGTGCCCATATAAGGGCACAAAAGCACGATAAGGCTTAAATGGATGCTCCCAGGGTGATGCTTTGTTCTTTACATCTCGGAATCCATCCTGTCTGTCTCTGTGGCTGTACTGTGGTAGTCTAGTTGGGCTAAAGAAAAGATTCATTCTGCTAAGGCAAAAAAACCCGAAAGCACAGTCTTTGACAAGCACAACTTTTAATTAATGTACTCGCTGTGAAGAAGCTGCCGCCAGGAAAAAATGAACAGAATTTTGGCTTAAATAGCCTAGACATCAAAGAACAGTTCCAAAGAGGTCTACATGAAAAGCTGTATGGTAGCAACTCAAAGGAAAAAATAGAAAGGTCTTAGCCAAACCGTGAAATGCCAAGGAAAGGGAAGAGAAAAAAAATGTATTTTTTTTTTAGTCTTCATTTGGACACCTGGGCAATGATTTCAAATGAGTGTACATAATACTAGTAAAGCCTTGGGTTATGTGTGAACCCATACATGTCAGAACAACAGAAAATAGTTATAGAAGATGATGATCACTACACGAGAAATACATGTACAAAGTACAAATAGGTGTCGGGGTCAGGGTTCAGGATTGAGCCTGCCAGATATACAAGACAAGAGTATCACCACTAACACGAGTCCTATCAAATTCTATTATTTGGAGTGGATCTGAGCAATTTTTGCTGAAAGTTCTTGTATTTCCCCAAACAATATGCTTGAGATCAAAACCTGTGTGCACACACACACACGCATACACAAAAGAACGGATCTAACATTTAACAACTTAAAATAAAAATGACTTCAACTGACAGCGTGATGCCAAAACATATAGATGAAATGTATTTCCATTACAATTCCATTCTGTCTGCAACCAAGATTGTCATATATATTCAGCCTCTTGGTACCTAAAGATGATTCTATCACTAATCTCTCAAAAGGCTAAATATGGCTATACGAGACACAGAACATAGGATGTGATCACTTCGCATACACAGAGCGTCAAAGCAAGCAACATGCTCATGATAGTAAGGTTAAAGTATTATTTAGCTGGTTAGGTCACATTCCCACATGGTTTGTAACTACAAATTAACAAGTCAAGACAGACACTCCTAAAAAGAAGTTTTGCACTTTTCAGGAAAAGTTGAGAAGTAATTTTTAGAGAAGACAACAGCAGCTGCTGTCAGGCTTCCTGCAGTTCAGACAGGAATTTTTCAGTAGCACTCAGCGGACTGTTAGGTGTTGATCAACTGTAGGGAATTATAAACTGATTCTAGCATAGTATATAGGAACAAAAGTCTTGAAATTTTTCCTAACAAAAGGGCAAAGTTGTTCCTGAAGTAGCAACAACAGTGTACCATTTTATGGTTACATGGTTAATACTTATGTATGGTTAATACTTATATTTAATACCATACTTAAGTATGGTTAATACTTAACCATGTGGGTTATTTGATTGGCTTAGTTAATGAAAGGGTGTTGTCCTCCAAGATCAGTCCATAATTAAAAGTAATAAACAAGGTTCTTGACTTATCAATACACAATCAACAACATTTGTCCTTCTTTAATTTTAGAGAAGGATTCAAAAATATTGCAGAAAATGTATTTTTTACCCTTGTGGCCACTGTTACCACAAGATACCAAAATGATTCCCCACTACACAGCTGAAAGGGGAATAAAACCCTGTATGTTTGAATTGTTTGAAGACAGCAGTGAAACCAATTAAAAATATCTATAAAGGAGAAAAGTGTATTCAATTTTATTGTTTGAACTTCTGAGTAAGTACTGGTTCACAGATGTAGAGTAACAATTTGAAAAACATGGCTTCATCCAAAAATTAATTGAAACTGAAGATAAGAATAAGCACAGCATATCCTAACCATGGGCACAGCTCTGTCCATTGTTTTCACTCAGGGATGGCCACCCTTACCATCTAAACAGGACCTAGACTATCAAACAGTCAAAGTAAAAATCCAAGATGTAGATGATAAGTTGCCGTGAAAAAAAGTGCAAATTTAGAAGATGAACGTGGAAAAAAATTAAAGAAAAGAAAAAATCTAAGCTCATATTCAGCCTTCCTTGAATATCAACAATTTACTAGAAGAACCAGGAAATCAAAAGCTAGACTCAAGCTTTTCACTGTGTGATCGGTAAAACTGAAAGAAGTTTTGAGGAGGAACAGTTTGCTTTAAAGAGTTTTTGAGGAAGGTAGGTAGAGGTCCATCTAGTAGTTGTTACTTTGTTCTGGTAGAAGACACACAATTTACAGGTCATTGTGTTAGATGCTGTACAAACATGTAACAGAGACATGCTCACAGGACCTGCAGCATTTCAAAGGGGTCACTCAAGTACATTTAACAAAGACCTTACACTATAGCTCTGCACCCTACATTTCTCATTGGTAAGGAAAAAAATAAATCTATTAATTGGGTTAAATAATGATACTGCTGTTTACTAAAAATAATTCTCTTATGAAAACCATGTTTGCATGATGTCCAGAAAGTTGGCTACACATATAATCTAGCTATTTATGGAAAGATCAGTAAAGTTTAGGTAATTAGAATTAATTTCTATCCCCCTAAGGTTCAAGTGAGACCGCAATGAGACAAATACAAGGCAGTTCCAGTACATCCGTCAGTGAGGGGACAAGGGACATCCTGTATCCCAGTTAGAAACATGCAGCTGAAGCCAGAGGTATTTTCAGTTATTCCAGTCTTTACAGGATTTGTCTAGCCATGACCAAAATGTAAACAACTGAATGGAAACCCCTCTTTTAAGAGTTTCCCTTTGCAGATTATCCTCTTCAAGCTGAAGTACGATGCTACTAAGAGCCTTTCTGATCCAGGCCTAGCACGTGTGAGCTGTGTTTTCGGCACCTACACTGCCAGTGCTCAGACAGAATGAAGTAGGCGATCTCTCTACTCTGCATTCAGGAAGCCAGAATGGTAAAATAAATGAGGGGTCCACAGAGTCTTAGCAGTTCATAGACTTGACCTACTTCAAAGGAAAACCAGGAAGGGCAGTGGCAGGTTCATGCTGTGAAGAAATTGTTGCTGCTCCAACCCACCATGCCAGATTGTAGGATGCTGCTGTGAGGTCACCCGAACAGATTCACTACAGAATTCAAAGCCACAAAGTGACCTATTTTATGTCTGATAATGAAATAAGGTGCTAGGAATCGTTTCCAGAGAAGTACCTGCTCATTGACTGCAGTAAAATCTCTGGGTAGTTAGTGCAGCCCTCTCCAGTACTGCCCGCACAAGTCTGTGCTAGAAACGCTGAACACACAATCGTGCTCACTTTTAACATACTATTTGTTTACCTGAGCAACTTAAAGCACCACACAGGGATAAATGTTTTCAGGGTCAGTTTGTAATCTCAGACTCCTGTAAATAAAAACTCCTCAATGAGAACAATTTAAACCAGGAATTAAACCAGGGGTGTATTTATACAATTAAATAACTGGTGAATGGCTGTCTGAAAAATTTCTGGAATTTTCAGAGGAGGTTAAGTTCTGAATTAAGAGCCGGGAATTTTAAACCTGAAGCAGGATTTTTGGTGACAATTCTATTCTTTCTGACTAGTAATCCCTTCACAAGGAAGATGGTACATTTTCATGGTTCACTATGAAAAATTAAGACAAATTTTCCAAATGAGCTTAACTCCCAACTTAGGTACCTAAATGATGGCTGAATTACCAAAAATGCGGGGGACAAGATCTAGTCTGAAACTGTATTCTGATTTCTTCTGCTCCACAGGAAAATAGTATTTTGGCAAAATCAAGAGGTTTCACATCAACAGAAAAGGAGAGCTCATTTGCCACAAAACAGGAGTTCACAGGGAAGGTATTGTTTCACAATCTACTAAACCAGTAACCTGTTCTGCTGTCAAAAGCTGCGAACCACTCAACTCCTGCTCTTGCTCCCTTTCTTGAACCAAATGAGTCTTGACGTAGCAGTCAGCCAGATCATGAAGCTAAAATGGCAGGGGAAAAAACCAAAAGCTTTACATTTCAGCCTCCTCATCTCAGTGACCGACTGTGCAGTCATGACTGCCTGCAAAAGGATAGGGGCAAGACGGTATCATTTGGAGGCAAAGCCATTTTAGACCAGCTTGACTGACAAATGAAACTGCACCCTCAAAGAACAAGGAACATGGCCCTAGGAAAGGAACTCCTCTCTACTCTGTCATTCTGTAATAAACTAAACACAAACTGTCTACTGCTCTGCTCCGACAGTGGAGATCTTCGGAACATAAAATATGGAGCCCACATACCACAGCAATCCCCACCTCAGTTCTCTTTGTTTCCTCCTGAAGCCTGCATGATCTCACTGCTAAAGCATTGATCTTGGTTCTGTGCACAAAATGGGTGTATACTGGCTGACTTGTTAGCACATTTTTCTTATGCTGCTGGGTGCGCTTCTCTTAGCATCCAGTATTTTTGGGTTTGCCTTTAAAAACAGCATGCGTAATGGAGAGGCTGGGAATATTTTTTGTGCAGAGGAGAGGAAAATGCCTTTCAAACTGAGCATGAAAGCTGCCATTCCAAACACTAAGAGGAAAGGTGCATCCAAGAAAACTGTGTACAGTATTTTGCACATGTAAGAAAATTCTGACAAACTGACGGAATTATAACTTTGCAACCTGAATTTTTACGCCCTGTACAGGGACCAAGGATACTGCTGATGTGCTCCAGGTGTGGATTCCACACGCCAGGAGAGACAGATTTGTTAAGTATCAGCTGAGTACGCATCTGCCTGCTCCTTTCGCTGCAGGTTGCAGAATTGATGTTATAATAGGCAGACTTCAAAACTGCAAAGAACATTCCTTTAAACACAAGGGTCAGATGGTTCTGATCAAAAGAAAATAAATCAGAAAAGCAAACAAATGCACTCAGTAAGCCAAGTTTCATCATGAAAGGCAAGAGGGTCTTTTTTCTTCCTTTGCCTGCTATTGCCCTTATTATCCTTAAAATAATGGTTCTGGGAAGGCGATTTCAAAATATGTCTTAAAAAAAGCTGTGGCCAGTCTACAGAGCACATTAACTAGAGGGAAACTACTCTGGATGTTCTAACAAATGAGATGATTTAATAACATCAGCTAGCATAGCTCACTTATAAAAACTTCCATAAGCTTTAGCACTGCATTTTACTCACTTGAGAATTCTTGACAGCTGTTAAGACACCTTCCAGCTATGCAATTAGGGCAGAGGAATAGTACAATTCCAATAACTAATTTCAGAATTTGCCAGAAAATTAGAAAAAGTGATCATGACTTTTGTTTTTCTTTTAAAGAAAAAGGTGTTATTATCTGACATCTAAAATATTTCTTAGGAGTGACTACTTGCACATGGCAAACAGGCTGAAATCTGGGTAAGAGCAAATCCACGGTGGTTCACAGGGCTGATGGAAGCACTTCTCGAGACAGTCACAGACAACTAGGAAGGTCTGTTGCAGGTTTTATTTTTGGCTTGGTTAAATGTGATATATAAGATTATCAGATGTACTGCAGAGAGATAAAGCAGTATAGAACAGAGACAAGATCTGGGCTATTTAATGAAACACCTTCTGTTAAAAATTCAGCTACATAAAAGGGCTGTATCCTGCAAACCCCTGCAAGCCCAAGCAGAAGGTCTGACCAGCAAACTGTTGTTTGCATTGATTGACGAGTTCATCCGAGTACAAACCTCTTGCCATCCTTGAATAAAACCAGTAAGCAGCAGGCGATACTACACCAAAACCTGGGCAAAACAGGGACCACCTCTGTCTTACTACCAAATGCAGTTTGTGACTCAGCTCAAGAAAGACTGAAGCACAACTCAATTGCCTTTGCACGAGGCACATGACCTAGGCTTAAAAACCATCAAAACCAGATAGCTCGGGAAAGATGGGACATGCAGAGCCTTGTAGTTAAATTTGGAAGTAGCCATGCTCAACTCAGGACAAGACAAGATCTTACACTGTGTGACCTGCATTTCTACTATTTATTTGGCTTCAAGATTTTTTTGCAGTATATCAAAAGGTAACCTGGACAAGCAGTTTACATAAACTGGAAAATGTAACTCCTGAGCTCAAGTTGTGGCTGTGATACCAGCTGTTTCTTGCAAAATTTGACAGGTCGCTTCTGATTTCTGCATATAAAGTAAATTTAAATAATAGTTTCAGATGCATTAGGAGAGCAAGACGAGCACACAGAGGTGAGCTAAGGTTTGTGAAGCGCTTCAAATCCTTCAGTTGCAGACACTGAAGAAGAGTAAAATATTCAACATGTTAGAAAGATTCCAGTGTTCAAAAAGCTTTTTTTCATTATAAATGGGAAACTCACACATCCAAAAGACACGCTGCCCCTTTTCTTGAACCAAGTACATTTCTGCTGCTGCTGCAATCACAAAGCCTGATGCAGTGCTTACATCCAAGTTCTTGGCCCATGTATTGTGGTCACCAGAAGAAATGCAGCCTATTTCTCTGCAAGGTAGAGCAACTCTGCTTAATGTTCTAAGTGCCAAGAACGGTGAAGGTGCAAGGGCCTGAGAAACAGAGTACATGTTACTTTGCTAGGCAGACAGCTAACACAGAATTGCTTGCAGCAGGGCAGGAAGTCGTATCAGAGATCTCTCCGTGATCTTGGCGCCTCCCACACAGACCCTCATCCTCCCAACTAACACTCATGGAACTGGAAGATTGCAACAGCTCCTGTGTTTGTCCAGTGGGACAAGGAACAAAAGGCTTGAGCGAAATGATCATGGATGTAAGTTGCTGATACTGTCTATGTGGTAAACTCGACCATTTTTCTAAGATCTCGGCTTAAGAACTGACAGCTCTTCTCTGTGTGGCCAAGATAATGAATCTCGCTCACAACATAAGGCAAACAGAGGCATTCTGAAGAAAGGATGAAGAGATCTGAAGTCAAGATACGTGTTTTAAAAGGTTGGGCCAAGTGGCATATGCCTGTCCGGTAATTCCTTCTGCCTTCATCTTCTGAACTGTGTAATAGCGTGTGACTAATATCAGTCCTCCCACTTCTTCAGCCTAGTCATTTCAGCTGATATTTTAAAGTGTACCACACTATGTGCTGACATGCCTCCACCCTCTGCTAGCTTTCCTGTTCTAGAGAGAGACAGAGAGAGAATGAGTCATGCATCTCTCCTACTATTTGAGCCTTTTAAGCAAATTCAAAGGAAAGTTTTAAAGGTGCTCTCTTGATTTGGGAATGCCTGGGTGGGGCTTTCTTTTTCTGTGTGTGCTTGTTTTGTCAAATTAGATGTAATTTTCCAACCTCTATGATGCTGAGACATTTTAATAATTCATGAACTCTTCTGACACTGTCAAATTGCAATTCCGAAATGTCAGATGTACCCACTGGTATAGGCATTTGTGGATGCCTATAGGAAAGGAAATGGGAAAAAAAACGAAAGATGGTAGAATTAGTTTGCTAAATGCCATGTCTGGCTTGTACTCTGTTTGAAGGCCGTAATTAAAAGCTGAGGTGGTGGAAAGAAGAAAGTGAAAAACCTGAAAGTGAACGCATTTTAGACCTGATACCAATGCTAACTGGCTTCAGAATGCTCTGAAAAAGAAGAAATACTGTAGATTGTTATTTAATGTCCAGCATATTTACGTCAGACTTAAATGCAAAGTATTTTATCACCAGCTCTGGGCATCCTCAAGAGACTGATGATGATTACAAAACCAAAAGGTAGAACAGCAATCAATCCCAACCGCAAAATGAATAAAGAAACAATGAAACCGTCAGGAAACATGGACCTGAAAGTTCATCCCTTAAGTTTCACAAAAATTGAGCTATTTTGAAGGAGCAGGCTGTATTTCAAGAGCAGATGAAAATTCTCATCAGGAAACTGCCTGCAGATCCTGCTCACAGCTTCACCCAAACACAGCTGATTATAACAGTAATGGGATCATACAAAAAAAAGCTGGATCACTGTAAGGTGGATCCTCATCTCTTACAGCTTTACAGGTCAAACTGACCTCCTCTGGGAGCTTGCATGCAGCCAGTGGATGTGCTATGGCCATGTGGCTGTAAGGAAACAGATGAGCTGACACTTTGCTGCTTTATCACGTAGAAGTATAGCACTAACAATTTTTTTGTTTTTTACTTTAACTCATGTTAAGAATTCTTAAATCAAACAGAATACAGCCCTTAAAAACAGCTGCTTAGAATCCAGAAGCTAAAGAGAAAATTCTGTTTGGAAGAACTGTGTTATTTTGTTCTTAATCTAGATGCCCAGAGAACAGAGAGAGGAGAAAGTGATCAGGGAGATCACCAAGAAAACAAGTCAGCTCTGTGAAGTGCTGTTTTCTCATAAACTTTTTTATTCTAGATCAAATCTTGACCTCAGACATGATCTAGATAAAAGCACAATGCACTGATAAAGGCGGCTTGCTCAATGGCATCTAATGTTGTCCCCAGGAGGACTGCTACCTTAAGAAACCCAAATGTCTTCTGCCTCTCCCAGCAACAAGCTCCTAGGGATTGAGACCTGTTTTTCTGGAACCCGAACATCTAGGAAAGCCCCAGGAGGACAAGGAGGTAGGGGCATAGGGGACTGATGCTAGATAGCTTAAGAGGTTGAGCACCCACATACCTAGTTAAGATGATAAACTGAGAGGTACGTCATGCTTTAGGGGGTATGTCTGATCTTCCAAGTACACGAGCAACCTCTGTTATAGGGAAAAATACAAGTGGCTGGAGAACTGCTGAGCTATCTCTTGCTCTAGACATAAAACCCCACTGCCTGCCTCTGAAACAACCCAAGAGTAGATCCTAACAGTAACTTTGAGTCAACCTCACCTCTTTGATTCACTTCCTCGTCTTATGACAGAAAAACTTCCATGAACTGCCCTGAAGAGGAAGACCAGGTCAAAGCACTGCCCTGAGCTAAATTCCTCAGTACACAGCCTGTTTGTGGGGAGAGCTCGAGCAGGTGCACGGGCCACTGGCACTTCAGTGGTACTTCCTTCTCAACTCAGCACCACACACAGCACATTTTTCAGAGAATGAAGTCCTCTGCTTCGCGGCAGGCTTCTCTCAGCTCCTGAACACCAAGTGTGACCGAGATTCCCTCCTAGGGAAAGGCCTTTTTAACCGCTCGGCTACTTTCTTTTCATACCGCCTTCCATCCACCATCACTTTCCAAGCACAGCCGTCATCTTTCCTCCACCTTCACGCCCCTCGGCAGCAGCCAGGCGACACCCTCAGCAGACAAGCAAGCAACGCTGCTTATGAAAAGAGCACCAAGCTCCTCCAGCACCTCCCTGGAGCGGGCCCAGCCCTGCACGCCAGGGGCTTCGCCCCAGCCGCGGCCTTCGAGGAGCAGAGACACACGCGGCGCCGCTCGGCCCTGCTCGCACCGAGATGGCGGCCGCCCGCGCTCCCTCAGGCGCCGGGCGCTCACGCGCGTGAAGAGCGCGGCCCGCTGCTCCGCCGCGGCTGGGCAAGGGGGGAGCGCTGGAGCCCGCGCTGCGGCTGCGCTCCCGCTCAGGGCAAGGCGAGGGGGGAGGAAGATGAAGAGAAGGAGGAAGAGGAGCGGAGCCGCTGCCCCAGCCCAGGGTCCCCGCGCTGGGCTTCGCCCCTCGCCGCCAGCGCGGACGGGCGGCCCCTTTAAGAGCCGCGGCGGCGCCCTCTGGCGGGCGACGCCCCCCCCGCCGCGGCCTGCCGCTCCGCTCCGCGCCCCGCCCGCCTTCCCCCGGCGGCGGCGGCGGCGGCGGGAGGAGCCGCGGCAGCGCCGGCACCCGGGGCGCGGGCGGCGCCGCCGCCTCGGCCGCAGACGGGCGGCGAGGGCGCCGCGGGGTTACGTCCCTGCGAGGAGCGAGCTCCGCGCCTCCCGCGGCGGCGGGGCCTGCGGGGCCGGGCCGCGGGCAGCACTGCCGGGCCGGGCGGCTCCCGGCGCGGTTGAAGCGGCCGAACTCCCGTCGTTTTTACAGCCGTCGAGTCCAACCCCCGGGGTTGGTTTTGGTTTGGTTTCCCCCCCCGCCCGCCCATGAAAACCCCGCGGACGCCGGCACTGCGCCTCCATCTTGAGCACCTGCCCGTTCCGAAAACAAACGGGTGCGGGGAAAACAGCCCCGAGAAGCTGCCCCGGTAGGACCGTACCCGGCCTACAGCTCTTGAGTCGGGACTGTCCGTGAGCTCGGATGTGGGGGGCTGAGCCTCAACCCCAACAGCTCCCTGCAGGACTAGAACAAGCTTCCCCCAAACCTCTTTGCAGTTACAACAGTGAAACCCTGGGGAAGCCTTTCCCGTTCGCATCCCCGACCCAGACCCTCGGCGGGGCGAGTTCTAGGCTCGGCTCAGCCGTTCAACAGGCCCGTAGCCCCCGAGCTTGTCCCCAGGCGGGAGCAGCAGCCTCTCCCCGCGGGGCTCTGAGCCGGCCTATGTCAGTGACTCATCCAGGCGCCTGCCAAATCATTAGACCATGAATACCTCTTAAAAAAAAAAAAAAAAGCGCCCAATAACAGCTTTTAAAGACTAAAGGGACACCGAATAACGGAGTCCACCCTCCCAGCCAGCCTCCCCCTCCTCACAGGCCGAACTGTCTGGACTGGGAGGCAGCATTTTATCACTTCGAGATTGCAAGTTCGATTGCAAAGTCCTGGCTGATGGCTGGCTGGATAATTTGTCTCTCAGCTCAGAGAGATGATGGAAGTCAATTTGACAGCTGTGAGGCTCCCCAAGGATTCCAACCCCAAAGTGCATAGAGCAGTGACAGACACGGTGATGCTCTGAATATCAATGAAGCTCTGCCTGGGAATAATGCTGAGGCAATACAAATTGCACATGTTCAGCTGGAAGGTTATCACTATCATTATAGTTATTAATTATTGTTATTATTACTTCTATTATTAAGACATAAAAGAAGCCAAAAGCTCCTCTTGGTCTCATAGAAAACAGATGAGTTCCCAGTTTTGACCCACACGCTGCCCTTCACTTCATGCAACCATATCGATGTAAGCGGAGCCATAGAGGGTTAAGAAGATCCTGCACCGTAAAAAGCTACAAAGCTTTCCGCTAGTTAGAAAAGGAATAGTACTGGGTCTGAGGTCAGGGAAGAGATTGACTCATTTGGACCCAACTTTCCTGTGTCTTGTGCAGAGCGCTGCAAGTGGAAACTATCGCTTTCTCTTCTCACGGTGCTGGTAGCTGCCCTGTAGATCTGTAAATGATTAGACAGGATGCAAGGCAAGGAAGATCAGAACCAAAGTGCAAGAATGAAAGTATACACAGTTCTCCTGCTGCGCGTTCAGACCAACACCACAAAATCTGTTGAGCGGGAAACTGCAGAACTTATAGCAGAATTTGGCCTTCCGTATCTACCAGACTGCAGTTTATTAGCTTAAAATAATAACATGTAAGTCCCTATCACTTGGTTTCTTGGATGGATGGCAAAAAATTGAACATCCTTTTCTGCCACTGGCAAATACAGGTGATCTCATGTGAAAGCCGATTTAGATTCTTTGCTTAGTCTAACTTCTTGGGCTTTCTTGGGAAGTCTTGGGCAGTTGGCTCAAATATCTTTAAAGTCAAATGCAGCATTCAGGGAAAAAAAAGAGCAAGGGAAAGGAAAAAAAACCCTTTAAGCAAAATGGCTTTTGTGCTCATATTCAAAACTATTCTTTTTTGCCATTGGAGAGAAGAGAGGTCAATTAAAGCAATATACTAGAACCTGCTTACATAGCACATTTATTCCTGAAAAATAGATTTAAGGGAAACTAAGCTCAGTGGCAACACCATCAATTCAGTCAGAAGAAGCACAATTGTTTGGCTAAAACTATGGCAACTGTACAGATACTAACATGCAATCCTGCTTTATTAAATCAAGCCTCTAGTGAATCTGTTATCACCATAGTAACACTGTAGTTATTACATGGAAACATGTTGAACTACAGTTGGATATTAGCATCTGGTTAGCATCTGCACAGTTTCTTATTCACATTACTAAAATTATAATCCAGGCAGAGAAAAAAACTTAAGTAAAACTATAGCTCTAAGGCCAAATCCTAGTCTCAGGTGCATTATATTTAACATACAGGTCCATGATATGTACCCTATATCTGGATTTATAATTAGGGCCTTGGTGTGGTATTTAGAGGTTAGTTTATGTATCTCCTAGGATGCAAACGCACACACGCTGTGTTGTTCGTAATAATATCCATGCAAAAAAAAAAGCAAAACCATATGATAATTGCAACTGACCTTCTCGCAAGTGCTCTCCAAAGCAACCCAGGTTTGCAGAGACTGCTTTGAACATTTCAAAGCTCCAAGCAGTTTCAAACAGAGCTTGTTTTATTCTTATTTATTTTAAGCCACCTGCCACAACATTTTTCCTGTCTTCTTCCTCCCACATAAAGTGTGGCAGTTTGTATTCAGGCCAGTGCCATTTTGTGAATAAAGTTAGGAATTTTGTAATCTGAGAAAAGTGATAGGTTTAAGGCGCAAAGATCTACACACAGTCAGGATGAGAAGTAGCTGAGTTATATCACTAGAAAGAGATATTCCTGGGTTAAAAAAAAAAAGAGAAAAGAAAAAAGAATGGTTTTCTTTTGGGCTAATAATAGATTTCGATATACTTTTTTTTCCTTTGGCACTGAAACCCACGTATCTAGGCTCCCAGTAATCAAGGTTCTAGATTTATAGATTGGAGATGGAAACTAGGAAATATTCTTCCAGTTATTAAAACATAATCTCTTTTTTGCAGCCTGTAGCAGATAGAAAATATAAGACAGAAGTGTTGCACACTATTCAAAATATGCTTATTCTCATCTGGGCAAAGTTTGCTATTCTTTGTCATGCCAAACACAAAGATGGAGAAACAATCTCAAGTACCCTACAATTTTAAGAAAGTCAGTGAACTGAAACATTTTCTCAATGTGTCTTTAACAAAGTGAATAAAGTATCAGAAGTCAATAGAAATAACCATACAAGGGAAGCCTGTAATATCAAATTAATTATAAAAATAACAGGAAAAAGCATTGTATAATTTTCACCTAAGAGTTAGGTTCCTACCTGCATTCCCCATACGTCTTCCTTCTCATCCTCATAACCAGATATTGTATCATATAAAAAGGCAGCACAACACAGAAACAAGAGCGACAGAATAGAGTATGATTTGTAGTAACAATTTGCTGCCTCAAAAATCACCATATAAAACTAGGTATCTTTTTTCACCTGTGTGGTCTAACGGGCTTACCCTCTACTCAGCTGATTCATGTTTAGCTTCAGTCATTACTAACAACCTATCTGCTACTACTGCTTGATCTCAGCTGTGTGATGTAGTCTCTCTTTTAAGGAATACAACCTGTTCGAGGCAGAGTAAAAGAACAGACTAGCGATCACAAGACAGGTTGTGTCATTTTCTTTTCTCAATAAAGATCTCATAAGCAAGAAAGCATAATTGCATAACAGCTGGGTATTACATCTAGAGAAAAGATATGTCCAATGCTTTTTCCCAGAAAAAAAGAAACACTTTTCAGAGATCATATATGACAAACAGCTGGAATAAGTGGCATTTCATTCCTCTCCCACCACAGAAATCTGTTAAATTACAGACTTCACTGCTCATTATGTCACAAAGGCAACATACATGATCCCTGTATCATGAAGTTATTTCCATATGGATCACAAACCCATTTCTTTGAATGTATGTAGGGAAGATGCATAAATTGAGCTAACTAACTACATGGGCTAACCTGCTACTACCTTTGAAGGCATGTAATGTAGATACAGAATAAATTACAAATGAATAGTTGGATTAAAATAAGCAGTATCTTAATATGACAATTTTCAAGCAAACCAGAATGTTTGATTGGGTTGTGCCTATCCAGTTTTGTAATGAGGCACAGTTTTGTACATGGCAAGTGGCACAGGATTAAGTGCATAGATGTTAAGCGTTCAAGTATCCAAACCTGTAGATAATACTTAGATCTTCAAGACTGCAGAGTTACCTACCTGCCACCAAAATCAGTGGACAGTGAGATATTCCAGGTGGCCTCAAAAATCCTGCCAGATATAGCAGCTTTTCTGAGTCTGATGCCTTTTAGTTAGTCCAGTCCCATGCATTTGCCAAGTAGGAATCTATTTAAACAAGTTTTTTAATGCTTTGATGATTATAGCTGTCAGGTTTCATCAGTTACTTGTTGAATATTGTAGGATTCATGGTTTCAATTGCAACAGGAGGCAAACTGTTGTCAGATCTTGCCCTGCCTTCAAAATTCAGAAAACGTACTCAATTTTTCTTTTTTTTTTTTCTCCATCAGCTACCATGGAAGCTTTGATGGAATTTACGGGTGACAAAAAGACAGAATACTTGAATCCATGAAATATACAGCCATGAAGCTTTCTGATCTTTCCAGAGGGTGCCCACTTACACAACACAGCATACCATACACCAGCATAGCCCAGTACCTACAGCAGTGACAGCGAGCTCCAAGGGGCCTTCTGGGCTCATAGACATCAAGCCCAGAGAGCACCTTCAGGGGCATTTAGTCCCTTTTCCTATATAACCCGGGTCAAGCAGTTGCACTCAGTAACTACTGCCACCAAAGTAGTTACTCTTCCCAGGATAGCAGGTGAAGCAATGCTGGTACTATTCTGGAATGAGATTAAAATTACTAGTGTTTTACATATACTTGCTTTCTGCAGCCTACAATAAAAAGCACTACTTTGGCTCAAACTACTGCCACAAACTGAAATTCAGTGTATTAGGCCCTACAATAACTAGATGCAAGCACCCAATGCATCCATTGCAACCTGCAAATCTGAAACGGTAGGTATTTGTTAAAAAAAAAAAGTGCCAGTACCTAATTAGAAAGATAGCACACCACCACCACTAAGGGCAAACAACAGAAATAACAACAATTGGGAAAGGGATTAAAACCTGCAGCTTTTTTTGTGCTTTTAGTTGCATGGGAGATTTATAGATACTTTTTCTCCTTAAATGTAGGTTCTGTAACTCCTTCCTGCCTCCCACATAAAGCAACAGGCTAAAGCTAGTTAAAGACACGATCCTTCTCTTTGTAGGATAAGGATGAGAAGCAGCTTTGACAAACACAGCAGTTACACCAGTAAAAAGCCAACACGAGAAGAGGTCAGACCCTATGCTTTACTTAGCAGTGTTAAGGCAACTCAAACTCTCTGCAAGGAAAACATCACTTCAGACTTACGGCGAGCTGAAGCAGGTGAAGGCAGTAACCTCCTAGGACTGATCCTGCCTGGCTTACTTCATGGTATTCATGTGTATTCACTGGGCTTTTCTTCAGCATAGCTCACGCACATTGGTTACTCTAAAGTTACTTCTTGTTTGCCCCTTTTTTTTGTTTTTAAACAGGAAGAGAAGCCCAACAAGGACCCACACTGAGCAGTCACATCTCTAAAAGTAAAAAAGATACATACCCCTGCTTAAACAAAAAGGAACACCATACCAGGAGTGATCTTTTGCTGTTCCTCATCTTGTTCTGATCTTTGGTCTTCCCCACTATTCAGCTCACCTTTCAGGAGAAACTGCTGCTTCCAAATGGCAATTTCATAAGCACCTGTGAGAGAACCTAATTGGAACTAATTATCTGTTGGTTGTCTGGGACCTGAGGAGTCACAGCAATTACTTCAGTCAAGAAACAACCTGGGGGAGGGCGTTGCTTTTTTTCAGGAAGATGAACTAAGCTACTCCCTAAAGGAAAGTTCTTAAAGCGATGGAACCTGTGAAATACAAGTAAGTGAAATCACTGAAACCAATGATTTATTATTACCATTAATAATTACATCTCAACAGTAATATGTATATGCTCACCAAAAATAGGTCTTCTTATGCTGGTTTGGATATGATTACAGAATTGTTTGTTATCAACACAGACAAGGCAGACACTGCCATTAAGATACATAAGCAAGGGGAATAAGAAGATAGCAAGCAACCTTGGGTAATTTTGGGTATGGGTCTAACTGGGAGCTATTTATCTACATGGAGAAAAAAGAAAAGGCAGAGGTGAGAGGTTAAAGAAGGAAGGAAGTTTAGTAGAAAAGGCTGTGAGTTGGAAGAAATAGCTGTGAGCCCAAAGCAGAAAGAATTCAATGAAAACTGCAAAAAATTCTCTGGTGATTTATAACTGTATGGTTCTCATTCTATGAAATAATGGTAACTGAAATTAAGTCCTCTTTCAACACTACAGGACATTTCCTTTGTGATGGAGATGAATCCCTTACGAACTGTGAGGAGGAGCATAAGCCATAGTGAATTATTACTGGTTTAGCCAAGAGAGAGCAACAGCAACTTTGTAATGTGTGGTTGCCTGTGTAGCACAGGTGCATTTTAACCAAGTCTCTCAGGAGATTTGCCTAAGGCCAGACTGTTGCTGTATAAAAAGAACAGGAAACAAATATGTTTAAGTAAAAGCAAAGGTAAATTTGGCTGGCCTGCTGCCTAATGGGAGAAAGAAGGAATAATACAATTTTTTAAAAGCAGCTCTCCAGAGGTTGGCTCCCCTTAGTTAGACTTCCCTGCAGCACACATGCTTGGGAAGATGCAAGCCAGGTATTTATTTTCAATTCTGTTGAAATGCAAAAAAAAAGAGAAGATAACCCTCCTGGAAGCATAAATAACTAGTTCAGGACAAAGCAAAAAAGTTTACAGAGTACACAGTAGTAGCCAAGGTAGAGGCTGTAAGTGGATGATATCAAGAAGCATTAATGCAATCTTTACACTTAGAAACCACATTCTTAAACTAATTAACTCTGACTTTGGTGTCTGCAGAATCAAGCAGAAGATGACCAAAGGAGAAGACAACGATGGTATTCAGTGAAGGAAAAAAATGCCACTGAAAGGAATAAAACTGTGAATACATCTTTAGGGCAGGAGTTGTTTTGCTGGAGGATGCCTGTGTCAGTGTTGATTATGGCTGCATGACAATAGGCAAGATTCTCTTCAGATCCAAAATATTAGCCATGTTCAATTTTCTCAGAAATCAGCAGTATCTCCTTGACAGCAAACTAGACAGCAACTACAGTCACTTTATGAGGTCTTATTCCCAGCACACTACCTAAAGAAATCAGAGGATCTAGCCTTTGCTCTTCCCTTCAAGAGTGGACGAAGTCATTCCCTACCAGCTGGCAGTTAATAAGGTCCAAGAGCCCACGGGGATTCACTTAGCTAATGAGAGTTGAGGACCAGGGCTTTGTAGGTAGCTCTGAGAATCTTGCTGGATAAGGCCCTATGTGCTGGAAATGAAAAAGCCTGGCTGTGTTTCATGCTAGACTACATCAGTAACATTTTTTATCATGCCTTTTGTCTGTTGGGTAATCTCCATTAAGCTCAGCAAAAACTTTTGATAAAATCCACACTGAGAGCAAAGAACAATGAGGACGAGGAGAAAAGGCCAATTTTAACAGCTTGTATATGACTTTCCATAAAATCCATGGTTTTCCTTTCTGCATAATTTACGCAAAGACCTTGAAGATGATGAATTAGGGGAATGGGAATCAAAGGTTATTTGCATAAAATGGAAACAGAAAAAATAGAACTATACAGAATACATTATATTCTACTCCAAGGAAATTCACAGACCTGTTTCTATAATCTTGGGAAGGAAGCCAAAGAAGACTGGAAATATAGAGAAAGCTTTAAACAATTGATCTTACTGGGAGGTTACACTGGTACCTTTTATCCTCCTGGTATCCAGATGTTTCAGAAAATACCCAGAAGTGAAACACTTGTAGGTTTCTAGGAAATAAAGTGGAGAATCATTCTCTTCTTTCCCTTCCAGCCTGCTGTCAAGCAAGCCATCTCTCTACCTAGCCTCCAGTACATGCATGTAAGTTGTCTGTAATACTGCAGACAGCCTGCCTCAGGCTTTTGATCTTGGATCTTACAAAAGCCGTGCAAAGGTGGCTGGAGTCAGCAGTTGAAAAGGAGGATCCTGAGGAAGAAACTGTCTGTGTTGCAGCAATTGCTGCAATGATGGCTGGGGTGGCACTCCCGAAAGAGAAGAGTTTGTGTGAAGGGATGCTGTGCTGCTGGATGTAGAGTGTTTTGTGGAGAAGAGGTAAGGAGAGTGTTCTGACAGTCTGCACTTTTAATACCTGGAGTGCAGAGATGTTGGAAATGGCCGTACTTCAGTGCTGGCTGATGTCATGCCTTTACAGATTTGGATCCAGTGCTTCAATCATATACACAACATTATTGCTCCAGCTTTGCCCTCAGAAATCTAACTGCAGTGGCCCAAATGCTCGATGCAGACCCCAATCTGTAAGGCATTACAACACACTCCAAGGTATTATTTTAAATACAACTGCTAAGAGGTTAGCATTACTCTACCCTATTAACTACAATCTGATGTGCCTTCTTGAGACAGATTTCAATGAAGAAAAATCCTCTGACAACCCCCGCCCCCTTCCAACATAAAAACTGGAGCATGCCTCTTTAAAACTAGCCTATTTAGGCCACAGATGCTAAATGAATTCAGCAGACAGACGGAGTAATGGAATGTCAGTGTTCCAGTCTGCTGCCTTGAAGCAATAGGGGTTTTTTTATTATTAATTTCTCCTCTCATTTTCCAATGCTGCCTCTGGGCTCCATGCTTTAGATGCAGTATTCTTGTCAGTCTCGCTAACCCAATTTGGAAATAATTAAATTTTAAAATATTAAAGGGATTATAAATACTTCCCACCCCACTTCCCCCGCCCCATTCCCTTTTATGCTGTCCCTCTAAAACTGCTGAATTTTGCTTCAGGACTTAAAATGTGTTACTGCAGAATCTGATTTGTTACTGCAGTTTCCTTTGCAAAGGCTGGAGAATATCTGAAGGGAAAAAAGCCCAGAGTTAATTCCAGTAAAAGGTGCCCAGGAGCTTTATGAGATAAAGAGCTTTCTGCCATTCTGACATCTTGGAACCTGTGCTCACTCCCATTTAAATTAATGTTAAGACTCTCAAATTCTTAGAACGGAAAGATTTTTGAGTCACATGTGAGTCCTCATAATGACACAGACAAGGATGTGGTTTGTCACAGAATCACTGAGGTTGAGATCATCTAGTTCAGCCACCCTGCTCAGGCAGGGACAGCTAGGGTAGTTTGCTCAGCACCGTGTCCAGTTGGATTTTGAATATATCCAAGGATGGAGACTCCACAACCTGTCTGAGCAACCTGTTCCCGTGTTTGACCACCCTCACAGTAAAAAGCTTCTCCTCGTGTCTAGACTGAACACAAGAAGTCTGTTCCTTGCTTGTACTAGGGAGCCCAGACCTGGACACGGTACTCCAGATATGGCCCTGCCAGTGCTGAGGTGGGGGAAAGGATCCCCTTCCCCAAACCGCTGGCAATGCTCCTCCTGCTGTGGCCCGGGATGGTGTTGGCCCTCCCTCCTGTGAGGATGCATTGCTGGCGCAGGGTCAGCTGCTTGTTGTCCACTGGGACCCCAAGATTCTTCTCTGCAAAGCTGCTTTCCAGCCAGTCAGCCCACAGCAGGTACCGGTGCCTGAGGTTGCTCCTCCCTGAGTGCAAGACTTTCCATTTCCTTTTGTTGACCTTCATGAGGTTCTTCTTTGCCTAATTCTGCAGCCTGCCGAGGCCCCTCTGAATGGCAGCACAACTGTCTGGTGTGCCAGGCACTCCTAGTTATCATCTGCAAAGGTACTGCGGGTGCAGTGCCACCATCCAGGTTATTAATGAAGATGCTAAATGCTCTTGGCCCCAGTATCAACCCCTGGGGTACACCACTACTGATTTGGCTCCACCTGGACTTTGTGCCACTGACCAGAATCCTCCAGACCCGGCCATTCAGCCAGGTTTCAATCCAGCTCAATTTATCATAACTAGTTTATTTTTACCATTATGCTCTCTATTACTTAAAGAAAATAACTGAAACTTGGCACTGTCCCTGTACATAGTATCCTACTCTGCAATACTATCATAACCATCCGACCCCTTTGCTGATTTAATTTTAGGCCTCACAGATCCCAGATCCCCTCACAGATACAAATGTACACTTTGCATTTCACTGCTGTGAAGATGGAGGCAGAAAAGCGATGTAACTTGCCAAAGATCAAACAGCAAAATGAAAGGCAGAACTGTGAACAGATCCTAGGAGCCCTGTCGCACAAACCCCAGAAAACACACCGTCACTGTGGTGTATGGCTGCTTCAAACTGCCCGCGAACTACAAATACCTGCTTGATAACTTCTGTACAGTTTAGGCCAGCGTGAGACAGTGAAGGGTGTTCTGTTGTTGTCTTTATTGTTTACATAGCAAACTTTTAATTTAACTAGGTGTAGTGAACTTTGGCAATTAGCCTCAAAAAAAGAGGAAAAATCTCATGAGCCCTTGTTTAAAACCTGAGATAACTGATGCCAAAATTTTCAAGCTGGCTTAGCATCCACACCATAAGTCAGAATCCAAACCCCTATGTTTTCATTTTAACATCTGTGAGAAGCAGATTTTCCAAAGTTCAAAACCAAGGATCTCCCATTGAGAACAACACATAATCCCCCCTCATTATACCCTGTTTCTTGAGAATAATATGATTTCCCTGTTCACTTTGTGCTAATGGATAAAGCCTGAAGCTTCTGGTTGCTGAGTATCCGCACACTTACACAGGCTTATAGCTTTTTAAGGCTAAGAACAGTCTCTCCTGTGTAGTACATCTCAGACATTAGCATCAAGTATTTTCTTCTTTTTATATGTCCCACAAATAGATTGTAAAGGTATGTATTTACAAGTCCTGAAACGGGAGCTGAATTATTCTGATAATGTGCCTCCAGCTCTGACTATTGGGACTTTTTAAAAGATAGTTCTCCAGGTTTAGAAAGGCAAAGCCACAATGTGACTCTCACAATAGATGAAGGTTCCTAACTCTCAGACTTGCCCTTTTGTGGGTCCGACACGCTGCTGTTATTTTAAAGCTACATCTGGAATAGAGCCTACAAAAGAAAAGATGAGACCATCACCAACTCCTCTATGCCATCTTTGTCCCACATTTCCATCTTGAAAGCATTCTGTTTAGCTTCAGATCTTTCTGGGTCACCAGTGGTTTGTTTCAACAACTGTACTCCAGACCTCACTGAGACTCAACCAGTCATTTTTGTTTATGGCTTCTATTTCCTGTGTATTCTTCTCATTGATTGCATTTCCCAGTTCACACCACATCTCGGATGGAAAATAAAAAGTGGGGGAAACAAAGGGAATCCAGTGTGTCACACATATCATGTGTAAGACATAAGCTGAGGTTAACCGGAGCATGAGAATGCCTGTCTAGGAGCTTAGACTTACTTTTGCCTGAAAAGGAGTCAGTAGAATCCAATCTAATCCAGGTTTGTCTAATGATTTAGATGCAAAATCCTGAAACCATTGAGAAACAAACAAACAAACAAACAAGGTCACTGGACTACTTCAAAGATTCTGGGGACATATAAAAGAGGGCAGATTTGTGGTTTTTCATGTCCAGAAAATGAAGTTACAGAACGTGGAAATAATTTTATATTGAACATGGGCAGGGCTTAGGGACTGGGGTGTTTCAGACAAGATACCAGTCAGGCTATCACTGAGAACTGATAGATGCAAAGATGCGTACATGCTAATTTTATCTGCACTCAAGTTACAATGAATTACAGCCTGTAGTTTATACTGGAGCAAAACCTATTTGACTTTTTTCTCTGTTTTACAATATTGAGGGAAGTAGTTTGGTTTGGGCACCAGAACTCAGAAGAATATAGTTCTGTTCCTCATTCAAGCAAAATCACTAGGTACTGTTGGGCAAGTAACATTATACTGCACTTCTAGACTAAGCCAGACACTGGTATGCACCCTGCAATAACTGGAAGTGTTGTCTGTCCAGCATTTCTGAAGATGACGCCTCTGTAAGTCTGTTTACCTTCCATAAAATAACTGTTGCTTTGTGAGAGGGTACAAAGATACATTCTTCAGATTACTTGAATTTCTCAGTTCTCACAGAATCAGTGACTGTATATGAATCACCTGTTATCCTGAATATTTAGGTCAGAGAAAAGCACGCAAACTGACAACACAGTATGTAAAATTAAGGGCATTCTAGCAATTTCCCTGTGACGTGTTTTTCTTGGGGGTACTTCTAATTACTAAATCTTCCTACATTGTTTATTGTTTCTCAAGAATCAGTATAGTTGGATGTTAAGAAAACAGGTTTTTCAATCAGTGTAAATCCCCTGCATTTTTCAGAATAATTTTATGACATGACTTGGGAGAGAAACAAGCCTCAGTTAAAGTGGAAGCGAAGAGAGCAGCAGTGGCAGCACCAAAAGGACAGGAAGACTACACTTACATTATTGTAGGATTATGTGGTTGTAAAAGCATGAGCTAGTCTGTCTTGAAATAAAGGAACTCCTAGCTCAGAGTCCCTGGTTAGGCGTATGACAGATACCCATTTTTCCTGCATCAGGCAAAGGAGGGATCCATAATACAGTGAGCTATACTTGGGTGGAAGAAAAAGCTTTTAAAAGATAGCAAGTGATGCCATACGTTTTCATTATGGAGCATGCTATGCAAAGATCTGGGTAGTCAGCTCCCACCAACCATCTGGAGAGAGAAGTCACTCAAATTTAAGTGCTGAACCTGCTATGGTAGACAATCGGTGCCAGTGAACCACTCACTACTCTCCCCCTGTCTGTTTTCCTGCCTTTTGCTGCAATAGGGCCTTAAAATAAAATAATCTGGCTACCACTTTCCAAACACCCGCTTCCAAACACCCCAGCTTCCATCTGCAGAGTGCACTTCATTCATTGGACAAAGAGGGCCACTTCCCCAGCAAAAGCTATACTGAAGGTCTGACCAAAAGGGAAATGCCACAGAAAGGAAATAACACATGAAAAAATTGCCTCTTCTTTACTGAGCTCCTCATGGCCCCGTGTTAAACTCTAATTTCTGTTTTATGTCTCCCTGATTCCTCCCCAGTGTTTAATGTCACTTTTGACTCCTGTTAAAAGCTTCCTGGGGCTGAGATCTTAGGAACCCAGCAAGCTCACTGGGTTTGCCTTATGAAAAGTGACTTTAAGTGCCAGGGAGGGTTTAGCAGCTTTGAAATAAAAGGAACTTTCAACCATGTTGCCATAAATTGCTTTGTTGCCTGTAGTCAGCAAGAATCAGTTTGAAGACTTGTGGAGCCTGAGGGTATCAATTGCTTTGTTTTTTCCCTCTATCAAATCTATCCTCCAGTGACTTGTGTTACACTGCAGGCTGCTCTGGGATGCTCGGCAGATGCTAAATGGGGCACAGGAGACATATCAAGCCCCTTGGCATGTATATATTTTTAAATCAAATAGGCAGACATGGGCAAAAGAATCTGTGATGGTGAATCAAATGTTCCTAGCTTGCTCTGTTGTATACAGTCATCCTGCCTCCCTGTAGGACTAGACAATAACAGAGTGACTAAAGTCTAAATAGCTTGGGATCAAGTGCTCTAAGCCTTACTCATGTAAGTACCAGTTCCAGTGGGCTCACTGGGACAGCTTGTATTATAGCAGGCCGTTTCATGGATGAAGACCTATGAAGAATATTTGTAGGTGGGAGTGATCTAATGAGAACAGAATACAGATTATGTCAATTAGAGAAACAATTTGGTGCACATCAGCTGTGAAGAAAAAACAAGTGGGATATGGAGTGCTGTTTCCACAATAGCAGCTCCTAAACAGAAGAAGGAATACTGAGCAATTTAATAACTTTGGGACGCCCCTATTTTTTCTATTAGTCAATAAGATAAAAACCTTACCAAGTACAGGGGGCTACTGATGGCTTTTTCTCCTTTGAACTTGTCTGCATGCATAAATTGCATAGAATTAGCCTAAATTAGAAAGGGATACTGATAGCAGTCTTACCTATCATAACTTTTTCTAAAAAGCAAATAGGAGAAAAGACAAATGAAGGAAGGTGAGCTTGCTTCATTTTAACAATTGGCTAGCTGAATACCTACCTAAAGGTAGAAGAATAAGGCCTATTGGGGAAAAAACCCTCTGGTATAAATTAAACTTATTTGTGAAAAAGAAGCTGACATAATTGAAACATAAATAATTAACCATATGTATAGATGCCATCTTTGCTGTAAACTATCACCTGTGGAGAATGTTGTATGGACAAACTGAAGTATTCAAAAAGCATAACATTTTAAAAATTTGGATCTCTGCTGCTGAAGCGTGAGAGCTGCTTAGCAAAGAACAGTGAAGTGTGGTGCAATGATTACAACACTAATGCAGCAGCTGGGAGAGCTGTTTTCACCCTCCTTTGTCAACACAGATCGTCCATAGGAGCTCTGCCAACTGATTTAGCTTTGCAGGGCTCAGATTCCTATCTAAAATGCTGAAAGAACAATTCTCTCCTATTTAACAAGGATAAGGAGTAGGTAAATACATTATAGATTGTGAGACAGTCAGGCACTATGGTGGTGAGGATCATGAAGGCCCTTGATGTGGGCTGGGAGTGTTACTTGCTTGAGAGCATGTACTGAAGAAATGGTAGGATATGGTTATCGGAGTGCAGCATTCTGTGCTCTAATGCCACCAAAGAGAATGTGCTTGCTGTAAACAGTCTGAGAAGTCCAATTTCACATATCAGCAGTTTTTCACAATTGGTTAATGTTGGTTCTGGAGCTTCAAAGTCAATAGAGATTGTATGTATTTCACTGGTAGAAATAACAGCTGATTCTACTACAACCGTGCAAATGAACTCAGGGACAAATCATCTGCCTAGAAGTCCACCGAAGTCAGTAGAGCTTTAGGAAATAGCTACCCTAAAAGACCAGGTCTTATTAAATAAATTCCTGCTTGGAACACCTTCATGACTGTTGTTCCTTTTCTGCTTTCCTTACATCCTCATAGAAGGGCATCAGCTTGCCTCGTGCACTGGTGGTAAGTCACAGTAAGCAGACAGTCCCGGCTCGCTGCTGCTGCTGCTGCAGTGTCTGGCTGGCTCCATGGCTCAGAAACATGTGCAACTCCTATAAATAAAACAGTGTGTACTGGTGGAACAATGCCAAATTGCTCTCATCTCTGTGTTTTCTAATTTCTCCTGTAGCCCTCGCCCTCCAAACAGGAACAAAGATCTCCCCTGTCTGGTGTTGCTAGCTGTGGAAAGGGGCTGTTAATTAATCAGCACGTCACTCTGATGAAGGCAGCTTGTTGGGAAGCAAATCAGTCTCTTGCATGACCACTAACCCAGCCCTTCCTCTTCCTCCCTCTTCCTCTTTCTCCCCAGCAGACAGATGCTGAGTTCATGGCCCAGGTGCATACGCACAGGAAATAACTGCAGTCAGTGTCTCAGACAGCAGCCGTCGGGCGGTCTCTGCGGGATTAGGCTTGGTTTCTGTGTGAAACAAGAGTGACATAAGATGACAGACATAGGTGCTCGCTTCCTGCAGAAATGCTGTACAGTAGCAGTTGTCCTTAGCCCCGTGAGTGCAGGGCCAGGTGTCTGCCCAGCAAAAGGAGTTGCAATTAAACAGTGGGATCCATGCTGCTGTCAGGCACTCAGTTCTAAATGTTGGACCTTTAGAACATGGGAATTTCAAGTGGAAAGAGAAACTCTGAAAAGTTTACAGAAATGGGAGTGTGGGGATGTTTAGTGTTTAGGGAGGAATGAGCGGGAAAATCCAGAAAATGCAAGTCATGGACAATTAAAACTTGATTTAGGCTTTCCTCACTGTTTGCTCAGGCAAACTTCCCAGAGAAGTCAAGGCGAACCTGTCTTAGTAAGGAAGAAAGAACTATACCTTTGACAAATGGTGACACTACCTTTTTGCAGGGAATTTTCCTCGAGGAGAAAAGCACACTGTAAATAATAATAATATTTCCTGAGAGGTTCTTGTGCATTCTGCAGAGAGAGAAACCAAGGCACCAAGGTGCTGTGACTTCCCCAAGGCCCCACACAAAGCTAGGTGTCCTACCACACACCTAGCACGTTAGCTAGAGTGAAACCTTGTTTTCATCACTGTAAACAAAAGAAGCTTCACTGCTTTGGTGTTTGCATCTGATGGTGGAAACACAAATCTCATTTTCCAGGAACTGTCTTATTTCCTTAAGGAGGAAACATTATAGAAACCAAGCAGTTAGAACAAGCAACCAGAGTCCCTGCCATTTGTATATAACCAGCTAAATAATATTCAACTTTTAATATGTAATCCTGGATTAGCGCTGGCAAATTTTGATAATCCTAACAGGGGAACAGGAGGATGGTGCAGATATCTGAGTGATCCCAGCACGCTCAATCTTCATCAGACAAGCTAGCTATCCACAGAGGAACTATAGCATGGCAGCAGGCTAAGTAAAACTGAGCTGCTGATTTCATGCAAAACTTCATCAACTGTAAACTTACTTTGCAGAGTAAAAGAAAAGCCAGTTTGGATAAAGATCCTATTTACTAGATCATGGGATTATTAAGGGACATTAACTGCATGGTTCTGGTTTAGGTCCAACATATGAAACACTGTACAAGCATAAGAAAATTATGTCCAGATATAAACAAGTGGACCAAAAAAAGCAGGGTCCTAGAAAGTGTAGGTAGGTCTCTGCAATAAAACCAGTTACAGAGAGGCATTCAGAGGGTGGTCATGAGAGCCTGAGCACCTATCAGAACTGGATTTGTGTTGATAACACAGTCTGTTAAAGGCACAAGGAAACAACTTCTCTAAACCTTAGAGGTTTTCCAGTGCTAGTTACCTCACATAAAGCACCTCGGGGTAGGCTGAAGCCCCTAAGTGACTTACTAAAGGCTATGGAAAGAACCAGTGACAGTTGTTAACACAGCCTTGTCCCAGCAGAGCGCCACACTCTTTTCCCCCATGCTTGTCATCTTTGAAGGGTCGTACACACTGGAGGGAGAGAGGAGGAAGGGTAGTAGTTTCTGGTAAGCTGCTTATTAATCTTTTCTCAGTTATAGAATTAGGGCTTAATGAGCTAAGTGGTCCTCAAGAGTTATGGACCTGAGAACTAGCACAATAATCAAAGCAGTGATTGCAGTCAATCTCATTCTGCAGTGTCAACCTGGCGTGGTTGGTTGCCTCCCACAAGTGGTAGTTGGACATGATGGTTCAAGACTAGGAGCCTTCAGAGCCTTGGGGTCCGTCCATGGCAGTTAACGGGGGCTCAGTGAGCAAAAACTGCACAGTACAGCCTGTGTTACAGTCTCACTTCCCCTCCTTAGTTGACAGAAGCATCAAGTGCACTTGTGCTCTGAGGTCTGTGCTATATAAATATCCCCAGGAAATAAATAAATGCCAGTGCACTTGTGCTTTTCCCTCAGATATTTTTCTCCCCAGCTGCTGTGCTGACAGTACTTACTAGGAATCAGGCATTTCATTCTGGCTCACTGTTCTGCTGGAGGGAGATGGGAACAAGATGCTCCTGAGGCAGGGAAGGGGAGGGTAGCAATTCAGTTACCAGAATATTGGTCTGTTTATTTATAGATGCACACACACACACAAACCTATGTAGAAAACTGGAAACTAATTTGTTCTTGCCCTGCAACTGAAGAAGGGGATAGCTGAAGACTGAAATCTTTTTCAGGGGAAGAGCTGTGAGAGAGTAGAGGGGTGAGTTTAGGACTAGGGTTTTAATTATTATCCAGATGGGTGCTAGATACCGGTTGTGAGGAGTAAAATAGAAGGGGATTGTTTTAGTGATTCCGTTTTCCAGCAGTTCTGGCCACAGGCCAGCTGGCTATGATTGGCTTGAGTCCCCACAGGACGTTGCAGATGACAAATAAAGTGTCCCCAGGACAGGTGTCAGCCCACCGTGGCACAAATGGGAACCGAGGTATTCAGAAATCGAACAACTGTGACTAAGTACTAAACTTGCAGGCTGCTGTCCTCTCAAAAGCAAGCCAGGCTTATAGCCATGTCCATTCCCCAACCACCCTCATCCAACAAAACTGTGCTAAAGAGACAAACAAAAAGAATTTTAAAAGGAAGCTGAGAAGCCATGTGGTCCTGGCTAGAGACCCAGGGAAGCCTGGTTTCATTTCCTTAGGGGCAGAGCTCTGAACATCTGTGTCTTTTCCTACCCTCTCTTACATTTTGCATTTAGTTAAGACTACAAACTTGTTGAGGCTGGGACTGCCTTTCACTGTGTGTTTAGCATTTAGCCACACAGCAGTTTTGACTTTTTTGGATCCTTAATTTATATTCTAAGATTATTAACAATTAAATGAAACCTATAAAATTGGGTTGACTCAATTATTCTATATCAGTCTATGGATTCACATCTGTCACGTGTGATCCCCTGCCCCACCTTGCAGTAAAACAGAATTTAATGCCCAGAACTGTCCAGAACTAAATAGACAACATCCACTTGGCTGTGTTTACCTGCAGAGTCACCAAGTTCTTGGGGCCTGACCCAGAGCTCTACAAATGCCATTAAATTAACAGTGAATTGAATATGTGTTTCTGAACATCACCAGAAGACACAAAGTCAGGCTTCTGTTCCGTACTCTGTGTCTTTTGTGTCCTAGGTAAACCATGTCCCCTTTGGATGCCTTGGTGATCTATCTGGAGAATAAGAATGTTCACCTGTCTTTCTAGAGATTAGGAATTAAATTACTGAAATGAAGTGGAATCTTCGGAGTCCTTTGGAGCAGAGGCACTGGGAACACAAACATCAGGATTATGCATGCACGAGGAACTGCGTTCCTGTGCCAGAGCAGCCACTGCTGCTCAGTTCAGCACTGAAACCTGGAAACTCAACAGTGACTATGGGCAGATGAGCCTGTTGCAAGCTGACAGCCCTGGCTTTTGCTTGGCTTTGTGTCTGCAGGTGGGTCTGAGCCAAGGAAAAGCCCAGCCGATGAGACTGTTCTGGCATTACCTCTTTACAGTTGGTCACAAATGACCTTGCAATGCATATTGTTTCCTGGAACATACGCATTCCTGCTCTTTCCCTGGAGACCATCTCTGGGCAGACATGAAGTCACATCCCACCAAGTTCTCACCGCAGTTTGGGTATTGGAGGCAAGGAGTGCAAATGCTCTGCTGTGTGGAGCGTGCAGGGTACGTGTAACTCGGAGAGAACAGCTCGGTTTCAGGGATGGTTCTCCAAAGGGAGACAGACCTTCTCAATTTAGCTTGCCATTAATTATTGTCAGGTCATCTGGTTAAATCTCTAATAACAACAGACACACACTGTTAATTTCTATGGCAATCTGGATTCTGCTGTCAACATCAAGTTCACTTGCCAGTGTTTATCACTCCCCGTGGTCCTCAGACTAGGCTGAATTACCATTTTAGCTGGACTGTATTCAATCAATCAGAATCGATGGAGACTGCCCCATAAAATAGACACCCATTCTCATTCATAGTTGGGATCTGCAGCACTTTCTGTTCTCTGTACCACACATCCTACCTTGTTGCAAAACTTAATGAAAGGACAAGCCAGTATCAGTTTCACTAAAGAGTTATGCATGGCAAATTATTGCTGTGTTTGTTAAGTTTTTTCTGTTCTGTCCATGAGATACACCCAGAATTGTAATGAAATGGTGCACAGGTATCAGCTTATCCAGTGGACTAAAGTAATTTCGTTTTGGAGGCAGCCATGAATTCTGTGGTTTGGTTCTGGTAGTGAAACTTGTATAATAATGCTGTCTAGAACAGAAATCACCACACCTCAGTGTAACTAACAGTTTTTGATCAAAACAGGTCCCAGGTCTAGAACAGCAGGAAATACTCCAACCTGGGATGAAGGCTGAAAATAGCTGGGCAACAAGACTTAGGTCAATGGGAAGGCCAGGAAGGGGCACAAATACTGGAAAAGCAGGTGGTTCGATCTGTGATGCAAACAGCAGCATCTGTGTACCAGTGTGGGAGAGCAGGACGGCTGCAGGTCTAAATCTGTGTGCATTAATAAAATTCCATATGTGTGAGTTTAAGGCAGATTTTAAATGAAGTAATAAGGATATAACAGCCCAGAGCTGAAGTGTTTCAGAATTGTGTGGTAGCTCAAAAGGGAGATAGGAGATTCTGCATACTTGATTAGGACTTGATGGAACCAGCCCACATATCCTGCATCTACCTCTTGCTGGCCTTTCCACTCATAATCACTCCCAAAGCAACCAAATATAAAACTAGGGGCTCTTTTGGTTTCTTTTTGTATGTTGTCTTATATGAATGAAAAATGTGTGTATAAAATGCTAGGGAACATCCTCTATGACATGATATACATCAATATTATTTCATTGACCTGACATTATGATTTTTGCCAGAAGATCCCACTCCAATGCCTGAACTGCAGCACAAGATTCTCTTTCTTTTTTTCCATTGTCCTTTCACTTCGAACCTAGCCCTGTCCTTCTCATTGAACAATTGACCCCGGCTCAAAGACTGACTGCTGGAATGAGAAAAGCACTTGGTTGCTGACCTCTCCCTCTTCCTGAGCCTGTCTTTACACAGGAATCTATGTGTTTTGTCTAGTGCTAATGAGCTGGCCTGTGTTATCTCTAATGTCATTTTAAAATTAAATTAACCCCAGACTGTGGGTGTGTGTTTGCATGGCGATAGTAATACGTTGGGAAGGAGGATGCCTTGGGCGCACACACGAAACCTGCAAAGCTTCTCTCTCGGCTTTGGCTGCTGTGCTGACTGGCACCACCCCAGGGGAGAGTATGCCCATGCATCACAAATTTGCTTTTTGGTTCCCCTTCCACCCACCCCTGAGCTGAGTTCTCTGCCAACTCAGCTTCTGTATAAATCAAAGGGAAATATTCTCCCCCTCCTGTTTTTTTCTTTTCCTGAACAGATTGGATGTCATTATGTGCAGCTGAGCTTGCTGAGGCTTGGGCGGGGGAGGAGGGGACAGGAGGAGTGATGGAAAGAAGAGACGGTTTTAGAAAAAATGCTTGCAGTCCATCAGAGGGGGAAAACAGCCTCCAGCTACAAGTAACCAGCACTTCACACACACACTGATTTACTAGGGAAACCCAGAGAGCTTTAATACTTAAAAATAAAATAGAGAGTCCGGAAAAAAGAACTAGAAGGGAAAGGATGTTATCCCTATTGATGGAGCAATGAGATAGACATCGTAGGGTTGTGATGGAGGAGCTGAGTGTCAGAACACCTTCTCATGCTGTCTGACATGTTGGGGGTGCTCAGGTGGGAATTTGTAGAGCACATGCAATCTTACAGCCATTAGTCCACACGCAGACTGCCATGAAGTCTCACTCATTATGGAGAAAGGCTTCTAGCTCATCTTCTATGAAGTGAAAAGCAACCTTTTACTCCTCCCAGCCAAGTTGTTCACCATGCAGTGCAGACAGTGTCCCATCATTACCGAGGGGATCACTAGGTGAGAAAGAGGGAAAAAGAAAGGGAAAGGGAGAGGGGAAAGGGGAGGAAGAGAGAAAGGGGGACAGGAGGAAAAAGGGGGAAGGAGGCAGGAGAGAGGGGGGAAGGGAGAAGTGGGAAAAAAGAGGAGTAAGTGGGGGAGAGAGGGAGAGAAAGAGGAGGGAAGGGAGGGAAGAGAGGGGAAAGGGAGGAAGAGAGCGAGAGAGAGACAGACAGAGAGGAAAGGAGGGGTGTGAGCCAAATGCATGGCATTCAAAAGAAGCAGCTTTCAAAAGCTTTGGCTGGGATGCAGATTTGCAGAATCTCTGGACCCATAATTCCCTGGCATATAAAGCTTGCTGGAGGCATCAATGTGCCCAAAAGGGGCTTGCAGAATAAACAGCAGATAAAAAAAACCAACACCCACAACAAGCCTATGAATTAAAAATGAAGGCAAGGGAAACAGCTGTACGTCCAAGCTGCAGGTGACCTCATTGTGGAAGCTGCGCCACAGTGAGGCATGATCATGTCCAGTGGTTCTGAAATAATAGGTATGGACAATAATAGCTGGGAGGAAGAATACATTCCCTATCTATATTAAAGAGTAGGTAATTGCCCATCTCTCCTGCCAGCTGTATTTTAATCCAGAACTAAATTACTCTGAACATTCTTATAAACTTTTATGTTACAGCATCTCCTAAAACCTCAGCTGACACTACTAAAAAATACTGTTCTCACTTAAGTTAAAACAGCCAGAAGGATGATTATCCACCAAGATTTGCCCAAGATCAGAGTCTGTGACAGTATCAGGAAGAGTCCAGATTTCCTCAATCTCAGCCTTGTGCCTTAAGCAAACAGTTACTTTCTCCCAGTTTTTAGATGCTTATTTAAATGAGCAAAGATTGCACATGAGAAACAAAGAAGACCCCTACCCTGTAATTCAGTTCATAGATGTGGTTCTCCAGTTAATAATTACCCTCAACTTCGATTACTTTGTACTGCAGCAGAGTAGTATCCTATCACATCAGATAATCAAAAATAAGGTAACAGTATTGAATAAATGCTACTGACTCCACTTTACAGACAGGTAAACCAAGACAGAGGGTGGAATAATTTTCTTCAGTGTTCCATAAAAAATCAAAGGCATAAGATGGAAACAGGTGTTATACATCTGTGTAATGTGCCACCCAATCAGACATTTTCATTTACCAGTTTCACTGGTATTATTATGCAAGTGATGAGGATGAAAAAGGATGGACAACTAAGTGAAGAGCCATGCTAAACTGAGACGTCTTTGTACTCTGGAGAAAGAGTACAAGGGAATGCACTGTCTAAAAAGACCATATCACTTTCCAAAATCTAGCAATTAAACTCCAGTATTCAGGTTTGATATAAAGATTAGCAGGTAGAAAAGTCTTAAAACATTTCAGAAAGAGGGATTGCTAAAACTGTGGAAAAAATTTTCCTGGTTTTAAACAACAATTTTCCTGAGTTGCTGGATATAGAAGATTGTCATTCAGAGTGGCAAATCTGGAAGATACTGGGGCAAAGGTTAAACAGAGCTGATCCTTTTAGGAAACAGCTATCTGCAAGCAAGACGCCATTTCTTTCCAGAAGCAACTAATGCTAGAGCACAATGTTCTGTTCTACTCCACCTGCTGCTGGAGTTGGTAAGCGAGTTTAGCGGATGTGCTGATAATGCTTTTGTTTTTCCTGATGCTAGAACTCAGGCTAAATTTAAAAGGTCTCACAGCACTACTCCTTCCAGAAGAGTAGTTCTAATTTCCAAGGAATCTTTTGTTGGAAAAAGTGGCTTTCCTTTTTGAATATTGTAATTAAACTTTGTTGTATTTAACAGGCAGGTCTTCCTTCCAGTGTAACTTAGTTTCATAGGATTCCTGCTGCCTGAGGAAGGGTGTAAGGGTGTAAAGGTGTAAGGGTGCTGTACCTGGCTCTATAGTGCTTGTGCTTTGTAAGGTGGGAGAGTAAAGCACCAGCACGTATGGGATTGGTTTTCCAACAAGAAGAGTACAACAGGAAGGTGATATGCTATAAAGATACAAAGAAGTCTCTGGGGACAGAAAAGTTTGGCAACTAATGTGCTTTAGGTGGACTTTTTACCTGCAAGGCTTAAAGGCCTAGATTTTTCCTTCTCCCTGATGCCTACAACAATATCATGCAGTTGAAGTGGGGGATCCAAACCAAAACATTTGAACTTTTCACTCAAAGGACTCTGAAACCATTTACAAACTGCTGACCCCACCCTGGGAGAGAGAATGGAAAATGATACAAGAACCACCACATCTCCGTATCTGTAGATAGCAGACAGTAGTGATAAGTTCCAGTATTTCCAAACTTCAATCTTCTTCTGTCATTTACTATGACAGGAAATGATTCCACAATGAACTAACATGGATCGAGTACAGCAGCCTACACCCTTGTCAGGTGGCTGCACTGTATTGAACTATCTGTGGAGATACTCGTGGCAGCTGATGGTGTGAAGGAAGCAGACCTATGGCAGGAAATTTCCAACTGGTTTTGCCTGCTGGATATAGGAATGCCTCAAAATGCACAAACATTCAATAGTCACCATCTTCCCAAACACATAGTATGTCATGACCAACTCTGGAATGAAATAAAGCAGGTTTTTAGAAAGCACATTCCTTTACTAAAGATGCAGAGCAATGGAGGATCAAAGTCTGTTCAGTTTTTAGAGAAGAAAATGAATAATAAACCCACATGGGAATATGAAACAAAAGCAGTCATTAAAAATTGCTTCTGAATTGGTAGGTTTTTGTTAGACAGAGATAATTCCAGAGCTATTTGAAAAAATCAATTCCAATTGCAGTTCTTGTTTGTTGTGCAGAGAATGGAAATGGTCTAGAAATAAAAAGGGGCCTTGATTCCTTCAGAAAATGACCGTACATGTACACTGGAAAGCATGTTGCAGTTCTGTCACAGGGGCATTAAAAATAGTCAGAGATCGCGTACCACCAAGTAACAGTAATTTGCTGCTACCAAAATAGTTTACAGTATTTAAAAAAAGCTTAATCTAGAGATAGTTCTCTTGGCAGCAAAAATCTTCCTAGTGCCAAGAGAAAAATAATTTGCATCCCTGGTGTCAATGGTAATACTACCATGTTGCCTTAACGCTCCAGGAGATGCAGCCAGCTCAGCACTGCTCTCAGAAAGAAAATCTCTGAAAATAACATGGAGAAGAAAAGAAATTCACATCGCAATTGCATCAGTAATGAATCTGACATCAGCAGGTGATGAATCATTCTTTAGTCAAAGCATTTATCTAATGAAACATAACCCTGGTGTTTGGGATTGGGCTTTTTTTTCTTCATTTCAATCTCTTGTTAACAGCCCTCAAAGAGTTAAATTCTCAAGAATATGGTTGCCTTGGTATTATGCTCTCAGCTGTGATCAGCAATATGTAACAAAAAAACAGTACTTAAGTGGATTTTTTTAAAGTATTCCCCACTGTAAATGTGTAATTAATTAGCCTTCCCCTTCCCCCCCTGCTCACACGTTCAGACCCTTAGGGACCCTCCCCTTTTCTTCCTATCAAATTCAGACAGTGACTAGGAACTGAATTATTCATTCAGCTGTAGGTGTAACACATCCATTTAAGTGATTTAAAGTTTAAGCAGTCTTGCTGCTGTTCAGCAACAAAAAAAGTTTAAAGAGAAAAGTAGAGCCCAACAGGAATTTGGAAAGTTCTTTTTTCTTAAACCACTTGTTTGATTACACAAACAGTGCACGTTTTTGTGAATCAACCTACTTGAACGAAAAAGGAGGGTTTGTGAGAATGGCACATAAACAAGAGCACCTGTCACTCATTAAGAAAATACCACGATTATAAGCATTAGTTAAAGCTTTTGTTCCAATATGTCTAGTTGAATATTCTTTGCTGTGATAGTTAATTTTATTCACACTTTGCTGGAAATACATGGCAAGTGAATTTCATATTGACAATCACAGAAAATCATATTAAGATACCTGTTTAGTCCTCATTATCATTGTATCAGAGAACCTCATGCTAAAAATTATGTACAGCCAGTCAAAGAACAAATTAACAATAATTAACAACACTTTGTAGCACTTCTGATTAGATCTTGAAGTGCTTCAAAGTCTTTAATTTTCTGAGCATTTCTGTGATATAAGGCAGTGCTGTTACTCCTATTTTAAAGCTGGGGCTGTGAAGTACAGTACCTGAATCTGTTTAGTTTTGGGCACTTTGGGAAAGTTTCTTCATGCCCCTAGCAGGCTCTGTAGTGGGAGATAGGCACAACTGCCCATAACCCTGAGTTAACTGAGGAATCCAGACATACCTCCCAGTTTACATGTGTTCTACAGCTGAGGTTGAACGTCCATTTTCCTCAAGGTAACACCAAAAGTCTGTGACAAAAAGAAAAGCCAGATCTAAACTGGAGTCTAATGTCACAGGTGGCCACCAGGTCACAAACTAGGCTTTGTGTATTAGATGTACTCGAGTGCAATGTGATGTGTCAGTTCAAAGTAATTCAAGTAGGGAATACAAATTCTGAAGACTGTGATTACATGAAGTACTGTGTTGCCAGTACTTACAATTTTATTAGCAATACCATAATATGTGCTATTTCTCTTGAAGATGCAGCTGCTTGAATGTCATCTGAATACCTCAGCCTTTATGAAAAAGTGTTCTATTTTTAAAGTCATAATTATGCCACTCATGATTTTGAAGTACAGGCTTATGCCTTTATTAGTATAAGATTGGCAATACTGAACTTAAAAAAAGCCCAAATCCTGAAATACCTGAAGGTATTTTAAGCAAGGGGAAAGCTTGAAGGAAACAGGTGAGAGGATTCTTCCCCTAACTCTTGCACTACAGAGTCCATCACACACAGATTGAGGAATGAAGCCACAGACTCTCACAAGTGAGGGCACATAGAGTAGCTCCAAGAAGCAGCAGAAGCCTTCATCCATTCTCTGTGATGCTTATTGCTTTGGGCTGCTTTAAGTTAAGTAACTATTCAAGGCTACCCAGCAAGTCCTCTGGGTTCTAGAATGCAGGATGGATCATTCTGGTCGAAAACAAAGGTTGCTTAAAACGACTGTGTTCCCACCATGTTAGGAGGAGTGGGGGTTGCATGGTGCTAAAACCCATCAGCCAGGAGCCAGTAAAAATGGATAAGCGAGTGCACACCCAGCACAGTTCAGTGCTGCTTTGCATCATCACAGCTACCTTTAGGATTCTACCCTGCAATTGGTTCTACCCACACAAACTTCATTGTGGAATCAAGTCTTTTATTTCTGGGACTCTTTTTTGATCTAGATTTGAGTGGCATCATATTCTTGATTAGAAGCCCCACTTGCTTAGAGCGGAGTTTTCCTGATAGTTTTCTTTCTATGAATTGCTCCATCAAAGGACTGTCATAACAGACTGTTTGCCAATTTGAAATCCAACAGTTTGTCTGGTGTAAGTGTTAAAAATGTTGTCTTGGCAGTTGGGTTTTTTGGGTGGTTTTTTTTTTTTTGCATTAAGTGACTTGATTTTTTTTTATTTGCTTCTACAGTATGTCAAGGAAACTGGATCATTTTAGTAATCAAACCTGCTTTTCTCTTTCACTTCAAATAAAACTCAACACTTAACCTACAAATTCAGAGAGTAATTTTATTTTAACTGTATAAACTCCGCAAAACTCAGCATGTTTTTTGCTGAAACTTATAGTCATCACTGGTAAAATATAGTAAATTGTTTTAATGTGGGATTAAAAACAAAAGCAAGGTAGACACATGTTTTATTGACTGAGAATGAAAGATTTGAGGCTAAGAGTTCCCCTATCTGTGAGATAAGGGTCCTCTGTGATGACTCAAGTCAGGTTCTTTCAAACGATCTTTCACCAATTTACCTTTTCAGTCATTACAATCATTAAATGACTAAAACTTTACAGTCTAGTTATGATGCAAGAATACTCACTTTATGCTCATGATCTCTAAACCCTCTGAAAAAACACTGAACTTGCTTTCCCCGATGGCCCAGACTGTTCCTAACTACAACAGTGCTTGATTCATAATTTCAATTGCACATTCACCACTTCTGGTGAAAGAGTCCTATGTGGACCTGGGTGGTACTAAATGATTATTTCTACAGAGGTTAATATGGTGTGAATTTCAGAAAATTTGCAATTTGTTCAGTACCTGAGAAAATATCAGATAGGCTACAATAGAAAAGCAGCAACTATTCAGAATTAGTAATTGGAATTAACCCCCTGATAATAAAGAGGAAAAAATGCTTTACAATCACCTGCAAAGTTTGAGTAACTCAGCATCCAGGAGAAGAAAGCCAAAGGATACCTGTATAGGCTACCATGCCAGCAACAGGAACTCTGGGACGTACTTCAGGACAAAAAACAAAGTTCAGAAACCCAGACTATCAAGAACTTTAAATTCTTTCATTAAGAATAGATGAAAGAACTAGTTTTTAATATACTAAGCTTTCAAAAGGAGAGAGTCACAGAACCACTGATTTCAGTGAGCCATTTTTATCAGGACTCGCTACTTCATCGAGCCCAGAGCACTACGACTACATGATCATCTAAAGCCAATGGTGTACCTGGGAATTGCACCACTATGTTTCCAGGAGAAAAGCTTATATGGGACAACAGCAATTCTGCTAAAGAGCAAGCAGGGTAGAGATCTGAAAGAGAAAAATTCTAACCCTGCTTTATCAGTAAATAAGAGTGCCAGTGAGCAATGGGAGCCAGGCAATAACAAGGGGAAGGGGCCTCACCAGCCAGGGCCAGTCCCACAGCCCGTGAGCGAGGATGGTAGGGTTGAGGATGGCAGGGCCGTGGTGATGAGGCAGGTCTGAGGTCAAGCCAGGAAGTCGATATGAAGTCATGATACGTGAGAGTATGTGTGGGTCAGTAGCCAGGCATAGCTGTGACACAGCTAAAACCAGGTCCCTGACATTGTAGCTCAAGCACAGACTGGGTGCCTGGCCCTGTGTTTCAATGGGGCCTCTGGGCCCATGGGTAGAGGGGTGAGGGGTGAAGGTGGAGGCCCCAGAGGAGGCTGCTCAGGGGCTGCTAGTCTGCCTGGGGCCCGAGGAAGAGTTTCAGAGTTGTGCATGTAACTATCGTACCTGTCACTATGCCTTAAACAGTTTATCCCCCTTTTAGAACGACAATCGCAACCATGTAAATCACCAAAGTCATACCAGGGTAAAACTCGTAAGAGTGAAGTAAGGATCAGGCCTCCAGAGAATATGGCAAGTAAATACAAAACACAAACAGAAGAGGATTCTCTCCACCTCCTGGGAGCACTCTGGGTGGCTCCAGCACAGGGACAGAGCAGTAGAGCGTTACAGCCTCTGTGTGTGTGTGCAAGTGTACCCGTACAACCTCAGCATCTCTGAAGGGTGTGGGTAGAAATTAATTGAATGTTATAGAAGTCCTAATTGCAAGTTGAGAGGATTGTTAGTGAAAGAAGGTGCGTGCCTCCACTTCAGAAAGCACATGCCTTCCCTCTCCCCCCGTCCTGAGCTGTGGTGGCTGCACGCTCACCGGCTGGCAGCGCTCCGAATGGTGACGCTGTCACTCTCGTTACAGTGGGCTCTGTGTGTGCTATTTCTTTTTAAATGATTCATGACTCCCACTTCTCACTTCATCTGCCTTTGTTTTCCTCTGCAGTGCAATGTGTCTGATACATGGCAAAACGTGCTGTGCTAACGCCAGCACTGTGAATGGTTATACATTAATGTCAAGGTAACGACGTCTGCAGATACAGCACAGTGATGTAAATGGACTTGAGAGGCTTTGGATTCCACTTCTTTGGCCTTGTAAAATTACACAAAACAGGAATACAAACAGCCTCCCCAGTGAATCATTTTTCTTTGGTGCACACTTTTTTTCTTTTTCTTTTACTAGTGTCCTTCTGAACCTGTCTTTAGCAATAGCCCTTCCTAGCACTTCACCAAATTCCTACTTCTCGTGACAGTAAAATCCAGATGTCAACCAGCACTTTTCTATACCAGTTTTCATACGTCTTTACAAAGAATCAGCAATCCTCTATAACGATGGAAAAACTGAAGCACAGAATCAGAAAAGAAATACCTTGGCTAAAACCGTTCAGCAGACTAGTGGAAGAGCTAAGAATAAAATTATGATTTCCTGATGTTTGGTCTGATCCTCTATGAATTGGACTGCCTCACACTGAGAAGGTGCTCAACGATTAACTTTATTTATCTATTTACTATTCAAATATGGCATGTTCTCACATCTTTTATTTTCATGTTAATTGTGTTGTGGATCTTCTCCACCCACCCCCCATTTCCTTTGGTACATTTGTTCTATAGCTATTTGTGTAGAAACCAAGCAATTTCTGCTCCACCTGCTCATAAATACAATGAGAGAGAGAACACTATGTTACAGCACAGCCACTGCCTTAGCAACAGATTACAGCATCACTGGGAAAGGAATAGAGACCTTCTGGAGAGGAGGAGTGCCCTTTATCTCCCTGAAAAGCTACAGCAGGCAAGTTCTGCCTTTAATTATACTTCCTGCAAGCCCCCCTTTAGCTTTAAGCAATCAGCAGTTGTAAAGAAAGAATGTAAAAACTGAGCATAGAGTTTGCTCCTCACACTCAGAAAAGTCAAAGTGGGGTTAGGGAAAGATCGGGAGCAGACTGCCTTCCAAACAGAATATGCAGACCTGTATTTGAGCACTCGGTTATGGGGGGGTGTAAATAATTCATTCTGTTTAGATACCAGCCCACTGGAGGGGAGTAAACCACGGCCCACCGCCCCTTGCTGTCACGTTACTAGAAGCTCATATATCTGGAATCAAAGTCATGAACCCTCTACCCTATGAAAAGCTGCATTTCAGTTAGCAGGTCTAATGGGACATGCACAGACTGATTTGGTAGAGCGTATCTGACGTGCAGGTCATAGAACTGTCACCCTTGATATATCCTGTCAGAAAATTAGTCACAACTTGATGGACTGGTGAGCTTAGCTGCACCTTAAAGTATTTTCAGAAAGGCAAATATTTGTGTAAAAGCCAAGCTATTTGATTTTAGCCTTCTCCCAATCAATTTCAGTAGGTCATACATTTTAGACTGTGAGCTCTCCAGAAGCAAGAATGATGTTTCTGTGTTTGCAATGATGCAGTCCTGATCCTGAAAGAGGTCTTCAGATGACAGAATATAGCTGTATAGTAATAACCGATAGGTATAGAATGGAAGTATGGTCAACTACACTTGCATTGCTGTGTTAAAAGGATGATGCTTTGGCCACTTGATCCATAAGGGAGACACAAGACAGAGAACCATACCTTCCACCTTGGATTTCAGAACCCTGAGCTAACATATGAGAATGATGATATAATGGTGAGTTATATAAAAGGTCAATAGTGACATAAAACATAAAAACAGAGCAAATATTTTTTTCATTGTCTGGGGATTAGATATTTCATTAAGCTGTCTGCCCATACTAGAGAATTAAGCCTATTATCTGTTGAAGGATTTTGATGCAAAAAAAAAAGGTCTGGGCTCATAGCTCATCTAGTCATTATATGACTGGAAATATGAAGCAAAATATGGAAGGGGTAAGAAGAAAAACCAAAAAACTGTGGGATGAAGGCAAGAGTGAAAAAGATTGTGGGAGAAGAGTAAACTTGTATGCATAAAGTCTTTAGTGTTCTTATTTGATATTTCTGACACAACACCCTGTCCCTACAGCTGCATGATACAAAACCCAAAGGCTTTATGAAATCTGGGCACGACAGTTTTTACAGATGGTGACCTGAAGCTGCAGCCACTTTACCAAACGCATAGAGCAGCGACAAAGACTAAGCTGCTACCTAGCTCGCAGACTTTTCCCCAGTCCGCTGTGTCATACTGGCTTCTATGTGATACACAGATGCAGCATGAAACATCACTTACAAATCTTCCATGTCAAATCTGTTTTTTATAAAGTACCTCCAATACGTTTCTATTCACGGGCTGCGAATGGCATTGTGCCGGCTCACAAGGACATTAGGACTGTCTCACAAGGAGATGGATGTCACATGGGTAAGGATTTGCATGGGCAGCCTACATAACTCAGCAAGTGCCATCTTTCTGGAGGAAGTCCCTCCTCTGACGCATTGACACCACCTGTCTCTTTACACTTGATGGCATCTGTTGGCATTTTTTATGTGCCAAAGCATTAATATCAGAACAGTGCGGGAAAGGAAGATACCAAGTTCTTGGGTACTTAGAGATGCCAAACACCTAGGCTGTACCGCATCAGGGAACTAGGCTGTCCACCAGCATCACCTGTGGGAGCAAAACCCAGGGGACAGCAAGGCACACATTTGTCTGTACCATCCAAGTTGCCACTTAAAAAAAATGAGTGGCAGGGGATTAAAATGCTTTGCCACAGGGAAGAGCGGGGAGGAAGACAAATTATCTTAAGAATAATAAAGAATATAATGCCAGGATCAGGTACCAGATGGGTAGTAGAGAAATCCTTGACTTGTCCCCAAAAAAGGTAAAGCAGACAAGCTTTCCTGACATTGCTCAGTCAACCATGAGGAACCACCAAGAAGAGGCAGATGGTCATTCCATCTCTGAAACTATCTGGTCCTTGGCCTCTGCTGGGAATATATGTTGAGGTGCCAATTACCAGCACTTTGAATGGTGACATTTGTGATCCAGACAGCCATTAATTTAATACTGTACCAAGATCCCTAAAACTCATTTCACAAAGAACGGCAAAAATGGCAAGATACCAACAGGTTTTGATAAACGTCCAAAATAAATAACTATAAACCCAGGCAAATACCTTTAAAAATAAAACAAGACAAAAATGTGGAACAAAGTGATGCCATGTAGTTGACAAGCAGTTCCAATGAAGATGCTATTCTCATCCGAGTCTCCTTTTGTATTTTAATAAGAGGAAACAGTTCAGAACCCCTTAATGAACCTCTAATCAGAGAAAATAATTTGAAGAGAATATCAGAAATTTGAACAAATGTTGGTCCTGTCAACTGGCCCTTCTGAAGCTGCCTCTGCATTTTCTGGTAATCCATATTAAGGCTTGATTCTAAACCCCTTTAAATCCACAGGAGGTTTTCAACTGATGCAGTTGGCTTCTGTGAGCCCTGGACATGCAATGGCCATAACAGACTGAGAAGAATTCTTCTCCTGTCATTTCTGCAGTCAGTGAAGACTAACTTCCATTCCTGTTCTAACCCAGTTCTGTAGACTGTGGTATTATTTAACTGTGATGAGCATCTCAAAGTCCTTAACCAAATCACAGTTCTCTAACTGTAATGTTTTTGAAGGATTTGGGCAGTTGTTTCAGGAGCAAAGTGATCATCAGGCCTCAGTTTTCTTTCTTTGTGCCCTTTAAAGAGGGGCAAAAGTTGCTGGTATTCCGTTACCAAAAATTATGAGCAGTGCTGTCTGCTGGTTGTGAAATAACTTTTTTCAGTCTCAGCCCACTTCTCTGTGTGGAAGTGTTCCTATATGAAAAGAAAAACCATATTGGCCCTGCCTCTCTCCTTAGCAGGACAGTCCGTGATAGAGACACATACCCCGTTAGATCTCACTGAAACACTTACAGGCCAGAAAAGGTCATTTTACCCTACATGGCTCTGTGCACATACCCTCATGAATGAGACAACGGCAATCTCACTCCCATAAAACACCACAGAGAAGAGCTAATGCTTTTCAGTCAGGAAAATTAGCAAACAGGTAAGCTTGCAGTACGCCTTCCCATTTATATTTTACAGATAAATAGAAGAGTGCAGCCTCTAGTGTTGTCAATATGGTTCCTTTCAAAAGACACTAAAGTTTGCAAAAAATTAATGAAAGAATCTGAAACAGACCTCACATTCTGGTGCCACCTGTCACGCCTGTCCTTGTGTGAAACTGCTGAATAAGTCAACACTCCCTAGTTTTTCCTTTGACAGCAAGGCATATTGCAGTGTGCTGTACTTGGGGCTGCACCTTAAATCTATCTGTGAACTGAAGCTGGTATACAATGCGGCAGCCTGTTTATTAACTGGTTCCCAGCATGCCAGGATCTATGCTGACAGCCTATTCATTTATATGTGGGGTTTGACAATTTGGTTTTGACCAATACTATGCAGAAAAACCTCATATCCATTTGCTTGAGAGATTCTGTCTCTTCATATGCTGCTGCTACAGATACGGGTGCTCTGGGGGTGACCACTCCTGGAAGGATCCATCCTCTTCCCAGGTCCAAGGTAACAGGTATTACCTGACCTATTAGGCATGCTGCAATGCCTAGTAGAGTAAGGTTTAACTCGTCATATGGTCAGTTGTTAGATGGTGCATGAAAGCATATGAGGAAGCAGTGCTGCTATGCCCTCACTGCTCTTTGCTTTGGGGCTCAGAGGTTGGTGTACAGGAAGGATGTATTAGCAGCTACAACATGACTTAACCAGTGAATTTTGCAGAATGGCTTGGGTTGGATGTATTTCAAGTGATGGACGAGGATGGGGTCTTTTCATGATAAGGATAAAAAAGAATCCCAGCACTCTGGGGACAGCTTTCCATTGCCTATTTAATGCACAAGTGGTTAATGACAAATAAAGGCTTGACTCCTATGTAGTTTTACAGGTAGTTTTACATCAGGTTTATTCTTGCAAGGATAAGCAGAAATAGTTGAGAAGATGCAAACATTTAAGCTTCTGTGCAGCATAGCTATCTGACTACACACTTGGGGTTCTTGTCAGGTTTTTACAGACCACACTAAAGTTTCTGTCACTGAATCCTTACTGTGGTGGTTATTCAGTCTAGCTTGATTAATGCTGTTATGGACTTGTGTATAATACAATGACGAACAACTATTGATAACTAATTGAAAACAGAGTAGTAATAATGGTCAACTGGTCGAGATTTCCCTCTCACTCATTCTGGGTATCAAGAAAGTAATAATGTCATGACTGGAGAAGCTACTGTCACAGGGGGAGGAGTACAATCATATTAAAATTCAGAGAGAAACAAAAATTTAGTAATACAGAGGGTGCACTGACAGAAAAACATTTGCAGGGAGAATAGAGGAGAAAACCTATCTCGTCTACCCTCACTCATCAAACCCAGAGTGGTCATTAGCAGTGTAATAGGAAAATCAAGCTACTTTACAAAACAGCATAAATTCATTCTGAACAGGACTGTAACTTCTGCAAAGACACAGGGAATATATTAATTAATGGCTTTAGTCATAGTACTGCTGTTGCTAGAAGATGTTGAGACAAATGTGTAAACAGAGGAGCCTTGGGAATGTCACAGTAATTTAAAGTACATAAACCTTCAAAGCACTGCCTGTGATAGAGTGATACATTGTCTTATAATTGGGCAATTGCTTTCATTCCATGATATAATTAGCACACAATTATGGTGATGTGAAAAATCGTTCCATCTCCCTCCCTTCCAATTTGTGCCTGCTTAATCTAAGTAGAGAACGTATCTTTTTTGTTATATTACCAGAAGGTCTACTTTATCCTTACTGTTCAGCTGCAATAACACTGCCTCTTACCTGACCAATGTAATGATCAAATATTCAAGATAGGAATTGAAAACATGCTATTTGTATAAAATATTTGCTCTTATTCTTTTTTTCCACATCCTAAAAATATACATACTACTGCGACAACATAAAGTTAGGTGACTCATAGCACAAGCACCAGTAATCAATGCAGCCAAAACTGCAGTAGAATTTATATGCTGCAAGTGCACTGCATGTGCTCTCTAATCAAGGCTACGCTATAAAGGCCAGTTTTGGCTACTATATCTTTTTCTGAGGGCTAGTGTTCAATCAGCAGTGATTTGATGTGAAGCAACTTGAAAAAATTTGGGGCTCTGAATGGCAGAAATCTCACTTGATATACTGATTTCACAGTGTTTCTGCTCAGTCTTTCAAGAGCAACTCTTCTACTTCCATCCTATCCTCCCTCTTGTCTGAATGAAATACAAAAGACAAGCTGTATTCCTACTGCAGACTGATACAGTACTAGAGGTAATACGTGCCAGAACTGAAGTCGAAACTAAGAGTTCCTAGGTTCCAGCAAAACACACTACAAAATTATCTTTCCTCCAAATGCAAATGTTTTCATAAGCCTTGTGAAAAGCATGTGTTTTTAAATCAACAAACTATGCCCAAGTTACGGCACATACGTTCTATCCTTGCTTATTCACACGCGGGTAAAAGGCATATTCCATTGTTAGTCTTAAGATAAGTTGTCTCTGAAAACTCTCGCTTGATTCACTACCTCAGAACATACTCTGTGTGAGGTTTGTTTTCTGTGTTACTGATATCAGCAGAGGATCAGGGCTCTTCTGGCACACCCCAGATAGCACACAGTGCAGGAAACAATCTTGAGCTTTAATGTAGTTATCGTCTATGTCCTGCAGCTTGAAAGAAATCCTGAGAGTCCTTCACTGTGTGGAACTCACCTCTCCAACTGCCTCAGAAGGAATTTTTATCTTAGTAGAACTGGCTGAATTACTCTTAATCAAATCTTAAAGAAAAAAATTCCTAGTGTGTCTGTTTATACTACAGAAGAGATTAATGCTAAGACTTTGTGGACTTTGCTATGCAGGAGGGAGGGTCAGGTCATTACCTGATTATAGTGCTGAAGCTGTGTGTCTATATCATGGTACTATTTCATATCTACCATCTCCCACTCTGGTTTTGGTACCATGGCCTAAATTCTAAACTTGTAGAACTTGGACTACAATTTTTAAAGTACAGCTTAAATGCTACAGGACAAATATTACAATCCATACTCAAGTCAAATTCCTTCAAAAAAGTCTAGGGCACAACAGGAAGAAAAAGGGCAAGCTAAAAAAAATTATTTTTATCTAGTCATGCTTATTGACAAAGAGAAAGCAAAAAAGTTCTGCATCATTAAAATGTAATATTTGAAAACTGTTAAAGAAAAAAAATGTCATAGATGGGAAAAAATATGTTAAAAAAACCCCCTTTAATTATTTTTTTTTCTTCAACTATCCCTAACTGTCAGTAGTGCTAGACAGAGACAATATGAACAGATCTTTTACTAAATTCTATTCCAGCTGTTGAGCTATCAACTCTAGTCTTCATTTTTTACTGCCCGAACTCTTCAAGCCATTAACACTCATGAAGTGATCATCAGTCACAAAGAAGGGGCAACTAGCTGGGCAAAAAAGATCCTTTATGCTTCTGTAGACCCAGTTCCAACCTACCCTATTTTTCACCCTGTGAAATGCCTGGGATATACCTTCTTATATCTGTTTGCTAACAGAGAAAAGTTTAAATCCTCTGAGAAATATGAGTTTATAGATATATCAGTGGACTTCGATAAAAAGAAAGTTTATGACTCTTCTAAGGCAATTTTGTTTTGTAAGATTTCCAGTTTTGCCCACTTAAAGGGGTTAAATAATTCATGTCACAGTCCAAATGTATAGATGCTATGCCAAACTGAACAAGATTCTGTGAGAACACTTGTCCTCTTGTACTGATGCAAAGACACCTCTGACTTGCTGGAGATCTCAAAGTACATCTCCACTGATATTTGACATTCCACAGTGACATAAAAAAAGAAGCATCGTTGCAAAGCACAGAGTAAATTAACTGAAACTTGTATGATTGTATGCAGGGTATAGATGTTAACTGGGGTAAGAATCAGACCAGTGTAGATCAGAACTGGTGGGTACACACATACTTTTACCCACTCCCATTGCTCATATATGCAGACAAGTCTTTCTCCACAATGCACTACCCACAGATATTCCCAAAACTATCCCTTCTCTCTGCAAAGACATCTATCACTAGACACTCCTTTTTTTCCTGTAACAGTTACTTCCCACATGTATTCATAAAGAGGGGGCAGGCACGTACATAAATTTAAGGGGGGAAAATGCATTGCAGATGGAAAAGAACAACAACAACCTCTTACATTCTCTATAGTCAATCCTGCAGGAGATATTTATCTATGGGAAAAGCTTTACAAACTCTAAGTAAACAACAAAAAAAAAATCCATAACATTTGGGAGGAAATGCATCTTAATGGAAAATAGCTAGAGAAAAATAATAGCAGCTAGTGAGTTGAAGGAACTATATTCTCACTGACATGCAACAACAATAGAAGCTAATGCGAGTCATTTGTAGAAGGAAAAGTGAATAGCTGTGGCATATTTGCAAAGAATATATGGCAGTTTACCAAAGGCAAAGCTCCAAGGAATACCAGCTGGGACATAAGAAGGGAGCTATCAAAAGAGGAGGGAGGTATAAAAGCATCATGGAATGGTTGGCACCGTTTCTCTAAAGCATTTCATGAAACGAGACATGGCTGTTCAGAGACGGTGAGTCAAGGTGCTGGTGGCACTAGCTGTGGCGCCCGGCAGCTGGCCAGGAGCGCACAAAGGACACGCGCACGTGTATGCCTTCAGCATGTTTCAAGCTGGCAAATTTACTAGTTATTAAACCAAAGTAGTGAATTAAGATTTCATTAATAACTAGTCTCGTATTTTGATCAGAAAGCATGAACTTCAAATTGGATTTAAAAAATCAGATCTTTCTAATTAGAACACATTCCATTTGTGGAAAATTACATCCTACTGACTTTGTACTTTGACCTTATTATCTGAAGACTAGGATGGCCTACTGTTTTGTGCATCAGCCTCGCATCTTAGCAACACAGGGCTAAAACGCTTAGTAAATAAGGAGGCATCCAAAATGCCATAGTAACATACCATTTATCCTGATGCTTGCAAAAAGTTGATTTCCATGTTTGGATTTGTCTAACTAAGGAAGCTGCCTCTGCAATAAAAAAAAGTACATCCTAAATTTTGAAAAAAGATTGATAAACTTATTTCTAGCTGAATGCAGATTTTAAGCAACACAAAACAAACTGTGCATGATTTTCATATCCCAAATAGCATTAAATTTCAATTCATCAGTATTTTGTTTCCTCTGTGAGATAACTGTTGCAGTTATTAATAATTTAGAATTTGAAAAGGAAGCTGCTTGGATTTGCAAGAGAAATTTCTCATTCATTTTAAGTAAAATTGTGAGAAAAATACTGGGTAACTGTTAGCATCCAGGTGACTTTGTGTTTAGTTTCACTTTGAAATAAACAGGCTGTCCTAATAAATAGGAGTGCTCTTGAACTCCTGCCTATCTCCTTGGAGGCCAATTTGTCCAGATTTAATACACCACCTGTAAAGTGAGCGGGTATCGTGAGGACACGTCTGAAGGGCCAGTATCACCAACTGTTGAAGAGCCCCTGAATTAAATTTACAGGCCAGACAAACTTGAACTACCTTACAGTCAATGCACTGCCCTATATTCTTCATGACTGCACCTTCATTACAGAGCAGCACAGAATCTGACCCAGGGACAGCAGCTACCAAAACTCAAGTTATGAACACACTCAAGTCCACTTTCAGAAGTGCTGAGGGTCTGGATTTTATACGCCAGCACCTCAGTGGCAGTATTTTTTGTCACTTCTTAAAGAGAAATTTGCTACATCTCTAGGATTCCTCTTCTCTGAAATTTCTCTAAGGGGCTCAAAAATTGTAACAAATAGCTTAGAAAACACCAAAAAGAGTCCTGTCGCTCTACTTATTGTAGTTACGGTGCAGTTCAGTATAATGTGATAATTAGTCTCCTGGAAATCATTCCTCAAGTTCATACTGTGATATAGCATGAAATAAATCTGAGCCAACCATACAGTTCTAATTCCAGTGTGCTGCCGTCAACTGGTATGTTAATTTGTTAAAAATGAGCTTGTTGGTAAGAACAGAAGTTACACTGGTGGGGGGAAAAAGGAGGGGGTAAATTTCCTAAGTATTAGTAGAATCCACTTCACATTCACATCTACAGCTCTCTAAATTACAGATAGAAGATCTTTGTTCAAATTACTGACAAGGTTACCAGCTGGAACTTTACACTCAATTCAATTATTTTATATTGTACCTTCAGGCTCCATTCCAAAGTGACTCTTAAAGAATAATCAGACTTATTCAATAGGCAATCAAAATGAAATTACTTTATGTAAGTACAACAAGGTTACAGACTTGGTGCAGTCTATAAGTTATATGCTACTAATTTTCAGTGCTTTAAAATTTTTACTCTGATTATCTGTGATGTACAGGCATCAGCAATCAGACCAGAATTTCCTCACAATTTCAGTTTAATCTCTTTACTGTCTCCACTCATCTTGGATACACAGGTAGAAGCTAGCAGTGCAAACAAAGACATTACAAAGCAGTTGAAAGTGATGCTTTATATTGTAACTACTTGTAGAAGCAGCCCTTGATGGACTGCCCTCCCTGTGATAGGCATTATACAAATCTAACCCTACCTGTAATTCACAAAAACCCCTCAGAGTAATTGTTCTTTAGCTTAAACTTCCAGATACTGCAATAATTTGAATAAAAATATAAAATTAAATTATTTTTAATGGAAAATCAAGGTTCAAGTCTCCAGAGTTTGATTTGGAGGCTTTTCAACTAATGTCTATGGTAAAACTCCCACAGGGACTGCTTAGGGAAACTTCCATGAGCGCACAAATTGCTGCATCATAGAATCATAGAATCACAGACTGGTTTGGGTTGGAAGGAACCTTAAAGCTCATCCAGTCCCACCCCCCTGCCCCAGGCAGGGCCACCTTTCACTAGCCCAGGTTGCCCAAAGGCCCGTCCAACCTGGCCTTGAACCCTTCCAGGGAGGGGGCAGCCACAGCTTCTCTGGGCAACCTGTGCCAGTGTCTCGCCACCCTCAGGGAAGAATTTCTTCCTCATAGCTAATCTAAATCTGCCCTCTTTCAGTTTAAAACCTTTACCCCTCGTCCTATCCCTACACCCCCTGATAAAGAGTCCCTGTAGCCCCTTTAAGTCCTGGGAGGCCGCTCTAAGGTCTCCCCGGAGCCTTCTCTTCTCCAGCTGAAACCCCCCAACTCTCTCAGCCTGTCCTCACAGGGGGGGTGCTCCAGCCCCCCGAGCATCTTCATGGCCTCCTCTGGCCCCACTCGAGCAGTTCCCTGTCCTTCTGATGTTGGGGGACAACTGAACCTGTTTTCTGGACAGAGTATGAAATCCTTAGGTGCTGTAAATTGAGAAGACTGTGTGGAATTTTAACAAAGCTTCACAGGTGAACAACAGATGATGTTCTAGCCTCTATCGCATTTGTATCAATATGAGATCAAAGCAGGCCAGTGCACATTCTGACACAGTCAGGCCCACTGAAACACATTACAAACACATTATACATCCTCTACACAACATTCATTTAGCCTACACATCACATCCCACTGCTGCAGTCACCTGTATTTCCTACATCTGCAAGACAGTGCCATGACCACGCTCCTGCTGCAACCTCATTCACCAGAGAGAAATACTTGGCCTGTCTTAAACCTGATGGGCAGTTGCACCTGGCAGGAGAGCTTATCGAGCAAGATAGATGCTGTGGGGTAACGAAGGAACAATTTCATGTTGTGCTAACTAGTGGGGATTGCATTCAGAGAGTGCTTGCTGGATATAGCCCGTCGATGCAGCTACGACATGTCACACCTGTAGCCTGGCTGCCTGAACATACGCATCCCTCTCACATGACGACCTTTGTAAAGTCGCAGGAGCTGCAAGATGAGGATGTTATCACATGCATGTCACACCACTTCTGCTGTTCACAGTTCTGGGAATGGGTTTCAGAACAGTCCTTGCCTGTGTATGGGTAAACGAGAGGTACGGCCTAGCATTTAATCACTGCCAGTAAAGTCTATACCCATATATCTACAGGTGGGAACCATGCATCTGGGGACCATTAAGAGTGGACCACCAGCCACTTTACACTGACAACAGGGACATTTAGCCATGCTGAGAATACAGAACTCCCTACTTTTTTCCTAAGCAACATGTATAACCATGGCCCACCAGACCTTCTGCAAGGTACTCGAGATGTGTAAGTAAAATACTTACGGGATGAGAATTCTTTCAAAGTTCTCTATGCTGTACTTTGTAGCCCAGAAATCTGTCTCTTGGAAACACAACAACTCCTAACACTATTTCATGGATGAAAGCAATCATAGGCCCTACAAAATTCTGAAACTGAACAACCAGTTACACTTGGTAGACTGAATGGCAAGTAGAAATCTCATAATTCTCTGTAGTGTGCACTCCTTCCCATTTAAAATAGCATTTTTGATATAAAATAACAAACATAACAACCCACACTCTTTTCTAAGATACAGCCCCATCAGACTTTTGAAATGCATACAGCTGATGACATATATCTTCCCCTATATATAAAAAGTACAGAGTTTAAAATCACATAATGACAGTCAGACATAGCCTCAATTAGCTTTTGTCTCAGGAATTTTCTTCCTGATTTAGATGGCTCCACTTCTAGAAGATACCAAACTTCAAAGTGTGACCTGAGCCCCATAAAACTTGAGAAGTCTGGAATGCATCCAGACTTCAACAGTGAAAAGGCACCACTTAGGGTGCCTGAACTGAGAGCACCTGAGCATCGCAACAGCAGCACGCGATGTCTGCACGGAATGGACAGCAAAAATGTAAATGTAAGAGCTAAGTACAGTCTTGCTGAGTGGTGCTGAGAGTTTTTGCTGCAGCTTTCTTGACAGGAATGTAAACAGTTCTCCTTGCAATGTCTATGTTATGTCTCTGGTTTGTTACAATTTCCTGAACAGTGCTGCTGCCAAGAGCACAAGGAGTGAAGCCATCGAGAGGAGTGGCTCCTTCCCTGGGATCTGAGCAGACGGCGGGTGTCCAGGATCACTGATCTTGCAGGACTCAAGCCACTGCTGGAGATACAGTGGGGTTTTAGGCCGTTGTTATTTCCACTGCAATTTATGCAAAAACTGTGAGGTAGGGTTCTCAGGCTGGTGATTCTTAAACGCATTCAGAAGCTTCTTCAGATGAGACAGAGCATTGCTGTGCATGTACCACTAGTTTTTGACTCACGTGGGAGAGGCTGCCCGATGCGGCATGGCACCCTTCACGGTGCACATCTCTCCGTGGGCTTTGACTACAGACTAAAGCTGTGCAAAATTATCAGATCTGCTTTGTTGGACTGGCACAAATATGCGGTTTCACCATATTTTGCCATACATCGTTTTCAATTGCACAAAAGGGATATAAGAAAATAATAGTAAAAATGTGAGTTCATATTAGAAGTGGCATTTTGCATTTACTTTGACTAAAAAATAGGACTATACAAGATATGCCATAAAAAAGTTCTTCATTTTTGGATTAGTAGGATTAGAGGTCTGAATTTTTGTGAAACTTAGTAGTTTAAATGCACTGTAAAATTATAACATAACATTTGATTAAATCCATGAAGCTTTACTAGAGCTCTCATGGCACTGAGACGCAACTATTCCCTTCGAAGGCCCCAGGATATGCAAAGCCAGAACTTGATATGGTTATTATTTCTAACCAAACTACAGGATAATGAAAAATTATTAAATGTGTATCATTTTGATATAAAATCATTAATTTGACTTCGACAGGGGCCGTAAATAGGCTGAACAGTTTTCAGAGACATTGCCTGTCCTCCTACACAGTGCTTTCCTTCATGACAGCAGCTGAAAAAAACCTCATTTTCCTAATACATTTAGTCTTTGGAAATGCATTTTCAATTATGTAACTCATTCTTCCTGTTGGTCCACTGGTAATCAAGTTTACTGACAGTGAAAGAACCATTTTTTCATCCAACTGGTTGTCTGCAAAGAGATGGATGAAGCTGGGTCAATGAACTGGAGAATCTGATTCTTAGCTGTAGGAAAAAAAAAGATTTGCATGGGGGCTGGTAGATGCTGATGTTTCTGACAAGATTTGGTTGAGATAAGGCTGAGTGTCACATAGTTTCACTGGAGGAAGGAGAAAGCAATCATGCAATCGGCAGTTCTCTCTGTCACGGCTCCAGAGTGCAGTTTACAATGCAACTGAGAATGAGAAGGGTCAAAACCTCCTTAGAGCACTCCAACACCAACCACGCTCTTCAGCAGCACAACCCAGTACTGTACAGATTACACAGCAAGAGAGCAATGGAGAGTGGAGGCAAAAGAATGGTTTGAGCAAGCAATGTGTCCTCTAGAATCATGGAAGACAAAGAAAACAGTCTGTTTTAATGGAAAGAAGAGATAAAAGTATGAAATAATGAATGAAACTGATTGGCTGAGATAAAACATCCTAAGGTCTTCATTCTTATCTCCATTTTGCTGTACCTTCCTTGGCCTCTAAAGGTTTATTCCAGCTTTACATCACTTCGAGAAGTTGCTTTGGATCTCCTTTTTTCCATTTTATACAAATACCAAATCAGTTCTCTATCCTCTTGTACCAAATCACTTGGCTGCTGCTCCTGATTGTAATACTTGGACTATAAAAGATAGTTCTCCTTAAGGATCTTGCTTCTCTCTTTTAACAGCTATCTCAGAATTCTATCTTTTGCCATTTAGCTACCTCCACAAAACAAGAAGTTAATGGCAACAACTTTTAAAATTGTGGATTTTATGATTTTATGTATGCAAGCTGATTTAGCAGGAGAATGGCAACAAATGAGAAATGGCAATTAACACTCCCGGAGTAAAGCCTGTTATTTCTCATGTTCTTCAACTCTTCTCTCATAAAATGCTTTCAGAAAGAAGGCAGCTGATTCTAGCAAACAAGACCACATATTTCATAATTCCACTCCATTGCTTTTCCAAAAACAAAAATATGTAGGAAGAACATTTCAGTATAACTAATTAGCAGGCTCTGTGTCCTCATCCTTGTTAATTCAAGGGACATCTCTAAAAGTCTCCTCTGGGAGAGCTTCTGCTGTTATAATTTTACTCTGCTGCTCAAGTCCAGACATCTGCTTTGAAGTTCTGCAAGGAATAATCCCCATGAGCACAGAGGGTGAATATCCAGGTGTTATTTGAGAAATTGCCCTTGTCTTCATAGTGGAATTCAGCACGTACTGTAAATAATAGATCAGGTTATGGAAACTTGCAAAGAATTGGAAAGAAATGTTCCCATCAGTCTGTTCACACCTAACAATCTCAGTGTTGTTGTGGCTTCGTTCTTATAAACCCCAACTCTTGTGTAATGGCCACCGAAACTGAGCCACTCAGCAACATTATCCTTAATTCTCTCTCAACTTGTCCTTGAGTCATCACATAACAACACTTTGTGATGAGTGTTGTCAACTCAGCCGTTGTACAGCTACGTGGAAACCGGGGTGTGCGCTCACAGAACACTGAGAGGCCCTCTGGCCGTGGGTAAGGGGAGCAGCACTGGCGAGGGCCTTCAGATATTTTCACAGAATAGAGGGAAATCATTTCCCACTTTGTGGAGAAGGTCCCTTCCGAAGCGTTTCAGGAGCAAGATCTGTCAATGTGCAAGAAGAGAGGGAGTGTTGCCGAATTCACTAGTTTTCTCTGTTTGGGAGGCTAGAGCCTGACACATAAAAGAGCATCTTCCCTGTCAATGATGCAAAGCACTTACTGATTAAAAAATATGCAAGAATCATGCAAAATTCACTTCTTTACATAGTTCTCACTATGTAAACTTCACTTTGCATATGGTTTTATTCTTCACTTTCAAATGTGTTTTATTCCCTGATAGTAGGAAAGGGTCTTCAGGAGGTGTATTGTTCATACTTTAAAATGACTGGTTAAAAAAAACCAATGTTAGTTTTCCAAAGAAGGATTTTTAATAAAAAAGTATCAAAATTTCCACTCAATTGCCTTGTATCTTCTCAACAGAAAAGAGAGATTTTTCCTGACTTTTTGGTAAGATCACTCACCTGAAAAAGCCAGTAATCATCCAAGTCTACTTCAGGTAATAAAATGACAATGTTTAAAAGATTAAATTGCAATTTTTTTGTTCACTAAATCTGAACCAAATTGATTCTGGAAAATGAGCACATGTTCCTAGAGAACATAATTCTCTGAAACAGTTTCTCTCCATAGAAGTCATGGAAGTGATTTCCTTTTCTTGTGCTTGACTAACTTGTATCCCTTCTGCTCTGGCAGGGGGTTGAGGGCTCCCTTTGCTGTTTCAGTCATCTTTGGCTGCTAGTACAGATCCGCTATGTACAGAGAGTTTTGATAAGATCCAAAGAAGCTTCACTGTTGTGGGAGTTCCTCCAAATCAATTATTTGTGAATTTCAAACCTTTTGAAACTTGTCCATCATTAATCTCTGAGATAACATGGCATGGAATAATATCTGCTTCATGTAGATCACACAAACGGGGGAAACATCTGTGACTGTGTGCCTAAATAGTCTTTGTTCACTGCTACTTTGAACCGAGCTGTGAACACATTTGGGTAGGAAAGAAGAGCTTAGTTAAAAAAAAAAAAAAAGAAAATCTTTGGTAATGCAGAGAATTTCTGTAAGCTCCAAATCACTAGAGAGTTCTGGGGCCACTGCCGTCTACTGTCAAGCAAGCCAAAGACTCATTTTTGCGTGGAGTTTATCCATGCTATCATAGGCAGGCCAGCCACCAGATGCTCAGAAATACTCATTCCTCTGCAAATTAGTTCACCTCATTTCATAGCCAAATCATTCACTTGTCAATCTCCCCTTTGGCCTTTGCAGTTAATGGGATCTGCTATTAGTCAGTCTGGAGGGATTTCTTACTCCCATTATGAAAAAAAAATCACTCTGAATTCAAATGGAATTCATTTTCCTAAATATACGACCACAAGTTGCCACTCTTTTGTTTTAGACTAGTAGATTCGGGAGTGTTTTGAGTTGATTACGAATGAAAGATGACTTTAAAACTCAAAATGAAAAATGTGCTGCTTTTCATTCAAGTACATCTTGAAAAGAAATATCTGGTTTTTTCGCAATTATTTTGCTTTTACCCCTCCCCTGGGTATCCAGGGTTAAAAAAGGTATTGTGCAGTGTGGCAGAGAGCTAGCAAATGAAAATGCAGTCCTATAGCCATTTGTAACAGTAGGCAAAGACCAAACCTTTGTACTGGTGCAATATATCCCACTCCGATGGCTGTAGTTGGATGCTGTAGACCAAGAGGTCTGAGCCCTGTAGTTGGCACTGTCAATACAAATGACCTTGAGGGACTTACTTCAAAGTATTGAAAGAACCACTGATACAGGTTCCTTCTGTTTCCTCGGCACATTACGCTGATTTCTTAATATAGTGCACTGTCACCTAGGCCTCAGTTTCCAGCTGTGTAAAATGTGACGTTTGCCTTGTAAATAGAAACCTCAAGGGCTTCTTTCAGTGGCACAGCAGCCTGCGCTCTATTGAGAAACTCTGCCACAATCTATGGCCAAGAGACCCCCCCATTTTAAACTTTATATATATGCTTTTGAACTATTTTATGAATTGGGCCCTATGTTTCATGCCAGGCATCTTGCCATGTGCCTCATTTAGTTTATATAAACCTCTAGGGCTGGCTTTAATCTGCTTTCCCAGAGTCCCTAGTTTGGAAATGTATATATCAGGAAGAGAGAGGGGAAGGGAAAAGAGACAAGAAATCAAAGCACAAAGTGAGTTCACTTATGTAAATCTTAGTCAACCCTGATATGAGGGCTTATTTAGTTTTGCAGTCCTCACCCCTTCACCTCAGGTGCTGGGATTAATGGGGGACCGTTTTTCCCCTTTTGATTGCGTAAATGAGGAAGCTGTTGACTCGCATGGTACTGGAAAGACATATGTGCTTCATTATCTGGATTCCTTGTATTGTTTCAGCTTGTCGTTGCTGGCTGGGAATATGCAGCCTTGAGCTGTTCCCATTTTTAAAATGCACTTTTTTCTGCCCCGGATTATTGCCAAGTGGAGATTTAAGTACACTATTACTTTTATGGAGGACTATTAAGAGTTATTAGATCCCATTAGAGCAGACTATGCTCTTTTAAAAAAGAATTCTTTCCTTTATTTTTGAACAACCATTTATATTCATTTAAATCTGACAGAATGTTTGTATCAATGCAAACACAGTTAATTACATCTTAGATCAGTGAGAACATTTCTTGTTTATTTTTAAAAAATGTTTTACTAGTCTCCCCTAAAGACTACGTTTTACTTACGTGGCTTTAAAGCAAGTCTGAACCATCGTGGGTGCTAGGTGCACTGGGTGTTCTGGCATGGATGGCATAAGAATAGTTGGAGAAAAGTGATTGGAAGCGGAATGCCAGCACATTCTGTACCTATTTTTTTATTAGGTTTGGATGAAGTCCTCAGCTCATGGACACTAAAATATCAAGGGGAATCTTTATATCAGTAGAAGCAGGCTCAAACCCTACATTACAGTAGGAATATGACCTAATATTATTGGCAGAAGTCACTACCAGTAAGAACTGCACATAGCACCCGTTCCTGGGTGGTTGTGATTTTTTTAAAGACAGGATGAATGCTTGGAGTAATTGCTAGTCTGGTCCAAGTTTACTTCATGCCTACTCCTTTCTTTACAGTTTACATCCAGTTCTCCACATTCCTGTGCATTACTCTGTCTCAAGACAATTTCAAATAAAATGAAGGAAACATGTCTCAAAGGAGTAAAGAATTACATGTGCTGACACTATATTTTCTGAAAAACATCTGAGAGATTAGCTCTGACTTTATCCCTTCCCTTACAGCAGCATTCGTTGTAAGCAACATTCTCAGTAGCCCAGACCTATGGGATTGATCTGCTTAAACTGTAATTTGTATAACCCACTTCGGGAAGAATGATATGTCTTCCTGGAAAATACTCCATTCCTATTCTCCTCCCCCTTCCCCTTCCCCTTCCCCTTCCCCTTCCCTTCCCCTCTTGAAGACACACTGTGAGGAGATGACTAAATGCTGCCACAGGAGGGAGAAAAACAAACAGGAAAGAATTAAAAGGGCCTGGGATAGGGCTGTAAAGCAAAAGGCATAAATTATTCAGCTCTTCCCCTCCCTGAGCTCTCTGGCAGCCAGAACATGCACACCACCTCCCTTCTGGATGAGACTTTGGCATGAACGGCAGATCCCATTAAAGCTCCATCATGTTACCACAGCAGAGCATCGCTTGGCAAGATGATGCAGGATACTCCCTCAAGAAAACTTTGAAAGAACAGTGCTGCACGGCTGAACTAGGTAGCAGAGGGGAGGGAGGGAGGGAGGGAGGGAGAAAGTGGGAGGGGGGAGAATCATCCTGGTTATGTGGGGAATCATGTTTGAAATGGCTTCTCAGAGCATAAAGCAAGTCTAGGATTAGAAGGAATTGTTTAAAAACCATATATGCTCCTGGAAAACTACCTGTAGAGAGTTTGTGAAGGAAAGAATGTAGTTCCTTTCCTTTCAAAGACTGGCTTAACAAAACAATCAGCCACCTGAAAAGGCAAAGAGCAGAATTCTCACATATGTTGCTTGACATTTTTTTATTATTATTCTTAAGGCATGCTCTAAGGAAGGCAGCTGGAAGCACAGTAGTTATGTCTGAATCATAGCTGTCCTGCCTTAACTTGGTCCTGTCTTAACTTGGTCCTTTTGTGCTTGGTTTTTAAAGCCCTTAGGTTTTGTCTAGACTAGGAAAACGGTGTTTTTCTCAAGAATTATAGCTCAACTGAACTTGTTTAACTAAACAAAAACCGACACTTGAACGTTAGGATCATGGTTTAGCAACTTTAGCTCAGTTCAGGAGGTGAAATGGAACTAAATTAGGTAGACTGTACTAACTCCTTCAACTTTTTTCCTAACTAGACAGGCTTTAGAAGTTTGCTACAAGTGACAGACTGAAAACCTTAGGAAGCTTCTGAACACAGATCAGGCTGAGCATTGGCAGGTTCCTTCCACCTAGTTCCGTCTGGAAGAACAGGAGAAGAAGGGAAGCTCAACCTTGGTGGACCATTCAACCTTAATCTACCCAGCTATCTGTCTAGTTATTTGGCTTTTATTATACAGTATTTGGACACTGCCTGACTTCATAAAGGAAGTGATAATATTTTTCCAGGTGATTACGAAATATACTGGTAATAGGCCTGAGACCCACTTGACTTCTGTTCTGTTGGAGTCCTAGATTAGTAAATCATTCTGTTCTTCCCACAAGGAGGGTCAATGCAATAGGATTAGCCTCTCCTCCACTGCTCATTTTTGTTTTGAAATCCCCACTCAGAAAATGTACAAAGTAGATAATAAATTATTCTTCGTATGCCAGGAATTTTCCATTTTGAGTTTTATCTGTTGCTGGGTTTTGGCACCATTAAACTGTTAAGGGTAAATTTAAAAATAATTGAGAAACTGCCTTCCTGGGTTGTAGTTTGGGGCTTTCCTGCAGAATAGGAAATCTTTTTGATTCAGAAAAGATCTTTGATTTTTGATGAAACTCACAAGTATCTGTTGTTGCATGCAGATAACTAACTCTACCTGGTTACTGATTATCTTTCCTCTGACTTTCCATCTCTGCATTACATAAGTTTTCCAGTAAGATTGCTAAGATAACTTGACTGCTTTAGTGTGTTTGGTTTTACACCTTTGTTACTTTACATCTTTCTTTGGCAGTTGCATCTACCTACATAGCTTAGTCATACTCTGAAGTAAGTGTAACCCACTGTTAGCAGTACATACACGTGTCCTTGGAATTTCACCACAGAAAATTGGGGTGTGGGAGAGTTTTTTGCTACAGTGCCTCCTCATTTAGTACAAACTGGAAGACTCTTGTTTTTAGACCTCCAGTGTTGATTGAGTTGCCAATATTTGCATAACAGGAATAGAACTCGGCTTGGATCAAAACCCATCCAACACTACCTGAATCAAAACGTCATTTTTGTTCAAGTTAATCCTGTATTAGGGGTTCTGTTCAACACAATGCAGTGAACAAAATGTAGTCTCTGCTCCAAGAAGCCTGCTGTCTAAACTGGAGTGATTCCAAGGTAGCTCATCACATACAAACTGAAGCAGTGAAATATTTTTTATGGATTAATATAGTTGGTTTTGTAAAACTAGAAGATACACACAGATTGTGACTGTTAGAGGAGTAAGCTTTAGGAGACTGTTTTAAATAATATGGTAAAGTACTTCCCAAAGGGTTTCAGAAAGGCAGAGAAGAATTAACAAAACATGGAAAACAGTCTGAGGAGAAAGAAACAAGCAAAAAGAATTCGACATTCTGCTGAAAATCTTGAAACTGATGTTAGGTAGCAAATGGATGCTAATAAGAAGACACTTAGTAACCTAGTTGAAAAGCTGTGGGAAAAGAAAGAGAACAAGGATTTCACACAGAGGTCAAGAATAAGATTTGGGAGAGTCACAGTGTTGGAAAGAATGTTGGATGAAGTGGAAAGAGATTAAAAAAATATTTATTTTGTATTCCATTGGAGTCTGGAAGTGAATATATCACTCTGTTTGATAGTGTGCATACATATGACAAGAAAATTGCTTTTCCCTCAGAAAAGATTAAAAAACTATAATCTAATATCAGACTACAGGAAGATAAAACAAGCTATAGTAGAACTCCAGCAGGAAGATAACATGGCTTGAAGGCAGGCCCACCACTGCTTTCATCTGTCCCCCAAGTTGTACAATATAGATTTTTAATGGGTTTAAACTTCAGATTCTTTACTTTCCTGACTAGTATATGTGTGCTGAAAGGAACACCATCTGGACAGGTCAATTCAGCAGGAGTGGTAGTTTACAGGAACTGGAACAAATAGTGGAATTATAGTCGTTCTTTTTTTCCAAGGGAAGGAGGGGAATGGAAATGGAAAAATGTCAGTGAAAAAACCCATATAGGGCCCAGAATTCAGAGCTAAGGAAGTCTGCAATGGAGAATCTAGTTGAGACAGCTGTGCTGAGGCTTACCTAACCGAGGGCTGACCAAGCAACTTCCATGATGTCATATTTTGCTCTGATGGGCCATTAAATTAGTTTGTTGCTCCTAGTCCTTGCTCCTGACACCTATTAAATCTACAGCTTTTGAGTTTGGAGTTGTCAAGGTAGCACTGCAGTGGACACTAACAGAATCCATGTGGATTTTGGGGAATGAGACAGACCCGGCACGGAAGCTCTTTTTTCTTGGCTGTGTTTTCAGGATATTTTTTTCTAAGCATATTCTAGGACTGGTTTAGTGAACCAAAAGAATAATTTACTATCTGTCCTCTGTATGTACTGTGTAATGCCAGATGAAATTAGGAAACCTAGTTTCTGGGCTTGGGCCTATACTTTTCCTCTACAGTCTTGCAGGAAATATCCCTCTTAATTTCAAAAGAATAGAGAAAAAAATATTTAATTCTACAATGTTTATATTATTTAAAGGCCACATAGAGGATTCATTCATATTTACAATAGTCACAAGAACTTGCAAGTATTTAGTGTCTCTCATCCCAAAGGAACCTGTAGTTACCCACCCTACATTTGCACTGTAGATAACAGAAATCTTATACAACGTTTCAAATCCCAAGCTACTCGCAAGACATAGCAATTATTGGATACAGTTCCCACCTGCTTTTCTTGCAGCAGGCAATCGTAGGATCTTCTTAAGGATGTCAGAATCCTCACGACAGGTCCAAAACTGTCCTGTCTACTTCAAAGAAACTGTTCCCAAAGAATATTATGAGTCAAGATAGTCAGTGATGCAACGATCCTTTTAAATGAATCCAAAATGATTGGTCAAAAGCACACTTTGGATTTTTATTTTGATTATGCTCAGTAAAGTTTTCTTTGCAGGATCCTGTGAATATCTCCTTACCCGTCAATGAGTCTCTCATTTCCAGTCCTTGGGAGAACAGCTACACACGCCCTTCTGTTTGTTTCTTCCCATAAAGCTAAGCTACCTGTGGAGCATGTGTCCCATACACTCCTTCATCTACCACCAACTGTAAAGTCCCAGTGGCACATCCAGATAATGCAACCTGCTACTTCATGTGACTGGAGAAGCAGAGATGCAGCCTTGCAGTACTCATTCCTCATGACAAAGGTCAATTATTTTGAATAAGTCTAATGAAATAAAAACTGATTAGCAACTCAGAGACTGACTAATAAGTTGCTTCTCACTTCCACCAGGAGCCTTGAAGTGCGGGGCAGAATCCAGGAAAGATTTTCTGGAAAACAAAGAGAGACCCAATAAAGTCTCTAAGCCTGGGCAAGTCAATAAACTGTCACAGTTGCCCAGAAGGAATTGGCTTGTCTTAGATAAACTTACAAAAGGCCCTGAAAAAACAGAACTTTTTTAAATGGCAGAGATTAATTTTCTAACTTCAAAGTAGTATTAATGCAGAGCTTGGCTAAGGTTTCCTGTGCAAGCAGTTTCCCCCCGAGCAATGATTTCAGAATCCGCCTTGTTTTAAGGCTGGCATTTGCTGCAGCTGCAGACCTGGAGTATTTTCGATCCCCTCTGAGTGCTGGAACACTATCCAACAATTAAACCGCAACCCAAAAACAATCAAACATCTGTTTGGAGGCAGGCTGCTCAGTGACTGACATTCTCTTGCCAGCATAAACACTATAGCTGCTGAGTGATTCCTGTCTTTTGCGTGTGTGTGTATGTATGTGCTGCTTGTGTGTTTTTTTGTTCCTTCAAGCAGTAAGATTTTGTATGTGTAAATATGCTGAAGAGCATTTTTATTGCAGTATATGAATGCACCCATATAGTTTATTTGTGGAAGTATTTTTGTTGACATGAACACACATGTTTGAGTGTCAGCTTGAGACCTGGTTATTTGTGTGCGGGAGGTGGCTTTGCAGAAAGCAAACGAGGATGTGGACTGTAAGCCTGGAATCAGGTATGTGCTTGTGCAGTGCTCTGTGTGTTGGTGTATGTTCATTTACAGATATGTACTTGGTTTTATTTGGGCAAAATTAGCATTATGGCTGCATGTAGTTTTATGTAGAGACAAGTATTTTGAAGTGTGTGCATGTGTGTATACATGTAGAACTGTACCTGTTAAAGGGTTTGTGCTTTTTGAGGGACACCTATTCCACACCCAGTCTTCAAGTTCTGCCCTTGAACTAATCAGCTTCTTGGGCCATAAGAGTTGATGTCCCTTATTCTAGGCCCAGGAAGGGAGACAACAAACTGCTGGAAGCAGTTCAGAATTGGGTTCAAAAGAACAGCTAGGTCTGGCCCTGACGTAATGTCAGTCTCTCTAAATTTAAAGCCCCTGATTTCAATAGGGATGGGTGATGGGTGATGAATACTGAAGTTAGGTCTGTCTGCCTCGAGGACAAATTATTCTCCTTCCTAAAAGCACTTACAGACTCCATGCAGGTAGCTGCTTTTGTCCTATTTTATTTATAGGCTTCAAATAACCATGGGCTGTTGATGGCCAGGGTAAAGCAGCATGCAAATGGCATTCATTCCCAACAGGAACTGCCTCCCTATAAAACTAAGACCAGCTTTCAGAAAATGCAATTGTTCCCACTCCCAGCCAAATGACAGCTTGTGCTGCTCCTACCAGTTCTCCCCGAACCCCCAAGGTCTAGAGGCTGCTGCTTGCCATTTCTGGTGCCTATATACCTAGCAATCTATAAGTCACCACAGTAGGTGCTGGCCATTGCCTGCTTGCTTGAAAACATCAGTATCACAAGTGGCAGAATCTGGGCCACCCACTGGCTGTATTTCTGGAGCATTCCTCTGGCTAGGAGAGAGCAGCTGGAGTTTTTTGCTTTAGACCATTTCTCAGACATCCTATTGCTGAAGTATAAGAACACGCCATTACAGGAAAGAAAGATTTGATGAGCCCCACAGCTTAACTTATTGTTATAATCACCTATTCTTTTGCATCAGCCGCCTTCTTCTTTTTACCAGTTTCAGCTGAGAAGTTTACTAGAAAACAGCTTTGCCTCAGAAACCATAGGAGGTTCTGTTGCTTAGCAAAGGGCAGAGAACAGAGCATAGAGAGTAGCAGTAAAGCACAGAGAATCAGTATTCTTCTGTCACGTCTGCTGCCCAGGTGCTGTAGAACACAAAAACCATTTTATCTTCATTCAACAATATTTCCCCATCTGTCAAATGGGGAAAGGATTTACTGTGGTGGGAGAGAGACTTGTGCAACATAATGTTTACTACTTTGAGATACTTGAACTCAAAAAAGCTACAGAGGAACACTATTGCTATCACACACTGTATTGACTACAGTTCATGTACATACACCTGAATTAGAGGTGACAGAGAAAGCAAGCTCTGTCCACAACAGAGCAGTATCCCGTAACTTCAAGGATCTGCCTCCACCTCTGACGCCACCATGGTTGCCCTCCACACTTCAGTTAGAACCACTAAGATTCTTCCAAGTATGGAGCTTGTGGTTAGTCACAGTCTGGAACTGTGCCCCTATTTATGGCTAAAACAAGCTGTGTGGTCACTGAACTGTGAAGCTCCTGTGGGTGAAGGGGTTACATTCTCAAGCCACACATTGTAGGAGACACGTCCACTTGATTGGGGACAACATGGGGACAATCTGTAACATGCAGTGCAATGTTCACTCCTCACTTTTTCTAACACAAGACCCCTCAATAGGGTATAACATGATGATCATGACAAAAGGCCCTTCGTCAACATTAGCAGCTGCTCAATTTCTAACTCTTGTTTTCCCACAAACTCCAACTCCAGAAAAATATGAAGTGCAACTTAAGGAAGCTCTCAGCTGTCTACCACTTTGTTCATTTCCAAAACAGATGTGAAATAAATGTTGGTGTCTCTTTTATTCCTGTCTTGTCTGTCTCTAAATTTTGATTGTGAGACCTTTGAACCGTTCCCTTACAATTTATTCCTTATTTATTTCAGGAGTTTGGAGTGATATTTGAAGCTCTTTTACTTGGATTAACATATTTACCCTCTCACTAATTAGTCTAAATCTCAGAAAGCCCCAAACCTTCATTTAGCTCGCTATTCAGCCAACCAGTAAATAATGTGAGAGACATGAAAACAAACAGTAAGGTATAAATTTAGTAGGTGTATAATGTCTTAAAAAAAAGGAGTGGTATTGCTTGGTGAAAATGTAACAGGATAAATTCAGGAGCAATGAAATGAAACAAAGCGATATGAAATCTCAGTATGACTACTGGGAATAACGTATTTGAAGCTAGCAGAATAGTCTCCCATTGGAAAGAACAAAGAACTTGTCACTTGAACAACTATGGATAAGCTAATAAATGCTAGAAATCTTGTGTGAGTAAGTTAGTTTCATAAAAACAGGCTGAAGATGCTGAGTGTGGTTCCTAGAGTCAAGAAAAACAAGTAGAAGTTACATGTGCTACCAGCCATTTGCTTATCAAAACTCTCTGATTTGTGCATACAATCTCAGACACAACTCTCTGCATTACCCTTTCCATGTTATATGAAATTCTTCTTTTTAGTCAATAATCTTGATCAAAAATCTGACATATATTTCTTTCGGGAATGACTTGTATAAAAGAGTACCTGACTATCTGGTTGAGAAAGAGAAGGTTATTCATCTCTGGAAAGGTATTTGCCATGCAAAGTCTCATCTAGGCTGACAGCAGCAGCTTCCCATACTCTGTCCTGGGGGGGAAAGGAGGTGTCAGATCCTCACATCTGCCATCCCAGTGCACAGCTGTGAGTTGTTCAGGGAGAACCATCCCTGCTTGCCCAGCTGCCCTTCCCTTCACTGTCACTCAACAAGGAACTATTTCACAGTCCTCACTGAAAACAATAGGACCTTTCAGGAATGAAATCAGATCTTGACTCTGATAGGAAGACAGCTGTGAAACACATGAAAGCTTCTGCTTGCTCTCTCCTCCTTGTCTCACAAGGTTCAGATTTGAAGACTGCTAGTAAAAAACATCCACAGCCCCTTCAGGAAGGCCAGTGTGGTTCTAAACGTTCAGTGCTCTGCAGAAAGATGTGGACAGGCCAATAAATAGCTCATTAACAATTTAGATGGGTAGCAGAGGGGGATGAGTATACATGGAAATAGAACAAAAAAAGAAAAAAATAGACCAAGAAAGAGCATTGAATTTCAGTGCTTTTTTGATCCCGAAAGAACACTCCCTGCTTTATACACCTGAGGTATCATTTCTCCCACTACTGATATTTAGTCACCTCTGGGGTAGAGGGCAGATGCTTTAACAGTGCTCAGTTATACTATACACCAGCCTGCCACCCCCCCCCAGATCAGGTGGGGCACGGACTGCTTTATAACCTTGGATGGGAGAGTATCACCTGCTAAAACAGCATGGTTATCCATAATCTCTGCAGTTTCCCTGAAGGCCATTTTCTCATCTAAGAACTGATGAGGTCCAACACTATTTTAACTTCCTAATTATTCTCATTTCAGGACATTACTGCTGCTGATTAGGAAATACACTGCACCCAGAAATTGGACAAATTTAATCCCTAAGGGTGTGTCAATGCTGCGAAACAAACAGCGTGCAAGTACCGCATTGAGAAGCTAGAAAACTAACCCGTGTGGAGCTTCGTGGTAATGTGGCTAGATGTCTTCCAATACCTAAACTCACTTATTTACAAGCACATTGAGTGTTTACACTTTGCTGCAGCCTGTAGCACAAATTATTCTGAGAAAACCAAGTGCAGGGGAAGAGCTGCTGTTCACACAGAACTATGGTCAATAAAAAGGCTGTTTCTTTTTTATTTCAAGAGAGTATATAGACTGCTCTTCAGAATGGTACAAAAACAACACATGCACTGTTTTATCAGGGATTGGCAGGCCTATGATCTCGTTTTCTCTTTTAAATACACTGAGCTGTTTCCAAGCACAGGGACAGTTCAGTGATAATGTAGTATGCTTGACTAGCCCATAGATTACCCATGTGTTACCCTCCCCTACTGCTATTTCTTCACCTCATCCTTACTCTTGCAGCCTCTTGCTACTCTCTTTTTCTCCTATTTCCTGCTTACATTCTGCCTTCAGTGTGCTCCTTCTTCCTTTAGTCATTACGTTCACCTGTCTCCACCAGCTAAGCCCCATTTCAAGCAAAGGAACAAAGATAAAACTGAACAGAAGTTTTCCATTCCAGGCAACAACATGCCTCTAGCTAGTAGCTGTCTCTTTAGCATGAAATGCCTCCGCCCCTTCTTTAGGATGCCTGTTTGCCTTCATGCCTACAGAAGGAACATCTTCAAGACAGGGTAGGCTGTAAAGCAGAATAGAGCTGTGATCTTCCTGAGGTCCTTCAGGCCCTGCGTGATGGGAGCAGTGCTAAGGTCAGTCTCTGGAGTGAGCAGGAAGGTGCCTCGTGGACCGCAGGTGCAATTTCAGTGTGTACACAAGGGGAAGGAGATTAAAGGCCATGAACAAGAGAATTCCTGCTGTATCACATGCAAATATCACAGCCATCCAAAGAAACTGTGAGACTATTTCCTCCCTTATAATTGGACCACTTGCTTCCCTTCATAGCAAAAGACAAAATACACGCTTTTGAATTCAAAATATCTGATTTTAGACTAAGAAAAATAATGACAATAAAGTAGACATAAAGCCTCCAGAGAGATCCCAGTAGCACTTTGTAGGAGAGTGACCATACATGTTTCTGTTTTATAAGAACATACAGTAAGTTATAGAAATGAACCAATTATCCACAAGCACAGCATTCAGCCATGATACACAGCAAACAAAAGATACACTGCGTCTACAGACAGTTCCTGCCGGAGATCATTCTGAGCAGTGCTAAACGAAAAGAACCGAAATTATCCAGTTGAATGCTGATGGCACCTTTACAAGTAGCCTGTGTTTGACAGGGAGGTGATGAATAAATAATACACACTTCAAACACGTGATATGGCTGACTCTTTCCTTGTATGGTATTTTCAGGGGTATTGGACAAATTTCAGAAGTCACTGATACGCTTTCTCTGTTTAGAATATTACCCTGCCCATAGCTAGTAGGTGACATTTCAAGGCTTATCCAGTGTGATGCCAATTCTGAATTCACATTTTCATATTGTCTTCCTGTCCTTTACCACAGCACTTGCCAGCTCCTGCACTCATCCTGAAGTCTTTCTCTACTCTTCCTCCCACCTCCTCTGTCACCCACTTTGGACTTAACTAGGTCTGCTTATGAGAACATGCCTGCTCTGTGTAGCTACTTATATGACAAATGCCACACATTGTGTGTTCCTTTGTCTTTTCCCTCTTTTGTTTCTCAATTTAATATTTCAGGTTTGATTTTCTTGTATGTTTTGAACAGATTCCTATTTTCTACTCTTGAACAACAGTCCTGAAAAAGCATCTTGTCCGTATAAATGCTACCTGCTCTAGTACAATGTGCATCCTGTAGCTACCTTAATGTTACTTCGCTGATGGTGGGTAAGATTTTGCTACTGATAATGGAGGCAAGAGTTCTTTAATTCACGGGATGTGGATTTAGGTTTTCAGCTCTGAAGCTCAACAGCTCAATCCCATTTATGACCCAAGGGAGGAGCCGTTATACAGGATCCCATCACTGATTTCCATCATGCTAGCATTGTCCTCTCATCATCATGTATTTGAATTGTTACCCCATATATCATATTTCCCCATACTAGAGAACTCACAGTTTCTCACACCAGTGAAATAAACGTCCAGTTCTTAAACATTTGTTTGAAATAGGTAGGAAAAATGTATTACAGTGAGTGATTTCAATCTTTGTACTGTCTGCTGAAGGTTTCATGCTGCCAAAAACAAACAAAAACTTATTCCTGTTTACAAATGATACCAATAATTTTCTCCCTCAAAAACGGCTGTATCTGGCATAGTGAAATTTTTGAGAAGTGAAATTTATTTAGTAATAAAAAATTACTGGTGTTGGAATATTATTTGATTGTATTTGTTTTAAGAAAATAAAGGTTGAATCAATAATACACATACTTGCTGCTTTAAAGTGGACAATTTCACTATGACAAAAACAATTATAAGACAAAAAAGCTTAGAGGAAATAAAAGAAAAATGTGAATAATACTTGCAAACTATATAAGACCATTTACTTATTGGAAAAATAATGCAATCTCCCAAACAGTAAAGAATGTTAAGTTAGTTAAAAACAGATAAAACCATTTATAAAACACTAGGGATGCAAAAGTAATCACACAGCTAATTCTACAAAAGGCATAGATGAAATAAGAGAAAATGATAGCAACAACTATAAATTAGAAAGTGTAGAGAATTTAGAACAGAAACAAGGAAGCAAGGAGAATAATGAACACTACTTATCACCTATAACAAAAGAGTTGCTCTGTAAGGTTTATACAGAAACAAATATTTCTCATTGTATTCAAGTATAGGCTTATATATTTGGAAACAATGAGAAACAGTAAAAGATGAGCTCTTAATGCAACACCACATTCCCCTTCCAGCACCACTACTGAATCTGAGGCAGGAATGAATAGAGAGAAATTACACAACAGATCATATTAGATGATGACAACAGTCTTTTCTGGTCTTAAAATTCATATATCTATTAATTACTAGGTAGCTAGCCCGACTATGCTGCTGCTAGCAAAAGTGCAGCTGCATCATTACTGGAAAATGGGACGAGCGATGTACACAAATAGTGCTAGCGTTCAAGCATGCCTGCCCAAATCCTCTCTGCTAGTCCATTTAGTGCATTTTTCAGCCTTTATCATTCAAAAGGCTGCACTAAAATCTGCTGAGCATCACTGTGTTCTGGATCAGGGTTAATGCAATACCTCAGTTCTAATGGCAATTAAGCATAGCACTCTTTTTTTTTAAATACCATGTCACACATCTGAAATGTAGCGGCTGTAGTAAGCCCACTCACAAGAAAACATCTCCCCTGCATTGTTTGTGGTTATACTATGGCTGATAGGAGCATTGTAAGAGCCCTTGAAAACCAGCTTGACTGTAAGGCAGTCATTAACTTTGCATTTTATTCCTTTGGCTACAGTTCATTCTATAGAACTAGTCCACAACAGTAATTTAGCTTTGCTCTTCTTAAGCATTAGTGAGAATGAGGTAGATGAGAAGGTGGTTACTTGATTTGTAAGTGAGGAAGAATTGGAGAGCAATATAGTTCAGTAAAGAGGCCATAGAGGGGTCTCAAATATCCTTTCTGACACACTGATTAAACATGAGTTTCAGTTGGTGTAAAAAACCCTGCAGTCCCACTGACGTAAGTTGTTCTCATTTATTCATCTCCTGAAATTATTCAGGCTATTGTCACTAGATGCAGATTTGTCTTCATGACTTGCAAGTTATGAATGCTGGGGTAGGATTTGGGCAGTGGGATATTACTGAGAGATGAAACCAGAAAGACTTAAACATTTCTCTAGGGACTGCAACAAAAGGGCAGAAGGCAGATGTGAAAGTGAAATTTTTCCAATCCTGTATAACAGAAACAAATCTCTTTATTTCAAGAAAATTCTTTTATACCATTCCCTTCTAGCAGACGAAAAAAGATTTCTTAGAAAAACTAAGTTGTGTTTTTTTAAAAACTGCAAACTTCCCAAAGTGCAATAACTCCCAAATTTTTTTTAGCCTAATTTGCAGAGTAAAATTGGCCTTCCCAAGACCACAGCCACATGCCTTGCTTGCAGTTTGCTCCTTTGGGCTTGCTTGCTGTGCTAGTTAAACAAGACATTGGTCAGGTTTTAGCACACCATCTTACAACTTTTTTATTTTGCTTGCAGATTTTTGAAAGGTTTCCAAGAGTACCAGGCAAGGAAATGAAATCTTCATCCCAAGGAAAAGATCCCTTTCCAAAACTGTTAATCTTTCCTTATGACATGTTTTGGAATACAAACGTATCCAGAGGGGGTTTATTCAGCAATATGCTGTGTTCATGTAAGTGATCAAATTGGGGGTTTATTACAGTGGTACATATGTTAACAATAATTCAAACTTTTATTCACCCTGTTTCACCACCACAGCTGCTCTTGGTTTTCCTTATGGCCCCACCCAGTGACACTTGGAACACAAGCAGATACACGTATGTATTACAGGGAGTGATGCTTTACATTGTTATTAGAGAACTAGGCTTCCTTGAGCATGCAATATTATCATAACAAACTCATGACTACACACTTTCTGTCACTATATTAAATTCCATATATGCTGGAATCAGCAGAATTAGAAGGGAGATTTGGTTTCTACATATCACTTCTGATTAGTTTTTGCATTACAGAGACTGAAGACAATTACAGAGCCTCTGGCTGATCCAGACTCCAGCCGTTTGTAGGTCTGTCCCACTAGCACGTTCAGTGAAGCCATTTAAGGGTTCTATATAACTGAATGCATAGGTAAGTGAAGACAAGAGGGACTCAGTAAGTTTAGTATTAAGTGGTTTATAAGTGATGAATGTTTTCTGCAAAAAGTCTCAAATAAAATTTAAAATTTAATTTTTCAAGACACATTCACAGAATTATAGAATACCAGGTTGGAAGGGACCTCAAGGGTCATCTAGTCCAACCCTTCTTGGCAAAAGCACGGTCTAGGCAAGACAGCCCCGCACCCTGTCCAGCTGAATCTTAAAAGTGTCCAATGTTGGGGAATGCACCACTTCCCTGGGGAGATTATTCCAGTAGTTGATTGTTCTCATTGGAAAAATTTTCCTCTTGTGTCCAACTGGAATGTCCCCAGGAGTAACTTGTACCCATCACTCCTTGTCTTTTCCATGGGAGTCTCCATCGTCTTTGTAGCCACCCTTTAAATCCTGGAACATGGTGATAAGGTCTCCCCTCAGCCTTCTCAGTGCTGAGCCAACCCAGCTACCTCAGCCTTTCCTCACACAGCAGACTGCCCAGTCCTTTGATCACCTTCGTGGCCCCTCTCTGGACCCTCTCCAGCCTGGCCACACATTGATAAAGATTAAATGGAAAACAGTTGTTGCACTTGCCTTTTCAGTTCTTTCTCATGTCTGGTTTTTTTCACTCTAATAAAACATTAGCATACACAGCTATCATTGCATGTATAAATACAGCAATAGGCAGTACAAGGATGATTTCAACTTTGTGTGGACCACTGGTAATACTAGCATATCTTATAAAACTTTTCAACAACCATATTTGAAAAATTAGACACAACACAAAGAACTAACACAGGATTAAAGCATTTGAGGTCTGCGAAAATAGCTTGTACTAAGATAATTATTAGAGCAAGAAAGCTATTTAATATACATATAAAAAAATTGACAGGTGACTTAAATACAGCATGCAAGATGAAAAGATCAGGCATCAGATGACCAGAGCCTAGGAAGACGCAATGGCTTTAAGCTGAAGCCAGAAAAATCCAAAATTTGAAATACAGTGCTTGGATTAAGCCCACAGGAGGTTACCCCTTACCCATAGATACCCATTTCTCCTGAGTTGAATGCTGAAATACAGGTTATTACTTTCTCTAGCCTTTTACCTGCTCTTTGAGCCTGACAGACTTTCCTGCTGGGTAAGACCTTCATTATAGCAAATAGTTTCGGATTCACCACTTGGCTGATGGCTCACACTTGCTTGTGTATCCAGGCTGACATTCAAACTTCCTCCCACTACCATTTCCTCAGCTGAAATCCCCAAAGAAACATCAAAGAAGGGAAATCTTTTTTTTATTCATTCAGAAAGAGAAAGCCTCAAATGGCACTTGTTTTCTGCCTGGAAAAGTAAAAAACTGAAACTCATGACATGGCCAAACATCTCCTGATGGCTCCCATGGTTTCCATAGTCCTCTCACCAAACTCCTGATCTCTCCCTGCTCCTTCCGCATTGGGCACACATCTTCAAACAACTGAAATGCACTTGCTTTGCATCCAGGTAACACTGCCCCATCCAAAATGTTAATGGCTCAGAAATGGAATCCAGAAATCAGGCAACATGCCACTGGCTGAGTCATCTTCCCTGTCCTTCACGTGATAATTGGGCTGCACTGTACTGCGGGACGGTGGGATAATGAAATACCATGTGCATGTCAAGGACATATTGTACTCAAGTCTTAATTCTACAAATGCTTGAGCAATGCACAGAAGAAAGAACACAGCTGAGTAGAAGTTGTGCAAGGATTCCTCTGTGTTTAATCTCAGCAGCTCTTTTCTCCCTATGACCATGTGCCCACCATCTTACAAAAGTATTGAATGAAACAGAACAGAATATGGACAGAAAGCAGATGTCCCTGTAGGAACTGGGCTATACGTGATTCTGAAGAAATCAAGTACTTCTGAATTCACTCCACATTTTGGCTGTTTCTTGCCCTAACTGTCCACAAGGCAAAACAGGATCAGAACATTGATATAAGGTGCCCAGTTCGCTGGCTTTGAGTTTGAGGTGGGAGAGTCTAGCAAGACCCCACACCTTCCCTACAGATCTGAGCAAATCAGGTTTCATTTTTTCAGGGTGACTCCTCATTTTCTCCAGAATTAAAAGCAAATCAGGACTATGTCTGGTGGTTATGGGTTAAGTGTCTGGTAAGAGCACTGGTAAGGGCAGAAAATCATCAAGTAACGTCAGATATAGAATGCAGTTCCCTTACATCCTCCAGTTCATTTTGGCAACACTGCTTCCAATATCTATATACATCCCATTCATTTTTTCCTGTATATTTTGAGAGGTAAAATAAAAGCTATGTTCCTGCCCTTCCTGCATCATGTAAAAAATAAAAAAAGGTGGGGAGAAGACATGGGATAAGGTAAATGGCATTGCTTTAATCTTCTGGAGTGGAAGAAAGATGCTGCACTCCAGATACTCATGGAATTCAGGTTCTAGATTACCGTCTCTAGAGTTGCAGTGCTGCCGAAACAAAACAAAACAAAACAATCAAAGCCTGTATTACTTGGTGCTGTATAAGTATTTAAAATGACAAGATATGAGAAAAAACTGTTGATTTTTATTCTAAAAAGTAGATGCTAATTTGGTCTTCTCAAACATGAAATGATTCCTTTTATTATCTTCATAACAGCCATCTAACAGGTTGCTTTCATCTGTATTTGTTATAAAGAGAATGCAGATCCACAATTTTAATGCTTTTTACATCTTAATAGAAATTGAAATATCTATGAATTAGATATCTGAATTATTATAAGAGTATGGGCCTTAACAACATGAACAAAATACCACACTTGCTATCTGGCCAACATAGGTCTTGATTACTAACAGAAAACACAGACTGTTACAAGTCCCAGAGGAGGAGAAACTCCCACAGCTGGATGAAGCAAAACCGAAGAGGGAGTCAATACTGACTATAAAATCTGTGACTCTGCATCAGCAATTTGATGGACACAGTGCCTGGCAAACCACTATTTGTTGTGTGTGTGATTTATTGCAATAATCCCATCAGGTTTGTTGAAAATGAAATTTGGCAATGGGTGGGAATGTATCAAGCCCCTCTGGGTCTTTTCATCTTTGACACATATATGATATTATATATATAATAAGAGTAAGATGATACCACCGCATGAAGAGAGAGGAGTGTCCATTGGCTTGCATGCTAGCTTGTGGTTCAGAAAACACGTTTCTGTCCCAGAGAACGTGAGTGACACTGTGGAAGCCACTTGGAGAATCCTGACAGGGACGTACAGATAGCTGTGATACACAGCAGTAAGTTGGAGAAAGAGCCAAACAAACTTGAAAGTTCTTCCACAAATATTAAGTATTGACAGTAAAGAAAAAGGAAAATGGAAAGACTGTGAGGCTAAGTAGCCTTTTGCTTAAATACTCTCTTGCTTGTCACCCATCAGTGCCCCTCACTAAAATGCATTCAAATAGCTGGGGCTCACTGCATATGTTATGGCAAGATAAATTAAAAGCAAAAATGTTAATACAGATCAACAGTTCCTGTTGGAGTTCACTCTGTTAGTAAAGTTCAGCCTTGATTTCACTTCTGGTGAAGCCTCTTCTGGTCTGAGGTTTAAATTAAAAAAGAAAAAAAGGCAGGGGGGGATGCTTTAAATAAAAGGATTAATTTAGCCATAGATTTATTTAACTTTAAACAGCTCCCCTCTTTGTCAGCTGGCCTGCCTTCTAACTAATTAAGATGTTGTTTGGCCTCAGTGTAATTGCTGCTGTCTGCTGACAGGGCACTTCTGCCAACCAGATGTTTTTTATTTTGAGGCATGGCTATTTGATAAAACTGTTCTTAAATCATAAATAAAGGAGGAAACTCTTGCATGGGTTCTATTTTTCCCATTAGCAATTTAGATTATTGGCAATAAAAAAGCCCATGGATTGAATTTGACATTTATGTAAAAGAATCAACACAACACCCAATGCATCAGTTAAAACTTTTCTGTACTTTGGTAGATCTTACAGATTCCCTTAACAAGCCCTTAATTCTTGTTAGATGGCAAAATGGACATATCTCATGGATCAAATGCTTGGTGAAAAAAACATTTGTCAGTGGCAGAAACTGTTTTCATAAGTATGCAGTATAATTACAGCTATATGAACTTTAAAAGCTTTGCAGGTTTAATCAACAGTGAAAATCCTGAGATCTTGACATTTCTCTCATTTTCCTGAACGTCTGTCTTCTTCAGTGTTATTTTCCATATTTCTTCTTTATGTCTTATGCTGGAACTGCAGGATTATACTCTCCCATAAAATATTAATTTTCAGCTTCTAGGGCCACATGACTTCTGTATGTGCAAAAGTCAAACAGAATATCAACTAAATATTTTCAAAATTAAAATGGCCAATATTGATTTGACATTTTGTCAGTATTCAAATTTGAATGAAATAAATATTCTAATTTGACACCAGGTGATGAAACTGGAGTTTGTTGTTTTACATTTGCCTATCAAAAATGTTTTTATCACCCTGTTGCTATGTGAAGGACTCACCCAAAGAACACTGAAAAGCAGTAACACAGAAGAAATGCTAGGTGGCTGTTGCTAAAATGTTCCTACAAGCAGAGGGCGATTTTTTTTCTACCTACACAAAACTTCCTTTTTGCTCTAAGCCTTTTCAAAATGCTACTTGACGAACTAATAGGTAAAAGAATCTTGGACAATGGATGACTACATTTTAGAACCAAACAAGGAATGCTAAAAATTCACTAGCAGCTGGCTTTGGCAGTATGAATTCTGAAGATACCACTGATTTTTCTTTTATTCCCTCAACCCAGAAGAAAAAAGACATTTTAAGCCAGAACCTTAACTGGGCCCCAGACAGTTCAAAAAGACACTTTAAAAACTTTAACTTTCCAATAAAGCTAATATTCTAAATAAAGGGGAAAGGGGAGGAAAGGAAACATGCCATGAAAGGCAAAAAACCTTCTTCAAACACAAACCTTAAAAACCAGGCTTTTGAACGTGCATGAAATCTGAATGCCCAAATGCAACTGCTTGCTCTTCTTTTGCAATAAAGAACAGCACTGAGCTGAACAATATTTGCAGGCCTTCATAATAAACATCAATCTAGGCCATTTCAAAACATTAGAAACAATAGTTGGTGAATATGTTGCTAATGAAAACCAGAGGATGTATCATTATAGTTACATATGGGGATAACATGGGGATATTTAAAACCGATAGAGACTGTCTGTCTTCCTGAGAATGAAAGGTTAAAGATATCAGAGAGGCACGAAGCAAGGAAGCTTCCCACTTGCTCTGTATTGGAAGATGTACAGCATAAGGACAGCACTGAGGATGGCACAGGTACTTCCTCAGGTTTTGTAAGTGCTTAGAAAATACTTAAAGAAATTGTGATTGTGTTGTGTGCAAATGAATAACGGCAAGAGTCAGACATACTCTGCACGGTTTATACATCCAGACACAACCAAAAATTTTACATCCATGACAGTTTAAGGAGGGTAATGCCTTCATTCTAAAATAGGAAGAAGTCTTCCAATACATCCTCAAGGAGCAAGGATACCCACTGGGTGCCTAGCAAGGTGCATTACTCCTATTTTTCCTGCAAATATTTACTCATTATTCTAAGGGAATATGACTTCACAAAAACCTCATTTCATGACATACAGTATCTAGTTTGTTCTTTGTATTATATTCATAGAGAAATGCAAGAAAACTGATTCTTACTATGCAATTTTCCAGTGTCTAAGAGAATGGGTCCTCATCTCACCCAGGGCCCTAGGCTGTAATAAAACCAATTACACCAGTTCTGGTGCACGCATTTTGGTTTTCAGTTCTTAGGATCAATAACCTAAATTACTGAAAGTAAAGCAGACACAAGCTTATTTGTTTACTACCCACCATAACTGCCCACAAATTTACTGAAGTCTAAACCATGGTAACTTGCATGTCAGACCTTTGCTGTTAAGAGAAGGCAGCAGTGCCTGTGGAGCCATGAACGACATTTAGTTTTATTTGGTTTATTCTAACTTCGGTATTCTCCAAATAAAAATGAATTATGCACTTGACTGGTTGACTGTGCATTTCCTTAAATCATCTTACAGAAAATAATTCCAAGGAGAGAGAAAATGAAAACTAATTAGAGTCATGAATCATAATTGCTTTGGCAGGCAGCTTATTGCCACAGACAATAAGTAGGCAAAGACCTCTGAGGAACCAACAGGGCAGTATTACTACAGACATGCTCCTTAACCAGCGGAGGGGAACTTCTTGCTTTTGTAGTTTATCCCTTCGGGCCAACCTGGGCTATCACAAAGCCCAAACTTACAAATGCAAACTCATTTAAGTGGCCTTTATTCACATGGGTCACTGCATATGAGCAGGGCTAGTTCCTAGCGAAACGCTTTCTAGCTCGTTCCTCATCCCGCTCAGCTGTACGCCAAACCTAGTTCACAGACTTCCATTTCAGGGCCTGCTCTCCATTTCTGTGTATACAATTTCAATTTACACATGCATTAGCACAGCAGCACTGACCTGTTGTGATGGTAACAGTTAAATATGTTGTATTACAAAAATATGACAGCAAAGATGTAGAAACATGCAATATTTTCAAATAGAATATACTACTGCAGAGAATAATGTTAAATTAATGGGCTATAGATTTAGAAAGCCTCTGAAAAGAGGATTTGGAAAGATATGTAAAGTATCAGGTTTCAAAGTGCAATTTGCAGTGACTAAAGACATCCTGGGAGGCTCCCTGCTGTATGCTTGCCTCACAAAGTATAGGACTTTCCTAGGAGACAACGAGCAGTGGCAAACCGACCAGACATCTTACTGATAGCACAGCACAGGCTTTTATTATAATTAGATTTGGGTTTCTAAAAAAAAATATTCTTTCACTAATTAAATAATTTAAGATAAACTGAAGTTAAAAATAATACACTAAAAGTGTTTGCAAATGCTTGCCACTTCAAAAAAAAAGGTACCCCAGAGGTTTCACAAAACTCTGAATATTCCCCAAATGGTGTAATTATTCTAATGAATTTGCCTACAGAATAAACAGCTGCTCAGTAGGAACTAGTGAAGCATATCATTGTGAAAAAGGTGTTTTGCAAGTACGACTGTAACTTCACGACGCCAGCTATGAAAGGTTCTGTAGGCACACAGAAGGACTGTATCACTGCACTGCCAAGTTGCTGTCCAGGCGAATTACACATGCAGGCGTGCTCTGGTTGCTAGAGGTGCTCAGCACCACGGGAGGCAGGATGAACTGGCAGCCACCGAAGCCCAGCAAATTCCCATTTGCACAAACCCAGGTACGATGCAAGAAAAATTAACCAACAGCAACAAGATCTTTTTCTGTAAGTGCAAGACCATGAATTTGAACACAGTAAGAAAGCTTTCCACAAAGAACTATAAAATGGAATGGGATGATCACAGGGATATTCAGGTATAGGGTAAGAACGACCAGTTCCTGACTTGCTAGTTGAATCTTTTAGCCTATACAAGAAACATGCATAAGGTATCATGGGCATCAATACTCTCACAATACTCTATATATTCACCCAGCATACTGATGAATCCACTTCAGGAAAGTCCTGTTCTTCACAAAGAACCCCTAAATATCTATCATCCCAACATCAGTATTTTCCACCCATAAATCAGTACTATTGCAAAATGACAAGTGACAAATGACCAGCTTTTTAATAAAATGTGATTAAAGGATCTACCCCTCTTGCCCAGATTCCTATTCATCAAATATCTTCCTAATTGATTCTGTACCTAGGTATAAATCTCTAGCCTGGGCTTTGCAGAAAGTCAGACCAGATGATGATAGATGCGTCCTGTAGGTACAGATCTATAAATTTGAGTTTCAGAGCCACATTTACTACAGCAAAAGGCAAGGTACTAATTAATGTAGAGTGGGTAAACTATGCCTGTCTGCAATGTATGAGTACTGCGACAGCACAGTAAAAGAAGTAGAAACTACTCCTTCCAGTGAAAAAATTCTGAATATTAGTCTGAAGTTAGAAGCAGAGTTTGCTGACCGAGAGGAGAAGCAAACTCATGTAACGTATTTCCAGAATGTTCTACAAAAGCATGTAGCCTGTCTAACAACATCCAAAGAGCTACAAAACCAGCTGATAGCTGCAACAGCTCAGAGACAGGAGTCCTACTGAGTCTGGACAAAATCATTACAAACGAGGAGAGCAGTGTTTGTGCTAGAGGAAAGGATGGAATTCATTAGAAGTGCAATGACAGTTCATATTCTTGACAACGAGTAACCAGTAAAACTGGGGTTTTGTTTGTTTGTTCGTTTGCTAGAAAGATCTTATAGCAAAGTAAACACTGAAAATTGGGAAATAGCTTACAGTGATGAACTCTGGTAAATCCAACCTCTTTTACAAGGGAATACCAAAGCAGATTTTAAACATTTGGCAGCTTATCAGAAGCCAGAGGAAGATTAACTATGTGAGTGAAAAATCAGGCCAAGAAACCAAAGACAGCTTTTCACAACGAAGGAAAGCCAAGGGGGAACAGTCTAAAAAGCATTTGGAAAGAAATGTTAGTATCATTTCACTCTTAGGAAATAGATCATTGAAGCAAGAGGAATTTGAATTCCTTTTGGAAGTGTGCAGGTATTAAATTACTTGTAAGATTTAGAGAGAGAGAGAGAGAGTCAAAGTACTAACAGCATCAAGACTGTCAAGCAGAATCGGGTCACTCAATAACTAGTGTACTAGTACTCCCATTGGTACTACAGCTAGTGTTATTCACAGACAGCATGAAGATGTGAGATGGTTCATCTAAAAGTCACCAAAATGGAATGCCTGAGTGATGCTCCGAACCTCCTTGTACGATATGGCAAATCTCTGCTGAAGCTCCCAACATTTGAAATAATCTCTGAACTCCAGCACCAGCTCTGCTACTGACTCCCTCGGGGGCCTCAGACAGACCACGTTGCATCTCCTGTGCTGCTTTTGTGTTCAATAAAAGCTACATCATATTCCTTTATACAGACTCCAATAGCTTACCGTTATCGATAGCACACTCATGCGAAGAAGTGCAACCTCAACACTGAGTATTATTTTGTTTGGAGTGGAATAGTACATGGGGCAGTTCCCTACTGGTATTTAACTCTGTTTCCAAGTTGACTGTATAGACCTTGGGTTTTGTAGGTTGCCAAAATTGTGAACACCACATTTTAAAAGTGTATGCACATGTAGGTGAAGGACAAAATTGGAGCAATAGATTTTTTCAAGGTACTACCAATAAGATTAGTTAAAAACCATATAATGACTTAAAAAAAGCTCAGAGGAAAACAGATCCCATACAAAATTGGTCTATATCCCAATACTTCTACATAACTGCTATCTCAAAGCTGAAAAAAAAGGTACTGTGGGATGGAGTATCACTGTATATCTATTTTAATAGATTTTTATTAAGCAACTGCAGAGACTACCATCTTCTGCTCCCAGAATAAGCCATGTAACAGTGTAAACCTCCCAGCAATCTCATAGCTACAGAACTTTATACAGCACAGCTACAAAGAAAATTACTAGCTAAAGAAACAGAGGAAAATTTGGGTGAGCAAAGGGACATTTTTTAAAACACAATTTTGAGGGAGATGAACAGTTGCTGAGGTCTCTTCTCTACTTGACACATTTCCAATAAGGCTATCCCTTCCTTATCAGTGAAACCCAATTATATACCTCAGACCATTCTCTGTTCCCAGGAATACATGATGGCTGACAATCCCCAAAAATAATTTTCAGAAATATTCACACTTCTGTGCCATCTACATTCCAAGAACTTCATATATGCCAACTACAAAAAGGGCAAAATTGCAACAAAACTGAGTCTGGGGCAGCAACAATTTTCTGTGTGGAAAGAAAATACACTTGAGAACTGCACCAAAAGGTAGCATGGGAAAAGATATCAAGAATCAGTACGGTACGTTGCATTCTGAAAATAACCACAGAGTAACCACAATAATGGAACACTGGCTTCTGTCTAGCAGAGAAGGCACCAGAAGTGTGTTTAGACTGAACAGGACACAGTATTATTAAACAGAGGCTGCTCTTACTTGCTACGGTATATCATACTCACAGGAACTTCGGGTAGGAAAGGCTTCCTTCTGGGTGCAACAAGGAACAAAAAATTCATTACCACTTGATGTTATTAAAGTGGCACTATGAAAAGTTTGGGTTTCCAGCTCAGTATTCAATTCCAAATGTAACAAGCATTCCATTTCCTACATTCCAATGGAAATTCCAAAGCCCACAGACTCTTCATTCTGTTTTAAACATTTGTGTTTAAAGTTAAAAAGCACTTGCCTTCCCCTTCAGTGGTGGATGATCCCTGCATACCTCTCGTACACTTTCCTAGAGGAGTTGTGACTCAGGAGTGGAGTTCACAACATGCTTCATGTTTTCAGCTCTGAATTGCTGTAGACACTGAACTACTGTACTGTGTCCCTAAGCCTATGGCGTAATAGCCCTCAGAGTCCCAAGGATAAACAAAGGTTCCTAGTAAAACCTTGAACTTGCTGTATTCCTTTTAAGGAATTTTAAATTTTTCAGTGGAGTAAGACTAGGCATTACACAAATTTCAGACACACTTCTTCGCACGTTAGAAAAAAGAGAAGGGAAGTGAAGCCAAAACCTCTCTGACTTTTTTCTGGCTGATCTCAAACCATAGGAATTCCCCAATCACAAAAATGCTCTGCTCTAGCTAAGGAAGTGATGCTGATTAGGAAAAAAAAGTTCCAGATCTTAACCTAAAGCAATTTCAAGACAAAGGGAAAGTGGAAGAGAGAAGGCACGTGAGGTGACCCCACCCTAGGCAGGAAACACAGGGAGAGCCTTGCACCTTCTCTGTGTTGGGATGCAGCCAAATGCTAGAGAGCTCTCTCACACACCCCACTGGTCTACTCTCCTTCCCCCTCCAGGCAGCAATTAGAGCATTTTCCAGTTTAACCCTGTCAATTCTTTATATCCTTTCTGATTTGCATTATTAGGTAAACATATAAATAAATCAGAATTAGAGTGATAGCAGGAAGAAGCAGAACCACCTATATTTCTTCACAATTCCCATGCAATTTCATCCCTACATTGTTATTAGGGTGGTGGCCCTGACTGAGAACCAGAGGTATCTCAAAAGGCATAGGTAGGGTTAAAACAGTAAGTTCTTCAAGAGAAGAGCTGCAATCAGAGCAAAGACAAATGTCTTAGTTCTTTGTAAATTTAGTTGATGCTATTTAACTCTTCATGGGTTTTGGAAAATGGCCAAAGTAAACCACCTGTTCATTTCTCTGGAGATGAACTACCCATGCTCATTTGGAGTTCTATTCATCTCATTACCTATCAGAATAATGCTACTTAAATTAGATATTTAGGGAAAAGAAAGGAAAGGGGAAAAAATTAGAGCACATAGAAGTCTACACACATTCATAAGATTGAGACATGTCTTATTTCCTTCCTACTGGAAAAAACGTTCATTATGGGAACAACCTGTTTTGTGTTGCAGAGACTACTGCACTGACATTAAGGCCAACCAGAAGGCAAGTTTCTGGGGCAAGATCTCACCTACTTACTTATTTCATAATGCCATAAAGGAACACTTCTTTTTTTTTTCATGAACAATGACAGTCTCCTCTTTCCAACAGACCATGAAGACTGTATGACATTATTATTGTATAAATGCCTCTCAAAACCTTCTAAATCTGATAACTTACTACTTCAAAATGACTGCTTATTGAGAAAATAAAGGATTTTAAATGAAATATTTACTTCATATATTGCCTTGTATTCTGCAAGATGCTAAATATGCTATAATGGATGCAAACTTCATGAAAATGCGGTTGCTGCTGAGCAGCAGTATGGGTTTGGATCTCCCAAAGACTTACTTCCTCCCTTCCTTTCTTACTACATACATGTGGTTTCCTGGAAAGAAAGGCATGACTGGCTGGACCGCAGAGAGGAGAGCAGGCTCCTGTAGATTAACAAGCACTCAGCAATCCTGAGGGCCTTCTTGAGAAATGGGTGGCTGATACAGGGATAACTGAGGTTCACTGCAGCCCTGTGTAGGCAGTGCCTGTTTCTTTTGTCTAGAAATTTAAAGGAAACTTAAGAAAGAGGAAGAGACACCCCAGAGCCTGCGGTGCCTTTGCAGAACCGCTTCACTGCTCTGCAGACTGAAGAGGAAAGACCTGTCACATGAGGAGAGCTGGAGCTAAGGCAGCCCGATCTGCTCCTCATCTAACAACCAGTGTAACTAAGAAAAGGGGATGGGTGGCAAGTGGTAGGGAACTCTCTTCTGAGAGGTACAGAGGCACCATCTGCCAACCTGATATTCTCTAGAGGTGTTTACCGGGGGCTCGTGTCAGGGGATCTTTATTGGGGAGCGTAAGGATAGAAGGAGGGGTAATGGTTTTAAACTGAAAGAGAGTAGATTTAGATTTGATCTAAGGAAGAAATTCCTCCGAGGGTGGTGAGACACTGGCACAGGTTGCCCAGAGAAGCTGTGGCTGCTCCCTCCCTGGAAGGGTTCAAGGCCACGTTGGTCGGGGCTTTGGGCAACCTGGGCTAGTGGAAGGTGGCCCTGCCTGGGGCAGGGGGGTGGGACTAAATGATCTTTAAGATCCCTTCCAACCCAAACCAGTCTGTGATTCATTCTATCAAATCAAGATCAGGAGTGGCAATGACTAGGTTTCATGATGAGACTGAAGAGTAAAAACAATGTAATGAGGGTGTCATTCTATTTGAAACCCCTAATTTTAGTCTAGGGCTTAGCCAGGATATTTTTCAGAAAGACAGATACAGAACATCCAAAAAGTTGAAGTTACCCGTCTTAAATCTGGATAACTCCATCCCTTTCCAAGAGAAAAATCCCTATTTTTCCAAGTTTGGGGCCTTTCTGATAATCACAAAAATCACAGGAACATTGTGGTTGGAAAGGACTTCTGGAGTTCTAGTCCAACCTCACTGCTCAAAGCAGGATCAAACAGGGGAGGTTGCTCAGGGCCTTGTCCAGTCATATTCTCAGTATCTCCAAGGACAGAGACTTCATAAGCAAGCTCTCTGGGCAAACTGTTCCACTGTTCAATGACACTCACAGTAAAAATACAGGAATTTCTACTCAAACATTAAAAAAAAGTATTTCAGTTTGTGTCCATTGCCTCTCAAAAGCATAAGCTATATTTTTTTTCCTGTCTGAAAAATTCTGACAGATGAGCCCTACATTCACAGAAGTGATGCACAAAGATCCCTAGGAAGGAAATTAGCATACCCTATGAAGAAGGCATTTCTGCCCTACTCACAGAATATGTGAAAATTAACATATGGCTGCAGATTGAAACAAGGGAATTCATAGGCCTGTTTTCTCCAAGTCACAAAACCCAACTCCTCCATGTCTTACAGAAATCTGCTACATTTGAGTCTTCTCACACAGTCTGCTTGTTACTAATATGCAATTGCTACACTGGAACCAAGCTCTACAAAATTTTATCAGCTCTTGTTTGAGCGCAGTGCCCTATATATTTGTATGGAGAGCTGTCAAGTGTTGCAAAGTCTGACTTAACAACGATGACTAGCTGTTTGCACTGCAGTCCTTTGCTGGCCGCCTCTCACACTCTTGCTTCCCCTTCCAGTGGATGGGAGGGACTGGGCAATTCTATTACTCCACGCTCTGACCTCTACATGGTCAACACAATACAATAATGCAAACATGTTGCTTAATGTGAAGGCAAAGAGAGGCAGTGCAATACAAAGGAACATTTGCATAATGGGCAACTATCACTTGTCAGTCTGGGGAGCAGCAGTACTCATGCAACCAATTATAAAATCTTTCCTCTGGCACTTAAGCAGCAGAGTGGAATGTGGAGATGAAATTTTCAAATCCAACTGAGTTGAAGTTATTAAATAATCCTTACAGACTATGGTGATGATCACTATTCTTCTTTAGCACCATGTATCTAGGAGTTTCAAAGTCTCCTACACCTTCACAAAGGCCTACTGAGAAAGGGAACTTCACTGTCATTTCATCCTCTGACACTATTTACATATTGCAAGCTGAGCCACAAAGAGATGAAATTACTTATGATTCAGTAGCGTGGCCAGGGTTAAAAACGAGACTTGCCTCTCCTGCATTAGTTGCCAGACACACTCTTTCCCTGCTGCCACGTTTATCACTTAAACTGGGTTAATTTTAACCTACCAGGGCATATAAAATGTCACATGCTCAGTACTAAACCAAACCAGTTGTCACTTCAGTTCTGGGTCACTCAAAGCTGCTTGTGAAAGAACCACAGACTAAGAGCTATTCCTAGAAACAATTCAGCAAATTGCCAGTAAATATGCAGAAATCAGGAACTATTTGTAGAAGATACAAGAAAAGGTGAAATTTACTGCAGAAGTTCTTAGCTGCCACTTGCTTCCTCAGCCAGTTACCGAAACAGGAAGATGTAGGCTTGCTCCTAAAATCCAAATAATTTATTCAGCAAAAATGCCAATTGCTGTTATTAATATCTGCATTTCAGGAGTAATATGGATACAATCTGGCCCTGTCATGCAAGACTAAAAACAGACAAGGGAAAGACACTTACTGAGAATCATAGGAAAGGCTTTGCAGTCCTTTCAAAGGAACTGTCCAGAACTAAGTTAAACAACTCACTGGAGAACACGCTGCAGGGAGTCATTATGAACTGGCAGAAGAGATGGACAAGATGATCTAATAGGTTTTTCCCATCTCTGATTTCTGTCATTACATAATTCCATCTTGATATGGGACCAGAGGAGTTGACAGTTACATCTGCAGTCTCCCTGTAAAGTTATTGACTCTACCCATGGAATAGATCAAAAAATTTAAGGGGAAAACATCACATGTGTATTAGGAATCGAGGGTGTGTATCAAATTTACGTTAATAATACTTCTTGAAAGCCATAAATGGGAATGAAGATGCAATGAAAGCAAAGATTGGTCTTGGTTTAAAAGCACAGTGAAGATGTGACCAAATGATACTGAACAGAAAGTTTAGCACTGCTACAAATCCAGAAAAAAAATGGTTTGAAATTTTGTGTTTTCTTTAGCATATAAAAGAAAATGTCTCTTTCCAAAGCAGAATTAGCTTCCAAAATTTCAGAACTTTTCTGCTCCTGCAGGTGTCCTTGTGTAATGTATTTTCTAAAGCATTTTTAAAATTAAAAATAATAAAAACTCTAATGGTGCTTTCTTGGCTATGGAAATCAGAACAGTTATGAAAGAGCAATAAAGCAGCCTTTCTCTTTTAGCTGCCAACAACTCCAGAAACATGTTTGCTGAAACTCTGACCCCTTACATAGAAAACATTAAAACAACTGCAACTTGATACAATTAACTGGTATTAGATTCAAAGTTTGTGAGGCCAATTGGCTTTTATGATATATTTTTTGGTACTTACATACTAATGGAAACACTCCAAACTTTTGAAAAATATATTCCAGATAGGCTGACTGTTAACTCAGTTTTAAAGCAACTGCTTTAGCAACTGCTTGTCCTGTCTGCAAAGAATGAAAACCAGACAGACATAGCATTTCTACTGCTGTACACCCAAGAAACTTTTCTATCTGCATTCAGCTCTCTCTCAGAATATATTAACAATGGCAATATTTGAAGTGTTGTGGATAAAGCTTTCATTGCACTTCACAAAATACTAGTATCACAGCTGTAACATTTCCCAATCCTTCTCTTCATTCCCTAGCTTAATATTTAAAAAGCTACATAAATCTCACTCTAAACCAGAAAGCCTTCAGCTATAGCCTGTTCTACGTGATATACTCTCTCTTTCTGTATGACAGAAAAAGGGAGACATGGGCCAGAGTAATAACTGTGGCAGAATGATGATGGTTCGAGATTATGGAGCTCCTCAAACTGGAATTCCTGTGCATTCCTTCCACCTGTGTTTGTTAGAAAGGGAGCTGCTATTGATAGCCACAGAATTAAAGGAGACAGAAGGTTGACTTTGACCCTACTTCACCAAAGGACTAAAAGAATTGTATAATGGGTGTTGCTGCTAGTTAACCAAAGAGATTCAGTAATAAATGAATTCGATGGGCTTCTGCTGGATATTCAGTGGATTGTTTACAGTGATTTGGAAAACTCAACCCAGCTGCTAATTAAGAGGTGTTTATACCATACTAGCACTGGTAAGCAGGCTGGCTAGCAATCTCAACAGCAAAAGCAAAGCGAACCTTCCAAGATGGAAATGACAAGTTTATTCTGCTTCTGCTCTTGAAATCTCTCATGAAACAGTGGTCAGAGCTGTCACTCCAGCATTACCTGACAGCAGGCATCATGTAACACTGCTGAGCACTCCTGCAAAATACAAATCCATAAACAATTAAGACAGTTTCTGTGAACAGATGTGTGTATGCATATTGCAATTGCTTCCTCTGCTTTCAGCTTTTTCAGGCTAAGTCCACATAGTTGAAAAATGTTGATTCGTTTTCTCTATTGCTATAAACATCAAAAGTTTCACTTGATGTTGGTTTATTTTGAAATAAATTGAAAGGAAGCCAAGGAAATTAGTAAAGCAATAATCTGAACATAGTGTGGGAAACAATACCAAATACTTTGACAAATAAAAAAGTCACCTCACTGAGACACAGCACTGAAGAGAAAAATGAGAAGGACTACTGCGTGGGGATCGTTATCTTCGGTACACTACTGCCACAGCATATGACTGCAAAGCTGCTAACAATGGCAGATCTATGCACCTCTTCCATAAGGACTTAATCATAGACCCACAGAAGGGTCTGGGCTGGAAGGGACCTTAAGGATCTGTCCATCCATCTTATTTTCTCAGTTAGTAAACTCTCCACTGTTGTAATGAAGTGTAAAAACTCCTCTCTACAGGCAAATTTTCAGCATGGCGTAACAGAATGAGAAGTCTCACTAGAAAATGTCACTAGGTTAGAAAGCGAGTGCTGATGAATGCTTCAGAACATTCTAAATCTGGGCTGCTCTGGCCTCAGCAAGGTTTTTCTGATTTAGCTGTTAATTATTTCACCATTTTCCTTCAGCAAGGTCCCCAGGAATCACACACAGCTCCATTTTCCATTTTCCTCAACTCTGTATGTATATTCTATTTTGTAATAGTAAGGCAGCCAAGAAACTATGGAGTTACTGCTCCTATAGGAACGCAAAGATCTCTTCAGCCTTCGCTTATCACTCAAGCTCTACCCTGAGCACCCAGCAACTGACAGCTTGTGAGGAGGGCTTTTATTTTTTAGCAATTATTATGCTGAATCACAGGGAATTGTATATACAACCTTCCTTTACATGAACAGAAACACGATTTCTTACAACTCTGGACTGTGCTCTCTGATAAAAAATGGCAGCCTGACAGGCAATGGAGTTACTTCTCCATTGGTGGTGTAATTGAGAAAATATTGCCTATTTAAGAAATTTTTTCCCCCAGGTTTTCCAAAGTACCCCACAAATCATCACAAGGGGTTCATTTTACATCAAGTTCACAAGGACTCAAAGAGGACATAATCTTTCCATGTATGTTTTCTAGTAAGCATATGTTTTGTAACAGAAATTCAATTACTGAGAACAGGATCTCTCTCCTGGTGTGGCTGTCTGTATTGCCATGTCATGTATTAAGTGGCAGGCTGTTTTCTTAGCTTTTCAAAAATTTTACAGGGATGATTAGGCAAATGTTTCCATAACAGACATTTATAGAATTTCCTACAGATGTTGTAGAACTGATGCAACAGACAGAAAATCCAGGTCTGCCATGTTTCCAAGTAATATAGGAAAATTTAGATAGTAAAAGCTCTAATTGGGGAACAAGGGGTTGGGATGGGAGTGGGTTTTAAAAAAAATTTTAAATTTTAAAAATCATCATCATACTTTTTCAGTTAAGATGATGCCAAATTTTAAAAAATTGACTGAATTACACAGAAGACTGATACAATTCTTTATAATCATCAAAGGAGTGTGGCTATAGCATAAGGCAACATAGCAGTGTTGTGAAAGGCTCACTCTGCAATTCTGCCATTGCTCAGAGCAATCAAACTGCAGCATTATGTGCTATTTGTTAACGCGAGTGGATTTGGAATTACTCTGACAACAGTTCCTTTTAGAATGCAGTTCAACTTTCATACAACTTTGAAAAAATCCTGTTTGAATCCTTATATCCATACTACTATAAAACCTGACTTGTACACAATGACAAGGACAGTCCCAATGCACAATATCAAGAAGTGCCATAGTAATGTTTTGCATTCTTCACCCAAACATCTCAAAATGCTCAGAAACAGCGAAGACTTAAGGTTTTCCATCTCAGTACAGGAGATATTTTACCCTTTTCTACTGCTTTTGCTTCTCAAATGTAGAGAATTACTCAATCTGCACATCTGCAGCAGATCTAGGTACAAAGGTCATATATTCTAAATTTCAGTTTTGGTCTGTGTATGCCTACCCAGCAGTCTAGTCTCCTTAAGTCAGGGATACAGTCTGTGAGACAGAATGTTGGAAAGACAATAACAAAATCTCATTCAGTCACTTAAAATTAGAAGTTCAGGAGTACTTATGATTTATGAGAGAGTGACTACATATGTGGCACATACTTCCACCACAGAAACACACAAAGATGGTTGTCTTTATGCCCATTTAATTTACCATGTAAATCATCACATCAGCCTTTGTGACCACGATCAAAACTCACAATAAACACGACCAGAGCAGGATCTTCACTTACGCTTTTGGCCAATGATGTGACTATTTATAGCATTCATAACAAAACATGTACCTTACCATGGCAACCACAGCACCCGTGTGCTACCACTAAGACAAAAAGCATTGCCTTATAGAAAAGCACTAAGCAGTGTCAAGTCATGCTTCCAGAACAATTTGTTTCCCAGTCTCCAAGCACATATTCCTCATCATTGATCATTATGGAACATTATTTATTGCTTTTCTCTGTTACACATTTCTCTCATTTATTTTCTTCACAGAAGCAGAAAATGATCAGAAAAGAAAGGATGGTGGTTTCCCTTTGGCAAGTCAAGTATTCTAATTTATATATAATTTTCAAATATGGATTAACAAGGTTATCTGTACTAGAAAGCCTAATAAATGAGAGGTTTGTATTTTGAAACTTTTGTGCTATAGCCTCAGCTCTACTAGTCAGATGAACTACGCCAATATAATCAGCGGCAGTGTTGGACACTCATCTTCAGATATTTTTCTGTTTAATTCTATTAGGTTGTTTAACCCTAGGGGGTTTTTTTTTAGAATTCTGCTTTTCTAATCTGAGATTCTCTTTATGCAGTTCTGGATGTCAGAATCTGGCAAACAAGACACAACTTTGGTATTTTTTCCCCATTTAGAATAAAACAGATCAGAAGTAATCAAATTCACTGTTATTTCCTTACCTTCTTCAAGACTTCTGAATAAGTTATTATTTAGGTAAATACTTGAAATTCAGAAAACATTCACAAAACCCTATGGATTAAATATTCTATTCAGCCAAACAGCCAGAAGACAGTGACAATTTCTTCATCAGGGATTTGCCTTGTGATCTGGGCAAGACAGAAGCAGTTCTGAGGCAGAGTATATCCTTGCAGCAAAATCTACACAATCAGAAATGCCATCCCAGACTTCACCCCAGTTTCTACAGTCTTACTGTTGACTGCAACCAAAAGGGGAAGAGTAAAACGAGACAATCCTGCCACTAAGTGTCTTGGCAGATTCAGCATACAAATACTTTGCAAAATCCTCTTTGATGATAAAAATGAGACAGAGAACGTGTTTGTCCACTGGTAACTCCAACTGTTTGTCCTGCTCCAGTCGTACCTTTGTTTCCCTCTTGCTTCTCACCTCTGCAGTGGCTGGCTGTAATTCAAACAGCATGCTAGAACTTCCCTATACATTTAAATTGATTACCACAGTTCAGGCTATTGCAGGAGAACAGTAGCACACTAACACTGTCTTTTACAGTCCGTAAGAAATTTAAGGCTGAACAATCTCTATTTCAATTGAAAGATTCTCTGCTTCATGAATGGGTGCCTAATAAAACAACAAAAGCCAGCCACATTGCTTTCAGCTAGTACCATTCAATCAGTACCACCTATTCACTCCTGATTTATAGTTTCTATTATTCCACTGAGACCATTAGGATTTCATTAAAAAAATCCATTTGGGTCTGACTGTTTCTACAAGAGCCAGAATGGATTAAGATACCGCATCTCCCAAGCATATTAGTGTCCAGATAACTATTCATGCTCATCTCTAAATAATGGGAGGACTCCAGAATTTAGGTACCACCAAAACAGAACATCCTAACTTATTTATGTCTATAAAATGAAAAATTACCAAACTGGCTCCTGAGCCTTAAGCAATAATTGTATTATCTATGTTCTAATCCAATGACATTGCACAAAACCTTATTCTGGAGGTGTAGTGCACCAGTACTAGTTAGTTAAAGGTTTCACTCCAGCTCTTTCCAAAATCTCTTCCAATCCTGTGTACCTTAAAGGGATAAAGAGGCAATTATTATGTCTATGCTTCCTATTATCTTTCTGGATTACAAGCATATTGTGGCTGAGTACATAGATGCTGCCAGTTACTTCAAAAATTGTGGGCTATGTCCTTGCTTAATACATCATCCTGCTGGAATGTAAGATTCTCAAATCAACAACCATCTTGTCATATATGGAAATCTGTCTTCTACATACTATTACAGGACTCTCAGTATTCAATAAATTCTGCAGGACTAAAGAAAATTAAGGAAGAGTTAAGATCTCCTTTTGATGGCAGAGCTACAGATAGATTCAGCCCCCACACCGGGCCATTGTAAACCCATTTATAGGCTAACAGTCTACTTCTGAAACTAGGTGATTGCTGATCAAATGAGGTCTCTTATTTAGGTATTTTCATACTTCTAGCCACAATTTATCATGCAAGCCAAACAGTGTCATCTGTTCCTTATGTCCCTGCTGGGACCTACAATTAGGGAGAGACTGGCTACAGAACACATTTCTATTATGGAAGAAAAATAACTGTATTTCATTAAACTACTAAGAAAACCTCAAATCAAAATCTTGTAAAAAAAACCTGAACAATGTTACCTGCTGGCCTTTTCAAAGACTGAAGAATCAGATGGGATCCAAGCAACTAAACATATTAGAATGGGTCACCTTGATAGCTAGGGGGTAAACCGTATATATCTGTAATAAAATAAAGACATTCCTCTACAGAAGTTTGGTTTGAAAGAGTAAAAATCAACATCTGGAAAAAGCCAGGAAAACATTAAACAACTTTCTGGGTTCACCTTCATTACAACACATGTACACAAAAAACCAAAGAGAACTGTACACAAAAAACCAAAGAGGACTGCTTCTTTCTTATTACCTTCAATTTTCTTCTCCACTCCTGAGCCCCATGGTGATGGGGAAAATACTTAATAAAAACACAGAAAGACTCCAAATTCAAGGTCATCTTCACAATTTCCTGCTAGAATCTCTCTTTCTTCTTCTGTTGCAAATCTATACAATTACCACTAAAATTTATAGAGTACAAAGAAATACTATCCTAGATGTGACTGATTTCTCCAAATAGTATTATAAAATAACAGAGACACCAACCAAATTGCAATGCCATAAAGTACACACATATAGCTAGTTACTGATTTACTTTGAGATTAAACGTAGATTATTGCATCTCCCACAGAGTATTTCTGTTCATGAACTGGTACTAGCTTTGCTGGAATTGAAAAAATATCCAGTATCTGGTATGGATTAGCTTGGGTAACTTCCAGTACTGTGCCATAATTCCTTGCCTTTCTCTTTGTTTAACAGAAAAATCTTTGTGCTAAGAACACAAAATGGAGTCAATTTCAAATCCATTGAAGAAAAAAACCCAAAAAAGATAAAGACAGAAGGAAATTTGAAGTTCTAAGAATAGAAGTGGAAAGCAGTAAAAGAAACCCCCAAAGCACCCTTATAGGTATTTGATTCTGTTTTACCATTTTTATATTTTTATCCATCAAAAAGTGACTAATCTTCCCCTGCCTCAGTTTTTTCATGTAAAGTTGAAAAAGCATTTCTGAGTTAAAGGACATGGATGTTGGCTGAATTTAAAATAGGTAGGTCAGATCCTCATCAGATGTAAACTGCTGTAGTTCCACTGAATATCATATACTAGTAACTTATTACAGGTGAATAAGAGCCAAATCCTTGCTCCAAATACGGAAGATTTCATACAATGCCATTAATTTCAGTAAATTTCTGTCAGCTTAATTGAGGGAGCATGTGCATTCTGACACCATAATTCCTTATGCCTAGCTTCAACATTTGATCAATATAGAATATACAGATAATTTCTTAAAAATTTATCACAATAAGGATCTGTTCAAAGTATGCACACTGAAATTACCAATTCTCTTCAAAATCTTTGAAAAGTCATCTGTGAGGAGTGTTTGTGGGATAGAATGGGAACAGAGTTATATTCAAGTACACTGAAGAGCACTCCTCACATTAAGAGTCCAATTTATGTTGGTAAAAACAGTAAAAGTTAGAAACAGTAGAACAGTCAAACACTGTAATACTGCAGCACCGAGAGACTCAAATTAAGAATGAAGATCCCATTTTAAGTAGCATAATCATATACAGAAATACAAAATTCCAGGTAGGGAACTAAGTAGCCAACATGAACAAAAAGCAACAAACAATGAGATGAAAGGCCATTTAAGTTGTCTCTAAAAACATGCTAGGTCCTTGAGGATGAAGATTTCACACCTATGTCTATACAAATGTAATTACTAACATGATAAAGAGATTCTTAGAAAGCAGATGTTTAACATTATCTATTTAAAAAAATATATCTGTGAGGAATTTAAGAGATTTCATTGACATCAGGATTCAGCCCAGTACATTTTAATAAACTATAAACTTGCAGTACAGTTCACACAGCAATCGTAGTCTGAAGAATTTATATCAAATACAGTAGGACAATGTAATAAACTTGCTTTTAAAGGTATAAAAATGCAGCTAATACAACCTATGATTTCTGGATCAACACAGCCCAAATTAGAATAAATGTTTCTCTCACTAGTTGTAGTCTGTTATTTTGCCACCACTGAGGTGTGTACGTGGAAGGAGGCTCTGGCTTCAACTGTATATTCTGTAATCCTATAAAATCACTATAAAATAGGAAGGTCATTAAGTTTTTAAAGATCACAGATTATTTGTTGTATAACCTCCCCAGCCCCAACTTTGCATTCAGTTATGACAAACTAAGCAAAAGGAGGAGGAATAAAAATAAGACTTAGTTGTACACAAAAAAATTGTACACGATGCCGAGACACACATTGACTGTTTGTGTTACGATGCTCTAAAGGACACATTTAAAAGTGTGATGTAGCTGTGTCTCCCACGTACCTCCAGTAGCAGTATTCAGTTTGAGTTCTTTCTCCTGTTTCATACTGAGCCTTAAAGTATACTGTGTGATAATGATCAATGATCCATTCTGCACATCTACCATGCTAAGAACAGACTTGCTACTTGTAAGTATTGTCAGTCCCAGGAAAGATGGTAGTCAGCAGAAGATCCAGAAATTTTAACTCAAAAGTTTGTCTTGATATAGGACTAACAGCTAGGAACTGCTTCTCACCAGGGACTCTCTTGGGACATTACTCTAAGCAAAATCCCAATCTTGTCACTAAAACTGTTTGGATGTTAGTAATTTTCAAAAAAGGGGTTTTACAGAGTACCATGTAGTACATGAGTACATGGAAGGCCAAGCCACTAAATATTCTCATCTTGCAGAACTCACTGTTACTCCCCCTACACCCTCAAACTAAGCGTTCAAACCTAACACATAGCAGCATGCAGTTTCCACATGGAGGAAGCCCACACTGGAAATACTACAAAATAACAAAACATCTCTTTTATTGTTACATTCTGAGATCTTAGCCCTTGTATACAGTCTCCCTAATCCTAACACACAATCCAACAAATGTAATTTATCAGGAATTTATGGTTTCTTTGTTTTACTCAGCTGGTGTCCGCATGATAGCAGGGAAAGGGATAGTGATCAAGTTGGATTAAATAACATATTTGAAAGTTACATTTCTAAATGGATAGCCTGAGAAGGGAATCCTGCTTTTCCAAGAGACATAGTTTGTGTAGTTTTCATTGTCCTAAGAGAAATGATGTTAGAGCATGTAGTTGTTCAAAATCAGCTAACCTAGAAAAGGCCTACTGTTAAAACTCGATTAAGTGAACTGAAAGCACAAGACTGATTCTTCATAGTGAAAGCTGCCATTACATCAATAGGAAACGTAGCTCATTATTCTGGAGTCTAAAAAGACTTCACAAATGGCCGTTAACAAGGTCCACTGGTGCAAAGACTTCATACTCCAGGCTTTCTGCTCATTAAAAAGCATATTTCAGAGGGCAAATGACAAGATAAAATCTGGAAAGTCCAGAGAAGGATGAAGCCTTTTTGATTACAGGATTTGATGTATCTTTTGGTCAATACATAGCAGTTGATCATGTATTTGATAAAGGACACAATACATCTTAGTTCTGGCTAATAATAAAGAAGTTGGCAGCTGTATATTTACTTGGGAACAAAGCAGCAAGACACTTATGATACTAAGGAGCTCATACATTTACAATACTTGCAGATAAATCCCTTTTTTCATAGTGAGGGGCTTTTTCTTATAGTTAAAAAAAAGACATGCAATAATGCTCAGAATCAACAAAGATCTCACAAAAATGAGATGTAAAATAACAGAACTATCATTCAGGTGCATTGCAGAGGACTGCTGAAGTCAAGATTTCTGGGTTCTACTGCCAAGGTCTGTAATCCCTTGTATTTAACCAAGTTTCTGTTTCTCCACCTCTAGAACTACAAAACCATCCTTACAGGGAGTTTAAAGGATTAACAGTTTCAGGGAGATAAGTTATCATGTGGTTATCAAGAACTTACTGGTTACCACCTCAGCTGATTCCCAGTAATCACCCATGTATGCACTAAGCAGATGGTTAAAGGCCAGGTAATTCAACAGATCCCATTTATCCCTCATTCAGTTCATGAGAGTAAGGCCTGGAAGAGCCACTGTGGTAGCTGAGCCATGTATAACACGGCTGCATCAAACCTGGGGCTTCAGTGAGCTAGTGGATCCCAGTGTGAAATTCTGGCCGAAACTTCAAGGAACAGAAGGGCTGAGATTCTTGAACAAAGACCGAGCAAAAGCGCCAAATACCGCTGTTATTTGTAACTGCTAATACTATTCAAACAAAATGATTGCATTGCAAGAAAACGTGAAGCAAAAAAAAGTTCATGTCCAAAGAAGGAGCAAGGAAGATGATTAATCGGATGTATTCTGAAGGTAAAAAAAGTCAAGATATAACAAGTTATGGAATGCCACGGGCAGGCCTTGCAATGCCACGTGTTATTAGAGATGTCATTACAATTGTCACAAAAAAATTTACTATATTATTTGATAAAAATTCTTCAAAACAGACCCCCAGAAATATACTGAAAAAAAGAACTGATAAAAATTTTCATCTGTATCTCAAATCTACACAGAGAATATCTCTTTCTCTTCTAAAAATGTTAATAGTAAGAAGATGAGCATGACATGGATCTCTAAGTCAATTATCTTCTTGGCTATTAGAAGACTAATTTTGAAAACTGAAGCCACATTCCTGCATGAAAAGCCTTACAAGGGTGACTGGGATGCAAAGACTGAATCCAACTTCCACTGCATTCAATGGGAAAAACTCCATTGACTTCAGTGTGCCTTGGATAAGAGCCCTGGCTCTGGGGATTGATCCTTTTTACTTGCTGGTGACTTTGAAAGAATCTTTGTTCTTGGTTTTTGGTTTTCTCTGGAAAAATTCAAGAGTTTGAAGGCAGGTGGGAGAGTCTGGCCCAAGAATGGGGGCATGGTCACTTCATGGACCTTAAGCACATACCAGCCTGAAAAAGATAAGGGAGAGTTGGGAATTAAACATTTCAAATGGGGAAAGATTAAAGCAAAACCTCCCCCAAACAAAACAGTTTCAGTACACAAACAGGGAGAAGTGACAGGAAAAAAATTTACTATCATAACAAGTATTAAAACAAAGTATGAAAATAATTACACAATTCCAATGCCAAATGCTGTTATTTCTGCTAAATCACAAATAGAAGACAACTGTAATAATTGAGTAGACAGCATGACAATTTGTGCTACCAATTAGGACTATCATTTATTAGCATATACAATAATCTCCCAAGACAATATACAGTTAAAATAACACAGACACCTCCATGGTAATTTAAACAGTGATTTATGATAACGTAGGATTTTCATAATAGCTGGTGTATCTGTAGGATACTTCTATCAAAAACTCTCAGGTAATAAAATCAACAATAGGCCAAGTCCCGCAAGTATATAAATGTACTCTCCTTTATGCATGTGAACAGTGTTAATAGCTCCTACAGGACTACTCATGTATGTAAAATTGGATGAGTACCAATATACATACAACTGCCATGAGAAGCTGCCATGACTGTGCAAGACTAACACAAACAGGCCACTAATCCACTATGAGTCTTCTAATAATAAAAGTAGTGAATAGAGAAAGTTCAACTAAGGACTCTTACAAAAATGGCCCTAGAATCTGTAGTGTCCATGCATATCAGATGTATGAGTTCAAGATCTTCTAGAAAACAATGACAGCCTTCAAAACACTGACAAATAGACAAGACACCAATGATTGTTGTGCCTTAGCAGATGGAAGGCTAAATGCAAAGAATACAAATGTATGGTGGTTGTGTAGTGTAGGAGCCATAGCTGGGAAGTCTGATAAGTAGATATTACACAATGGAAATAATTTTAAAAGAATACTGCTTTCCCCCACAGAATGAGATTGAAAAGCAAGAAATAGTGCAACATGCCCGAAAGAAATATTTTTAAGGTACTACGTACATTGCATTGACACTAGAAAAAAAATCCTAACTTACAGATCGATCAATCTCTGACCCTGAAGTCTCTTCATGTGCAAATCTTTAATGAGACTTCAGGCTGCAGGTTTTGGTGCTGGTTCTGAATTATGAAAAGGAAAGGCATTTCTTATAGGAACCTGGGAATCTGTAGGATGCCAAGTAAAACAATCTAACATCTCCTAAAACTCAACATCTTCTGCCTGTATTAGGTGTTTCTTTGCTCTACTCTGTGCATGTAAAATGGTCAAATTATAGGGTATCTACTGTGCACCTTACAGAAAATATCTGCTAGCTGCTCTCGTTCCAGTGTATTACATTATCCAGACAATAGCCTGTTTAAATATCTGTATTACGCCATATCCAGTACAGGTCTTGAACACCATATGTATATTCTGGAGAGATAAACAGAAGTGCAGATCATTTTTTCTCCAGTATTTTTTAAAGATAACATAGCAATTTAACTTTTTAACCTGACCTAGTTTTAATTACAGAGCTGTTGGTTTTTTTGTTTGCTTGTGTGCTGCTTCTTTTGTGTTTGTTTTTTTTAAGAGTGTAAAAGCTCCTATAACTGGTAAGCAGACAGACAATAAGAAACTGGGATCCCTCAGATTAGACAGAAACATTTTAAACTCTTAAAGAAGTGAAACTGAATGGAATTCATGAATGAATTACTATAGCTCTTTGAGTAATCAGTTCCAATCACTATTAATAATATAACTTTCCCTTCAAAGAATTACTTTCACCTTATAAAGTCAAAGCTTGTAACCTCCTTAATCTTTAATAGAGCCTGCAACAATTACTATAAGGCATAGAGGATCTACAAATTTGAAGCCCTGTGTGATTACCTCTTTTTCCAACAGACTCTTTTGACGATCATAAATAATAGTAAAATTACCATAAAAATTAATAGTACTACAGTTAAAGAAAATCATTATGTAAAGGTTTATGAATTTTGCAGCCATTAATAGACATAAGTTAATGAGCCATAGGCTTTCCAGAATATGATATCAGATATTTTTCCACCAATGAAACTTTCAGAGTTCCAAATCCTTCAGAGGTCACCAACTCAAAAATAGAATAGAAAGTTCCTGCTTAATACTAATGTGAGTAACAATGGAACAGCAGTATTATAGCAAGTATCATGCATGGCAATTTGAACAGTCTCATAAAACAAGATAAAGAAATCTACCTTGTCAACAACTTGGAATGAAGAAAGACAAAACTAGAATATTCAAGATGAGTAAGATGCATTTTGAACACTCTCTGCGTATTTTAAATTCATATGTACACAGACTCATAGCTTTAAGCTAGAAGGGAAAGCTAGGATCAGGGCTTACAGACACCAAGGGATGGAGAAATTTATCATATCCCTTGGAAATATGTTCCGAAAAAGGTTATTGTAAAAAACGTGCATTTTGACATCAGCAAATAAAGCTGATCTTCCATTCTGCTACTCCTATGCTGTGTGCATGGGATGCTTCAAGCTCACAGTAAGAAAAATATCAAGGAAGCAACAATGGCCTTTGTTTTTGTCAGTCATGTTTTTAAAGAAATGACAAATAACTGAGTTCTTAAAGTGACTAATAAAACTCACTACAGCACAAGAACAAGTATACATCATCCATTTTAAGGAAATAAGAGGTGGGGTTTTTTAATCTTTTCCCTCCCGTCAGAAGATAATAATATTCCCCCTTGGACAGTTACTGCCAGTTTCATGACTTAAACAAGTAGGTACAACCTCACTAGCATAATCCAGTGACATTACTTGACATGAACTGATGATCTGGACCCAGTGGGTAGCACATTGCACTGCTGCTCCTATTCCTCTGTAGCCTTAAGAACAAGCACTTATTCAAACTTTCTCATGCTATTGCTGCATATTTATTTTCAAAGTAAACTTCAGTGAAGTTTTCCTTCCATACATGAATTGGCTTTTTGGTGTCGTTAACAGCAGGATACTGAAGGCTCCCACAATCTTGTTTATAATCATGTACAAGACAAATATAATGGTTTTGGAGAATATGAGGAACAACAGAATTCTAACTAAAAGTAGCACCCAAAATTGTCAGAAGCATGACATATTAGACACTTAATCAAGACTCTGAAGAAGTTTTGAAAGAAAAAGTTCTCGGGAAGTTTGACTGGCTTTCTTTACTAATCCTAGAAGTAACTGAAGAATTGACATAATCTTCATGAGCAATATGTTCAAATCCTGAAATTATACTCCAATTCTACAGCTTTTCAGTTGATGAATATGATAATAGAGACAGAGAAAGAAAGATATTTACCTCATCATATCTCAGAATTCTTCATGAGGTGCTGATCCTTTTGTAGCTTGTATTCTTTGGTTGTCATGTGAGATCTAAAGAGTAGAATAAATATATTGTTGCTACCAATAACGATGCTTCATTACATGTTGATGAGAGCTTGTTATTAGCTCATAAGACAGTTCAATACCACTCTTCCTACTGTAAAATGGTTTGTACAGTTCATTTTAATGTAAAATACTCAGCCATTTTCAAAACAATATAATAACAAGCTTCAGATCCTTTAGGCTGGATTTTCAAAAGCATTCAGTATCCTGAAGCCATGTTGCTGCCTTTGTCAAAATAAACCAACCATTACCAATTGATGTAACAATTTAAAAAGGTGTAAACATATTTCTGAGATAAAGAAATTATACTTCAAAAATTATAAACAAGGAAGTGTCTAACAAGTACTACCCAAGTCAGTCACAACCATGTGACACTGTAGACTTCAAAGCCACTTATAATAAAATAGTGTACATATTATTCACATTTTATAGTATAGTGTTGATACTTTAATGTATGAAAGTCCTTGTACATATGAAAGCTTAAAATATATTGAAGAGCTAGTATTTAAATAGTTATCCTTGTATTTTGTAAAAACAAACACTTTTTACTACTGATGAGCAACAAAAATTAAAAAGGTTCTCTCTGCTACCATTTATTCACTTCTTTCCTACTTGGAAGTTATTAGGACATACATAACTTAAAGCTCACAACAACTTGATCATTAGGGAAGTATTTGTGTGCTTATATCCCATCAAAAAAATAGACCAATATAGTGACACTACATTGTACTTGGCAGAAAGCTGGATTTAAAGGAGATTATGTGCTTAACTTTTTATTTTAGCAGCATTTCAACATCATCATTGAAAAACTCTTAGCAATTGAAAGATCTTGCTCCTAGAGGAGAAAGCCTCGAGACTCTTTATATCACATGATATGAGATAGTATAGGAATGGTATTAAAAAAAATATAAATCAATATGATATCCATTATTGAATGCAGGTGATGAGCAAGAAACATATACAAGTAAACATAAAATGGTTTATATGACCTAGTAACCTTGTTACACTTAGAATTACAATTACAGAAAATCAGATACCGCATCTTAAACATACATTCAGATTTTACATGTACATTTTTTTTATAGTGAAACACTAAAGACAAAAGATAAAAATGGCTTCACTTTAAAGGGGAAGAAGAAAAAAAAAAAAAAAAGAGATACATCCCAAGAGTCAAGTTAAAGATTCAGAAGTCAGGGCTAGGAGGGAAAAGGAAGATAAACAATTTAGCACTAAGCATAACTAAAGCCTGTCAGTCTGCCAACTTTAAGAGAAATAAAAAGGTTTACAAGGAACCTGAGAGTTTTTACAGAACCTCTAGGGTTTTGAAAAAACAAAGCCAGAACAAGAAGAATTCTGAATTATTCCGCATAAATAGATTTTAAAGACACTGATTAGACTGTGAGAATAATGGTAAGGAAAGATTCCTTTAGTTCAAAATTAGACTGTTCTCTGCTGTTATGTTTGCCCTCCCGTACCATCACCACCTGCATCATCAGCAGGGCTCGTTTTTCACAGATGTTGCCTTGTCAGAAGCCAGGGGAGATGTGCTTATGGGAGACCAAAACATATCAGTATCATTTTAAATAATACAGATAAGCCTATGTTTGGCATTAAACGTACAGGCACTGCACAACATATACACAGTTACTCTTTTAAGATGAATCACATGCTCATGCTTACATACCAGTTCTGATTGCCTCTGAGGTGAGTAATTTCTGTGTTTCAGAGTGTCAATATTCATGGCTTAACATAAGACAACTAAGCAAATAAAAATCTTAGTAAGCCCTGGCCACTCTTTTTATGGGAGCAGGGTAGTGCAGGGGGGGAAGAAAGGGGAAGCTTCACATTATTTTTTTTCCTACTTCCACTTTTTTTTTCCTCTTACTGTTTTTTTGCAAGAAGAATATATAGTGAGGTCCTTGGAATTGCATAAAACCAGGAGGTAAACAGCAAAACCCGCACCTATGTGAAAAATTAATTCCGTATAATCATCAGTTTTTACTTCAAACTAAGATGTAACCTTGTACTTCATTGCTCAGACAATGTTAACCGTAGGAGAATCACAGAAAGGAACCAAGTTCATTTAAGACATAAAGCAATTTTGAATTGCATTGATTACAGTGATCAGTCTATCACTTTAATGTCATCTCAGCTGGCATTTATTAAAAAGACATACATGTGACAACCATTGATCCTTAACACTGCAGCTGAGATAAAAAGTCTATTTGCAAAGGAAAATTACTTCTTTAATTAGAAATAGAGTATCATTTTCTCTTTTCTTTGTTAGAACTTCAGCAGCCACAGATCAAATATATCATGGGAGGGGTTGCAGAACCTGCCATCTAGTTTGATTTAAAAGTCTTCATAGTTGATCATTCCAAGTTGTACAAATGAGCATTTGTGATGGGAGAGGAAACAGGTATACTCCAGCTGTGTGGAGGCACTCCAGCTCCCTGCTGCTTCGGAAGGCTCTCACAAGGGAGTGCTTTACTTGGTGGACTCTGTCATAAGACTGAAGTTCAGGGAAGAGGGTCACTATTGCTTCAAGTCCCCCTCTACACATGGAAAAGCAGCAAACAAAAGTTGTTCCACAGGCTTTCTGTAAGATTTTCAATGAGGTAACTATGGCTAGGCATATACCTCTCCTAACGACAAACTATTTATTACAAGTATTTGCCAAAAGAGAATCCAGCAAATATTTGCCAAAGAATATACTGTAGAAATGACTGAATCTTGCCAGTCGTTTAATGTATATGGAAAATACAACCCTCAGTCTACCAGAAGATATTCCACAAGCAGATAAAATGATAAATGTGTCCGACAGTGTGAACGACATGCTGTTCTATAAAAAGCCTATTTTTAACGTTGTTTTCTCTTTGTACAAATCCAAAATTACATATTTGGAAAACCTTACATTTCATACAGTATCTCCTTCATACATTTCATGCTTTTCTAGGAGTAGCCAGTCTGATTCTCCATTAGAGGTGAATCTCTATCAATTCAATTGCCTTCTTTTTATAAACCATATTAATGATTTCCTATCAATCTCCCTCAGACACTCAGGGGCATCTCCACACTCTACAGATGTTCATTCTACCACTCCTTCTGTCAGTATCATGACTTTTGGGATACAAAGACAATGGTAAGTTTGCATGACTCATTACAAGCTGCTATTTTGGTTTCAACTTTGGCTGCTATCTTAGTGCTACTCTACTAGTTTTATTTTATACTCCACTTGAAAAGCATGTAATTCAACAACTATGGGTTTAATTTCTCTAAGTTCCGAGGATGAAAATCACAAGCTAGTACTAAGGTGGACTACACAAGTAAATCTACACACTCTTATGGAAGTAGCCTTTTTATATCAAGTGAAGTAATCCTGGATAATTAACCCATATCCCAATTTCCCCATCAATTAAAAGCAGAAACATTCAATGCACTGCTGATTTCATGCCTGAATACAGAGTCTATATGGTAAAAATGTCCAGACTGAATGGTTATTTACAAAGATCTTCAGGACCTTGAATTATTCAGATTCTTTTGTGCAGTATCTTACCTTTAGAATTTACTTAAACTGCTGCCTACAAATAAACTACCAGTAACTCATCATCTAGTCATAAAAATAACTTAATTGGGCTGTTATTAGATATTTAATAGCCTTCACAAAGTTTGTACAGTATTTCTCTATAAAGGTTTAGATAATATTGCCTTAATTCATCTGAGTAAACTATCAATTCCCTTACAACAATAGACACAAATCTGCATTCCTGTTTTAACTTTCCCCAGGGTACAAATTAAAACTTTCAGGTGGCAGATCTTTATTTTGCTATAAACTCTCTTTATGGCAATGCAAGTCGTCACAGATGATGGCTACTTAAAGACCTAAGTGTGTATCCCCAGCCATTATGCAGGGAACGGGAACTGTGCAAAAATTCCCTGTACAAGCTCTGAAAATTTAGCGCTCAGACATCTAGAAATGCAGAATTGATTGGCTGTGATCATTCTTTATAGCAAATGATTTTCATCTTTAACTAGACTCAACTGATGAAATACTCAGCTATTACCAATCAGTAAAAGTAATTTCAATATGACTATAGCTATTTTACACAAGATACAAATTTGGCCCGAATTTTGTAGTTCTGTTTGAAATAGCTCCGTATGAACAAGTATAAGTATAAGTTAATAATTTATCTGTTGCAGGGTAAGGAAAGGAAACAGCACATGTAGAATCTGGGCTTTAATCTCCAAAACTGGGCAGGAAGATCTGAATTGGGATACTAGACACGATTATTCAGCTGGAACAGAGAATCTGAGCTCCCAAGGTTAGGTTGAGATTAAGGAGGATTCCTGGCCTTAGTACGTGTTAATGCTTAAGTGGCATTTTGACATGGAGATACGTATTTACGAATATAAATAAAGAGCCTAAATTAGCAAATTCTATGTAAAGGTAACACTTTACATCTAGAGCTTGATGAAACGATTCCAAATACTTTAGAAGTATGAAAAAGTTTCTATTCAGGATGGTAGAACAATTTGAGTTGAGTGATTTTTATATTATTAGTTTGCAAAAGGTAAATTACGTGTAGGAGACTAGGACCACACAACACAACAACAGAAACCAAGAGTCTCCGTATCCCGAACTACTGCTCTAAACACAGGATACACTTGCTGTACAGAAAGAATGACTTCTATGAAAAAATTAATGGCGGGAATTCATATCTGCTCCAATTACTGAATCTAGTGTAGGATGATGCTAATATCATCTAATAATATCAGGATCAAAGATGAGTGGAATAAAACTTCCAATTTTAGATGCTCTTTATCTGCAGGTGTGAATGTATAATGAATTCTCGCCACTGACTCCCTATTATAAATCCAATGATTTTGTACTCTCTGACAGCAGTTTCTACAATTTTCTTTTGGCACAACCTGCTTGGAATATATGACAAAACAGCAGGGTGCCAAAACGTTTTTCTAAATGATCTACTTTGCAAGACAGCTTCCAAGTGTGACCCTGATGAATCTTATCATTATTCTTGGAATAAAATAAACACAGAAGAACAAACCCATTTACTTAAGTGGGCATTTCTTTGTTTCTTTTACATACTACTTCACATCCACGCCAAGGTATTCATTCCAACATACAAAATATTTTAAACCCAGGTTAAATAAAAAAACATTATTGGGTAGGATAGAATTGCACTATGCCTATTTTTGAATCCTGCTGTCTCAGACAAGTGTAATGAATCATTTGATGTCATCTCAATTACCATGTTAGCTCTAATCAACTGAATTGCTCTTGCTATCCATTCCTTGTATGGAACTCTCTAAATTAGATCGCAGAGTTTTTCCAGTGGACAAACCCATCCTCTGGCAGACTACAAGGGTCAGGATTTGACAAGACTCAAGCTACAGAATAAGGATGGATGACTCTGCACTTCAACTGAACATCAAATCATTTTAATGGTACAGAGAGGCATTTCACTGCAATTTATAGGAATGGTTCAGTGTTTAATTGGGAAGAAGCATTTATGTGCAAAAGCTACATCAAAATTGGGGTGGGGATCATTATACATCTTCAAAAATATAGCTCTGAATTAAGGTAGGTTTCAGTTGCAATATAAATTTCCAAAGGCTTCTAATTTTTTCATCTTAGCATGACATGCCTTGCTGCAAACACCACAAAACAGACAATGAGGATTAGTAGAATGCATTAAGGTTGCCAAGGTATACACACACAAGGAAAAGTGAGCATAAAGAGAGTTAACTGTGGTTTGTTCCCTCCTCCTTTCTCAGTCTAGGAACCCTTCCATATGCTGTGTTCTATTTATTATTTCTGCATTGCATCAGGAGGGAAATATTCACACTGAGCCACAGGGATTAAAGACTGAAGCTCTAGAGAAGTCAGATCACATCCGTCATATCCAGCTGTTTTCAATTCCAACACCTCACACCTGCTTTTATTTATTATTCCTGGGCTAGACAAGACAGGGCTCATTTTTCATTCTTTAAAAGCTTTCTTAAGAAAGACTCAAATCAATCTATTCCTTTCCCTTTTGCCTCTGCAAGAGCCCACCAAGACAACACTAAAACAAACTACTGACAGGGTGAGGATCTGACCTAATGGGAAGCCACTCCAATACTGAGGATGGACAGCAACCTCTTATCTCCCAGAACAGCATCAACATACCAAAATGGAACCCAAACACCATCAACTACAAAAATCTGCTGTTAGCACAGACTCCTAACCCCATTTACTCCCACAGATTGCAATTGCCTTGTTTTTAATTTACATTGGAAAGGGACTCCAGAGGTTTGGGTGGCAGTGAATTAACAAACTAATTATGTACTACTTTATGCAGAGGGATCTCCACTTGTACTTCAAGCTACCATTCCACAGAGCCTGTTTGCTGGCAGCCCAGCTGAGCTGCCTTCCTATTCTCTATTAGGAGATTACACTGCCTCAGCATTTCATTGTCCTTTTTTATCGAGTAATTTTTCCAGACAGGGACTCATAAGTCATTCTTTTTGCAATCTTCTCTGGTGTCACAGGCCAGTTGTACATTTGGATCTTTCTAATTAACTGTTGAACAGTAATTATTCAGTCACATTTAAAATGCAAGCCAAATGCACCAGACCTCCTTGTACTTACTGCACAAACACTTCCCCGTGTGCAGTTGTTCGTCTCCTATACCTAGCATACCAGGTTAATATTTGATGGAGCAAACTGGTGTCTTGTTTGCAATTCATTCACTTGTTGCAGGGGACATTCTGCTTCTTCCCTTCTTTGCAACCTGACAGGATGTCCATGGCAGCTAGGCCATCTGACTCACAAGCACTATGCTTTAATAAGCACGAGCACCAGAAAACACAGTGGAATATGGAGACACAGAGGTGACAGTGGAAGCCAATGTGAAAACAGCTACTTGCTTTTGAAAATTTTACCCTTGAATAAATCTTGCTTTCTTCCTAAGTGAAAATATGGATGGAACATGGTAGAGTTGGCAGATGGAGCTGCAATACTGCTTAAACATAAGCAGAGAATACAGACATTTCTGTTCTATGCTTCTGACAACAAAACCTACTAAAATGATTTTCTATATGTTTCCTGTACTACTGAAGATTTTCACTGCTCCTACCCTACCTTCCATAGGTCTGCTGAAGTCATACAAACCAATATTTTCAGGATCTAAGCTACTTTGCCTGTCTCTACAATATGCCATCCCCGAAAATCTCACTTTAAAAGTAACAATTTCCAAACAGATTTTCTTACCACTTTGGAGGCTGCCTCAGCACTCTGCACAGCTCCACAGTGTTTGTCCATATGAACTATAATGGTCAGTGAGCACTGAGCATGAATCCTGCACAGGAACACTATGAAAATCAACTGAAAGGAGAAACAAGGTAACTCCTTGTTGAGGACAAGAGCAGATCTATGAAATACATACTGCAGATGCTAGCTCATCTTCCTCTGACTAGTATCCCAGATATGCAAATGTGTTCAATACAACGCACAATACACTTTGGTCCTTTTCAATAGGCTAAATCCTTCTTTCTTGTGAAAAGTAGCACTGTAAACAGCATAAATAATTAATTGAAGATTAAAGAATACACTATTGCTATTTTCAAACCCATCATAAATGTAGCATTCCAGAATTCCGTAATAGTGACATTTTGATTTAGAAACTTAGAATTACAATTCTTTCTCCTTTTTCATGGATATCTTCATATGCAATCCATTTATGCCCCATTCTACTGGTAAGTACTTTCTTTTGTCCACCCAGCACAAACCTAGATTTAGTTAATTGCTGAACTTGGTTTGGCAGGAGTGGCAAGAGGGCTGACTCAAGACAACACCTTTTTAAATCATTTATATCATATTTTATTTTCAGTTTTATTCACAATGTATCCTCAGGAAGAAAATCTGGAGGGTTTGTGGTTTTTTAAACAGGGCAATAAGATCTCAACAAATGCACACCACTAGAAACATCCAATGCTGCTTTATGAGCCAATGTACAGCGTCAATAAAAACATCATGAAGTTTCATCAGTTGAGTAGTTTCCTCTGTATTTAATTGTTCATAGAATAGAAATGAAAGTTGTTCCGTCTTTTTTAAACAAGCTTTGGTACTGTTTTGGAGTGCTATCTATTAAAGAGAAGATATATCAGCCAAACACAACAATAGCTGATGACCTATTCTAAAATAGTTCTAAAAGACTAAAAAACTACAAGATTTCTGTTCTGTTCTTGTCCTGTAAGTGACCAATGACTTTGATTTACAGTCAATGAGTCATTTTAAATATTGTTGATCTAACACGGATGGTGATCACTCAACTCCTATTATGATTTTTAGGAAGCAATTTCGTAGCTATATACACTTCATTTTTTAAGTCTGCCAAGTAGAAAGTCTTCCCACACCAAATGAAACAGGGCCTTAAACTCATAAAACATTTGAAATTCTTGCATGAAATTTAGCACTGAAACAAAGTATTATCATTTGTAATAACAAAATACATTAGGAGATGCAGAATACATTTGCTTTAAAAGGTAACTCTACCCCACTACTCTTCAAAAAACTAAAGGATACTCCATAACAAGAACAACCACCAATCTGAATTCAAAACTGAACCGATTCATTAAAATTTGGATAGGATGTAATAAAATATACCTATAGTTGCCATAATACTGATGTGCTGTAAATGCTATCCAGTTTTGGGAAGAGTAATGTACACTTACTAGACAGACATCAAGGCAATTGCCCATGATACAATGTTAAAAAAAAATAGATTGTACGGTTTGCAGTAGCATCAAGTCTCTATTCAAGTGTAAAAAAATTAATTGACTCCATCTGTATTGGCCTAATGACTGATTAAATGACTAATCACGGAAGTCTTAATTAAAATCATTTTTCTGTACAGAAGAGGATGGAGGGAGGAAGGCAATCATTAATGTGTTATAATGTATGTCAGATTCCATTTGTGCCATTTACTAACAGCCATCAAATGAGTAATTATGCACAAGGTCATTCTGTAAACTTTCTGCATACATCAGACTGATTGGATTAGGGCTTGGTGCTTGGCTAGGTTCTGCATGTGGCTGCTTTTTTCCAATCACAAAACAGGTAATTAATATTGCTCAGAATAAATAATAAAGGAAGTTGACATTTCCTCTTCCATCTTCACACCAGCCAACCCCGTCAGAGATTCATATACAACTTTCATACGCTGTTGGGTGAAGTCCCATCCCTCATACACTAAATCAAGCCCATCCTCCTCACTAGTCAATATTCTTCACGAACTGACAGGGATCTCCGTCACACAGTGAAATTCTGTAATATGCAAGGAATTTTTCCTGCACGAATAAAATGACCAGGCAATTAAAAGAATCCTTTTCAAGTAAAGCAAGATGGCAGTATAGAACTTATTTTAAGTTTTATTTGTCAGCCACCTGACTACCCCAATGCATAGTGACCTCTGCTATGGAAAATAACAAGCTGCTTCTACCTCAACAGCTGAGACTAATCTATTTAAAACAATGTATTAAAATAAGTAATGGGATAAAAAAGTGTGTCTTGAGATTAGATAAACCAACTTTCCACTTGGGTGTAACTCATACATAGGACCTACACTTTTTGATGAAACGTTGCACATACAATGTTAAAGTCCAAAGTAAAAATATTTTCTGTGTTCCAATTTAGTTTGCTAACTGCTGTCCTGAAATTTCTAGAAAATCTTATCTGCAGCCACAGTAAGTCTGCCTTATCACTAGGTGCAACAATTCTGCATATTCCAGATGACAATACACTATCTCATGTATAAAACAATGTTTTTTATAAAACTAAAATTAAACATTTCTTAACAAGGAAAAAAGAAGTTGGTATAGCCCTGTCACTATTATCAACAAATGTCCAATTCTGTGAACATGACATTCCTTCAAAATCTTGAATTCAAATGTGCAACACTGATGTGAGTTAGTTGCAGAATTAGGTGCCAAGTTCCAGTTCTTCTAAATTAACTGAATCCACTTTTAATACTGCTTAAGTATCTTCAGTTACTGTTGCCTCCTTTTCCTAAACAGAAGTATTCTGACCAACACTCCTGATAAAGATCTCTGCAGTGACACTGAAAATGGACATTCTCCTGTGAACATACAATGTGTTACTTTAAAGTATACCCAACTGATTAAAAACAGTGCTCAGAATATGGATGGAGAAGCTAAAGGGACAAAATAAAGGATGAAAAGAATCTTAAGTTATGAGTACGTAACAACCAATTACACTTTTGGCATGATTAAGTACTATCTTGTCTAAATCAAAGTCATGCAAGTCACAGAAAAATATATTGTAAGACTACATCAGCCAGCTTCATCCAGATTTCAAGTAAATACAAATTTCAATTAGTTTGAATTAATTAAACACAAACTTGACCCTACTTACCACATAACTGAAGAAAACAAAAATATGTGATAACAAATCTCTGCTTGCAATAACTGTCAGTGTCACACATGAAAAGTTCATTTTACTAATAAAGGAAATGGAATTGACTGATAGATTTAAAATTAAATTCAGCTATTCTATAAATGTAATTCAGAGTTTTAAGGTGGCTCTCAAGGCTTAAAACCAGCATTAAGACTCAAATGTGCCACTCTCTGGTCTTCTACAGAATTAATGAATCTTAGTTTCATCTTCAGTTGGAGACACATATATTTAAACAACCACAAAATCCATCACCACCAAACCAGAACACTCCAAAATAAACAACATACATATGGCACAGTAAATCTTTCAAAACCTGAAGATATTTTTATGGAATAATTCAACACAATCTGCACTATTCTGCTAATGCAAATGAAAACTTGCACAACTACCTAAAAATTACAGGGTGGTGTGCCATTCTTAATCTTCATAGAAATGTAGGAGTTCCTGTTTCAATCATTTCTATTGTTTGAAATACACCAGATGATAATGGAGTGGCTGCCACTGCAGGCAGAGACTGACTTCTAGGTGAAGCTAATTAATGACTCAGTGTATGACTTACTGTAGGTTTGAAGGAATTACTAGACAGCAGTGAAGATTGATGTGCAAGACAGCTGCGAGCCCATTAAGTGACCTGTCTGAAACCTCAGCGCTGTCTTTTTTCTACCTACATTGATTATATAGGTTATTCCTGATCTTTTGATTGTATAAAATATTTAAGACAAAGTCAAGCATTTCAAGTACCTCTGAAGTACCTGGAAAAGATAGATCCCCTTCTCAGCATACAAGTACATAGCCTTCACATCATAATATAAAAGTCCAACTAAGCTTGACTGAACCTTCTCCCTCCTTTTTATTTCTTCAAGAACTTTAAAAAAATAATTAACGTACGTTATACCGAAAGACAGACCACAGGAGAGAGATGGCGTCTGTGTGAAGGTACCTCCAGCTAATCTAGATCCAGAAATGTGGGAATTTGCAGCTCTCCAGGCTACTTAATAGGACAAAGCAAAACAGGTTTAGACTAAGGGGTTGGAATGCAGCCAAGTGAAGCCATTTAAGGAAGAACACAGCAAAACAAGAAACCCAACAGTTTACACTAAACTCCCTGGTCACACTGCAAAAATGAGATAGACAGTTGCTGCATGTGCTAAGGGAAGCATTTCTGAAAGTGCTTTAAATAGTTATGTACCTCTGATTTCTATTATTAGCCAGTGCACACTGTCCTGTCTCTTTTGACATAAACAGAACTTCTCATAGTGGTTAAAGACAAAAATTACCTTGTCTGCTACAGAGAAGCTATTGCAAATCAGTGGGACCAACCTGATTAGACACTGGAATCACTATGCCTGCTCGTGTCAGCAAGACCCACTATAATTATTTTATGCTCTGCTACTAGCTGAACTAGTGAAAAAGGTGGAGAATTAGTCATCACAGCAGAACTGCTCAGATCAGAAAGCCTACAACCTATTGTACAGTAAATAAATTAAAGCAAACACTGGAAAAGTTATCACTAACCAGGCTATAGTAAAAGCCACTTTCATCACAACCCAAAAACCGGGAAGCTTAAACAATACCTTTCTCTTAACTGTTGCAACTGTCATCCATCTCGGAGGATACCTCCATACTGATTTTGTCAGTTAAGAAATGCAGATTAGATATCCCCTATTCTTCTATTTGTTTTGTACAGTGAGCACAATTTCTGCATGAACGTCCAACTGTATTTCCATCCTCTTTGTGTCACAGAAACCTCATTTACCAGTCATTCTTCTCCATATGAAAAGATCTATAATGAGGAGTCTTTCTGTCATTGCCCTGCTCCTCTGAGTCAGGAATTTTCATTTCCCCCTAATACTTGCTGCTGTAGCTGCAATTTCATTTACTGTCATCTCATACCACAGCCTTAATGCAAGCACATCTGTGGCTGGATCGTGGAAAAGATTCAGTATTGCTCTCTGAGTTGCATATCGATTAAATGGTTACAAGAAACCAGAGTTTGTATTTACTATGTTCTCATATGGTACTTATAAAAAGGAAGGTTTATTCACTGTATTGAAATCAGTTTATTATTCCAGTTAGTCACTTAGCAAAAATATCTGTATGAGAATACTGAACATAAAAAGTAGGACTAGGTCTACTTGCACATGCATTCTCTCAGAAAACAACTGAAAAGCCATAAAGTTATCCAAAAGCTAAAAATATATTTTTAATTCACATCTAAGCAGTATCATGAAAGAAACTGATTACTTTTTGTTTTGAGGAAATAATGCTGTTCAAAAAAATATTTCTACCATTCTCTTCTTTTTAACACACATACAAAGCAATTTACACATGCTGAGCCAAATTTAGCTTTGATGAGACTCCAGAAATCAGTTGTATCAGGATAGATCACCTCAATCTAAGAATGCAGTAGATGTCACATTCTCTTTGTTGAAGGCTCGAGTTTCTGTATATCAGTATCCCAACATTTATAAGTTAGCTTGCTCTTCCAGGCTATTCAAAGCTACCTCAACTTTTTAAAAAGCCTCCTACTATTACTTTATGCCTGCCATATCTTTGCATTAGCAAAATTACAAAGCTAGCATCCTCTCTTTTTCCAACTGGAATTAAAGTAACAGGATTTGAAAGTTTGTGACTAATATCTCAAGTAGGTAACAGCTAAATGGACCATCAGCCAGAGCCAGAATTTTACATTTTAAGTGTTCCAGTATGATAAAGGAGAACCTAACACTTTTCCCAAGCTGGGCTTCTGCATACACCTTATTCTTCCCTACAACAGGGTAAGAGGATTTAAAAGTTCGTGTAGACTTTGACACTGGGCAAGGAAAGCTTACTCCAGTTAAGATTTTACAGACTACAGTTAAGTTTCAGAGTTGCAGAGTTGGAAACGGATCTGTAGCTTCTATTTGTAGTGTTAAAAATTATTAGTTTACACAGATTGTCCCAATTAAAAAAAACAAGCCCACAAATTTTCCTACAGTCAGTGTACAGTCGGTACTACTGGGGGGTGAAATAGGAAGCCACGTGAAAGACATCACAGAAGTTTTTGTGAAGCAGATCACAACCTTTAACAGTTATTTTGAATTTCAATAGGTAAAAGTAGAACAATACCTAGGCAATCTGCAATTCCCACATAATTGCACTGATGGAAGTTAGAAATAACTTTTCTCTTTTTAACCTATGAGGATGCAACTTCAGGTGGGTTTTTGTATCACATCCTCATTTCTTTTTCTGATAATGATAATTCTACCTGGTTCCTGCACGGAGGAATTAGAGAAAAAGCTCTAAAACACACACCCAAAAACCCCAACACCAAACACTCTACAAATTGAAGGACTAAGAAACAACAAGCCCAGGTTATAAGGAAGTGAAAGATGTACTGGCATAAAATGAGAAAGGCAGCATCCTATTACGGCGGTCAGCTAAGAAAAGGACAGAGCCATTTGTCCAAGAGAGTAAGACCAATTAGAAGTGGTGTACTGCAAAGAGATAAAAATGGCTTTCAGCAGACAGCATTCTCCAGCTGAGCAGTAGGAATACTGATTCACACATACCTGCTGTCTTCCATTTTCTCCTGTGAGACTGTCATGTTCTCAGCTTTCTCAGCAGATATCCTGCCACTTGGCTTTTTGCCTCCTTTCTACAGAAAAAAAAAAGTATTTCTGTAGTGCTTAAAGTGCCAAAAATGGTGTAATTTATGATGTGCTAGTGTTTTCCTTTGCATTCATAAGTTAAGAACAAATGCAAAATCATCAGCACTTGAATATGGTGGATTTTGATTTACATATATTAAGATTCTCTCATGATTTCCTATTATTTATTTCTGTAAACAAAATTGGATCCTGGTCACTAAACTATTAGCATCCCCTACAGTAACTCAAGCCAAATCATAAAAAAGATAAAAGCCAGAATGTGCAACTCAACAGCCAAAAGAATTTGAAAACAGAAGTTGTATTTAATTGTCTGATCTGAAACTCTGATCTGCTCTTCATTTCTAGAACTAAAAATCTTACTGGGAGTGAAGTAAGTAGTTATCTATACCTGAACTTTCAGAATGGGCACATCTCACTTTCTAATTTAGAACAATAGTATCTAGGCTTTTCCCTAGAATTTTCCCAACATAGTTTCAAGCCTTCGGTTAGTAGCCCAAGTAATTTTCTGGACTATTTCCTGGAATTTTTAAATGCTTACACCATTGTTTTCTTCATTTTAGTGTATCATACCCATGCAAATACAGTATTTTACATTAAGGTTGGCACAGATAGAAGTTTAATAGTTTTTACATTTCTTCCTTTTCTGAAATACTCTTCAGGATCCCACTGCAAGAAGTACTGCAAAGCCTGAGAAATTATACTGACAGCACTACACAAAATAGGGTTGTGTTTTTTCCTCTTTTCATTCAGGTGTAACAGAACTGATGCCACCTTGTATGGTTTTTGTCACAACCAGCATAGCAAACAATTACATAATACTGCAACTACTCATGATAATTTTATACCAACCCATCCTGCAGAAACTCAAATTTCACAATTAAATAACTTCTATTCCCTGCAAAACCTTCAAGAAGGCTGTTTTGGTCATGTTCTTAATGAGTGGAAACTTGAAGAAGCAGTTCATAATAGAAACCAGAAGACAAGAGAATGCTTTGGGAGGTAATTTCCCATCCTGGCAGGAATACTGTGTTGGAAAGGTGTTGTTGAATACTTCAGGATAAAACCTAAAATAATAGTGTTTGTCTCAAATTCTGTGGTGTGAAGTGTGAAAGAAAGATAATATTCTAACTGTAATACTTTATCCTAGATAGAATACCTTAAAGTAAGAAATTTCTAGTTGCAAATGCTGCAGTTATCTCCACAGTGCCATAACTTTATCATTATATAGCAAGATAAAAGTAAAAGTCTTTGCCTCTGCAAGGACATTAAATAACATCTTTCTCTCCATTAGCTTTTGCTGTAGTAGCAGTATTTATTCTCTGAGCAGTGAATGAGAACCACACCACTTACAGAATAACTTCAGCTTCTTAATGCACTAACAGTTTCACAGAACGATTCCTTGTCACTAAATTTAACTTTTCAAAAAATTATTAATTGATAGCTCTTGTGCCACACAGTTTCCAAGGAAATATTTAACACCGAGAAGATACTTTTAGTAGTGCACTATAGTCACAAGGCTAGTATAACTGTCATCAGGGATGGGAAATCAAGTTAAAAAAATAAGGGACCCAATTCGATTTTTCTTCTTTAACAGTGCAGAGGAGTATCAGTGACCCTTAAGGGAAGAAAGAAGAGACAAACATTTCTAGTGCAAACATTTTTCCCCCATTTGACACAAGCCTTCAGGAGGCTTGCTCATAATGTATTTATTTGCACAGTGAATGTCAAAATACTTACAGTAAGAAGTAAAGACTACAGTTGCTATAGTCATGTGATCTGAGGAAGCACTAGAAACAACTCTTGAATTTACACAATTGATTGTATGACCTTGAGTAAATCGCCTTACACTGATGTACAGGGAAGTAACAGTACATACCTGGCTTACTACGAATGGCAGAATTATTTAATTGTCATTAAGTCTACCGTTGTGAATAGTCTTTAAAAAGAGTGCCATAGCTGTTAGGCCTATAGACCTTACTGCATCACCTAATCCTTCTCTAATACAGCTGCAACTACACAAAGCAAATAATTAAATACACCCTTCATAGGTGACAGCGAACCCAACTCCTACATTTATTTCTAGTGTCTTCCCATATTCTTCTAAGAGAGTCACTTGTACAGTTTTGCTCTCTTGTTTAAGAGCCTCTTAAACATCAGTGGAAGTCCTATATGTAGATAATCCATTTCTTAAAAAAATTCTTCATGCCAGTCTTTAGCTGAAATAATCTCAAAATACACAGCTGTTCAAAGAAAGGTGTTTAAGGTCAATGGTTTCAAGGTGCCTGACAGAAATCCACATTAGTCATCTCAGAAGCCTTACACATCTACAGTCTTATTTCTGTTGTCCCTCATTACTGGTGATATGGCACAAAGAAGGTTTAGACAGCAAATGAGATAGTGCTGTGCCAGGCATTAAAAAGATACTACCCAGACAGCTACCTAATAAGGTTTATAAATTCCAGTTTCACATGCTTTCAAAGTGAAGCTAAAGCATCCAGATCAGAGAATCACTATTTAAATACCCCCTTCATGTTAATTTTAATTACAACAATTATTACTAACAGCAAGACAAAGATCATGTGCCACCTTCGAGGGATAAGTGCCAGCAGGATGACTACTTTCCTAACAACCATTCAAGATAGGGCAGCTTGACCTCTCTGGGAGTGAGATATCAATTAATTATCTTTTTACAGCCAATTCAATTACAGCACGCTAATCACTTGTGTAGGACATCAAGCCAGAAGTTGGGGGCAGGGGAGAGGTTGGAGAAAGAAAGGTAAAAATATTGGCAGTGAACAACCTTCAGTAAGGATGACAAAGCTGTAACCCTACAGTTGCAGATGTAATATTTGTAAACATCATGCAAATAGTTATTATCTGTTTGCAGCAGACTAAATGCTGTAGTATCATCCTCATCTGACTGAACTTTTTAAAAAATAGTTATTGCTCCTAGGGGTAATAGACATTTCATTTAAAGGTGACCAGACACACTGCATTAGTCTTTATGCTAGAGTCAATTCACTAAAGAGCTTTGTTCATTAAGGCAAAAAAAAAAACCCCACAAACGATATCTGTTCAGCAGAAAGCAAAATATACTTAACTTTTGTTAAATAAACTAATATTAACTCAAGTTACTGAGGACGATTTCACTGCTATACTGATCCCAAAGGAAGTTATCAAGTGCAATATACCTACAACAACGCACTCAGAGTTATTAGTATATAAGCAAACGTGTATTAATTTATGATCACTTTAGTATTGCTACAGAGGCCAAACCTCAAAAAGCATGAGTGCATGTATAAACACATCGGTATATGCAAAATGTGTATGCAAACAAAACCAAAATTTGAATCTTTCATTTACAGCATTCATGAAATAAAGTGGCAGAAGGGAGTACGTTAGAGGATCGCCTCTGTTGGTTGCTGGGAATAGATGTATTGCCAGCCATTTTCAAAGAGGTAATTTAACTCTACTGCCAAATTCCATATATCAGTGCTCAGCAAACGGGCAAAATGCAGTAAAACTGAGGAGCTATAAAACTCTTTCCGTAGTGAATATCATGACTGTTAGAATTAAGCAAATAATTAAATTTTTTTCTCCTTCCAACAGAAGCAAGAATCAGCTTGTGACAATATTGGCGCTACGTCTTCTAATGCAATTTGAAAACTTATCTTTCCTCAGAGTTACAGTTCAACAGGTCTCATGCTGAAAACTATATAACAACATATGCAGTAATATAATTATGCCATTTTTGTTAGCTAAATAAATATATGTTCATATTAATATTTATATAAATATTTCTTCCTAAACTAATGATAAACAGTGTTTGTGGCTACACCTGGCTGCTAACACGAGAGGCTGTTGTCATTCGGGTTAAAACTGTTTTTAAAAGAACACCCCATTTTGCTGATGGTTTGAAATGACAAGATCCCAGGCACAGTTCAGCTGCAGATTACCTTTGGGACTGGTAACCGTTTGATAGGGTAACCCTTCAGAATGACCAGCCTGTTTCTACACAAGACTTTATATCACTCTAATATGATGCCACCAGAATAAAATTTACATCTGGCACACCTAGTGACTAAAGCAATGTCCATTTCTGCCATTTGAAAGGGCTCCACCAGGTGCAAATTGCACAGGTAGTATTATAACCAGTATAGTTGGTGGGAATCTACACCTTGCCTGGTGTGATACTGCTTAAACACTTTTGTTCTTTTTCATCATAAATCCTGTCTGGGAAGCTACTAACATTCCAAAACAGGTATTCCATTATATCAACCCCCCTTTTTTAAGCACATACATGCACACACTCTAAAACAATTACTAGGTGAATTTATCTCTCAGTGCTGCTTTAAAAATACAGCCAGTGTTAGAAAATGGTGTTCAAATTACCTGTAATAAAAATAAACCACACACAGCTAGACTGCCAGTTTCCATAAGAAAAACACATTGCATGTTTCCAACAGCAAAACCCAAACTGCCCTAATGTAAAACACAGACAACATATTTAACAAATAGTTTGCTTTCACTGCTGGTTGAAAAATATGAAACTGTGAAGGCACCAAGACTGAAATCAACTGCTGAGAAAACTGTTTCATTAGTGTCTTGCAAAGCTAACTTCAATTAACAAAAAGCCCCAATAGTATGTCAGAGCAAGGTTTTAGGTTAATTTAATAAAACCCAAAGCATTTAAGAGCTAAGGGTTCTATATTATCCGTAGTTTATGCTGTTGAGCCCAAGTTGTCTTGCCACAGGGTGAAGACCTTATTCAGCATACTCACATAAATACTTTGAGAAATAAGAAGAAAGAACTGTTACTAGCACCAGTATAACTGTAGTACAGGTAAACAGAATCCCCTAAATCCTGAACTGGGGAAGCTGACTCAACAAGAATTCCAAGTATGTAGCTCCAGTCAGGGTTTACTCCCCAAAATTACCTTCTTAATAGCTGCATTTAAGTTTTCATACACAGACAACATGCATTAGAAGGGATTTAAAGTACCATATGAGTTAGAATGTACATTTATATGAATAAAAGCTGCACCCATCTACCTCAACAGGCTCATACCATCTTAGTTACATGAGTAACATACTAAAGATAATAAACCTATTCACCAGAAGTACAAAAAAAGTCTCTGGTTCAAAAGACCCTCAGAGAAGTTTAGTTTAATCACTTAAAAACAGATTATACATGTGTGTTCAACAGGACCTGAAAAGAATTAAATGGACAGTCTTCCAGTAGGAACAGTAACTCCCAGGCAGAGCAGAAGCTCTACTCTAATCAGCTCTTTGCCACTGAAGTTTTTAGCCAGTTAATTCTGAACATTCACTAAGAGATTTAGATATTAAACTCTAGGTAATTTGGCATCCGCAGAATTTTCTTCTTGTATTTGCAATATCAACTCATTTTGCTTCAAAATGAGTCAAATTAACTATTTCAGGGTGAAACTACAGAAAAAAGTGTCCCAATCCCTAGCACTTTGGTAACTAGGTCCAAACAAAGAGCTATAAAGGGGCATGAGGAAACAGCAAACTCTTGTCTTCTGTATCTTAATGCAAACCCGCTGGAGTACATCAATCTATCACCACAATTAGATACCGCAGCAGTTACGTAACTGCATCTCCACAGCGAAACTTCTACAGCGAGCGCCAACAGAGCCAAACCCTGGCAGCCCTTCCTGAACCCTGGTCTGCTGAGTGAGCCACGCTCCCAGCCAGGAACCTGGGACTCCAGCTGCCCATACTATCCGTCACTGCCTTTAAACTGTTACAACACCTTTTTAATTCCATCTTTGGAAATTAATATTGAATTCAAGTGCTTTTAATGGAAAAAAAAAAAATCACACCATCTTACAGTGAAGACTACAAAAAGCTTCTGGTTTTAACCCTAAATGTACCTTCTTTCTCGGAAAAGTAACTTCAGTTAACCAAAGATTTTTCTCCTGAGTGACTCTCATCCACATTAAAGCATTCTGTAGAAACAAAGACTTCACTCAGAGGGAGGGTTCATCAAACCCACTAAAATTATAATCATTTAATAACAGTAATGACTACTCTGTATTTGAAATATTTTCCCAGGCAGCACTTTAGCATATTGTGTATTCCAAACAAAGTGCGATTGCATAATCATTAACTCTGAACTGTGTAGATCTTATGAAGAATATAATGAAGATTCTAGTAAAATAAAGAATATTAAGGGTTTTTTATGGAGAGAAAACACACACACATATGTCGATTAAGATTATAAAACAGATTTTTCTTGTCTATAACGTAGTTCAGATTAGATGCAATGTTTTGAGAGGTTTAAAGGAAAAGCAATGTCATTATTTTATACTGAGAAAAGCAAGACTAGAAGGAAGTAATCTGGCCAGTATCACGCAGATGATCTGGGCTCAGGACAAACCCTCTTTTCCCCTCCCACTCCCATGTCATATTCACTGGATTATGAAGTTACACCAAACAGCCATATTTTCAGAAACTACTAGACAAAAACTCCTGTAAGCATCCAAAACCAAATGGACTAACAGACATTTTAAAAACTACGCAGTAGCTGTTGAACCTTAGAATCTGCCACAGCGACGACTGTTCTAAAGCTGTATGTAAAACTATCTTAGAAGTAAGAGGAAAAATTTCTCCAATTTTTTTCATTATTATAAATATGATGTAAGGTTATCTTCAAATACAGGATTTATATTTTTTCAAAGTGTTCTCAAATCCAATTTGAAAAGAATTGTTTGAGACATATATGCTGCAGTCAGTCAGACAATAACAGTTCTGCAATTATCGGCACCTGCATTACAATTCAATGGATTTAAATTACCAAGGGGCCATGGCAGATACCCTACTGACAACAATTAGCATAAAAATGTTCTACAGTTTAAAGCTGTGGGTGGGAATTACAAAAGGTTAACAGACTAAATATAAAAATCTTTTTGAATATAAAATCAATGCGCTTTGTTACCGAAATCTGGGTACTGTAATTTAACCAAAATAGGGTTTAGAGTATCTGGCAATCTTCCATATGTGTGAGCTTGGCTTTTCTTTTAAGCAAAATGCCGAGCAGCCAATCTGAAAGTTTAAAACAAAACAAACCAAAGACCCAAAGAAAGGAAAGCATTTTGTTTTGTTTAGGTTTTTTTTTTTTTAATTTTCTTAAGCTTAGCACCAAAACGAACACAACTCTTATCAGGGCTCAGAATGATCATTTTATATGGTCAGATTCAAAATCCCAAATTATTTTATTGCCTGATTTAGAGAGGAAAATATTTTAGTGCTCAAAGTATGCTAAAAGTTTCTGGACTCGCCTGAACTCTAATAACAACTAATTTTCTCAAAAGGTCATCACCACATCACACCTATATTTTCAAAAGTGGCTTCTACTTTTGTGTAGCTACCAGGGGAAATTAAAAAAATATAATTAAAAAAAATTGTTTTTTCACAATGCTTGGAACCACAGCTTTGTTTTCTTTAGACTGAAGATACAAGCAGAACAGATGAAAACAAAGAAATGCTGCTCATTAGAAGTACCAAATCAAAATGCTGAACTTGATGAGAACATAAAAGTGTGACAGACATGAGCAGAAGCATCTTCAGTAAAAATACAAACTTGGTAAGTCAAATTTTGTCTGGGTTGTCCTTTGTGTTTTTTGTTGATAAGATAAATGGTCATACTGGAACTTTGAATCTAGATAAATTCAAAGTAAGAACTTTGACATGAAAGCTTAATTCCTTTTACCACTCAATAATGTATCTTTAAAAAAAAAAATCACTAACAAGTCTCAGGATAACATAATTACCTGGGAAACATATCACAGGTTATAGAAGTTGCAGTAAAGCAAAGTGGGTAAGAGACTTGTACAGTTAGATTCTAACTCCAAATTGATGCCTCATTAAATTGAGTTAATGTGGATGTGCTTGACACATGCTGGGACCCCTTTTATCACAATTAGTGCAACATCTCCAGCACTCCTTGCAAGTCTAATAGAATCAGCATGTTTAGGACTAGCCCAAGGTTTCTAATTGCAAAATCAGCAAACATGTTAATCATCACTCTGTTGCCCCGTTGTTGTGAAATGAGATTACAGATGTGTATTAGAGATTATTGAGAGGAATCTAACAAATTGATTTAGCTACTATTTCAACACAGTTATGTAAAATGCTTTTCATAATGACTTCTTTTTAGATATCTTTCTGTAAGGCTACCAGTGTACTAACATTTGCCTAAAAGGTGAGCCAGGTTACGAACTTTTATACACATTCTAGTACAAACCTGTTGAAATGGGACTGTTCTTCCTCCCCGCCCCCCCCCCCCCCCCCAGCTTCCTGATATTATAACATACTTATTTTAATGAATATTAATGAATATTTTAATTAATATTAAGATTACAAAAACCACAGATGAGAAGAGACCTCCTAACCACAAAACCCTTAAGGAAAAAAGGGGATTTTTGCAGAGAAGGTATGAGGGTAGAGGTGAACAATGCAATGGAAAGAAGTGCTAACTCGGTTCCAGAGCTGGCACATGAACGTTAGGTTCAGTGAAAAAGCTCACCCTGTTGCACTGAAACAGCTACAGAAATGTACTTATCTGTCAGACAATCTTTTAAGATCAGATTTTATAAACCCACTTTCACATGAGGTATTGAAATCTTGAAATTGTTGAACTAAAACAAAATTATTATTTTTTTTAAACCCATGTGAAACTTTAGAATAAGAGTTTAGATGACCATGGCTTCGCTTTTTCAAACTGAAACTTTTCCCATGGTACCAGTCAACTGAAGTTTCAAGCTTCAGTATTCTTTTTTCCCTTTCATCATCTGTTAGGTCATTTATCAATAGAGCAGGTTCATGCATTGGTCATCCTCCTCCTCAAAGCCAGTGGATAGCGGTGACAGTTTTTATTTTGTATCTATTCCTACTTTTAGGGACACACACACTAATTGTTTTAACATCTGGAAATTACACGTTCTTCCAGCAGAGGGAGAGGTCCCCGAGAAGTGAGAAAAGAAAGCAAATAAAAGCTACAAAACATTCTTAATACGTAAAAGGATAATATCTAGGGGCACCTGTATGGGGCTCATGAAACTTGGTTCTAGTCTCTGGTTGTGTACAGTTGTGCACTGCAGTCAGCGTATCCCTATACCTGCTCTTGTCGAATGTGCAGGGTACTGCTCTAACTTTTCCCTTCTAATATTTTTTAGAAATTGCACACAGTTTTGTTACATAAAGTATCCCTCAAATTTGTAAAAATTAGTGTGCACATAAAGCAAATCAACTCAAAATAAACACAGTAATTTCTGTAGATACCTATAACAGTGCTTCTGATGCCAATTTTTATTTAAATGTTCACATAAAGCCATGGCAATACAACAAAGATCTGGGATGAGCATTAGTAATATTTTATTCCAGCTGCTACAGAGGTAGCTGGGGAAACATTCAACATCTTTCTTTTAGGTCCATTAAAATAATATTTTCATTATTATTTGAGTAGATTTAAAATGCATGTAGATATTTAGAATGCAGATTTCCCCTATTACTTTTAAAATATTAAGACTGGTCAATCTGTGGACTTACAAACCTAAACAGCGTCATTTTAAGCAACATTAAAAGAAACCGCAGGGGCAGTCAGATGCTGCAATTCTGTTGCTAGCATTACTTCAAAAATCTCACAAGACTAGCAGTGAAATACTACATAACCACACTGTGTTCCAGTGAGTACACCAGAGATCTTGAGATGCTACAACCATGAGATAGTGTGCTCTGACCAGGTAATTATATTGGGTCTCTTGTTCTGATGCTAACGCGTAACTGGGCTCTAACAGGTTCTCATTACTATACCCAAATAAGTGTCTTTTCAGACCTTTAAGAGAACTAAAGGAGAAACTTTTAAGAAAATAGAAGTTATTGTAGATGGTTTAGATACTAAATTTACATATAGTTGCTAATTATTTCTCCTTAGATGACTAATTTATGTGAGTCCAAAACCCAATACTTCTTTTTCCATATTTCCTAAATAATACAGTGATGGGTTCACATAAAATTCCAGATAAAATTATCAAAATTATAATAAATATCTATCAGCTACAAGAAGCAGAAACTGTTAGCTGAAACGCAGGCCAGATAACAACAAAACTAAATAGTAAAATAGAGGAGAACCTAATTATAGCTGCAGTTTCCTTTTGCCCTCACCCAGGAGAATATTTGAAATGCCAGATTTAAAATAATCTGATTTTGCAGAAATTCTTTATTTATCACTGCCCTCAGGAAAGAGAGGGTAGAGTCAAAACCTTTTTTTCCAGCAGAATATTTGTCTGTAGTGGAAATTACTAACAAGTCTTCAAAGAAGTCTTTGATGATCCTCAGGCTACCTCTGTTGATGATGTCAAGTTTTAGCACTAAGGGCTGCAGTAGAGAAGTAGGAAACATGGATGGGGAAGTGAGCTTTGAAGTTAGCTCAGAAAGCTGACACAAAATATGAAATCAATCATGTTAAGGCTTGATCACACAAACATAGATGTCAAAGGTAAAACTCCTATTGACTACAAACATGAGCTGAATTAGCTCCGCAATAATGAATCAAAAATATAAATAAGATTGTTCTGAGTCTTCAAGGTTAAAAATTTGAATCAGTAAGTCTAAAAAAAAGGCACCTGATAGTGTTGTTATTCCATTGTTTAATACAGATTCTGTCGGGTCAGAGCATTCCCTAATATGATTAGAAATCAAGTATTCAGGGTTGGGGGTTTTTGTGTTTTTAAACATACTTGCTGCTGCTTCCAGTAATGGACATGATCATCTAAGAAGCACAATCTTATTTCTGATATCAAAACCTTACTTGAGTAAGGAGGGGGGAAAAGAAATAATTAATTCTTGCCACCCATAAAAAAAAAATGTTTCATGCTTTTTCACTGAAAACACTACTAACATGCATGTGACTGACCTATTACATTTTCTTTTAAGATATTCTCTCTCTTGGAAATACAAGTGGTGAGTCAGTTGTTATGGTAACTATTTTTCTTTTTTTTTTTTTAACTAACATATGACAGCCTGTGTGTCATCTGATGCTGTTCCTGAATTAAGTTACACATTCACTTTTGTCAAATAGTCTAAAAAGGGCTTCTTGGATGAAGAAATAGTGGGGAGAAAACGCGACATTTTTTCCAGGCACCCTGCTTTAGCAGGTATAAAACCACTCCAAATCCTCACATTGTAACATGTCCAACTACATACAAAAAGACGAGGTTTGGCTCGGCCCTCCTGCATGCTCTAAAGATAAATCATCATCCTCACCCTCCCCTTTTTTTGGTAAATTTTGATGTATAAATTCCTGTAAAAGATAATCTCTCTCATCACATGAATTTTCTCACTACTGATTAATCTAAAACTTCAATTAATCAAACTGAGTACTGCCAATTAAAGGGTAATCCCAAAACATTTATGATGAAATTATTTGTTACAGATTAATATGTATTCTCCTGAATTATCAAGGCCATAAAGAAAACTTTAGCACTACTAAAGACATTTTGAACATGAAGCGACACAAAATTTTGTTTTCCCCTCAGACTATTTAGCTACATGCACCATTTTAATCCATTAAAGCATTTATTATGTGATTAAATTCATGCACAGTCAACTTTTTGTTAGCTTGTGTTATGGTTCAACCCCAGCTGGCAACTAAGCACCACGCAGCCACTTGCTCGCTCCTCCCCACCCCGCAGTGGGATGGGGGGGAGGAGAATTGGGAAAAAAAAAGTAAAACTTGAGGGTTGAGATAAGAACAGTTTAATGACTAAAATAAAATATAATAATAATGAAAATGAATATAGCAAAAAGGTAGAGAGAAATAAAACCCAAGAAAAGACAAGTGATGCACAATGCAATTGCTCACCACCCGCTGCTGATGCCCAGCCAGTCACCGAGCAGCGATCCACCCCTCCAGGTCAGCTCCTCCCAGTTTATATACTGGGCATGACATCCTAAGGTATGGCATATCCCTTTGACTAGTCTGGGTCAGCTCTCCTGGCCATGCTCCCTCCCAGCATCTTGTGCACCTCCTCGCTGGCAGAGCATGGGAAACTGAAAAATCCTTAACTTAGGATAAGCGCTACTTAGCAACAACTACAACATTGGTGTGTTATCAACATTATTCTCACACTAAATCGAACACACAGCACTGTACCAGCTACTAAGGGAAAATTATCCCAGCCAAAACCAGTACAGTTTGGAGCTGTGACATCATGATGTGAGGAGGAGCTCTTTTTTGTTACTTTTTTGTTAAACAAATTGTTTACAATTCCATGAGCTCCAATTTTGGAAATCCAGTCTTGTTTGTCTTGTATTCTGCTTAGCTGCTGATTTTAACACAGGCCTATCTGAACTATGATCTTTCTGCCTGAATGGCCAACTAAAATTATCTGTTACTACTTCACCTAAGTGTGTTTTGCTCCTCATTCAAATCCAATGTTATCAGTTGAATACTCACAATGGTAAAATAAGAAGGGAATCCATTCATCCACAGTGAACCTTCAAAAAAAGTATCTCAATTCGATATACTTTTAGTGGAACTCAGTGGAGTTAGTGGGTGAAGGAAGAAAAAGTATCACATAGTGATAACCTTGAATTAGATGGCAGAATACTTAAGGTTAAGCACTTGGGACCTAAACAGTAGGAGCCAAAACTTGAACTTTTTACATCTCCAATCTTCTAAACAATGAACCAGCAATACGTTTGAGTTGGCTTAATATGAAAAGCTCCGTACGTTCCTAGCCCTGGTTTCAATTGAAAGCTTGTTACTCAGTCTTGTAAATGCCCCTAAATTTAAGACATGTAGCACAATAACGTTCTTCAATGCAGAAATATGAAAAATATTTTAGCTGATGCAGCAGAAATGTGATGATATGAAGCAAATGTAAAACAGAGGGATTACAACAATCTGGACAACTAGGAACATTATGTCACTGATACCAGTGCCTGGAAATTTCTTTCTTTATTACACTGTGATGTCTTGTAATAACATCAAGAATATGGAGAACATTCTTCAACATGCACGCATTGCTTCCATTAGTGTAGCAAACTGAAATAACCAAGATAACATTGCTACTTTAAGTCCCTTTAGTAATCTATCTAATCCTACTTTAAGCAGTTATCTTTTTAGAAAAGACCCTTGAAAAAGAATTGATACTGAAACAAAAAGTGTTGTAAAAACACATCACTAGCAGTAAGAAAAAAAAAACCAACAAAGAGCTGCATCGATACCAAGCTTATTTGCTTGGCCAACACCATGAAACTACTAGAAATTAATTTGTAAGCTTAAAACATATGTTACTAAATAGTGACTAAAGAGGCTTTCAAGTCAAATTGCATCTAATACATCTTTCATGGGCATGGATCTCATTACCTATTTGAAATATGGAAAGCCATCCATATTTAAACAATAGCTACATATATGTTACTGCTAAACAACAAAACCTCTTGGAACTCTTTCACTGTCAGTTCATCAATGCTGGATAAAAACTGGATGTTTCTCCATCATTGTGTAATTATATCCATACTGTAGGCAGTGATGCGTGAAAGCCTCAAGGAACTCATCATTTACCCATCAGCAGAAGTTATTATCAAGGTATTTTGAGAGTTAGCCAACAGCTCTCTCCAAAAGCAGAGATGCGAAGAATCAAAAGAGAAATCATTAGAGCAATGGCCAAAGAAAATGATCTTTTGATAGCTCTTTAAGTGTTCATGTCTTTTTTCCTTTTCTTCCTTCCTTCCTTTCTTCTAGTCTCCTTGGCATCTTTTCCCACCTTTCTACCCCCTCTGCCTCACTTCATCTAACTTGCTTTCCAAATCCCTGACCAAACACACAATCCATTCACTGAAATCAATGATTAGTTAACTCTAAAAAGTCCCATTATTTGTCTGCCATGAACACTCAGAAAGACAACACTATCTCATGAAGAAATCACTCTGGAGATGACCTCAACAGAACATTTAAAAACGCCATTTAAAAATTAAAAAGTAAAAGGCCAGCACCATAAAAACACTGTACTCTTCAATCCAATCCAGACAATAGAGTAGCAGGGTCCTCACAGTCTGCTGCAGCTGACACGTAACGAATAGACTAGAATGCTGAGGTCCAAGACGTCCTGCTGAAGTAACGGTCACATTAAGGGACCATCACAAACAGGCATGCTGCTTTGGGCAAACTTGACCTGTGAATCAGAAGTCTAAAAATGAAAGATACCATGTCCCATAGGTCCATATTTGCTTCCTCCAACTTCACATGTGATCAAAAGCACCTTACAATCCTTCTCCCTTTCATAGAAGCCTGATTACTTAAATACATAATTATACAAAACATTTCAAGTTTAAAAACACACAGAAATTAACCTGCATTGTCTTAGTAGAGAATACAGAGTACTACTACAGAGTACTATTTTCACTTACAAAGTGCAATAGGAATGAAGCATCTACCTGATCCAGATTAGGATTTTTGTGGAATGACGACATCTGGAAATACTGTGCCAGAACTCTACCTCCACTCTTTCTGTTTCAGTGTCCCACAAAAGGAAGAACATTATCTTTATGTGTGACCCCAAGGTCTGGTAATGAAATGCCCTTGGAATAACCCAACCAAAAGGGGGATTTACTTAGTTAATACTGGCAATTTTAGGATATCTTTAATACTTCAGGTGTTAAGTGTTTTTCATTTATTTTGGTGACTTAAAAAAAATGAAAAAGGACAAAATAGAACTGCATGAACTAGTAATTTTTTGCAAGTTATGCATGCCAGTGTGAATCAAAATAAAAAGGGTGGGACAGCAGGAGACAGAGGGATGGCTGGGATGAATGTGTGTGCAGCTGGTACACGGTCACTCTGTTGTTCCATCTTTTTACAGGACAGAAGAATATTTCACAGCTATGGAAAACAGAACATCCATTTGTAGATCTGTTATTCTGTCCTCCTAAAGACACAGCAAAAACAATCAACTAGCACAAGTGCACATGCACACAAACCTGCACACCCAAGGAGCACCACTGGAAGACTAGAAAACTCTGGTTGACTGCCTGTGACAACAGGATGCCTTGAATCCCAAAAACTATCTTTAGCTCAGTGAACTACCTAAAAGAATTACTGGTTTTTGTTTTGAAGTCCTAATATTTAAAGCAAAACACATTTTCTACGTTTTCTCTGCAATGTCATCTTTCCAAAAACACTGAAATGCCTCCTCTGAAAGTGCTCTTTTTCTGTTGCAACATATGGTACCCCATCCAGAGAGTCACAAGATATTTTGTTTCTAATTGATTAAATTGCCTGAGTCCCAGACAGGATTTGCACAGGGATTGCAACTGCAACTGCTTGTTTTTCATGAATTTCTCAAAGTAACAGGTAGCTAGGGCAGTCACCTCCGCAGTCCCAGCTACCAAGTGGTCAACAAAAAGCCTCTTCAGAAGCATCAAATTTGAAACTTCAAAGTCACCAACTCTTGTGATTTTATTACATGGCCAGGAGTATTCTGAGGGTTTTTTCTTAAACCTCTTTGTTGCAATTAGGGGATCAAGAGAAAGTGTTATGTCTTCTAGTGTTATGGATACTAAGACTTTGTCAATTCTGATGTGTCAAATCTCACAATATAAATAAACAGAACCCAAATTCACCACCTTTACAATCTTAATATAATAAGCTACATCAGGTCATGGGTGTTTCTGATGGAAAAAGTGGGTTTTTTGACTCTCAACTTCTCACTGCTTGCACTGGCAGTACTAGAACTTGTTACTCCAGCATCAAAGTAATTCACAGGTTAAAGCTTGCAGGCTGCTCATTCACCAAGAATTACAAGACAGACATGACAGGAAACAAGAATATTAAATCAGGAAAAAATTAAAAATTTCTGCCTGCACCATCTGCGTGAATATTTTATATCAACGTAAAATGGCTTTTGCATGGACATAAAAGCCTATATGGCTGACTATTTCTGATTTTTCTTCAACCTAGCACTCCCACATTTTAAGATACTATAACTGCTGCATTTATGGGACAAGTTTCACATGCCAGTCAAAGTTGTTACTAAAAGTATGTGAAGTACCGGCAGTATTTCTGAACATTAGCGAAGCGTATAAAAATCTGGACTCCGGATTCAAATTTCAGGCCCTATCTCATTCTTGGTAAAGAAATTAAGACTGTAGAAATTATTACTTGAACTCTTCTGATCTTACTGCACACCAGTATGTTTTGCCTGATTAAAATAACTGAAAAGAAACCCTAGGAGGGATAGATTTCTCTTCTAAAATGGAATCAATGTAATAAAATTATTGGTTTTATTTATTATGAGAAATTCATCACTCTGTGCTAGAAAAAAGATCAGTTAAGAACTGCCTGTTTGTATTACAAAGGCAATTTCTTATACTCTCAAGTTATTTTACTGCTATGCAGAAACACTTTTTCATTTTTCAGTTAACTAAAAAGCTGAGCAGTCAACTAATCCATTCTCTTTACTTACCATGCTGGCTGCTCGAAGCATCGCCTACTCCATACAGAGTGTCAGATCCAGATTCTGGCTCTATCTCCATTAGGGACTGGTAAATCAGCCAGTGCAAATCCAGAATTGCTAATGACAGAAACAGTAGATTTCAGTTCCCACTTTCCAGATACAATGTATGTCAAAAGATAGTTTATACACTCAAATCCAGTGAAAGAAAACAGTTTTGACATTTTTGTTTGTGCTGGTAGGTTTTTAAATCTTAATTAAGTCCACATAAGAATAAATTCAGTGACAGTCATTAGGTACTCAGTATATTAAATTTACAGCTGGGTAGACAGCAGAAAACATACATTAAGCACAATATTGAGAACTACCTCTCCAACAGCTTAAGTCTGTTAGATTTTGTCAAACTGGAGATACAGTTGACAAGTGAGAATATACAATTCACTTAGGTTTCTCCTTGTGTTTTTCAAGTTCTGTTGAACTGCTGCACAAACTTAAAGCAGTGACTTTTCTAATAAACAAAGAATCATGTGTCACAGCTTCAAAGAAATATTTCACTGTAGATTCTATTTCATCTGGTACTGTACTTCAAGTAATTATTGTTGAGTATTTACAATTCTGACATCAGCTATTATCCTTGACAGGGGAAAAAAAGAAAACTGTTGCTATAAAAATATATACAGAAACCAAATACTGGGTGAGATTTTTACAAACAAATTTCAGCGAGATTTAAAGGTTCTTGGCTTCTTAGAAGTACTAACACATTCAGCAGTTTCCAGGGACTTTAGCGGATTTATCAATACTTCAGAAATCAATCATTAATTAGGATCACAAATCAGTATTTAGAAGGATGATTTTTATGGTTCTATTTTTTGAAGACAGAGCTTGCTTTATTCCCTTGATTAAAGAATCCTTCCTTGAATAGTCAGAAGCCACCAGCTGGGGGCAGGGGAGGGCAGTAAACAACTTTCACTCTTTGAAGGCTGAATATTACATTATAAAAGTATATTTGGTAATCACAAAAACACCTCAGCAACTAAAAAAAGGTATTTGCTACTACTTTTAGGGTATAACACTTGCACTTTTGCTGTAATTTATGAAGTTGGAAAACTAGCTACCTGGTTTTAGATTACTGCGTACACATATTAATCGAGGGAAATACATAATGAAATTGGCTCTTCCCCACACTACGTACACAGGAGTTAACTGTTTTCCTCTCCATTTCTCCAGTTAACTCAGATAAGTTGGTAGCAGAACTTGATGGGATTTGGTGGTTTCTGATGCCAGCCCAGATCTCCAGACCATGACTATTCACAGATGATCATGAAAAGAACAACAAATAAATAGTCAGTATGTCACAATTATATATTAATTATCTCTTACTGTTACTGTGTCACAATATTACAAGTTCAGGTAAAGTTTTTAAGTCAAAGTATAAAACACTTTTACTGTACTACTACTTCAAAAAGGCAACAGAACTCTCTATTTTGGCCAGCAGCATTAAATAAAGGAAAATAAATGGCTGACGACGACGACGGGTAAAATTAAGAAGAACGTTAAAAATTACAACTCTAGCAAAAGAAAATCTCAACCAAATCAGAGTCAATTGTAGCTTTATCTGTTATATCTTTCGTAGCATTTGTGGTGGGTTGGCCTCAGTGGACTGCCACATGCCCACCCAGCTGTACTCTCACACCCTCTCCTCAACAGGACAGTGGGAAGAAAAATCAGATGAAAATGCTTGTGGGTCAAGATAAAGACAGAGAGATCATTCACTGATTACCACCATGGGCAAAACAGGCTCAGGGAAAATTATTTGTTGCAAACTAAAATAGGCTTGGATAGTGAGAAACAAAGACAAATGAAAACAGTACCTTCCCCCCCACCTCACGCCCTTTCTGCCCAGCCTCAACCTCACCCCTTTATTCTCAACTCCTCTACCTCCCCCAAGTGGTACAGGAGGATGGGGAATGGGGGATTGTGGTCAGTCCATAATGGTCCCTCCCCCTGCTGCTCCTTCCTACTCCCTTTTTCCTCTGCTCCAGCACAGGTCCTCCACAAGCCACAGTTCCTGTCAGGAGAACCTGCTCCTGCGTGGGCTTTCCACAGGCTGCAGTTCCTTCAGGAAATACCCACCTGCTCTGGCGTGGGGTTCTCCATGGGCTGCAGCATGAATATCTGTTCCACTGCAGTCCTCTTCCTGGGCTGTACAGAAACACCCGCTCCACCATGGCTTCTTCCAAAACTTCCACAGCCTGCAGGAGAAATAACTGCTTTGACACCTGGTGAACCTCCTTCCTCCTCCTCCTCTCACCTTTGTCTCCGCAGGATTGTTTCTTGCACTTCCCCCCCCCCCCCCCACCCCGTTGTACAGTGGTTTACCCTTTCTTAAATATGTTTTCACAGAGGCACCACCAGCTTTGCTGATGGGCACAGCTTTGGCCAGCAGCAGGTCCGTTGTGGAGCCACCAGCTTTGCTGATGGGCACAGCTTTGGCCAGCAGCAGGTCCGTTGTGGAGCCAGCAGGAACCAGCTGTGTCCAGCACAGGGCAGCCCCTGGCATCTTCCAACAGAGGCCACATGTGCAGCCCCCCCATTACCAATACCTCGCCACATAAACCTAATACAGCATTAAAAGTTACTTCAGTTAAAATATTATTCAGAGGGAAAAATCCATGAGGAGTAAATTTTTTTGCTCATAATTTTATCTTTATGTTATTTAAGAACAAACTCAGTACAGCAGGTTCTTGTATTAGGCACCTGTAAAATTTATTCTTTCGTTGTTTCAGGGAACAGGAGAAAGTGAAGGAAACAATTATAATCTTGACTCTCTCCTGACATAACTACTGTAAAATTGAAAGCAAGCATATGTTCAGGGTAAAGTAATACAAATGCAGCTCAACAACTAAACAGTTCACTTATATAGGTAGAAACCACTTGAAGCTTTGATAGCTAAATTTGTTGCAAAGTTCCAACAGAAAGCTAGCAAAAAGCATACAGTTGAAATGCAGTATCTCCAATCCTTATGAAGGTGAATGTCTCTCAAGACAGAGCAAATAATATCATCTGTACTTGGCTTGGACAACCCTGACATTAAAGCCAACCTGTCTTTCCAGAAGGATGGAAAGAAGATATACATTCATTGCTTTAATGAAGGCGGTTTCTTCACAAAAGCTAAGCTATCGTTCTGCCTGAAATACTTATCTAGACATTTACTTTAAACTGAAGTCCTGTGAATAACCTTGACTTCCACAAAAATGCATTTTAAAGATTTTAAAAACAACTAAGTTTTAGAGATAAACAGGAATATCATGCTTTCTTAATACAGAATGTAAATGATTGCACTGCTGAGAAAAGGGAAAATTAAGTCTTCTAAGTACCCAATGAACAGGAGTGGAACAAATTTTCTCTCTTCAAATATATCCTTATAGTAATCTGAAGAGAATACTTCCATGATTGTGTAGCGATTTCTTCAAGACCTATTCAATTCCTTATTGTTTAGCTTACAGAGCCAGAAAAAAGGGCCTGTTAAAGTTAACATCTGCTAACTAATCATGAAACAGACCATCACAACATTTTATAGGGTTTGAACATAGCTATGAATTTTGATTACTATCAACTCTGACTGGATTAAAGAAGAACTTTACTGTGAGACTTATGAAACCTACAAAAACTTATTCCTTTATAGGAAATGCTTCTAAAAGTAAACATGTACATTCTGGGTTCAAAAAATATGACCTAGCATTACAAGTATATCTAATATTAAAGACAGAAATAAATCAATCGGGTGAATTATATTTTTCTGATTTTTTGATTAAATATTTCAATTTTAGAGTGTTAACATCCTACAATGTGCAAATATTCTTAAGATGGGCTGCTGCACAGATCTATTGTTCTGAGTTCCATTCCGTTATGTTTTGCTGCTTGACACTATGAGTACAGACATATATGCTGTATTTCAAGTTTTTCTGGATGATTTCCTTTGAGGTGATACATTCATATCTGAGTGAGGCAACACAGAAATTTGCTTACAAGCATCTCTTGACCAGCTGCACTCAAGCTGGAACTACTATATTCTGTGTAAACAGTCTCCTTATGCACAAGTCAATTGGATTAGAAAAGCTTTCTATTAAGCCATTGAGTCCATATCTTTGCATTATGATGGGATTCATTTCTGCTCTGTGCTTAACAAATTATAACCTGCTGAGCAATTCCTTACTGTTTCCAACGACATAATTTAAACTAAGTGGGATTACTCTCTTACAACACACGCATACTGTGCATGCACATACAGAGTTTGTTGCTTCTGCTATCTTTCCAACTCTTTAATTCCAAAATACTTGCACTTTAAAATTTAAAATCCACATTATTAAACCACCAAAAGTCTCCCTCATCGCAAGAATAAAAATCCATTATAAGAACATTCGATACCTCACTGTAGTTCTGCATTTAATTGGAATGAACAGCTCCCTCCCTTCAGGAAAGGTCTCAGTCAAATAGTGATCCCCCTTGCTGCAGAGAACCATGCATTCTAGGAGAACTGAGTACTCGGAGGATGCTGAACACTATAGTCAGATCATATTAATCAAAAGAGGGACAACCAAGGCATTATGTCAAAGACTTGTTAATAACTGGAGAGCATAATGAATGTACGTACTAGCAGGGCAGCCATTGATCCACAGTCCATCACAGATGTCACCAGAACAATTAACTATAGCACCCTGTTCATTGAATACGTCATTTCTCCACTGCCCCTTTAAACCGAAATACACATGGATTTTAAATTTGGACAACACCACAGCTAAATTATAAAGAAGGGATTATTTCAGCCAATTTTCAATAGCAAAGTGGGTGGTCCTCAAGGCTTTTTATAAATACCCTTCCAACATTTGTGTGAAAAGTTGAATAGGAGACCACACAACAACCAAGGATTATGTGGCACTCCTCTAAAGGGGAAAGGGGGAGAATCAAACATTTCTTGCCCAAGGTTTGTTACTGTGGGATACTATTATGTGAGGTCCTTCAGTTCATATATTACATCGCATTAAATTACATGGCAAGAATGAATAACTGCTTTGTCACATACAGAATAACACATTATTTTACTTTTTAAAGATTGTGAAAAGTGAAAAAGTGTACCAAATTCAATTCCAAAAAGCTTCGGTTATTTAAATCTGGACTGCAGTTCACCCAAGTTATACCCTTTACATGAAAGTTTAAAGATTCTTCAGGCTGCAAAGCCAAATACCACAGAAGCTTAGGTATGAGCCAATTAAAGTTTCTAGCAACGTTAAACTTGCACACGTAATTGTGCAGTTTAGTATTACGTCATGATGAATGTGCAGTTTTTCTAGTGTACCCTTTCCTACTGACTACGGTATAATCCTGAGATGATTAGTTCACAGCCACAATTTTACTAACATTAACTGATAGCAGAGTCAACCGATTCCTCTTTGCGGTCCTATACTAAGGGAGGATAGGAAAATTTGTCAGACCTTGTGCAGGTATTTGCTGACAGGCCAAGGAAGGTCACAATCAGGAATACTGGTGTTAGTTTCAGATGCGAGAAGAAAGTGTAGTATTGTATATTGTAGTATGCACTTTTATTCCAAGATACATGTAAAAACCATCTTGAAGCATAGAGCTAGCACTGAAAATCAGTCTGAATTGTCCAGTATTATTGAAAGAGTTTAAAGTCGAAACTGCTAAAGAAATAATCAGACAATGGTCAAAGTACAGCCAAAAGTCCAGGTACAGGAAGTAAAACAACTTAGTAACAAATCTCACTTGTTTTATGTGGTACTAAATCCTGTTTAGCCATCAGACAACATTCTTTCAATGTTAGAGGACTAGAGGAACTAGACAAGGAACTAGAGAATATTTAAAATCTAAAGTGATCATTCTTCTATCAAGTTGGATATCTGGCTTTTCATGTGATAACAGTAGTTATCAAATAAAGTGCTACTATAATTCTAAAATGTCTGTGAACCCAGCTGAAACTCCAGATGGATTTAGCAGCTAAAGTTCTAGCACTTTGTTTACACCTTTAGCAATTACAGAAGTAAGCTAGAAGACAAAAGCAAAGACAAAGCAGCTCTTTGGAAATATGCTTCAGATACTACTTGCTTTGGTCTACTCCTTCCATCACTTTAAAGCACACGATGCTATCCTGAGCAGCTATCCCAAGGAGAGCAGTACTGTTGGTAACTAATGGACACAAGCTTCAAGCTCCATTGGCACTTTCACAACCTCCTCTGCCTACTGGAAGAGACCTTTACAACAGCAGTCAGCTAGTTGTACTCCTGAGTGCACATAACTGTAAGGTGGTTTAGAAAAAACCCACTGTAACTGGAATTGTATCTAAATTCTGTACTGAAATCACAGGGGCCTTCATCTTGCATCGCTGTATGTAAACATGCAATAGGATTCTGCTGTGTATTGCTTCCTCCAGGGAAGGAAAAAGGACAGGGGGTATAAAATATGCAACCTTTCTCGGTGGTGCCTTATCACTACCTGTAAAGGCATTGTGCTTGCTTTCAATCAATTCTGATGATTGCCTACTATTAATGTCACTCATTCTCTTAAGTAATTAAGCCACCTCTTTCTTAGATGTGCCTTTGTCTCTTTCTGGCACATTTCCTTGTCTAATCCTCTTTTCCAGATGGCATAAGGACGAGAGATAAGTGTTGCTAAAAGTTGCTTAGCAATGCAACACATGCAAGGTTTGGAAATGCTGACGTCCACATAAGCACTATCTATACATCACACATTTATGCAGAGAAACAAAGGCGTGAACAACCAGAGTGACATAGGGGCCTCCAGAAAAAGAGCTACCAGTTAGTACACAAACAAAGGGGAGCAGGAAATGGAGAAAAAGCAAAAGCTACAAGCTTCCAGTGATGGCCTGTATTATGCTGTGGGTTTTTTTGTTTGTGTTCGGTTTTGGTTTTAAACTAGAACAGGAAATTCTGGTTTAAACAAAACAAAATCCTTGAGTTTTAGTAAGGTCCTGTATTTTCTGTGATTCAGACATACAATGCAGTAGACAAAGACACTGCAACCTACTAAGAGACCAAAACAAACATAAAGAAGTTCATGAAGAACAGCAACTGATGAAGGCAAAGTTGTTTATCACTACCTAGATATCAACCACAGAAATCCTCGTATCCTAAGAACCAGCAATAAGGAATTCATTCTGCTAACTGCACAGCGTAATTGTGGATTGTTTCTAAACTCTAAAGTAAATGTGTTTATATAGAATTTATTTAAACCACAAATTAAATGCTACAGGTAATAAACAAGAACATTTAGTACACGAACAGTAACAATTTCACAAGGTCACATTACCATATTAATTCGTTTCTGCAACAGCCTACTGAAATAGGTTAACATGACTCATTTTGTGTTTAAAAAAACTGAGATGTTAGGTATTTATTCATCATGGGTGACAACTCTGAAACAACTAGTTCTAAGAAAACAACTAAACAGTAGTAAATTAACTACAGAAATTCACATATAGCTTTACTCAGGGTAGTCTCTTATTAAGCACGATTTTCAAACACTAGCTTTGATGGATATAAATTTTATCAATTTTGAATAAACAACATTTTTAATGTTAGCTACTCCCAGCATTGTGTGGCAGGGCAAAGTGTTCAAAGACATCTGTTTATGAATATTGAAAATGATGTTGTAAACAGGTCATAAGTACTTACAGGTTTTTTTATTTTAGGAAGCAATTTCCAGTTAATCAATGAGGTTTCCATTTTTCAATTAGTGGCTATTACACTTCTTATTGCAATTAATTCTGTTTATTTCAAATTCACACTTGCCTGCTTCTACACTCAACTCGCCTGCCTCTAACAGTATATGATTTCCACATGCTCTAATTTGGGCTTTTATCCATCATTTTCATTATTTGGCTTCAACTATTCATCAAACTTATTTGCATGGGCCTGATCTTAAATATTATGTTAAAATTACTTATCAGATTTGAGTAATGACTGAACCATGCCTTCCTTTATAAAAATCTTTGGTATTATAGCATACAGCCTCAGCTGACATTAATTTAGACAAACACATCTATATTTAAATACACAGAGTTACTCCAGTATATCCTGACCACTCATCTGGCTGAATACGTTCAGATAGTTCATGCTACCTGGCCTGGTTTTAGAACTTGGGAGAATCTATGCCTATTCCAAGAACCATAGTCTCAAATGTAAATCAGTTTATGTCAAAAGACACACAAAGTTTTATTTCCTCCTCAGACTTCAAAGAGTTTCTATACAACATTTCAGAAAGTTATTGACACTGAAATGGTTTTAATAAAAGCAAATACACTGGCTTTATATATAAAGGGCAATAACAACTTTTCAATATTTCTGATCCTTGAATAAGGAAATAAAGTATTAATATAATTTTAAATCAAGACATATTAGAGAATAATGTTTTGCTGGCATTTTTTATACAGGAATGTGTGATCTGACAGACTACCTTATTCTCAAATCAGCATGCACTTCAGAATAAGTCCAAACCCTCAATTCTGCAGGCACTTTAGCACCCATTTTAAACACAAGTTTCCTCCCCGATTAGTTTTTTCATGGGTTTATTTCTGGTCTGATAATTTTTATCAAAACCTTACTTTATCCTTCTCTGAAGGCCTTTCATTACCTGCCTTCTAAAGTGAAGGTAAGAAGCAAAGCCCTGATGATTTCTCTGTTAGGCTGAGTCAGGAAAGCATTCAACAATGTTTCTCTTTAGAGAGACAGACCACCATGACACAAGATTTTCAACAAATCCTCAGTGTAAGACGCTGTATATTATGGCAAAATCTAGATAAACTACAGAAGCAGTAGGTTGGTGGGGTTTTGGTTTTGTTTTACCTCCCCCTGCCCCCCCCCCCCCTTACTGGTCTTTAGTCTTACACTAAGACTGCTAATCACATCTTCCCACTCTCTCCTTGTCACATCTTACTGTCAAGCATCAGAACTATGTATCAGCTAAAGATCACTAAAAAACATTCAAAAGGCAGTGAAATACACAGATTATGCATTCAGAAACATGTTCAGCACACTTCCCGGTCACTACTGGGACACTAACTTCTAAAAAGTACTAGAGCTATGAGTGATGCAGTAGGCAGTGGTCCTAGCAATCAAAATAATAGGTCAAGCAATCAAAATAACAGAGCTCAACATTTACTAGTGGGGAGACTCACTCATGGCCTTTATATCAGCAATAGCTTTCTTTATATTTTTATATCATATGTCATTATATTGTAATTATAATCATAATCAAGATTTGGACAGATTTACTGAATCTTCAAATTTCATATTATCCACTAGTGTGCAGTATAATTCCAAGCAACTGAAATTCCAGTAATTTAAATAATTTGCCTCAGAAGTAAAATGATGACTCTTCCAAACAGGTAACTCCAATGGATTCGAGGGGGGATGGGGAACACGAGCCTGCAGGTGAAGAAGCCCATAAGGCTTGCCACCTGCTCAGTGTGGCTAACAGGTGTACCAAGCAGCAGGCCTTCCTCTGGGAAAGGCGACAAACTACACACAGCCAAAACACACAAAGAAGCAGCAACAGGGACAGAATGGAACACAGCATCTGCTTACTGGGACTTACGCAGCAGCCAGAAATGAGAAATCACAGAAAGGAAACACTTTCATGAAGAAAATGAGTGTTTTACTTCATTAACCTCTGCAAACTTCATTTACATGTCATTGTTTTCTTTCATTCTCAAATGCATGCATGAAAATGCATGAAAGAAAACCAGACAGACCGCCACAGGTCACTGGATTTTTTTTTTTTTGTTTTGCTTTGCTTTTTTCATTTTTAATCAGCAGCTTTTCAGGGGCTTTGTTTCATTACATGTTCCCCAGTGTTCAGTTATAGTTTCTAGCTTGCATCTCTCAACAACATTCTAGGCCAACATGAAATCAGTTTTATGGTTAAGCAATAGGTAAATCGGAGTTGCTTGTTATTATTGGACTCAACTGTTGATATAATTATTGCTTTTTTACTGGACATTTAATCAACCTGAATCTCTGAAGGTTTGCAGACTACAATATGCTACTAATTGACAGCATCCACTTGCTAAAAATTTATCACTTGCAAAAGACTGCTCTAAAAATCTAGCACTGACATACTGGTATAAACTTAATAAATACTGTGTACACAAACTCAATGGTTAAACAATCACATAGTTTTTGTCAATTTTTCATTGACAGCAACAGATCATTAAAGTAGGTGCTAGGTTCTGCCAGTTACTCGTACTGTGTCAAAACCGGCTGCTCAAGAAACAAGCAGCACTGAAAATTTTATATCCATTAAGTTCATGATTACTCTTCGCAAAGTATATTATTGTCAGCTTTCTAATCTGAAGGGAAAGAACTGACCAGGCATACTATAAACTCTGTCAGAGAATTGACTTAAGATGTGAGACAGTGCTTGGGGCAGAAAGGAGAATAATATTTATAGTACCACCACTCAGGGGAACAGCTCTACAAGCAGCATGCTGAAAGAGACTAAAATTGCAGAAACAAGTGGCTAAATCATTCACCTCTAAGGTGTAGGTCACAGGTATGTCTTAGACCCTTTCCAGAAAGCTTGTTAGCTCTTTTATAATTCTATGGTAACAGGTTAAAAAATAACCTTAACCTATTATTTTGCCGGAAAAAAAACCATTTATATGCTTTTATTGTTTTATGTTAAGTTTTGTAATTTGAAAGCAGTATATGCTGAATGAAGACTTGCATTAAACAGTTGTCTCTTAGGTTTGATTTAGTATTTGCATTTTATGCAGAAAACAATTGACAGATACTGTCAGGATTTTTTTTTTTTGGCCGAAGTATCTTGTCACATTTGAGCACATATCCATTGTAAACTTATATACAGTACTAAATGCTTACAACCCTACACACAGACCAGTTACTGAACAAGTGTAAGCCTGCAGAATTTACTAATTCAGTCTCAAAACCGATGCTAGAGAGACACCCAGTGGTACAAAACTGTGTGTACACACATGCGCACACATATATATATATATATATAAAATAACCTGTCTTCAATGTCTTGAGAAGCTATTACAACACCATTTTTGTTTAACAGTGTTTAGGTTATAGTGAAACAAATGCACAGCACTTGTACATATTTTTATGTCATCTGTTTCTTTATCTAGCAAGTATTTATTTATTGTCCTACTGATCTTAATTCCCAATTTTCGTATGTCCATGGAATAATACATAAAGATTTTTAAACTGTATTCGGTAATTAAGTTCAGATTAACAGATTTAACTAGAAATTTCTAATGTATATTTAGAAGAAACCTAGGGGTGCTGACAGCTGAAAAAAACACCAAACAACAAAACCAAAAAACCAAACCCTTAACTGGAAAGCCAAGATACCTCCTTATGTATATACCAATAGCAGACTGAACTGCAAAATATCTAAGCGCTTAACGCTCTGTTTTAACTACATAAACAGTATTCAGTAGAATTTTGGTTGTGATTTTGTGTCCATAGGAAAATCTGTCAGTTGGCTTGACATGTAGTAAGGTTACATGGAATAGCTACTGCATAGACAAGGGAATTGCTACTCCAAAGATCTTACTATTCAGTGGTACTGCAAGCACTGGCACTACTCAGTAACTTGACTTCAGTGCAAATACCTTAACATGGAGCTTGGCAGGGAGTCTAAATTGGTTACATTTGAGTCAATTAAGAAATTATTTGCAAACCTGAGAAACTACCTAAACTCTGTCTTAAAGACATGCCAGATCCCAACTGTTTTAGTCCTACTAGACTGAAACTGAGTAAAAACCAGAACAGTATTACTTCAACTTTCATGAGCCCCCAAATTCATTCCAACTCTTCCAAAGGCTGCATCCAATCAGTTAGCACAGAGGCTGTTAAAGTACCAAATTCTCATATGATGTAAGTGTTACAGTCAACCAAGCCATACCATCTCTGAATTTGGCCCAAGAACGAGTCCCAGAATTCACCTGTAACCTTTTTCATTTAAGCATATTTTAAAATGTATATAATTCCTAAATATGAAAAAGTGACTAGAAGTAAGAGAGCTGGACATGAAACTTTTCCTAATTAACAACTCATTCTTTTTGAAACCTAATCAATTGTATAGAGGCAATTCATTTAAGGCAACAGTTCCATTTCCCATGCTTTGTTACTAAACTATTTGTATAACTGTGACAGTGCCAGTTGTTTTCTGAATCTTAACATCTTACAGCCTCTTCCCTTGTAGATTATAGCCATAACAGCTTTTTTTCCATATCTAAATTTTACTAAACATTACTTTTCCAAAATACTTACTCAACCATTACTCAGCATTTTATAGCTCTTATTTTTGAAACAAAAACTAATTTTCACAGATTAACTCAACATAAGGCGAGAATAAGAGCTTAGTTTCCTGGCTTTCAGTAGACAAACGCCATCTTTGAAAAATCAAATTAAATAATTGTATTTATGCAGCATAAACAGGTCTATTCAGTCTTGACAGAGTAAATTTTAAATAAAGCTTACTCAAAGTGTCTATCTTACCTTCTCTCATTCCGTAGAACTCTCCTTCATATTTCCCACCATCTTTATATTGCAAGACTTTGTATCCATGGAGCTTCCCAAACACAAACTGACTGGAAAACGTGTTCCCTTGAACCAAATAGATGAAGAAGTTAAATACAGAAAGAAACAACAATCTGTCAAACATGGTTTAATTTTTTTAATGTATTTAAGGTTCACCAGTAAGTGATATTTTACTTACAGAGCACAAATAGAATACATTCTAAAAGCCTAGAAGTTTACAATTAATAACCACTTTTTTTATTAATGCTGTCTAATAAAGACTATAAATGTGCTCATTCAGGCTTTATTTCAAAACTAATAATCCTTCTGGTCTTTAAAACTGACAGTGATATGTTAAAAAGAAAAGATTCATAGTGTGTTCTTTTATGGTTAAGGAATGTATAAAAGTACTTGAATTTCATAGTCACCTTAACAGCTTTTTGATGGCATGTACTCATTCAAATCTTCTGTGTCAAAGCCTGAAACATCAGCTGCTTAGCACGAGGAGTACTGTACTGTGAATTTCCTGATGTATGTGTGGTCTTAGAACAACAGATAACTACTTTTCTGTCAAGTATTTACCTGATCTATTTATATAATACACTGTATTTCTTGTGGTCACCCTTTATTTTCTGTCAGCCTTATTGACTATTGGACTTAGGCAGGTGGAGAAATCACCGACTCACCTGTACAGGAATAAACAGAAACAGGAGAAATTATTTTCTGGAGCAACTCACTGGGACAGTTCTTCAATCAAAGAACTTTCTTCTGCTCAGGATACTATGGGAGAGTGAATTCACTGAAATGTTCCCTTGGTAAATCATGCACAAGATACACCTCCATAATGGATAGTTTATTCAAATTCTTTAAGTCCTTTAACATCTTTGGCCTGATCTTGTGGAACACTTCATATAAACACAAGTCTGCATGTGTGTGCATCTTTGAAGGACTGAGACATTATCAAAAATTGATGATACGTGTTTCTGCTTTCTACCATTAAACACATTTGATTAGCTTTCTGAGATGACTAAAAGTTAACCCAGCCTAAACTGGGAGGCCAACAAGGAAACATGAAAACCATACTCTCCAATAAACATCATGGAAGTCTGACAAGTTGGGCTAAATCAGTTTAGCTGCTATATTCATGTTTCAGAATTTAAGGGGATAGGGATTTTTTTTTTTTTTAAAGGTGTGTAATATTTATAGGCTCACCTGTCAATGCCCAATATTGAAATCCATTCCCTATAATTTCTCCATAGACAAACTTGCCCTCAGAGTAACTTCCATCTTTAAAGAACAGCTTATCCTAACCTAGAAAATAAAACAATACTTCTAACCCCTTTTAAGCCAAATGTCCACCTCTGTTTTCAACTGCAGTCAAAAGTTGAAAGTCTCACATTTTTCTCCTTTATATGATTAAATTCGTATCTATGCATTGTCAGCACCTTCACATGCTTTAGACTTCAGATTTACTATTTTAGCATCCAAACATTGACTCCAACTGAAAGGATTTACAAAGTATTTACAAGGCAGAAATCTTAAATCTGTTAAATGAAATTTTTCCCTCTTGGCTCTAATAGAACAGAATGGAATCACAGTTATTAAAATTCTTGAAGCCAAGGATCTGACTCCCACAGCAGTTTGTAAGCTCTACAGCTATGCTAGTCTTACAGGGAATGATAATTTACTGTATTTTGTAAAAAGGGGGGGAATGTGTTTAACTTCTTGCTCTGTCTTATAGCATGCAAAAGGTTTAAAGACTACAAACCACTCTATTTTGCAAAAAAAAAAAAAAAAAAAAAAGTGAAAAGGATTGTTGCAAGCTCAATTAATTTATGCTCCTCAGGTCAGAACCCTGAGTGCACCCAACAGGCCCTAATTTCTCTGACAAGACCCACCTGAGGCCTCCACACACACCCCTGCCTGTCGTGTTTAAATAAAGACAACTGAAATTATTTAAGCAACCCAGAAAGACTAGACTGAACATTGAGTAAGTCAAAAGTAAAAAGTGCTCATTTTACTCTGGAATACCTATTTTATAACTTCAGTATAAACAACATTCAGGTGAAGATAAATATATTGCTTTGCTTACTATTTATATTCACCTTACATTGTAAGCGGAACCCAGGCTCTTAAATATTTAAAGGTCATTATAAGCGCTACAGGCTACACACAAACAGCCAGAAGCTAAAACGTTAGCGACTACGCGACCTTTGCATAAACCAAAAGTGTAGAAAATAAAGCCAACCCATAAGAGGAAAAGCGTTTGTATTTACGTTAGCCTACACCCAGAAGCGCGGGCTTAAGCGTCTCCTCGTCTTAACAAGAGACCGGACTTGGCGGCCGTAGGAGACTCCTCCTCGCCCCTCCAGGCTGAGGCGGCCCCGCGGCGGGGTCTGCCCGGAGAAGGCTCGTTCCCACACGCACCGCTCGAGGAGAGGCGGGAAAATGAGAAGATGGCAGAGCCTGGGCCCGGCCCCTCCCGCGCTCCCCCTCAGCCGCCGCGCGCGCGCAGGCGCAGGCACCGCCCACCCCAGAGCCTCCTCGCGCTCATTGGCTGCGCGGGAAGAGGGGCGGGGCGCTCCCTGAGGGCAGCAGAGCGGCCGCGCTGGGCGTCCCCGGTCCTCGCTGGCTGCGTCCCGCCCGCAGCGCGGATTTGAGGACACGCGTCGTCTGCTGGTAGCGCGGCGTTACCGCCACAGCCTGCAGCCGGGACCGCCACGGCAACGGCCGCTCCGCCCTCCCCGGCCTCACGCGCACCACTTCCCGCCTCATTGCTCGGCGCTGCGGCAACGCCTACTTCCGCCCTCAGGGCCAATGGCAGGGCAGTACCGACACCTTATCCCGCCCATTTTGTCCCGGTAGCGGAAGTGGATTCTCCGCCAGTGGCGCCATATTGGTTTGTGGAAGTAGGGGGGAGGGGGAGCGGAAGGAAGAACCCGGCTTGGGCGTCTGTGAGTAGCTGCTGCCCTGTGTCGGCGCCTGGGGGCCCGGCCGGGGCCGCGGGGAGAGCGGGGAAACCTTGTGCCTCTGGGCTGGCGGGCTTGGGGGCACTGCGGCGGGCGGAGGCGGTGACAGCCCCCGGGCGAGAGGGCGCCTTGAGCGAGGGGCTCCTCCGGGAACGCGGGGGCTTCCCCGGGCTCGGCCTGGGCGCTCCTGCGGGCCGCGCTGCCGGTCGCTGCCTGCCGGCTGTAGGGCTGCTACTGGGCGGGCTGGGCCGGCCTACCCGGGCCTGCCGGAGGGCTTGGTTTCCCTCTCGCTAAGCCGCTGTCCGCCGTGGTGCTGGTCCCGGGCCCTCCTCGCCTTAGCGGGCCACGCGCCGGTCTCGAGGGCCTCTCGTTCTGGTTTCTGTGCCAGAACAGTGCTAAAAGCTTTGCGTTTTTCCACAGTGTCTTGTATTGCTGTTGTCCCACAGCGTTTCGTCTTAGGTAGCGCTCAGGGTACGCGAAGCCCACGTTTCTGGGTAAATGCAAGGAGAGCGGGTGCTGCTGTTCAGGCAGTTGTGAGTTTCTGACAGACCGGGTCAAGTGAAGCAGTGACTTTTTTAGGATTGAAAACCGGTTTGCACAACCAATGGGTCATTTTCCTGCGGTTGTCCATTCACCCTGTTATTAATGAATCGCATTAGTGTTGCTCTTCAGACATTTCCTCTATGAGATAAGGAAACTTGTATGAGCAGTAATATGTTTTTAGTAGTTATATGCTTCATTTGTATTTCAAACTTAAGAAAAATCTATATCACAATCAGAGTATTGTTTGAAAATTCTGTACTTCTCTGTATGTGATGATGTGAGTCATAAGGTAAATGTCTTTACTGCCCCAGGTCCTGTCCTTTTTAAGAACTCAACAATGCAGTGGCATTTGTAATGATGTTACCACAACAGTTGTGGTTAAAAGCATAATTGTTGAAAGTCATGCATTTTCCTACTTTGTATTTTTCAGCAGAGAAAACCATTTTGATATGGTCTAGTTTTAGTAGCAGTCCATATTCAGCTAGTAGCAAACTATTCAATTGTTTGTTATATTAATCTTTGTATATCTTTCTGATAATTGGCTTTATGGAAATGGCTGAAGGCTTATCATAACTCATTGTGCTGAACAGTAAAGTCTTATGTTACATTATGAAAGGGGGATTGCTACTATTTAGATTTAATTATTCCCTTAAACTAGTGAGTTCTGACTTGTGTTCTTAACTGTAAACTACCTTCAAAGAAATGCCAAAGACTGCTTTTCTTAATAATCATCTAATTACAGATGTTCTTTCAGTAAAGTTTTAATGTGATAAGAAATATTAACTTCTAAACTATGTCATGCGATACACTTCAATCTATGCTACTTAAACTGAGCTGATGAGAGGTTTCACTAAGATAGTGTTGCCTGGTTGTGTTTCTTGGTCGCTATGGAAGAGCTGTACGTACAATAAAAAAATCACATACAGTGTCATTTTTTGCACCAAGCAAAATGCCTATTCTGTTATAAAGCCATCAGTAGCCTTACATACATGATTCTTTATTTGATTTGCATAGGTTAACATTTAGAAGATTGTAATATCAGGTGTATTTATAGCCTGTATTTGCTATGGAGGTATCTGTAAAATTAATTTTGATATTAGGAGAATTCTTATGTTCATGATCTTTAGAGAATTACTATCTGATCAATAGATTTAATACCTTTGTTACGGCTTTATACTTCAGGACATTTCAAAAAAACCCCAAACTAAAGCACAGTATTATGCTCAGCTGATAATGCTGAGTAACTTATTTTTTCTGCAGTGCAGTGAATGGGGAGAATAATAATTGCTTCCTTTTGCCTGTGTTGAAAAAGTCTATATCTATAGCGTATGAGTTTCGATTTGATTTTTTTTTTCTAGCTATAGCTTGAATTAAAGTGGACTGCAGCTCCTGAAGCCCCATAATGAATCCCCTTATCTTTTGAAGTGTAACAGAACTCCTTTTTTTCTACTTACTAATTATGCCATATGATGTAGTTTCCAGATGTTTACAGAAAAAATATACAACTTTAAGGTTGTCTGCCTCCCCAGATTGTCATTGGTCTCAAATTACTTTTTGCAACAGTCACTGTATTGCAGCATCTAAGATTATTTACGTTTTTCTGATTGAGTCATGTTTCGTATGTCTTTATTGTCATCTGAGGCTCTTGAGATATTAATACAGGGCTGAAAGTACTCCCACTATCCCAGCTATGTAGTCCCACCCACAGATGAGGACTCCAGGAAGTGATGTCAGGGATTCCTTTTGGTGATGTGGCAGAAATGTTTCTGTTTAGAATCCATTTTATTTTGTTTGTTTTATATCTTGAAGTGAACTGTAAAACTTAGTTGAGCTTAACTGAAAAGAAAAATAAGGATCTTAATTTGGTAGCAGAGCATATCCTAAAAAATAATTCCTTTGGTTAATGTTTTTACCTGAGTTCAGAATCCTGGCCTTTTTACTATACAGTTTTGCTAATGCATAAAACTTTTTTGTGACTGCTGAGCTCTTCACGTTCAAGAGAGAGATAAACTCATTGAATAATTCTAGCAGTGGACAGTGTGTTGGTTTAGGTACTTAGGTAGAATTTTGTCTGTAACCACTGGTGTACAGAGTCCTGAAATTAAACTTCTTTGCTATCTAGTTAGTATTTAAAAATCCTAAGCAGCTTTTAAAAAAATATTTATTTTGGTTTTGTTCTTTGCCTTTAGAAACTGAGGTGACAGGAGGGTGGTGCTGCAGTTCATATCTCAATGCTTAGATGTTATAACTCAGCTCCTGCCTTATCAAGGTGAAGATGTCTAACGAGGCTCATTCCTGCATTTCTGTATGGACTTTTTTTTTCCCTTCCCTAAAATGGATTGGATCCTGTCTTGCCTTTGTAAAATAACCTGTTCTTTGCTTTCTTGACAATTTCTTTTTGAAATTAATTTATTTTGGAATAAATGTCCTCTCTTTAAGAATACTTCATTAAGAATAATTGGTTTCAAACAGGGCAATCCAAAAGAGTATCATATGTAAATGCTGGTTCAAATAAAGTACTGTAAAGCTTCCCTACTGTAGAGCTTAGATTTTTGTTTTAAACGTTATCTATGTATCCTGTTTTGTTTCCACAGCAACCATGTCAGAAGGGGACAGTATTGGTGAGTCTGTGCATGGAAAGCCTTCTGTGGTCTATAGATTTTTCTCAAGACTTGGACAGGTTGGTTTTCTGTAGGGTTTTTCTGACTCCATTAGAAGCAGGCCTCAGTGCAGCTCCTTAAACTCATTACTTTTTGGATGAGTTGTTGAAATACTAAAATCTGTACAAAAGATTTCCTTTGAAGCCTTTTAAAAATAGATAAATACTATAATACATAGATTAATGGAATATTTAAGGTGTGTATATATGTGACATTGTACAGTGACAATAACAATGTATGGAGGAGTGACTTCAGATGTCATGTCATATTCATCTTAAAGGAAGTAAACTTGCATAAAATATTGAAAATTTAAATTGCTTTATGATGTCCCAAGCACTAAGAATTTTTTTTTGCCTTTGTAAAAACATAGAATTTTCCAAAGGCTTTTAAGTATGTTTATGTTTAATTCAGTTTATTTGTAATAAAGAATACAAATGTTTCACATTATTCTCCTTCCCAAAATACTTTTCACAAATGGTTACTATTTCTAGTGCTACCCCGTAATAAACTTTATTCATCGTGCATCATGTATTTTACAGATGTACACTTTATATTTCCTCCTAGATATACCAGTCCTGGTTAGACAAATCTACTCCATATACTGCAGTGCGATGGATTGTAACTTTGGGTCTGAGTTTTATCTACATGATTAGAGTTTATTTACTGCAGGTAGGAAAACTGAATTTACTGCTAAAGTAGTTTTAGATATCATTACTGTTCTATTTTTTTGTCTTGAGAGTGTTTTTGAAGTATGGTATTGCTTTGGAATTACATATGGTGTCATTTAGCACACAGTAGAAGGTAAATTAGGTGCTCTGAAGAAAGAGCACGTTGGTGTTAAAGTTCTTCAGAATGGAGAATGTGCGAATGCTTGAGGATATTCATCTGATGGCAACAGAAAGTGGAAATACTCCATTAGTTCTGATGAAATTACATAGTAAACTTCTGAAAACTCTGTTACAATTAAGTTTTTACTTTTATGCTAAAGCTGTGTAACAACATGTTCAGGAGCCAGTGGTTACCTTCTGTCATGCAAACAGTAAAGAACTGCCTTTTCAGCATGTTTGTCACTGCAGGCCAGCAGCATTCCTCCACTAACCAGATGCCTCTATTTCCTGCCAGTCTGAAATTCAGTTAACAACTTGAGAACTGTTATTCTGAAAAGCTGAAGATTAGGGATTGAATGTGAAGGCTGTGCAGGTGGTAGTAATAGGAACATTTAAGAGACTGGAGCCTGCAAAGGTGATTAGTAAGTGATGGGTTTATGCTGTTTACTACTTTTATGCTGCTTTTACAGTGTCTACATCTATAGAGCGTGGATGCCTGAGAAGAGCTTTCATATTAAATCTGTCAGTACATGAGGGATTTGCCCTGCTTTCATGTTCTAAGGCTTCTTTTGATTAATACATTAGGTTTATAGTAGTATACCTTAGAAAACACATAGTTTGAAAAGGCTAGTAGGTTTTCTTTTTTTTCTCTTGCTTATTTGTATTGCAGTAAGTTTAGTCAGTATTTAGGTACCTTTAAATGACAATGGTTACATATGTTATCTGTCAGTGCGCAAATAAAAAATACATTCATAAAGGTGATTTCATCTTTTCATAAAGTCAGAATGCTTATTTTATACAGTGTGAATTTTTAATATTTAACTAGTCGAGAAAAGTTTTCATGCTATTGTGAGGATGTAGAAAAGCACTTCTCAGGGAAGCAAAAAACCAGGTTGTTTAATCTTGTTGAAAAATCAGTACCTGCAAATGGTTTTCAGGAAGACTTTAATCTTAGCTCTTTCTTCCTCCCTGCTTCAGGGTTGGTACATTGTGACATATGCCTTGGGAATCTACCATCTAAATCTCTTCATAGCTTTCCTGTCGCCAAAGGTAGACCCCTCTTTAATGGAAGATTCAGGTATGGTGAATAGTTCATTTTGCGATAGTTTTGAATTTAGTGAAGCTTCCAGCTCTTTCTGATACAGTAAAGATGTGCAGTTCTAGCATGACGTTGTGTTTTTAGACATGCAAAAAATCTATACTAGTTGACATCAGATGTCACTATAAAATTTGTCCCTCTTTCAGGACTTCAACATATTCCATATTATATTAATTTTCTATGTTTTGAAAGAAGTTCGTGTGACTTAAGTTCTCCCCATAGTAACCTAAGTGACCTGGCACTCATTTCTATTATCTGTTTTGTTTTGGGAAACCAATGTTAATTTACATTAAAACAGCCAACTCAGTGAAAATTTTTGTTTTGTTTTTTAAAGATAAAAAGTAAAAAAAAAAAATCTGGAGTCTGAATAGTACAGAAAATTAGTGTGAGAGGGTTTGTGGTTTTAGTTTTTTTTCTGTGTTTTTCAGATGATGGTCCTTCCTTACCTACAAGGCAAAATGAAGAATTTCGGCCTTTCATTAGAAGACTCCCAGAGTTTAAATTCTGGTGAGTGGATCCATCTGCCCACGTTGTGTTTTTGAAAAATATAAATATATGCATCAAATTAGTGGTAGCTGGGGTTGAAGGATTAATTGTTAATATTATTTTTAAGGCACTCTGCCACTAAAGGAATCCTGGTTGCTATGGCATGTACATTCTTCGAGGCTTTCAACGTTCCTGTTTTTTGGCCAATCCTTGTGATGTACTTCATTATGCTATTTTGTATCACTATGAAGAGGCAAATCAAGGTAACTTGTCAAGAATAGATAGTAGAATTTGTGATGTCAGAATTTACAGTATTGTTGCAAACTGTCCATCCAGTTGAGCACTTCAGAGGTATTAAATGTGTTGCATATGCTTCTTTCACTAGAGGAATTTGAACAACTAACACTTGAACATTAGTTGAACTTTGAGCAAATATTGACAATGGGAAACAAAAATACTTGGTAAAAGAAGTCTTCATATGCTACATTACAAAAATTTATGCTTGCTTTCAAAAGGTTTCGATCTTAGAATTCAGTATCTGGTTTTTATGCGAGAAGAGTCTTATATCAGCTTCGTTTCTTGAGTTAACTATGGCTATTTTTAATTGAAGAGGTCTTGTAGGATCTCTAATGGGTAAAAAGGGAAGTTCTGACAGATTGGTGCGAGAAAGTAGATGGAGAGAAGGGGAAGAACAACATAAGCAACTCATTCAGACTATTTTTAACAAATTTCTTACAGTTTGTTGGCATTTTAAAAAGAGAACCAATTTTTTTTCCAGCCATTCAGAATTTGGATAGGTGCTGCTATTCAAAGTTGTAAATTAAAGATTAAAGGGTAGTAAAGAATTAGTAGCTCTATGCTCTCTTCAGTTTCCTGTGATCCCCCAATCAGTAATCTTTGCTGTACTGTGTAAGTTGTTGGGTATACACAAATTTGAGATTTATAAGATTGGGCTCATACCCCTATTTAGATGTAAATTGGTGTATGATGAGCTATTTCATTACCTTTACAATACTGAAGAACTGTTTTTCTAGAGGACTTTTTGGTTTGCAATGTGTGTTATGAAACATTTTTTAGTCCTGTGTAAGTTTCTTGCCTCAAAAATTGCTCTCTTCTCTTTACAGCACATGATAAAGTACAGATATATACCCTTCACACATGGCAAGAGGAAATACAAAGGGAAAGAAGATGTGGGAAAGACCTTTGCTAGCTAGAAGATGCAATCAACCTGTTGACCAATTCTGCTTCTAACTAAAGGAACGATTTTGAGCCATTGTAACAATGCCTTTTTTCTTCATAAAAAATGATTAACAGAGTGGTGACAAAGCAGTTGAATTTTCATTTTAAGAGGATCTTGCTATTTTTATCTGAAATATCAGTTTCTTGAAGAAACTGGCATTCTAACCAAATTGCATTGAGTGTATTATCTTTTGTAAGCAGTTGGTGAAAGTTTGGATAATCCCATGGATTTGGGATAATGTATTTCTTTCAAGATCCATTGCACTGGAGAGATTAATGGCTTAAGAGTTGGGTATTTTTACATAGTTCTCCTGCTCAGTATCACCCTGAAGTGCTGTGCACATGTGGAGGAAAAATGTAAGATGGCACACATGATGCTGTTTTCTGCTTCATGGCCGTGTGCTATTTTCATACAAGAATTCAGTAGACCTATAGATGCAGAACTTAAGCCAGTTTCCTAAATGCATGGTATTACTGAGTTATAACCAAACAAATATAGATAGGAATAAGAAATCTACTAGATTATGGGGTTTGCCGTAGGGAAAAAATACTCATAATAGCTTCTGAAGTTACTCATTTGTGTTGGGTTTCAATGCCAGTTTCAGCATTGCATCTCCTAGCAGATGCTAAAACGGGGCTCTTTCTCGATGACTCAAAACTTTATTCAAACTCTATCACAATTTCCTTTGAGGACCTGGAATTATAAAAATATATATTTTAATTGTTAATAGTTGGAGTTTCTTTCATACTTAGGGGGTTCTTGATTAATTTAAGATGACTTCATGCAGCCCCTTCAGAATATACCCAAGCTGGCCATAGCAGACAAACGGTGTGGGTTTTAACACAGCTTTTCATTTTCTATGGGGAAAAAAAAAAAAAAATCAGAGATAAATGACCTGCATGTAAACTTTTTCATGTGATACAACTGCAGTTTTATTAAGTGACTTTTTAATTCCAAAATTTATTAAAAGACAGTGTCCCCCTTTACTTGTTCTCTATCTTTATATACATATATTGATCTAACAGTACTTATGGCTCCTTTTCAATAATGGTTACTCTCAACTTAACTTCATGCAATGCCTTTTTCAACTCTTCAGGGAGCATTCACTTGCAGAAAGTAGGAAAAGATTAGCTCTGTGAAGACTGTGAATGGAGAATAGTGGCAACTTCAACAGACACCTAACTGGAAAATGTATGTAGGCACCATTTCATCTGTTTTTGTCAAAGGAAGTCATTATGGAACTCTGGAATTCAGCCTTCAGTAATCCTGGGAAAATGGCAGATAATTTTAGTTCACATTGATCTCTTGTTTTTTATTTGTATGCGTTTGTTTTATTAGCAGCATGGAAACTAGTAATGTCAGAATTTAAAAATATGAAAACACAGTATCCAGAAAGGGCCTTACAGGAGTCACCTGACTTGGAGAAACTGTCTTCAGGTTTGCTGGAGTTTCTGAATAATACGAGCAAATCGGGGAGAAAAAGATTATGTTTATGTTTGTTAACATTAAAATTAATGACTGGGATGACTCCTACTAAACAGCAGAGTGTTAACAACATCCATTGCAAATTAAACATTTTTACCTCCACTTACTTTCGAACTTTAGTGGCAGCTTGAGATTAGTGCCTTCTCATTCTTAGGTAGGCATAGGTGCTCTATGTTCTGCGGGATTAATGGTTTTCAAATATGGGTTGTGGATGATGTTGGGACAATGGTATAGTTCCTTGGCTGACTCTCAGCATGCAATGGCCAGACAAGTTTGATGGTGTTTTGTTACATGTTGCTCTATTTTTAACACTTAGAAGTGCTAAAAATAAACTGTCCTTACAGAATGCATGAAAACCTTGGCTTGACAACTTCACAGATACTTCCCAGTCATCGATTGCTTCCCATTTGTTTCTATGTGCAACTAAGTGTTTTTCCTTACTGTTTTCTTAGTGAGGAGATCAGGTAGTGATTTCCTTAGGTAGTCATGTTTTGATTCATGATATGGACCATTTTTCTTCCACTGTTGCCTTGACAGTTTTAAATAGGTGAGGGATGCCTGAAAGCTTTCTGGTATAAGAAAGGGATGGTATTGCAGGTCTGAAAATCACTTTTGTACAGTAGCGATGAAGTGGTCTTGTAGTTACCAGCAACTATTTTTTATTCCATTTATAGATAGGAAAAGTTAAACTAATTTTATTGGGGTTTTTATGACGACACTTGGAGATTTAATTTAATTAACTAGCTAACCAGGATCTCTGCAGTACAAATAACCCTCTTAAAAGAAGCACACTTCCCCCTGCCATCCCAAGCCCATATTCAGAGCCATATGTGAAAGATTTATTGAAACTGTAACTCGTGATCCACAGAGTGGATCATCTGGCTTTTTCTCCCCGTCTGTATTTAAAGAACACAAATAAATTTGTCTTGCCGTAAAGAGTGGAGGGGGTCTTGTGGCTGAAGTCAGCTTCTTCCTTATCTGTGTTAGACTGTAGAAAACACCACACAGACAAAACTTAAGTTGTTATAAAACTGATGATTTCTAGTTCACCTTAGTTTCTATTAGTATGCACACTAGGGCTTTGTTGAAACACTTGCTACATTGCTCTAGTCTAAACGTCTAGAATACTCATGAAAAATCTTGATATCTAATAGTGATAGAAGAGCTTTGAGTTTGGGAACTGAATGTTAATTGATCAGCGCAAAGTAGCGTGCATTACTGTGCGTTTGCATTTGTTGCTTCTGTTGATCTAAGGGAAATTCAGTTTGTCAAATCAAGGAAACCTGCTTTATTGTTAACCTTGTTATGAAAACAGAATGGTATGTGACATACGTTTATCACCAGAACTTCCACTACTGTTAAACTAAGGATTTGTGTACAGCTTTTGTCCTTACAAAACATAGAATTTTACTAATACCTTAAGCATGCTATGAAAGGTTGGAAGACTCGTTATCTATACTTAGATTTAGAGAATGAGAATCTGATTTAAGTTTTTCATTGTCCAAAGTGAAGAAAACTATTACATTTGTGTTAAGTACTTTTTAGAAAGACATATTTTTAATATGGTCCAAGAACCATGTTGGAAGAAACAGAAGGGTAGAGGCAGAAATACATTTATTCTGTAAACAGGAATGAAGTGCTACCTTGCACAGGCAGTTACCAGTTTTATAATAAAGTCTTTTTCTTGGACTAACTCCAGCTGTATGACAACTGTATAAAGGGTGTGGGAGTTGAGGCCCTTGTCATGAAACAGAGTAGATTTCTCCTTTACAGTTGATAGTGACGTAGGTAGATCAATTTCTGAGGATGAAACTTCTCTCTGCACAGTGGACATTCAGTCTACAAAAAGAAAATAAATTAGATAAGATGTACTGAATTGCTGTATTTAGAAGTTAAAAAAAAAATCAAATGTAATTGTTTAGCTACACTTAGAAAATAATCATCATCCATAATTAAAAAACCCATTTTTTTTCAGTCCAGTTTGTGATGCAAGCTTAACCATGTAAAGCACTCTTAAGCTAGCCCAACTTAAAGAGCAACTTGAAGTGATATAGGTGCTTAAAAACTGGATGGATTCTTAACAGTTCTTTTGGTGTTTGCTTGTTTATTTTTTTAATCTAGGTGGCAATACTACTTCTTCAGTTAATTTTGCTAACAAGTGGAATCAGAAGAAGCTACAGTGAGAGTCAGTATGAGGTAACATTTATTCATGTACACTAGAAATAGTATTTAAAGATACTGACTGTATGTTGCAAGATACTCTTAGTTCTTTAAATCAGAGCTCTTAATTTTTTGTATCTTTGCTTGGTGAATCCAGTAGGAGAGTCAAAGGATTTATTAGGTCAGCACATTCCAAAAGTTACTGGAATGGTAACAACTGTTGTCAGTGTTTAGAAAAAACAACCTGAAGTCTCTGTATCTGAAACAAAAAATCCTGTACCATGGACATTGAACTGTTCTTCAAGTAGTAAATTAGTTACCAAGCCTTTAGGGCAAAGGATAAGGTGAAGTTGCAATTACAGCAAATGAATGTTTTCAGATCTGAAATAGCACTCTGCAATGCTCTTTAAATACTGTCTACGTACAGATATATGTGCATCTGGGACAGCTTTAGAGTTGACAACAATGCAAAAAAAAATGGTCTAAAATAAATGTCCTCTAACAAGTATAGCTCTATTGTCAGTACTCACACTGAAAACTGATAACTGAAATTGTCAGCAGCCTTCTAAGTGTACTTCTGTTATATTAAAATTTCTATTGCCTCCACATTATTTGAAGATACTTCAAGCAGGGACTCAGCAGGGCACTTTCTAATGCTAACTCATTTGAAGTTCTTGCTTAATTTTCCAGTCAGAGGTGTTAAAAGGAAGTGAGGACTAATCTTCATGCTAGATTACAAGAACAATTTTTAATTGATGCCCAACCACATAAGAGACTAAATAAGCTTGAATTAAGGCCACAGTGCAAAAGGATCATTTACCTAAATTATTCTAATCAGACTTTGAAAGTATGTGTGAAAACTTTAGTTCGTGATGCTTCAGCTTCCTACTGGAAACTATAAAAGCCCAAACTAAAGTTTTGGGAGGTAGATACAAATCCATTTTGCATCTGCTGGCTAATTACAGCTTTGAGTGGTGCTTGGTTCTGTTGTTTGGGGTTTTCTTTTATTTCCCTGTACTCGATTTTCAAGTGGACTAAGTTTTTTGCTTCTTAATTTCAGATTCCTAAGGCAGTACTCAGGAGTTAATATTGTTACATTAAGAATGTTCAACAATCTTCCTTATGTTTTTCATCAAATACCATATTCTGAATACTATGTGATAGGAAATCTGTGTACAGGAACTATTCCTCTAATAACTCATTTCTTCTGATAGCTATCTGGTTAAGAAAATGATCTGGAACACTTTGCTACAGTAGCAGGATAGTTTCAGTTTATAGTTCAGGCAAGACCGAGGAACATGGCTGGGTCTCTACAGGCAAATCTGAAGTGACTTGGTGTCTCCTGACTTGTGTCAGGGTGATGTTAGGAAGGCAGCAGCTCATCACAAGCTACATTCTAGTTTGTGTCTTCAAATGGTGTATCTATCATAGAATTTAACAGCTTGCACAGGTATAACTTTGGTGCCTTGAAATACAGGCCTTTGGCTATACTGATTTTAGTGTCAAGATTGATTTTGGATCTTAGGAAATTCTCTGAGAAGTTGTATTTGCTTGATTCTGTTCCACCACAGCCATACCAGTGTCTGTGTAGGAAAATTTCAGTAGGTCCCACTGCTCACTTCTAAAACAGCTGCAGTAATACATCCGAGTTATAGCACAGACAAACACTTCATCTGTAAATAACACTTGATGCCTTTTTTTCTGGCAAGCAGTTTTCATTCTTTAGAGAAAATAAATGGACAATGTCTTATTCCACAATGTCTATAAAGGCCTTAATGGATGAAAATTCTGTTGTATTTCATTAATCCAGAGCAAAATCCAAGTTTAAAATACCATGTGTAAGAGCTAGCTCAGTCTGGTTGTAACTTACTTATTCCTTTTTACTGGAAACGGGTGAAGAAAGCTTCAGAACATTATGACTTCTGTTTGTTTGCAGTCAGAATTATAGCCTAGGTCTGTAGATAAAGGAACTATCTCCATGTCTGACTCCCAAGTAATCCGATTGCATTTCAGTGGTTGGGACAGAAAACTGCTCACCTTATTTACCTCATCTATGTAATGCATAGTCATACTATTCTGATAAAATATACAGGTCCTGGTAAACTCGCGTGGGGATTTTGGGTGCCTTAGTGAGGGAAAGGGTATTATTTCAACACCTGGCTGACAGGTATTTTCAAGTAGAAATTTCATCATGTTTACCCCTTCCAGCCTCCATCTGTGCTGTACTTACCCGGGTGTTGCACCACTCGGTGATGCACTCCCAGCAGAACAGGTGGCCGCACGGGGTGGCTGTCGTATGTCTCCGTTCTTCCAAACACAGAGTGCAGCGGGAGTGGCGCCCCGTAGTTTTACCCTTGGTCATATTTCTAATTAACATAGTTATATATTAATTTTATTTAGCCTGTTTGCAAGAAATATTTGAGAACACAAGCCTAAAGTAAACCCTGTCTTCAAGTATTAACCCTGTTTGTGAATATCTCAAAAACATGCAAGCAAAGCACGAAATCTAAGAGATGCTTAAAACGGTGAGGAATGTATCCACTGTTACATTACATCAGGTTCTAACAAGTCAGGGTGTCACTCCAGTGTTCTCCCTGTTCATGAAAGCTATTACATTTCCCACCATTGCTTCCACCTCTTTCCTAGTAAGTAAAAATCATACTTCTGGTGAGCCATGTTGCGGTGTAGTTTCCATTCCTGCCTTGCTCTCTGCCTCTGTTTGAAGCTGTACATCTGAACACCAATTGTTAGAAGAAGATGGAAGAGTGAAATTATTCCAAGAAACTTGTAACTTGATCGAATACTCTGATCTTCTCCTTGCAGTCCTCCAAAATGCAGCTACATAATTCACAGAAATAGAGATGCCTCGTTACTGTGGTTTTATGAAACTATTGCCCCCCCCATCAATAAACTCGTGATTTGGGATTCTCATTTCTGTCCAAAAAATTTATATGTTTTCTAGCACTTATCAACCTGCTGTCTCTCGGGAGGTCTAATGTGTCCTAGATGGGTCTCAGTCAGTCTGTCTTGAGTTGTCTGTGTCCATCAAAACTGCTGCCTTAATTGGTTTGGTTTGGTTATGTAGCTCTGAGCAAAGAGTCAGACATCTCTTTTCCACATTGACCTTGGGAGCTGTTGACTTGTGTGTCTACACACATTTCTGGGCCAGTGGCTGATGTTTTTTTGAAAGATACTGAAAAGACCATGTGAAATTAAGCTCTTCATACAGAGAAATGCTATCTAAACGTGTACTGATTTTTGTTCAAAACTGTATTTAGGTATTTCCCATGGATTTATTAAGACACTTCTCACTTTCTGTGTATTTGTAGAAGACAGACTGGACTAGATGGCATTCTGAAGTTACATGGGGTATTAGCTGCTGACAGTGCATTCACATGTATTAGCCATAATCTTTTGGCTGCAGGGACTCATAATCCACCTACATCGCATTAAAAACTTCACCCTCACTCAGTCTGCCCATATTATAATCAGCTCCAGCCCAATTCTATATCCCTTTTGCACACACGGCACCCCAAGAGGCCAAAATACTGCAGTAGACCCCATCTTCAAACAAGAAATGCATCCACTTACATATGTGATTCCTGCGATTCTTTTAGACAGGTGATAGAAAGTGCCCCGTATGTAGAATACTGCCAGATGTAGTCGATGAAGCAAAGGTATGCATTGTTTCAGGACATACACAATCTGTAAGACTCTTCTCTTCTGCTGTTCCGTGAGCTCCCCAGCTTGTTTCTGTATCCAGTTTCGTATTAAGGTCCTGCTGGATAAGCCGAGCGCTGGGTTGCTCTGTGATGTTCTGGACTCATCAGCTTCTATCTGCAACTCGTGTTCCAGATGCAGCAATCCCTTTTCTAAGCAATAGGGCACGAGGGTGTGAAGAGAAATGAAGACAGCCCGTCGAAGAAAAGAAGGCACCCTTTTCTTGGTGGAGTCAACTTGTACAATGTTAACATACTCTTCACCCAGAGTCTGGTAACCTAAATAACATGTGCAACAGAAAACACGCGAGGTAAGATGGCAATTGCAGTATCATTCTCCATGTGGGTGACCAGCGCTGAGAGGCTGCTCAGGTCAGATCACATCGGGTCTTGGAGTTGCAGAAATTGCATTTTTTTTTTTGTGTTGAATGGCGGGAGCGTTACGTTTACATCGGCATCTGCAGCGTCAGTATCTGCAATGGCTTTAGGGTTAAAGCAGGGATGCTTTTTCACGGTGTCATGCACCCCTTTTTTAGAAATAACTTTTGCTTTTAAAAGAAGATATATGTGGGTTGATAAACTGCATTGGAACTCAAAGTTCTGACAGTTTAGTGATTTCATAGTTGAAAGGCATTTATAGAAAAATAAAGAAACACCCCCCCCCCCTTTAAGAAAATCGCTGTCAAGCGGTCTCATCCCGGTCGGTGGACAGACAGCTGCTTTTTCCCGCTCTAGGGAGAAATGCTGACTGGGAAGTTACTGGGCGCGTTACCTGCCAAAGTGGTGAGGACGAAGTAGGTGACATCCGAAAGCAGTTCAAGCTCTTTCCTCCATTCCAGCCACTTCTTGGCACCTAAGGGAGGGGATCACGGCAGTTACCGGACATGGAATTCGTACCGATCCCAGGAATTTCTCCCCGACGCTCCAACACCGGCTTGGCACCCCCTCCGCCCGCCTCCCCCACCCGATCCGGGGGGCGGCGGGGGGGGCTCGGCTGCTCCCGGTGGGTTTCGGAGCCCTGAGGGTGCCCCTGCAGTCCCGAGCCCGGCGGTCCGGCCCCTCTCTGTGGGGCTGGGGGTGAGGCGAAGCGTTACCCGCGAGCCCGTGCAGCGTGGCGCCGGCCGCGCTCCGCAGCCCCCCCCGGTACAGCTCGTCCTTCTGCCCGCACCGCACCAGCTGCGCCGGCCCCGCTGCCGCCGCCATCGCGCGCGGAGGGAGACGGGAGTGCGCGCGGGGGCGGGGCGCACCTCAAGGGGGCGGGGCGCCGGCAGGCGCAGGGATATCGCGTCGTTCCCGGCCGTCTGTGGCGGGAAGGGCGCGCGCCTGAGGCGGCGTCTCATAAAGGGCGGGAGGCGCCTTCCACCGCCCCCTCAGCCAGGGCAGCCACCGCCCCAGTCGCTGCGGTGGGGCTCCCCTCAGGTGCCGCAGGGTGGGTGCCCAGCAGCCTGGCCAGCGCATGGGCGTCGCAGCGCTGCCAGTCAGCGGCGGCTCCGCAGCCCTGGCTGCCTCCCTCAGCGCGCAGAGCAGGCTGGCCTGGGCTCGTCGCCGCCGCCTTGAGGGGCGGCGGCGGCCCAGAAACACGGGCCGTGGCTGGCTGAGGTAAATTGTGTGGGGCCAGGCGAAGGCGGGAGTCCGGGCTCCCCGGTGGCCTCTCCTGAGGGGCTCTGCTGGGTGCCAGAACCGCCGGGCAAGCTCGGGAGCATGTGTCAGCTCTCCCTGGGATCCCTTTGTGTAGGGCCACGAAGATGCTCGGGGGGGCTGGAGCATCTTCCCTGTCAGGACAGGCTGAGAGAGTTGGGGGGGTTCAGCTGGAGAAAAGAAGGCTCCGGGGAGACCTTAGAGCGGCCTCCCAGGACTGAAAGGGGCTACAGGAAAGGGGGGAGGGACTCTTGATCAGGGGTGTAGGGATAGGATATGGGGAGATGGTTTTAAACTGACAGAGGACAGATTTAGATTAGTTATGAGGAAGAAATTCTTCCCTGAGGGTGGCGAGACACTGGCACAGGTTGCCCAGAGAAGCTGTGGCTGCCCCCTCCCTGGAACGGTTCAAGGCCAGGTTGGGACGGTTTGGGCAACCTGGGCTAGTGGAAGGTGGCTCTGCCTGGGGCAGGGGGGTGGGACTGGATGGTCTTTAAGGTCCTTTCCAACCCAAACTGTTCTGTGATTCTATGATTCAGAGCACAGTGCTGCTTGTCCCTGAACATCCACCTGCTACAGCCTGTAGCTGAATGGTTTCCCTCTGTGGTTGATTCACTGGTAGAAGGTGGGATTTGGAGAAAGTCGAGTGAACACAGGTGTTAAGACCTTAGTCAACAGTGTTTCTGATTAATTGCTTTTGATGTTATGTCTAGTTGCTAGTTTATTTAGGGAATTAAGGGTGTACTCCTCTAGTGACTCTTGTCTCATAAGGCTTATTGGCCTTTTATTGAAGTCCAATACTTTCATTTTGTCAAAACACGTTTGGTTTTTTTTCTTAGCAGATTTTAATGTCATGTAGTTATAAATTCAGTTTTGCAACATGCTTAAGTGAAGGGGAAGTTAAACAGATCTGCAATGTAATCGATTTATTTGACAAAACTACTTGGATTAAAATAGATGTTTTCCAGAAGAGTATACACACTAATACTGCAGTAAGTTACTTAAAAGTAATGTGAAAGACTTGGAGCTTGTACTTGGGTTTTTTTTCTTCTCAGTGATGAGAAGCAGAAAGGCAGGCTACCTTCTCACAAACATAAACACAAGTAAACTGGATATCTGTAGTCCTTTAGTTTCCAGTAGTCTGTTATTAGCAATGCAGCTTGGGACATCAAAATTCTAATTTAACTGTAACAAAAGTTGTCAATTATAAGTAAAGCTGTGAGGAATCTTAAAGTTAAATAATACATTCCTATCCCCTCCCTCCTTGCTCCAGGTGCAATTCAAATTTTTATTTGCTAGTGCATGGAAAGGTATGTATCATAAATGAAACTGCACATTGTTCAATCTGTAGCTATAAAATTAATGCAATTAAGAAAAACATTGAGAACGTTTTATTTAGTAAAACAGTAGGGGGAGCACCTGCATAAGAAAATACTCTGAAAAATGGGATATGGAATGTGGAATTTTCACATCTAGTGTGCACTTCCCACTTAAATCTTGGTGTATCCTGGTGAGCTGATATGTCCCAAGTTCAAGCTGCTCCCCTTTATGATGGCATTTTTTAAAAATACAAAACTAAAACAAATTTGCCCATCTTTAGATCATTTTGTTCAGAATTCCTATTCACTTCGTAGTCCCATATTTTCTATATTTGTTTAAAGTGAGAGCTATGATTTCCATGCTATCTCATGTGTCCAACAGCTCAATGGTTAAGAAAAATATCAAACATGGCAAGACTGTGGTTAAAATTAGAGGATTTGGTAACTTTCTCACCACAAAAATATCGGCTGTTATTTCAACATTGCACAGGCAGGGCAAGTGCATCCTAACCACAGTTTAATTTTTCTACTGACTGTGATAGGTAGTATTTCCCTTGTCCTTGTGCCCTTTAGCAATCAAGAGGTTAATATCTCGAATCAGTTGCACCTGAGAAAATTGGAATGTAAGAAATCTCAGGGGAGTTAGGAGCAAATGGTGATATTTTATTAGAGCTACTAACTTAGCTTTGAGCGATAGCTGCTTGGTTGTGAGCAACTGTAAAGTTGATTAGACTGCCGGGTATAATTTCTCGTTTGTGCTCTGTCCGACATATACGTTTTCCTAAGTATGCAGGGTGAATGTTGCCATTTTATTGAAGTGGGTAAATATGGTTTTCTTGTTTTATAGGTCAAGAAACCAAAGAAGAGCTCAGGAGACTTTTTTTGCAAAGCTGAAATGCTGGCTAAAGAGCACTTAATTGTTAGATTGGAAAACATTTGTAAAGCTGAAGGTAAGTTTAGGCTTCTGAAGGTCAGATTTTCATTCCTTAAAAATTTGTTATTTGGGGGGTTGTGTGGTAAATAATACTGTTTCTTTTTCTTTTTAGTAGAGTTAGTTAATTTTAATAGCACAGTCGAAGTGTATCCGAAAGCTGTAAGAGAAATGAGGTAATAAACTTTATGGTCCAGGAGAAGTTTGTGTAACTGATTATGGGGTCTATTCCTACTTTTTGTGGTAGAAAACCCAAACTGACCTTAATATCAGCTGAAAAGCCAAATTGTAAGCAGTTTTCAGGGCTGTATGGTAACTATTTCAGTTTTGTGTGCACTGTTTGTTCTTTCACACATTAATTATTATATTATAAGTATTAATTTGTTAATTCACACATTAACTGTTCCTTATCACCTAGGGTTCCAGGCTGCCAAGACTGTTCCCACAAATGTTAAAATATGTGTTTAACTTCTCTGTGTGTGAACATTCTTGACAGATTAAATGGGTTTTGTTATATTCTAAAAGTTAAGTTTGTTTGTGATATTTTGGAGGGGTTCTGTCAAGTATGGCAATACACGTGTGTTCTCTCAGAAGGAGGAGAGTTGTCCAAATCTAGAAAATACCTCAACGTATCTTTTTTTTTCTGTCTCCTGGAACAGGTCTTTTTGCCCATGCAGCATTGGGTAATATTTTTAAGTGCTCTGGAGTTTCTAAGTGTCTCAATATGTTGTTTATAAGAAAAATGAAGTATATAAATATATTTATTTTTAAACCTGACAGGCTCCCAAATGCTCTCAAGAAAAAAGAAACTGTTTGTGTCCGTGTTACAGCTACTCACATGTGCTTTTGGTCGGTTAGCTGTTACTGCAGGACAGACCCTCGCTACCAGTAAGAAGTTGCTCTTATAAGTAGTTCTATAGTGGACAAACTTTTTTTTTTAGTAGTTCTTTATTAAGGGCATGTTTTGTAGTCTATGATTTTGCTCTTCATAAACAAGTAACCATTCAGAAGTATGAATATTCAGGGAAAAATACAAAACAGGCAAATTAAAACAACAAAAAAGTTAAAAGCATTAGGTAGGGCTGCTAGCTGAGAAGTAACAAAGTGAAATAATGCAATATGAAACATTCAATCTTGAAAACTCTTGCGGAATTTCAGGATACTTGGCTAGTGAAAGAGACATCTTCATTTGGTCTGCCTTCCACCTTTGCCTTATTTATTCTTTCTCTCACTTTTTTCTCTTTGTTCTTCCTGTTAGTGCTTTGGCAGTTGTGCTGCCATTTGTCATGTGATGAAATTTCTTCTCCTGAAACTAGATTTTGCAAGGGAATAAAAAACACTGCCTGTTGTGCTGCAGGTGTCAGTCTAAACTCAAACTTGTGTTCATTCTGCATATTTCAGGTAATATCTCTTTCTCCAAGGAGGTTACAGGAAACCAGTTGTCTTTAGTTTTTATTTTGTGGAGTTGGACTTATTAGCCAAAAGGACTATAAAGTGGTACTTGGCACAGTGATTTGTGACTGCTGATTAGAAGGGATGTTAAAACTCACTGGTAGTGAATTCAAGTGCTGTACATCTACACGCTAAAGATGACACAGTTCAGTGGTCATGTGGAAGTGAGGAGACAATTCTTCAAAGTCTGAGGGAGAAAACATGAATCGGCAAATGTTTTTGATGTGTGGAGTATTCAATGAATGACACTTTACTTCTCCCTTCTATTTTCTCATTTCCATATGATTCTGCATACCTCCTCTTCGGAGAACAATGATTTTGAAAGGCAGAGTTGTTCTATGAAAATGGATTTGTAAGTAAACTTTTCTTGATAGTCATATGAATGCAACATGAGAGGGCTCCTGCTCCAGTGCTGTGCAGTGTTTCTGTGTGTTCTTGTAGCTGGGGTTCACCTCTCACTTGAAGGAAGTTTTATCAATCAGCATTTGCAAATGTTGGTTTTTTTCCTTTTGTTTTATTTTTTGTTTGTTTCTGTGTAGAAAGTTTAGATCTTCTGAATGTAGTCCTCTGTGTTGTTTTACACTGAGCTTTTTCCCTGTTTGCTTCACAGAATTTGCTATGCTTCATAGAATTTTGGCTAATGAATACTGCAACATTTATAAGCAATACTGTTTTGTACAGTGAGGAACATAAAAGCTGCTAAATAAGAATATGTATTCATTCCTGTGTGGGGACACATAACCCCTTTACAAAACCTTCCAACAAAATTACTGCTGGAACTGGGGAACAGTAGAGGGAAATTCTGCAGTTAGAATTCCCCCCCCCCCCCCCCAAAAAAAAAAAAAAGAAGGTATTTCATATGGTCTGGGATCATTCCTTGTAGATCTGGGCCAAACCTGCTTCTCCCATAGATTTCATCCTCTGGCAAAACAAAAATCATGACTTAAAAGATTTTAGAATGAGAGAAGTGGCTGATCTAAGTGCAGACTGTACAATTAGTGCGCTTTTGTAAGCTGAAGAAATATGCAATATATTTACCAAAATAATAAACCAGCACTTTTTCCTAACGTAATACTAAGCAGTTAAGTGTATTAAGATGAAAAAACACAGCAGCCATACTGTAAGGACCGGAGGCTTTAGTACCTTTCAAATGCTGCCTACTAACCTGGTGAAAGTCTCTTGAATACACTGTGTCATGAGAATTATTATATAGATCATTAGCCCACAATGATGCTTTACCAATGTGATGGTGCAGCTGATACTGGAAGCATCATGGTAAAACATCTTGGGATTAATGTGGCTAATTGTTCCCTTCATCACGTACAAGACCAGACTAATGTTACTTGTTACACAGTGATCTGTAAGAAAAAGCTGTTTCTTCTGCTTTTATTCTGATGGATATTGGCAACTGCAGAAAACTGCCATATCTCTTAAAATTTAGCTGCTGTTTTACTTAAGCTTTTTGCAAGGTGAATTTCTGTGCAGGCTTTATTTCCATTGCATGCTTCTCCACTTTTCCTTGTAACAGACCTGATAAGGGAGTGAGTTGCTTCACTGACGGTAACATCAGGAAGTCCAAAATGTAAAACAAACCCGGTGCACAGTAATGATTAACTTTTCCTCCTACATGTTGCTTGTCTGTGCATTATTAAATATGGTTTTACCTCTGCAGACCTGTTAGTATAGAAGAGGTTTGGAGTGGAGCTTTCAAACACAGTAATAGGCAGATGTTTCAGTTTCCAACCTGAAGAACAGGTTCTGCAGATGTAAAAGGAACGAAGTGTCTGTTTAGGATTGTTACCACCCTCTGATTCCTTTTGCCTCCTCCCACTTTGAACTTGTTACCCTGGAGCTGAACTGTTTGAATAAGGACTGTAAGAGCTGCTTTGTGATCAGTGAGCTGAGAGCCCTTAACATGTAAAATGCAGGGGCGGAGCCTCCATTCGCAGACTTTACAGTTCCCTCCCCCCCCGTTTTTTGTCACGCTTATGAAGGTTCCCATGCACCGTGCAGAGAAGCTCGGACAGCTTGGCTGCACTGTCCAGAGAGGAGAGACAAAGGTGTGTGGGGTCTTTTCTTTGGTTTTGGTTTATTTTAATTTGCTACTTTCTCTTTCAGGAATAATTTTGGTGTACTTCTAACACTTTTGCTCACTCTTAGAAATTAGCAACAAATTTTATAATATACTACAGCAGGAATATATATAGCTTTATGATTGCAACAGAGTTTGCTACTACTTTTGCTTTTGTCTTTTTTTAAGAAAGAGAGAGCATGGAAAGAGCATGATATCTAATGCTTGTTTTATTTTGGTCATGCTTTCTCTTGTTCAGGAACCTCGGAATTCTGTTAGTCTGAAGTTTTTAGATTCCCTGAGCTGGTAGGGATGAAGCAAACTGCATTTGTGATTTAAGTTTAGACTTTTCTAACTGGACAACTGCTTTCTTCAACACAAGAGACTAGCACATTCATTCTGAAATGATAACCTAAGCCTTGAGCTTTCACAGGTATACTAAGCCAAAACTAAAACTGACTTGGATAAGAGAAGTTGAATGTAAAATAAACTTTAGATATTTAAATAAAATACCAGTTAAGTAATATAACCTGGCTGATTCTGTGACTGAGCACTTGGTAAATCGTAACTTGGAAAGACATACCTGACCCTTTGGAAGGGTATATGCATTGTTTGTGGGTTTTTTTGGTTGTTGTTTTGGGCTGTGGAGAAGGAATTTTCAGTTCTTTACTGGTATAAGAATGTGGGTTATGACTGCAGAGATGTGGCAAATAATAAGGATGGCCAAATTGCTAGTGCTGTGTATGCTTCGAAAGCCTCGGGCTCCAGAGTTTAGATGTAGGTCTTAAACATGCCCAAAATGCTAAGGGTGATAATTTCTGGAATCATGTTTTGTTTCATGGTAGAGGTAGGTTCAACTGTTAAAAAATAAAAGTAGAGTATGATTCACTGCTGACTGCGGTAACTTTGAGATAGGAAATTGATGCCATCTTCAGAATCTAGCTCAAGGTTAAGTTGTTTGTTTATTATTCAAAAGAAAGTGGTCAAAGTTTTGTCTGTTAAGAGGGCTTTTTCTGTTCTTACTGAAGGGGGAAAAAAACTTTAGCTGGGGAGAATTCTTTTTTGCCTGGTAGGATTAGGTATGAAGGAATTCGTTAGTCCAAATGAAGGACAGAGATTGTGAGGGAAGGTCAGGGACTACTGATGAAATGTGCTAGTTATCTAAATGCGGGTGAGATTACATGGTGTCACAGTTATGGCATTCCAGTGGCCTTAGTACCAGTGTGTGAAGAACAGATGAATAAATGCTAACTTGTCTCTCAGCTCTTCTGTAGGTGGACTACTTGTTCTAGATTGTCTGCTTCTGGGCACTGAGGGTCGATTATATATAGACTAGAGACCACGACCAGATATAGGTACAGTTGACATGGCTGACCAGCTAAGTGGGCTTTTTTATTTAATAAGCAAAATATTTTATCAGATCTACTTATGTCATACGTGCTTGTATAACTGAATCTTGAAACACGAAGAGTTTGCTGATTTGTATATTTAATGACTATATTGGGAAGATCAGCTCCTATAATGCATCATATTTTGATCCTTTTCAGCCTGAAGAACCTATTGTTCCAATCACCTTCCTAAGGTATGGCGAAAGCCAGGAGAACTTTAATATGAGCATTTTTTGTTAGTTTGTCTAATCCTTATGTTAGTCTTGGAAAGTTAGGTTTTTTTCTCTTGATTGTCCTTGCAACTCATGGAAATGATCATCTTATGGAACCACAAGTTTTCTAGGGCCACATATATATGGATTGGTTGTTAACTCATGTCTTGTCATTGCTAAGTAAATGAGACTTTCCAATGGAATGTCTTGCCTGTAAATTTGTGTGAAACCTATTAAATTCATGCCCTAGAGACCACTGTAAAGTTTTCAGTCTTTCCTTGCTTTTGCTTGGTTTTTGTTCTGGCTTTGCAAAAATGATAACTTTCTAGTTTATGGCCAAGCTCCTTTTACATTATCTGAAAAGGCTTTTGTTTTCTTCTTATGTGGCATTCATCACTTTTGTAATCTGTGCTGAATTAAAAGCTACTCCACACTTACCCTAAATTGTCTGAGAGCGAATGTTGCTGCAGGAAGTCCTTCCCACTGTGAGAACTTGTTGATAACACTCACATATTGTAAATAGCTGTGGAGGTAAAAGACCAAAATTCTTTTCTGAAAGAATCTTTACTCTTGGTTAGGAATAAAAGATAGAGGGTGTTTCGTTCTTCTAAATTTCTGTATTCAGTTTCAGAGCACCACAACCTGACTTCGGTTTTAAAATAAAATGTACAGAACACTCAGTTCCTAAATATACTTCAAAGGGGCCAACTTATTTGTGAATCTCACTGGAATTTGTTCTTGTTAGTCTTGTTAATTTGTCCAGAGCTGAGAAAATGACTGTATAAATAAATTTGAGTGGGTAATAGGATGAGGCTGAAGATATTTTTCAGTAAATACAGTCTCTCAGTTACTAAGGATCATCTGAATTTACTGCAATACATTTGTCATGCACCAAGATATCTCAGTTTTGCATTAGTTATCTATAAAATGACCCGCTGCTTCTCGTGATAGACTTAAATTAATCTAATCTTACTATTGAAGTATGTTCTCCAGTGTTATGCCTGAATTTTCTTTCACTTACTTCCACTGTCTCGGCCTTATTTGTGAGTTAACCTCTGCTCCCATTGATGCCACTGGCCTTGCTAAATGATAGCAAACCTTTCTGTATATCTCTTATTGTGAATAATTCTTAACGGCATATGTGAAATGAGTAGTAGGTAAAGACCACGCATTGAGGACCAGATGATAGTGAAGAAAAGGCCTGTATAACATGAGTCAAGTCCTGCTCCAAAGGGCCAGCTGTTCTCCCACCCTGGCCCCTGAACCAAGTATAACGTACGTGGCCACTTCGTAGAACATATCAGCCTGGTATTTGCTGCAAGTCATTATGAAGTTCCGGACTTCCACATTACTGCATGGAACATAGACTCTAGATCTGTGGGGAATTTCCAAACCTTTTATTCATTGTTTAATCTGCCTCCATTTTGTGGGGGTGGAGCACTTGCCTTCAGCACACGTAAGTACACAGTAGAGTCATTGGATAGGTACCTGTAGAACTGCAGGCTGTGACAAATCTTTACACATGCTTAGGCAGAGTTCTGACTTTCCTTCCTGTGGTTTTTCTGTACATTACTACCTGGCAGAGTGCATGTGAGTCTGTGCATTATTGATAGAAATTCTGAGCATAGACATCCAAACAAGCAGGTCTAATGCTTCAGTATTTTGAGAATCTTGGTTTCTGTTGTTCTGCAGGAGGCATAATAGCTAACAAAGGAACAGTGGTAGCTGAAATCCACACTTGAAAAATGGTTTGATTTTTTCAAACAGGAATTGAACCAAAATCCTGAAGTGTTCAAAGATATGAGAAAATGAAAAGGATAAGGTTCTGGATGGGGAGATGATGTTTCAGGCCTACATGTCATGAACAACTTCCTCAGGTGCAAAATGGCCACAGTAAAATATACACTTTGAGTCAAGTGCATCGGGCTCTGTTGAGAAGAGCTATGTAAGAATTTGCTTGCTAAGCCTCTAGGTGCTTGCAGCTAGCCTGCAGGCCTTTGGATCTCATTTGTTAAAGAGCTCACTGATCCATCTGAGGTTGGATTTTAAGCAAGCATGAGGTAAACGTTAAAAGAAGCACTGAAATAATTTTAGAAGTGCAGTCTCCCCATATCCATGGACCTGAAAGTGTTAGCTGAGTGAGGTTTTCAGATCCATTTGAGTCAGAAATGCAGCTTGCATTGCAACTTGAGAGATTGATTTTTGTGTATCTGGTTCTGATCTGGCCCTGCATTTTTTTATTGTTTGTCACAGCCTCACTTGTTTCCATTTAATGGAGGAATGGCTCCTGGAGGATCTTCTGGCATTTTAGTTGTCAGGGAGCTCTGGATTGCCTCAGAAATTAAGAGGGAAATCAGGTGGGAAGTTGAAGGAGCTTTACATGTTAACATTCCTGGGAGAGACTGAAAGTGCTGCAAAAACTATGTAGTTCCCATCCCCTTCAGGTGTTGTTTGCCAAAGGCCGTTATGCAGAAACTTGCAATACCACCTTTTGTGTTGAATCTGATGTTAAGAGGGTGTCTCTTCATAACTCTCTTTGCAGGACTAGTTACCATAAAATAAGTTAAAAGAATCTCCTCCCTGCCTCTTCTCCCAACCTCAGTGTGCCCCCCCAGCTTGTTATTCCAGATTTCCTAGTGCTCTTAGATGCTGGAATATATTTCTAGAAGTTTTCTCTGCCTTTAACTGAAAACATGTAATTCTTGTTCTATTTATGTAAAAAAAAATGAGCAAGGAATGGAGCCTGAGGAGACAACGGAAGCATGCAATTGAGGTGCTTAGAAGAAGCAGCTATATAGCCTGCAGAGGAGAAAGTGAAAACCAGAGAACTTCGGATCATGTTGTGTGCTGGTATGGTTTAGTGGGATAGCTGCAAGAACTGAGTGAGATATATTCTACTTGATTTGGTGCATCAAGGATAGATATGACTGCATTGGGTTGTACAGAGGTAGCTGGCTGTGAGTGGAGCTGAAGGTGGGTTGTCAGGTGGCTGAAACTGCCAGGAAGACTTGCAAAAACTCCCTTGGCTTGGGAGTGAGTCTTTGATAAAGATGGGGTTTACCAACTGTTGTAATGCCCACTTAAGAGCTGGCCTCCAGTCTGTGGATTTGGGGGGGTGGTGTGGTGGTTTTTGTTTACACTTAGAAACCACTTAGTGGATTTGGTGCTATATGCCTTGGATAGTGAGATCACACACTACAGTTTTGGTTTTAGATCATCCTTCGCTAAATAACTTAATAGGGGTGGGGTTTTTTGTCTCGTACAGTATGAAGTGACCTATCCCACTTCTTTCTTCTTCTGTGAGTTTAGACAGATTCCAAATGAGATGAGGTTATTGAAGTAATGTTATTTATTGACTAACAAAGTACTAAAGTCCAGGGGAAGGTGGTGAACAAAGCAGAGCTGTACTTTGACATTTATTGGATTAGGACCTAAAGACTTGCTACAAGGTAGCAAGTCCATTAGTTAGTGTTTGTGTATGTCACTGCCCTCTTTGACAACATGAGGATGGACTGAGTGGTTCCCAGACTCCTTCCTGCTAATGGGGAAGGAGATTCATTCATTTAAGAAATTGGTTTGGATGTTTGGCAAAAAAACCCCAAACCTTACAACCAAACAGCATTCTCTTTAAGTTGCCAAGTGTAAGCGTGTTTTTCTTGTTTGCAGTGTACACATGTAGCAGTCGCTTTCACCAGCTCAGTTTCTGTCTTATAGTGGGGTGGTGTGAAGAAAGACCCACTCGAAAAGAGACCGTGCTTATGATTCTGTTCAGGTTCCTTACTGTGGTAAATTAAAATGTTGCCAGCTGTGCAAATCCTGATGAAAACCTTTGCCCAGCCTTAGGCATTTCAAAAATGTCTGAAAGATGCTCTTGATAGACAAGGGCATTAGGAGAGTGCACACAAAATGTTTTTATCATTGACTCATTTCTAGGAGTGTTTATTGCAAATGAAGTGTGAATTGCAAACCAGGAGAATTTGATACTCCACAACTTAACTGTGTGTCATAGAAGGCACTTAAATATAGATCAATTATCAATTATTAATCTTAACAAAAAGCAGCATGTGACCCTAAGGACCATGCAGAGAGATTAGAGATGTTCACAGATGTACACAGCTTTAAATTGCAAAGTTGGGCATCTATGCTTATTTAAATTCATGGTGTGAAATTTTTGAAGCAATGTAAGTTGTAGGAGATCCTTCCAAAGTCTGTCATTCTCCCCTTTGTGCATGGAATTGGTATTCCGTGCTCTCTGCTCATCACCTTTCTCCCTGTCACTGAAGGTCATTTCATTATTTCTGTGTCCTTCTATTACCTCTAGTTTTGAAGTCTGTCATGACTGGCTTCTGCTTTGTGTAAAGCTTTCAGGAAAGTCAAATGTTCGGAAGTAGTGTAGATTTGTGGAGTATTTGCACAATGTTATCAAGAGGGAGCTATGGTGTAGCTAAAGATAATAGTCTTGACTTCCATTTGCAGAACTTAAATACTAGATTGTCCTATCTTTGCAGTTTTCATTGCATGGACTTGTGTACTCTTCTCCCAAAGCTGCATGTAATTAGCTCAGGTTTTTTAGTGTGTGTGCATGTGCTTGATGTTCTCCAGTGGAATGAATCCTGCTTATTGACTTTCAGTTGTGTCAAACACAGCCAAAGTTTTATCCCTTTCCAGTTACCCAGCATAGGTTAGAGAAGTGGAATCAGGATACAGATCAAAGAGCTGTAGTACCTGCGTACCCCTCCTTGCTGGGAGCGCTGGCCATTTTATATTGGGAAATGTAGTCATCAGTGTTGTTAACCCCGTGCTCTGGACCCATTCTGTGCATCTGAAAGGTTTTCATTTGCCCTGATTGGCTTTTCATATTGTTCCAATGATGTTATATATATACATTTCTGCTATAGAACTTTTTGTCTTGGTAATCATACAAGTGGTGGAAAACTACAATAAATGTGTGCTGAAAGATGCCTGGAATAAGGCTGGTGAAAAAAACTTCCTTTTAATTAGGGTAATATCCTCATTTCACTAGCAATAGTTAAATTGTTACCATTTTACCTCATCGCTTAGCTAACAAGATATATTAACTTTATTTCCTATTCTCTTTTACTGTCCTTCCTCTGCCTAGGCTTTTGTATCTGGTCCTACTAGGCATCCTCAGGAGAAGGCTCATCATTTACCACTGACTTGCAAAAGGAGAAATATGTTGCCACCTCCTTTCTAACGCCCCCAGCGTAAGTTATTCATTAATATCTAAGAGATTGATCAGTACAGCAATAAACTGCTGTACAGAACTAAAGCAGCTTGGTTAAACGTCATAGGCATTTTTCTTAAAAGAAATTCCTGCCTCTTTGGATGAGATTTAAAAAAAGAAAGTTGGGCTTCTGGAGGTTGACCAAGTCTGCTAACATAATTGAGAGTATTAACATTATTAGTATTATAGATCTCTTGATTACAAATGGCATTGGAGCCCATAATCTGTGTCTCCTCTTTAATATGACTCACAAATTTCCATATGCAATAAAAGCTTAGATTTTCCAGCAGTAGTGACTTCCTGTCTGCCTCCTAACGAGATATTCCTCTCCCCATTCCTTCTCTGAGGCTTCTTGTTTTTCATGGTCTATAGTATGAAACTTGGAGTTTCAAAGTACTTCTGAGCCAAGCTATTGGTTAAGATTTAGAGCCTTGCTTAATTAGTTCCCTTTGCTCTTCTAATAAAAATTTCCAGTTCTTCCTTGCTAATAAGAAATGCAAATGTTCTTAAGCAGCAGGAGGCTGCTGTGTGCTATGTTTCCATTGTCATTGCAGATAGGTCTGGGACCTGGCTAACAAGAAGTCATGATTATGAAACTGAGAGGCTTTTAGGCGACTCAGGATAAATGGGAAAGGCAATTACAAACAAGTCTATCCCCTACATATAGAAATTGTTGCAAATTTCAAATTTTGTTTTATAAAGTAAATGTTAAAGTTGTATGACACCGTCAGTATAACCCTGAAATAAATCATTTGGATTTAATAATAAATCTTCTTACTTGCATAGGGAATATTCAGTTAAATCAATCAGCAAAAATGAAGGGCTGTCCTGCATGTGCAGCTCTCGTTCAGGCTGTAAGCAGTGAGTGAAGAAAAGCTGACAAATGTTAAATGTCCCTTTTAAGTGGGTTGACTGTGTTCTGGGTATAAGGTGAATGCATCAGGCTACCAGAAAGATACTTTGATGTCCTCTTTATTGCCTTTTCTGTGCTCCCCCTTATATTTTAACTGAATTGTTTGCCAGAGAGCTCTATCACGTGCCAGTTTGTTCTGTGCGTGCTCTGTCCCTTGGGAAAAAGACTGCTGTAGCACACCCTAAGGTGTGGGCTTACCCCCGTGTTCCACAGTACTGAAGCAGACTGCTTTCATTTTGCAGTTGGTTTGGATGTGAAGTAACATGCCTGGGCGTGCAAGTTATCTCAAATGGAATTGCCCAGTGAATGGGGTTGCATTCTTTAAAATGAACAGCATGTCGTAGTGAACCACAGTAGGGTTTGAAAGCAAATCCCAAGTCTCAGATTCAAATGCTCTGAAGTATTTTTTTTTTCTCCCATTTGATCCTTTATCCTATTGATCTGCTTTCTGATCAAACTGTTCAGGTTTAAGTAATGACAGGTTTTTTTTATGCTTCAGCCACAGTATCAGTGTATCTATTCTGGAAGGATATCAGAGCTTCTCCGAGTTCTGGTGGGTGCCACACGATACCTCCCTGAACACAGAAGCAGGTCTTTTGGGGTTAAACGACAAATACAACAGTGATATAAAAATGGCTAAAGGATTGTTAATGGTGTACACAGCTTTTTTGTCTCTGTGATATCTAACCTGCCTCTAGGGTTTTAAGTCCTGTTTTCTAAGAGAATATGGAGCCTCACGCAGTAACACTTAGGTAGGGCTCTTAATCTGAGCAGCCAGTTTAAATCTCGTTTATGTGGTCTGAACAGATATTGTCGCTCTCTCTTGGCTATTTTGTGACTTTTGTCAATGAGCAGTGCTGTTCTCAGAGGCTGGAGTGTTTCCTAGTATAACAGAGGTGAAATGTTTTCAGAGAATGTAACTTTCATCATACAATCTTCATACAATCTTCACAAGAAATTCTCCAGGAAAGCCAGCCTGAGCTTTTTTCATTTACTTTAATAGGACGACTGGCCCCTGAATCTTCTGAGATACCAATTTGAATCTTGCTGTATTTTTAAGGCTTAATTGTGTGCTTTTCTGTTGGCTGCCTAGGATTTATAGGGACATTGAGCTTGCTGTTTTGGGGAGAGGGCCTGGGCCTCTTTTTTTTTTTTTTTTTAAAAAAAAAAACCCAGTACAGGTATGCTGAAGAGGAGGGGAGGTCTGAGGACCTGTACAGAAGCTCTAGAAGGTGAGACCAAGTGAAGAAAGAATATCTTTTGCCTGAAAACAGAAAACATTTAGAGATCAGCTGAGTCACAATAGCTTCACCTTCAGATCAGAAAAGAGTAAAGAATGTGAATTTGACAGGACTCAAGACAATAAAATATTCAGTGAGCCACATCCTTGTGCAATGTAAAGTATTGCAGCTCATCTGCTTTCACTGAAATTGTGCCAGTATATATATATATATATATATTTATATACACACACCAGCACAAACATCTGTGCCCATTCAGTCTTCCTCATCTCATGGATATGTTCTTTGGTGTATAATGAGTCACAGTGATTGAACTTCCTGCAAAGGAAATGACCTCTGAAAAAAACCCTAAAGCAAAGAGGTGAGAGAGTCTGGCAAAATAACTACCAACCAGTTCAACTTTCTGAAAAGGAAATGGATAGATCTTGTCTCAGTATTAAAACAATCCTATGAGCTGTGGCTTCCTGGATTAATCTCAGGGTTAAACATTTAATGTGCAGGTACCAGAAATGGTGCTTTGTGGCTAAGTGGCTATAAAATTGTGGTTAGGAGAAGTTGCCCAGATGACCAAAGCAGACAGATAACTCACCTGCTCTGAGGCAGCGCCTGTCATCTGTAGATGCACTTGCTCCAAGTATGCAATGGAGTAGCTCCAGAAATTCTGTTGAGGGCAGTTCTGGCTTTTTCAGTGGACACAGTTGATTTAACTCCTGAGATGCCTTCTAACGTCTAGTTTTGGTTCTGTCCTAAAGTTCTAAAAAAAAAAAAAAACCACCCCACCTTCTTGAGCCTTTTCTCTTTCACTGTAAATTAGGGGCAGGTGCAGTGAAAGCAAACAGACTGACCAAATGTGCATTTAGCTATCTAACTATAGCTGCTTCACTACTTTCTTGTATTCAATCTACCTTTCTTTACATTATATTTTGTCATGCTCAGAAAATTTTGAAGATGCCTATTGAGTAGGCTGGGAAAATTAGAGAAGGAAAGTCTGTTACCTAGCTTTTGTTTTGGAAGGTACAGGGAGAGGCTACAGGGGAGAGTGATCATGGCAGAATCGTATCTTAAGACTTTTCCTCTGCTATGCTTTGTCTCAGCATATTTTCTGTCTTCAGCAAAAGTTTACATAAATGCAAAGTGTAAATAATGTATGGGAAGAGCAGCCACAACAAATGTAAGAACAGAAGAGTTTAGTCTTAAGCAAATGTTGCTCACTTCATCTGAGAACAAGGGCTTTACTGTTACAGCATTTGCATGCTTTAATGACATCACTACTGGATAAGGTGATGCCGTTAAAGGAGTCTGACAGGTCTCTCTTAACTTTGGGATCTTTGATAATTTTATAAAAGCCATTAACAGAAAATGTTTCTCTTGTATTTTAATCCATGTAAGGACTTCGTGGATTATAGGATCATTAATTCTCCTGATGAGTATCATGGAATTTCTACTTCAAGTAATAGAATAATTTCAGTTCCTAGAATAATTCAAGTGTGGAGGGACCTCAGAAGGTAGGTCATATTAGGTGCAAACTTTTGCCCAAAGCAGAATCAACACTGAACGCAGACCAGGCTTTCCCTTCGGGTGAGGAGTCTAATTCTTGGTAAATTGTTTGCACAGTTGAATACTGAGTTTCAGCAACTATATTTGCAGGTATCTTCTAGTCACTGACACACAGAAATGTTTGGGTAGTGTGTGCAATGACTGTTTTCTGGTGTGTAGGTTTTTCTTTGGTTTAACCTTGCTACAGTGCTGTTGCTCTGTGTGTAAAAACTAGGATAATTCCTTTGCTGAAATTCTTTATATTTTTTTAACATTACTATTGTTTCAGTTGCACAGACCCTTTCAGGGAGACCTGTACTGGGTGCTATGTCTAGAGATAACAAGACTATCATATTCCTAAGAGACTTATGTTTAAACTGTAGGATTTTAGAAGTAGTGGGTAGATACAGGCAGAAAGGGAGAACTCTTAATTCCTTTAAAAAAAGAAAGGGAACAGGGTATGCATGGTACATGGTTATTTGAAGAACACTTACTAACTAGAAACAAAAGTTGCTTAATATGTTCTTCCATTCTTAAATGTATATATGTGTTCACTCATAGCTGAAAGAGCCATACTTAAATGTCAGAAGCTACTTTACCCCCTGACTTTCATACCGAAAGGCAGACACAAAAAAAGGCGCTTTTTTTTTTTCCTTCCCTTTGGCCAGCTCTTCAATATCTACTTTGGATTCTAGAGTCTTCCAAAAATTCCATGCTTGAGAATTGGGTGGGAGAAGAGAGGAGAGGGCAAAGCACCATGACTAGGTGATGATATTTTCTGTTGTCTGTGGCGTAGGATGTGTGTAGGGATTGGATTGGATACAGGTAAAAGGTTGCAGGGTTTCTTTTGTCCTTGATCCGTAAAACAGCCAGTAAAACCACAGTAGTGTCTAGAAAGGGTTATAGACTTGATACACTCAAAGGAGTTTTGACACTGTTAACTGTCTGTTAGAGCAGCATTTACCAGACAGCCTGGGAGACAGAAATCAACCAGCAGCTGTAGGATGAGTTTCTCATATTGTCACCTTGTACACAACAGAGAAATTAACCTGGGGTGTGGGGTTTGGTGTGCAAACTCCATTGTGCTGAGAAGACAGCAGTTAGGGGTAACCAGGAAACCAGGTGTTGTCATGTGGACAGCTGCATCTGAAAATACGAGTGACATCAATAGATCTATCAACATACTTTCACAGGATGGTCACGACAGCAGACTACAGTTGTGAATTAGTATTCTGGTTTATTAGGTGCTTGTTACACAGGCAGTGAGTTGCACCAAAAAGTTGGTATCTTCCCCTAAATTCTATTGGTAGATAACTCAGGCTTGCTGCTGAGTTGAGTCCAGTATCTACTGTGTTTGACACCACCTTGCTTCAAGGACCTTGTTCCTACTCCTCCTCAACATGCAGAGTATTAGTTCAGCAGGCTGCTATGCCATCCATATTATACTCATAGTAGAATATTGAAGATGTAGTACTGGTAATAACTTCTTTTTACCAGATCAATAAAGCCAAAAGAAACAGTTTTAGTTTCATTGGAACATCCTCAAATGAACTGCAGGAAGAGGTGCACCCCCAGTATTAAAATGGTGTGTCTTGCCAAGAAAGGGTTGTGAACGCTTACCTTTTTTCTGGTGTCATGGAAGACACGGCTTATGTGTAGGAGCAAGTAGTCCTAAAAGCTGAAGAGTTGCGGCTGGACTTCAAAAAGTGTCAGAATCACAATGTGCCTCGGTAAAGGGTCTGGTGAAAAGTAGAGACAGAATAGAAAAGCTTAGAATGAGCCTTGGTGAGTCATCTTTGTGTGTGTATGTAAATATATTTTTGGTATTTATTTGAGGATTAACTTAAAAGAGAAAACATTTGAGATGCACAAAATGAATACATGGAAATGCAGGAATTGTTTTTGTTCACTCTAAAGCAGAATGTTTGCTCTGTATTCTTTTAACTAATTATGTATATGTCAGACAATGATGAAGGGATGCAATTATGGAGACAGATGACAACATGTACAAGGATGTGTATTGGGGGGACCAGTTGTATCTTTGATAACCTATTACCTCCCTCCCCTTTCAATCCAGTCAGTTTGTGAAATCTGTCCTAAGTTTATAATTCTGGTTTTGGTGACTCTAGCAGTGCTTTTTAATAAACATATCCTTCGCCACATGAATTTCACGCACTGATATGCCCAAAATTATTTCAGAGCCACAGTATACCCTTTGAGATATTTCCTGTTTAAATGTGGAAACGAGTGATTTCAATGATACTGAATTTCTACAGGATGAATATTGCGAAGCACTACTGTCCCATATATGAAGCTGCTATGCATTTGGCTCTGTGTATGGGTATTACTTCATTGACTGACATGCTCCCTCTCAACACAGGAGATTTTGACAAGATAGAGAATGGAAAAGGTGGGGCTTGGTGAAAAGATAGTCGTAGAGAGGAAATGACTTCCCAAAGAAGCTGAATGAGGGACCAAAGACAAGGAGAGAGGTACAACTTCAAACGGGCAGATGCTGTAACAGGGTCATCTTAGTCATTTTTTGCTAGAAACGTCTCAAACCCCCCTCTATTTCTACTCACTGTAAATTAACAGTGATGCCTCATTGCCCTCTCTCTTTTAAAATAATGTCAAACTGGATCTGTGCTTTCACAACAAAACATGTTAGGGCAATGTTTCAGAGCTCAACTTGTAATTACAAACAGAAGGAGACTCCCATAGATTCAAACAGTTACCAGCACAAGGTTTCTGTCGAGTGTGATTGCTGTTTTGCAGTGAGCCTTTGACCTTCTTTCTCCGAGGAAGGTATCCATCTGAAAGTTTTGGAAAGGTCAGTCTTCTGTATCCAGTGGAGATAGGTAAGAAAAGGGAAGGAGCATGCCAGACAACAATGAAGATGTGTAGTATGGAGACAATTGACAGCGTGTAAGAGAGAAAAAGAGGGGTAAGAGACAGAACTCAATGAACAAGCCAACATCACAACAGATAGTTCTCAAAGCTGTCCTTTGGGAATATAGCTGATATGTTCACTTACTCTGTAGAATGATTGAGTTAAGTGTGTGTGTATCTCTCTTTGTGTGTGTATATATATCCATGTAAAAAATTAAACCCAGCATGCGTAGTCTGGCTTCTGGAGAAGTTGCTGCTGGCAAAAGCACATTTTCTATGGTTATAGAAAATACTGGGGTGAGGGAAAGAAGAGACAGTGCCTTCTGATATGTGAGGAGATATCTAGGTATAAGCAACTGCTGAGGCCAGTCCCTTGTATGTCCTCTAGCTATGTTCCTGTAGTAAATACTGTATAATAAACTGTTAAAGCAACTTCTACTATTTAAAAAAATTATCTTCTGCAGGTTTGCAACATGCGAGAGACCCTGGGAAGTTACGCTGAATACTTGTAACTGCTTTGCTCCTGGGAAGAGCCATCACATCTGTTCTGTCAAGACTGAGCTCAGTGGTAGTTTTCTCCACATTGATACTATAAATTCTGTTTTTCAATGCGTGGAATATGTGTCAGCAGGATTAAATCAGGACAGTCTCCCGAATGTGGAATCCCAGAGAAGGCACTCACTGTGACTTCCGAAGTAAGCCAGCAACATCCTGAAATTCTTGGTTTTTCTCAGATAGTTTTATTACTCAACTGAGTATTTCTGCAGATACCTGTTCTGAAATACTTTGTTTGACTTGGAGCAAGCACTATTGCTGGGCTGCTCTGAAAGCTTGCGATGGCTCTGACTTCTCCAAAATCTGTAGCAGGGGATTTGATGCAAAGAGAAGAACTCATGTGCCATGATGGAAACTGTTTCCATTTCCTCTCTGAGAACATCATCACAATAGGTAAGTGAAAGTTTACCATCCTTTCATCTAACAGTTTGTATTGAAAATACTTTCTTTTTCTCCCAATTTACTTTTATTGTATTGAGATTTCATATGGGATGTTTGAGGGAATTGTGCTTGTATATTCCTCAGTCCCTTTTTACTGTGTAGTTGGCATGATGACTAGAGTTTGGGTGAAGTGTAAACACACACACCCCACCCCCCAAAAAACCAAAACAAAAGCCCCCCAAACCCCAGAAAAACCCAAAACAAAAATAAAACCCACCAAAACCCCCCCCCAAACAACGAAGTGTTACTCTGGCCTGTGTTTGACCTGTTCCAGCAGCTGATGACATATGAGACTGTAAACACCTGATATAGGCTGGGAATTAAATGAGATGGTATTAGAAGGCAAAACTTGTAGCAAGTTTAAATAACTTCTGAAATATTGCCTTATACAATAAGGATATCTCTGAATCAATCTTTCTTATGCCCTTGCTTGTACACATAGTCTTGGACGTTTGAGTCATGGGAAAGGTCCTTTATATGTAGAATCACTAAAATTTTATCATCACATTCTTAGACTGGAGGTTCTGCATGATGAACTTTGCATTTGCAGTCTTAGGAAGGTTCAAGCTGCTTTTATTTGTTTGTTAGCACAGTGTTGTGTTCACCTGCTAGTAGCAAACCTTCTAACATGCAGGAAGGTATGATTAAAACCAAGCTTTTTTTTTTAGCTCTCTTAAACTGACTCCTAGACTAATCCCCTGACCCCTAACTCTTTTCTCCTTTAAAACAATTAGTTCCTTGGTGATTTTAATGCAGGGTGAAATTTATGTGTGTGTTTTATAAACTACTTTGCATGAAGGGACTACTTGCTTTTTCGGTGTCATTAAGTACAGCATGAATTGTTATGAACCCTTTTGCTGCGTGATATCATAAGATTATGATTCTAATGTTACCAGTGTTTCCTAAGACATGATAGACAGCATAGTATCTTCACATAACTAGTGACATTTATTCTTGAATAAATGATGGGAGTGTTTTTGAGATGCACTTAAATAGATGGGAAGCTGACTTCTACTCCCAAGTTAAGGAAATTTTGAAATGGGGATGATGTGCATATCATCTGTGATTTGTTAACAGAGAATCATAACACTGGTGCCTTCACAGAAACCAGCAGATGCATCTGTGTTCCTTGCTGTGTGCCTTCCATTGTAGCTGTAAGAATGTAAGGTCTACATGTTCGAAAAGTAACGTATTTTGAACATAAGAAGGTTTTCAGACATAAAACCAAGCAGCTGTACATAGAAACTGTGCTCCTGCTTTTAGGTTTTCATGTCCAAATGCAGTAGGAACCCAATATTACTGTTTTCTTATTCTTACCCCTTCTTGTCCCCAACGGATAATGGGTATCTGGTTTAGTTTGGAAATGTGGCTAATAAAAGTCAGCACTCTTCTAAAAGAATGCAAGCCTGCCCGTTTTAAATTTGACCATTGCATTTTTAGCTGCCTCCCAATGCTGGCTAACAGTGATGTTTTTCTGAGAGATGAATTAATTAGCTGGAATATCTTCAGTGGATAGTAGTTTGGTGGCTTGTAGCTCCCTTTGGCAATTAATGTATATTGGAAACAAAACATGTAAAAATGAAGCTGACCAGACACATAAACACAGATGAGAGAAAAGAAATAGAAGTCTTAAAGTCTTGGTGGTTTAAGAGATAAGCCCTGGAATTTAAAAGGAATGTGGATCACTTTTCTTTGCAAGACTGGTAGACAGAAGATGGCCAACAAAAACTGGCTTTTGAATGGAGGTAGAAATGAGATCTGCCATTTCTTAACGGTATCATACCCCATTTAAGCTTCCTCTTTAGGGTTTAATCCAGGAACTAGTAGAGATCAAGGTTATATCTAGCAGGAGGAAAGAGATACATATTTTCATATCTGGCACTGCAAGTTTTATTTCCATAGATCTCCGAAACATCTCATGCCGGTCATTGATCCTAAAATAGAAAAGTGTTTTGATTGAAATAATGTTCTTGAGCAGTGGTTTTGAGAGGGAGAAGGATTGTTGGAGAAAAGACAACTTACAAGAATTACAGAATTTGGTCTACACAGCTCTGCGAGAGCAAATGTTTGTGTCTGCTGAATTCCTTTTAAGAAGGCAGTGAGGTATGCTGAATCTTTTTGCGAGACAAAAAATTGTTTTTCTTGTCAAAGCAATTTGTACTAGTAAGAAACAAACAGTGGTAGCCTGTAACTTAGCATTATCCTTTTTGTGGGTGATTCTGGTGCAGTTGCCTGTCAACTATTTTTGGCTTTCAACCAGGCTCCTCTATTCAGCAGCACCAAGTGCTCCTAAGTATTTTACTCTTTAATCTTTACCAGATATATTCCAGAGGGAACGCTAAATGCTGAGAAAACCGGGAGGAATCGTTGCACTAGAATACAGCTATGAAGGCCATAAGAGCAGCAAGGAGAACCCAGCCGCCTTCTCAAAGCAAAACATTTTGGGCCACATATTTTAAAAATGTAAATTAGTATCATAGGATGAGACTGTCAAAACTGATTGCAGCTTTTTTCCTTGGTTCTTTCAAGTGCTTCTGGAAAATATTTCTTGAAGTTGATGAGAGTGGGATTTATACTGCCTCAGGTTGTGGCTCTGTGCCATGAAGTTGTCTGAATTTAGCTGAACGATACAGAGCTCAAAGAATAACTATTGTTAGCTGTTGCTCTTTTTTGAGTGTTGACAGCTTGCACAGAGGAAAATGAGCTCTTCTCTTAGGAAGCTCTGGAGATTACAGATGTGATTTTGCACATCAGGTGTTGACTGAAAATTGGGTAGGAGGAGGGGAATTGTGTAACTGATGTCTGTGGCAGATGAATTTGTGCTACAGGAGAGATCTGAAGGAGGAGGAGCTGGTTTGTTGCATTTAAAATAAAAAAAAAAAGTTGATTTAGCCCGAGATTTTAATTGGAACTTCATGTATTCAACACAGGACTTATTTGCTTGAAATACATTCTCATTTACTGCCTATGGTCATGAAGAAGACAACACTAAAAGTTTTGGCTGGGCTCTCACAGGAACTAATTTCATCATTTTGGCCAAACTTCCAGCTATTGTGAGATCAGTTTTGCTTTCTGCTGGCTTAAATTTTGGGCTGATATGTGTATTTTTTACTAGTGTTAATGGGGCTGAATATATTTGTGTTGTCATTGTGTTAAAAATAGCTTGTCAGTGAAAATATAATCCAGAATTAACTGTCATTACACTAGTTCTTATCTTTATCTTACATGTTTAGTGATACTAGTTTTTCCCTAGTGGAGGTAGCCATCGTGTTTGATCGTCTAAATGTGCTTCTTGGGCTCACTGTATGCAGTAAGTACTTAACTATTCTATATTTATTCTTGAATTTATGCAGGTAAGTGGAGCATCTGTTCAAAAATAAATTATTCCAATGCCTGCTTTTTATTTTATAAGAATAACCATAAAGCATATTCTTAAATGAAAGGTAATCTAAAGGAAATGGACAAATTTTTAACTTCCTGCAAACAGTAACTACAGTTTTGCTATTATGTGTGTGTTAAATGCATATGCATTTTTTCAGTAGTGTTGCAGAAATCTGATTCTTTCAAAAGTCTGAGCCTCTGTTAGTGTCTTGTTTGCGTTGTTGCAGCTTAGGCAAATTCTGGAGCAGTTGGCTAAATGAAGCTTGCGTTGAGTGTCATGATCACTCGCGATGGAATGAAGCATGTGCTGAAGTACTTTGCAAAACTGGGATGTTCCTGTGAGGTATTAGTTTTAGCTGACGAATCTCTTGAGGATGGAAGGCCTGTAGTGGGGTCTTTAGTGATCCACTGCCGTCTCTTGCCTTTGCACAACTCCTGAGCTCTCCTGCCCTTACCTCTGCAAGCTGTTTGATTCTTGTCCTGTGGTTCCTCAGCATGTGAAGATATGCTTGCTTGTATGCCCAAGGGAAGGCTGCCCCAATACTACTATTATAGTGTGTCAATAGGAAAAGAGAAATATTTACAGAAACTGTTTCCTGCCTCTCACCTGCGGATCATACCAACAATGATATTTTTTTCTAGTTCTTTCTTATAAATTGGCTTGCAAGGGGATTGAAAAAGAAAAGTGCAGAAATATAGAGGTGAAATAGGCGTATTGCATCATTTGTGTGTTTTCTGGCACTACAGAAGTAAGATGGTATGTTCCAGTTATTGCTATATCATATAAACTGACTTTTAGGGACCTACTTTTTATTTGTAGGATGAATTGTAATTTGTGGCCTCCTGAACGAGAATTGTCCATTATATACTTATATACATAAAGCTCCATCAGTGTGCCCACGTAGGACAAAGTACAAAGAAATGGCAGAAATAGCTGGAGGGAGAGAAAGTCTTCATTGTGCCTGTGCAGCACTTCCAGCATTCCAGTGCAAGTGGGTCTGAACCTAAACAAAAGCTGGTCTGCAGCTCAGGAATCCCTTTGCAGACTTGTTCGGAACACCCACTTGAGTTGGTTCTTAACTCCCTCATTAACTCTTTATATGACTCAGTTTAAATGCTGTGTAGTGTGCTGACAGCTCTTATTTTGCTTTGTATTCTAATAAATGCTAAGCAATCTACACAGAAGTGATCATAATACTGATGAGCTGTTGAGTAGCCTACGCTTTCAAATATGACATTTCAGCTTTATCAAGCCTATGCTGTCAAATGTAACACTTCAGCTTTCTCAATTGGGTGAACAGATCTCCAAGAAAATGTAGGAAAGGATGGAGCTAAAGAGTTAAATCCCTAGTTGGAATAAATCCATGCAGTTACAGAAATGCTGTTCAATTGGTCATTTGGTCCCATGGTATGGTAGCTACCTACCATCTACTTCTGTACCATAGTTATTAGTCTTAGATGGCTTGAAACTTTTAGCATTCTTCTGCAGTTTTCTGAGTGTTTTTCATCAGCTGAGACAGTTTTCAAAACTTGTTGCTTTTTTTGGAAGAAAAATTCCTCTTTTCTGTGTAGGTTGTATATGGATGAGAAATAAGATTTCTATGTAAAAATGAAATCTGAGTGGAATGCAATTAACTTTTACAAAATTTTGTTGTATAATTTGATTCAACATTATTACAGCAGCATTGGGAACGTCCAAAATCAAGGAGGTATATGGCAAATTCGGTAATCCTCTATTTTTCAAATATGCTCTGGCATGTCTAGACCGACTTTTCCCTTGTAATCTGATGAAAGAGTGCTGTGCACAGACATGCAAAAATCCTGTTTGCTTAGATATATAGTACATCAGATTAGCCTGGAGAAGTATTTAAGATGGCCTTCAGCATGTGGCTCTAACATGCTGCCTGTCTACACGAGCAGTGCTTCTGGCATGGCAGGGGGTTGGCCGAGGTGATCTTTAAAGGTCTCTTCCAGCCCAAACAATTCTACGATGCAAGTTTAGCTGAAGAACAGACACACAAGTGATATTTTGTGAATTGGCATCAGCTGTCTGAAAGTAACTTGAATTAAAGCTAAACTTCTGTGAAACTGCCCATCAGTTAAAAATAAAATGTGAACTGATACTGTGGTTCTACTAGTTCTGCACGTATTAGTGAGTGACCGAAGAATGGATACTGGTTTGGGGTTGTTTCTTGTTGATGCAGTTTGAATCAAATCTGAAAAGACACACTGTTTATCCCAAGTGTTTAATCTTAAATATGTCATTCACTTTGATTTGGTACTACATAGACAGTGGATACTACAAAATTCTGACACCAAATCCTGAAGTTTTTGCATAGTCTCCACTTAAAGAATTATGTTTTCAACACCTTTTTTTCCTTCTTGAATGGAGAGTAAGGCTATAGTGTAACGAACACTACAAGCTGCTGTTTGTCCTTTTTGCTGCAGAGGCAGAAATGAACAAGGGAGGGTGCAGAATGCACTATTGTTTCCTTTGTTGGCAATGTCAGCTTACACTAATTTAAAGTGTTCATGAGTCCATGGACTGTTGTAATAAAGACATGAATCTAAGGATATAATACTGGGCTGCTCAGCAGACCTAAGTTCTAGTTCTGATTCTGTTACTGGCTTCTTGGTTGACTGTTTTTGTAACTTCACTTTTTCCTTCTGTTGTCTCTTATTTTGCTTATAAATGAGAACTGCTATTCCTGCACAACAGACACTTCTCAGTCATGTTTGCATCTTTATTACCTATGCTGAAATACAAATAATAATGATGTTCAACCTAAACAATTCAGAAATGTAATAACTATGGTAAGATCTTCTAGACAGTGACGCTTGTGGATACTGATATCAGCTGCTTTGGAACTGTCCTGCAAAATACAATCTGTAGACCCCAGAAAGCCTGAACCCTGGAAGTTTTGTGTAGCTAGAAACACTGAGTTAAGTGAGAATAAGTTTGGTATGTTGTTTTTTCTTTTTCCTGCCAAAAAAACCCAAAGCCCAGGCTGCCCCATCTAAGCATGCAGAATTTTTTAAAATTAGATTATAGATGTTTTTGTATTAAAAAAAAAAAAAAGCCACGTCTTTTATGATGAAGAGCTGTTTAAGTGAAGCATCTGTTGTATAAGGCAAATGTTCTTTTAGTACTCTCATTATGTATTCTGGATACCAGTTAGTTCCATTTAGGGATGCCTAATCTAAGACATGCTAAGAATAGGAGGGAAAAGGTGCTATTACTTTTGTCAGGTTAACATTTTAAAATATTGGAGAAAGACCTAGAGTTGGGCTATGAGAAATGTTGATCAAGCTGTGTATGTGTGAACTGTACACAAGGATGGCAGTCAGCAGGTTCCAAATTCTGCTGCTTGCTTTTTGCAGTTATCGTGGATGAGCTGAATCCTTGCTCTGTGCCTCAAACGGAGGACAATAAGAGATTATCTGTGCAGCAGCCAGCTATATGTGCCTGCTCCAGGTGATAGACTCTTCCTAGTCTGGGTAGAGAATTCCTCTGCAGTCCCTTTCTGAATAACATTTCACCTATATGTGGGATTTCTGTCATGTAAATTCTGTGCCTTGGATGTAAAACGATGATTTCTTTGTAAACTTATGAGTATCTGAGGGGCAGAAGTTGTCCTAGAATACATAAATTTTTAAAAAGTGTGTAAACAGAGGGCTCAAAAGTGTTTCTGCGTGTAGTGTACTGGGTGAACTTCTATTGAGGCTTCTGGGTGAGTAACAAATTAACACTATTAACTTTATTTGCAGAAGAGGTGTGAACATTTAGACATGCGTAAGAGACCTGTGCTGCAACTGACAGGCATATCTGCAGCTCTGAGGTTTAGCACTCTGAACCTCAGTCCCTGAGACTTGGAACAGTAGAGCTAAATAGATTGAGATGTATTTCAACATTATTGCTTGAGCTCACTTCAGCCTAGAATTTCTCTGTGATTAGGCTTTTACTGCTTCCTAATGCAGATTCAGAACGTGACTGGCAATCTCTAGCCAGACTTTCAGTTTTTTAAAACAAAATTTGTTCTGTTTGTAGGCACATACATGCAAATAAGCAGCCAAATATTTAGGTGGGTGTTTTGCCTGAGAAATCACAAACTGATGTATTTTCATCTCGGGTGGTGGTGGTCTGGAGCAGATCTGAGGACTGATGAAATGGTGAAACTGGATCAATTTTCAGCTTGTGAAAAAGGCTTTCTGTTGTCCATGCTCATGTAGCATTCTGTAATACTGTTAAAGTCCTAGAAGAAAAAGTGTTTGAAATAATTCAGTCTTTGAGCTGTTTTATTTCCCATTACAAGATGACTAAATTCTAAGAAATTGTGTTATGTAATGTAGTGTGTGTTGTAAAGGAGAAGGTATCTTGAACTACTTGGTGACAAGAGCAACTTCCAGTCCTGAGGTCATTTTGCAGTACAGAAGGTAATATTTGACTGCAATTTAACAGTAGAGGGCAGCGGTGTTCTTAATTTATCCATACATTCATGACACTATATATATGCATACATACATTACATACATCCGATGTAGGGCAGAGATTTGCGAATCATATAAACTTATAAATAAATTTATAAACATACAAATTTAACTAAACAGAAAGTCTGTATTGTTTGCAATACACATTTTTTTGTTCAGAGATATTCAAAGGTATGTAAAGCAGCTAATTTATATTTGGATAATTTGTGCAAAAATTAATCTTGCTGTGTCTGAAATTTAAAATGCAAAAGAGTTCAATAAGGTTCAAAAGTACTCTGATGCACTGCACTGAATGAAAATCTTTCTTGAGACTGATAACATTCATGATGAACCAGATAAAACTCATCCCACAATGTGCTTCAAGATTGTGATAGAATAAATCTGGAATATTTCAGTCCAGTTTTATAATCTTGATCTGTGCTCTCATGATACAAAAGCAACATAAATCTCTAAACCTTCTGGCTTGTGTTTAGACTACTGCAGGTGCTCTACAACCTGGATTCTTTCTCAGCTAGTATCTTCCTTTACCTATCTACAGAGTGGCCTTACAATACTACTATTCTGGTTTATATCTATTTGGGATCCTTCCCTAGAATAAATGACGATACAAGGCGTAGCTCAACAGTAAATCTGGACCAAGCAGTGTGTGAGGATCTTGCGTTTCATTTTGGCTGTGCTGAACATCAGTATCTTGTCCTTCAGCTGATGTTATTCATATATTCCTTTTTCCTGTCTTTGAGGAATGTATATTTGTTTTCTTAAGGATATTAGTTTGGATCAAATGAGCTTTTTTTTTTTTTTTTAAACCTTGCCATTTAGCCCAAATAGATTCAACAGGCAATGAAAAACTGTCAAGCTTTCTAGAGTAATTTCATTCTTGGTTTTGTTTGGTTGGGGTTTTTGTTTCCCTGGTTTTTAGTAATGTAGCTCTTGGAGGCTCTGCACCAAGATGCCTAAAGGTGTTTAGTCTCCTAACTCCCATTTAGGCACAGACATTCCCACTGAAATGTGTTGGAAGTTAGGAGCCTAAATATTTTAAATTTGACACCTGCAATGAAGCAGAGAGGTCTTCAGTTAGTTGTCTCCAATTCACACATCCTTTAACCTTGTTTTAGAATCATGAAAGACTAACAAATACCTGTCTGTGTCTTAGTGGAGTTCTGTTAGGATAAATGCATGGAAGGTTGTGAAACTATCAGAAATCGTAATGGGAACCTTAAAGGTGCTTAAGATCTGATTTGTTGGTCATTCTCCACTGTCAGTAGGAATATTGTGGTTTGGCCTCACCTTTCTTTGCTGTGTGCTACTGAAGTCATGCGACTATAATAAAAAGGGGAGAGTTACTGGGATAGTCTGTTTATATGCTAGCTCTGTTTGTTCTGTAGAAGTTAACTGGTGAAAACAAGATTAAATGTACTGACTGATCTCTGCAGAATCAGTGGTTTTTCTGTACTGGGGAGAAAAAGCAGTGTACCACACATGTAGATATAGCCATATGTTAGCTTTATAGTAGATACTTGCATCTCCGATTTTGATTTCTATAACTTAAAATCATCAGGCCTTCATTTAAAGTTTGAAAAGGAAAGTAAAAAATGGCCGGTTTGGGTTAAATCTTCTAATGAGCAGAAATCCAACTCGGACTGCCTTTTTGAGGTGCTAAAGACATATTATTCCAGGACAATTAAAAATCTCTAGAGAATCTGTGAGCAAGTTATAAAGTCCTTACAGAAATAACCAGTCTTGGAGAGGAGACTGACCAAAGTCCCCTTTAGGCTTAGACTGCAACAGCTGAGTAACATGCTATCAATATTGTAGTATTGTCTGATCCAAGCTACCGCTGTGGTGTTACTAGATTTTTTTTGTGTGTGTGTGTGTCACTTGTGGAAGAAATGGAATTATTTTTTTGAGGTAAAATCTGAGGCATATTAAATTTTTGGTGTGCTGGTGTTAAGAGCTTTTATGGTTGAACATGGGTTAGAAACTAGATCACCTGAATGTTACCTTCTGTTTCTTCCACCTCTGCCAAAATCTCCTCCTTTTAGTTTTCTTGCTGTTTCTGTCGTATACCTGTTGCTGCCTGTAAAGATTTTAGAAGTATGTAGTGGGAAATGGGACACTTCAAGCAGAATAAATAGCATTGTTTGCAGACACATTCCAGAGTCTAGGGTAAGAATATTGCTACTGCAATGGTCTGTCTGTATCGCTGTTGCCATCTACTGGATAAATGCACAAATGCTAAGCTGGCATCATGTGCACAAAGCTAGCTAAAAAGGAGTGACAGGAGACTTTGGAACAAGAAGTTATATTTTTATCGATATATATATATTCCGGGATTTATTAAACAGTTCTTGTAAACAGTACAGTGACAAATGCATGATGCATAAATATGGTTCTTCTACCGTATATGACCAGTACTGTGCAGGCTTCCGTGAAAGAGAAATCCCAGGAGACTACACTGCGTGTGTGCTCAGATTTACATAGCCTCGAAACATTCACTTCATCCTTCTAGAGTGCAGGTTTAGAACATTTCATGCTGCCTCAGAACCAGTTCTGTCAGAGTACTGTTATTCCTAGAGCTTCTGTACCTGGCACCACTTGGTGGTTACTATCTAGGGCAACTACTACTGTGCTGCCTCAAAACCGCTCCTAGTTGCAAGACAGAATAGAAATTCTTGACAGGTGTGAGTATCTGGTAGCATGGAAGTTACATTTCTTTATAGTTTGATTGTTAGAAGCTAGCGAAATAAGTAAAAATAATGCTCAGTCAGATGGTTAGAGTAAGTGCAGTATGTTTAGAGGTAGTAAACTAAGTTCTGGGTTGACTGAACCAGTTCTGGAACAATCAAAAATAAAATCTTTATAATGCTGTGAGGGGAAAAATATGTTCCTTTCATTCATTTGGATGGGTGCTTAGCCTGTGTGTCTGTCAAAGACTGGGGGGGAATCCAGTATTCTTTGATAAAGTTCAACTGCATTGGCATTATCTGTGGGAAGTTCTTAAGATACAGTCATTAGCTGTGAACAAGTCTGTCAATCAAATCAGCCCAGAAGGATGCTGCTCTGGTAAGCACTGTAAACAAAAGCTGAGTGTCTCCCTCATAGGTTTTCTCACAAGTGAATTATTTGTATCTGCTGATACTTCTGGTAAACTTAATCCCCCTGAAAGTCACTGAATGCAGATGTAGCCAAGTGACTCAGCTCTCCTGTCTTACAGCATTGGACTGTTGTCTGGCTTTGATTTGCATTTGGAGCTTGGCAAATGACTTTTGAAAATCCAAGCCATCCCTGACTGTGTGATACTGTGAAACCTGCCTGCCTCCCAAAACATTTAAATACCCTTCATCTACAAGCAGTTTACTTTTTATCTGTGTTCACATCACAATCTTATCTGTCAGTTCAATCTGAGGTTAAATACTTCATCAGATGAATGCTTTCTTTCTTGAGAGAACAAATAAATTCAGTTGACTTCTGAAGCAAATCATAGTGGTTTTCTACAGTTAATTATGAGGAACTGCTTTATGTAGGGCTGCTGCTATCTTCTAGACAAATCCAGGATTCTTCAGCTGCATCTCTGGCTATATAGCAAAAAAATGAGAATAATCTACTTTTGAACTCATGATCTTTGATACAAACCACAACTTAAACCTCTGTAGCTAATGTGAAGGGAAGCTGTTCCATTATGGACCTTTTATGCTGAAAATGCTCTGCACAGAATAGAAGAGTTGTGAATGGTTTATAGGGAAAACTGAATGAGATTATTTTTGGCAATATTTTAAGTTTTTGTCGATTATTTCCCCCCCCCCCCCGTGAGACAGACTCCTTAACTAGTGATCAGAATGAGTCTCAAGGATCATGCTTGCAATGATGGGGAGCCATATTGCTTATTTGAATGCTTGAGATTCAGGAGTATAAGCAAAAAATATCTTAAATGGTTAAACAGATCTTTGTGAGAAAGATATCCTTCTGAGTTGGTGTAGATGCTGTTGCTGAGAGAAACAAATGTTATCTCTAATGATGAGAAGGTCTACTAGCAAATGTGTACTTTTTTTTTCTTTTTTCTCTCCTTTCTCCTCTGTAATTCCTGACGAGTGTTGTCTTAAGTGAGAAAGAACAGTGCCATGCAACAGTTTGGTAAGAGCTTTTGCAGAGAGCCGACCTAAGGACCCTTCTATAGTGTGCAGAGTTGGTAATTACAGAGCTGGAGCTCACCTCAAGTGGTTGGCTTTCCTAGTGATGTCTGAAATGTTTGTTCTGGTGTTTTGGTTTGGTTGGTTTTTTTTTTTTACATGGCTCTTAAGTAACAAATAAGGCTTCCTTTAGCCTACTATGAGTGTTCCTTGGCATGTATCTTAAATACAGAAACGTTAACAAGTTTAGTCCTTTATTTTGTTTTACTATAACAAGTTCCTCTCTTCCTTCGATAGTTTGGGAGATACTTCTCTGGGAGGAAATAGAGCCACGGTTCACACAATAAACTCACCAAGGATCTGAATATATTAGAATGTGTTTTGGCATTTTACTGGATTTTACATGATGTCATCATGTTGATCTGCCTGTGTACCTTTTCCTTGTGTTTAAAACTTTTTTCATGTCATGCTTTTAAATATTTGAGTGTTGTTAAGTACTGTATTGCACTGCACTGTATAATTGTGAAACAATTAGATAGATATAAATCAGGTTTTTAATATTTCATTTTGGCTATTTCCATAACTAAATAGAAGAGTTCTCTGAATAATACTCATTTAACCATGTCTAAGGCTAATATTCCAAAATTTAATGGAGAATTGAGACCAACTGTTTAAACCACTCAGAAGGCATTGTTTGATTTTTTTTTTTTCTTTTTATTTTTTTTTCTTTTGGGTAGTCATAGGACATGGAACTATAGTCAGTGGATGAAATAATTGAATCCAATACTCTGCCACTTGCCAGGACCACTGATATTTCCCTGTAGTAATAATCTTTTTCCCTCCCTGAAATCCTGAAGTTTCAGACAATTGGCTCAGTAAAGGAGAAGACAAAAGACTTTGCACCAGTTTAGAGACCATCCTAATCCCCTTAACTCTGGTGTATCTCTTACTGACCCAGAAGGGGGGGTTGGTTTCTTGTAGGCTAGTGGGATTTGTGATTGGATCTAGGGAAGAAAAAAATTCAGGTTTGTGTCACAGTGAATGAACCTTGTGCTTACATATGCAGATACTTAGAACGTGCAAGAGCATTAGTGAAAATCAGAGGAAAATCATTCCAGGAAAGTGTGCTCTCGCACAGGACAAATCTTTGTAATAGTGGCAGATGTAGGAGCTGGGTTGCTGGCAAGATCAAGCTTAAAAGTCAAGAAGTGGAGCTTAATGGAAGTTCAGAATAGTCATTTCTTAGAAGCACTGGCATTCAGATCCATGACTGCAGAACAGGTTTTGTTCTTATAATTTACTACCAAAAATAAGGAATAGATGGACAACAAAGTACTGTTTGAAGGAGGTGGGGGGAAGAAGGTTTGCACTTAATCCAGCATGCTGTCCTCCAGAGGAAAATGGTTAGAGAAGTTTTACTGTGGACAGGGACAAAAAAGTTAAAACCCTCTCTTAAGAGATGCAGATATCTACAGAGCATACAGTACTCCCAGGAAAACACTAAACCTGAAAAACCTTTGCAGTCCTGGTTGATTAAATTGAACTGGCTAGTGGGTGATGTTACTAAACTGTATTTCTTTATTAGAGCAGGTGATTAAGAAAAGTGGAGCAAGATCGTCCTTTTTTACATGACTGTAAAATCACAGCCAAGGAACGAACATGGTTCTGTGCTGCCACCTTGAAAATTTAAGTGGGGATGAAGGTGGTGTATACAGGTGCATCCATATTTTATTTTTCTAGAGGCAGTGAATTTGTTTTCTTTGCAAATAACTTTGTTCTGTTATTTTGGCTGTTCAGGCTTAGAGGTTTTAAATACTCCACCTGAAGAAGCAGCAAGCATTAGTTGGTGGAGAATACATGTCTACTAGAGATCTCTAGAAGTTTTAGAAGCTGTTAGTGATGGGGGAGCACAGTAAACTTAAATTTCTTAGAATTTGTGATCCTTAATCACTCTGGAAGAATTGAAAAGGGACACCTCATATGGTTGTAAGAAATCATGGCTGTGGCACTGTCTGACTGTAGTTCCTTCTTAAGCAGCAGCAGACAAAAGCAGAGGAAATATTAAAAGAAGTAACATGAACATTAAACAGCTGTCATAGAGAATTCCCTGTTGTCTTAGAGGAACAGACATTTCAGTGTCAACTGACACTAGAGATACCAGGAAGGGGATGCCAGTCATTGAAGAGTTAATTGTTACAGCAAAAAGTAGTTTAGATAAAATCCTACCTCTTTTCTCTCCCCCGCTTCCTCGGGTGTTGTGTACAGTAAAGGAGCTTGTACCATCGGAAAACTGACAGTGATTCCTCAGTGACTGAGCTAATAAATGGGATGAAATTTAAACTGCCTTCTCACACGAACAGAAAGAGGGACTTGCAGAAGAGGGAGCAAGACGGAGGGAAAATGCTGAGTGTTTTTACATTCTAACATAGGCAATTGAAAAAATATTCTTATTTCTACAAGACAATGGATATAGGAAGCCCACCGCAGAAGCACAGTAGGTGGATTTATTCATTTTACTGTATACACTAGAATTTTAGCTAGAGGATAAATTGTACTCGTGCTTATGGGCACAGTTGTTTTTTAGTAGTACTTTGATAACATCACATTACTCTTTTCTTTTTTCTCCCTTGTTCAGAGATATTTATTCAGCTCTTTGACCCTGGTTGTTTAGAGGATATTATTTTTTAGACCTTATCAGCACACTGTCATTCCAAAAGCTCTTCTATCTCTAAGCAGGCATGTTTTATTAATTATGGCCATAGTATCTAAATGAATAAAAAGACTCTGAAGTAAATGAAAATCCATTCCACTTAATGTAACTGAAATATATACTGCTTCAGAGAACTGGTAATGCTAAAGATAGAGCACTTCATAATTCTCTGACAAATTTGTTTACTTCAGAGCAGTTTAATTAGCTATAGACATTACATTTAAGTGTACCTTGCAAACTTGACTGATGGAGGAAACAAAGGTTGTCTTTTAAATAAGAGGGACTACACCACAGTACAGCGTGCTAAACTCTACACATCATTCCCTCCTGCCATTAATCATTGCTATCTGGAATAGAATCGTTTATGCAAACTGCCACCCAGTTCTGATGTACTTGCACTCGGTGATTATACAGTAGTTTTGCTCTTGTAAGTTATGCTGATCAGTTTTGATTGTGCAGTCACTCTTATCTTTGGCTGTGGTACGTAGTTCCTGTAAGCCATTAACATGTTTAGATCTCAGATTTATTCTCCAGTGTTGTGTGTTTTCTGCGGTTTTGTAGATGCATATGTTGATTGCATGTTTTATGACAAAGCATCTTTGTATAGAGGGTGATGCTACTTGTATCTTTGTTCTGTTTGAGGGTAAAGCTGCCACATCTTTAATGATGGTTGTAACACTTCAGGTATCCTGTGTGCTGAGCCATTTAGAGTAGATAATTAGTCAAGTAAATGACTGACAAGTAAATTACAGCTAACACATGGAATGCATCTAACTGTTAAAGGCACCTGCAGGGATTCCGGTGCTGTGCGAGCCAGGTCCTCAGAAAATGTTAAATGGGGAGATTAGAGTTTATTGTAAGCTCTACTGAACAAGTGCTTAACTGTCTTGCAGGGTGTAGTGCTACCTTCTTGTTCTTTCTGTGCCCACAGAAATGGTGACCTTAGGGATATTCTTCCAGCAGAACAGTTCTTTTCTTGCATTTTTTTTTCTCTCTGTGGACTTTATATAACCTTCCCCACTCTTCTTGCATCCATTTGCCACAGTACTGTTGAGATGCTTATGATTAATCCTTCACTGGAAGAGCTTTTTTTTCATAGCAGATGTTAGATTCAAGCTTCTTACAGACAGGTGGGATAAGGAATAAAGTCTGTATTCTATGCATTGCATGTCATGGCCACAATGTCCTGAAAATATAGTTTTGGTATCAGAGCGACTTTGCCAATAACTATCACCACAGAGTCTGTGCTGGGTTCTCTACTGTCTGGTTTAGAACCTGATTTTCTTTCCTACGGTGAGTTCAGGTGACCTGGATGAGTGTGCTGTGTGCAGTTTGCTCTTTACTTCTCAGTAGAAGTTGCTGACTTCAAGTAACATCCAAGCTATGCAATAATAAAAGTTAGAAGTGTGAGTTGTGAAGGTCCTGTGCTACTTTTCTGTTGTGAAACATGCAGCATAACTGGGTAATTTAGGGACAAGAGATGATGCAGTGACAGATTGTTCCATTCATTTTTATAATGGAGAAAATAATATCATCTATGCTCATCACCTGAACAGGTGATGCTTATGCTCTTGATGGATGAGACGCATTAAAAAAGTAAGGAGGTTTGGGCAGTTACCTGGAACACTAGTGTGCATTGGCACAGCTTTTTGTGTCCAAGATTTATAGTTCATGCGGTGGATTGTGCACTGAATTCTTGTGCCCTTCTACAGGGTGAGATAATTAAAGGTATATTTCCAGTTTCTGTGAAGATTGAACAGTCTGTAGATGTGCCATTCTCTGTTTCTCTTCCTGCCCTGGACAGTGGTTGCTCTTTCTGGGGCTGCCTCAAAACCTGCCGAATTCTATGGGAGCGTTTCTCTCCGCGGTGTGCAGTTACGCGCCGGCAGCAGCGCGTCCCGCCGGTGGCGGGGGGGGGGGGGGGGGGCGCGAACTGCACCCGGGGCCGCCCGGGGGTCGGGGGAGGCAATTGCTCCCCCCACGAGTATCATTTCTGAGGCCCCATCGAGTACTGGTTCCAGTTCTGGTTCCTCAACGCGTGGGTGATGTTTCCAACCTGAGATTCCAGCAGCGCTCGAGATGTTATGGGTCTGGAGCAGATGAAGTCCAGGGAAGGAGGGTGAGGGGACGGACCGGACTGACTCGGGGAAGAGAAGCCGGGGGAGGGATGGAATCCCGGTTTTCCGATGCTAATTGGTACTTAAAGAGAAGGTGGGTCCCGACGCGTCTCGGGGGTACACGGTGAAAAGGCACGAAGCAAAGGTCACAAGCAGCAACACAGAGACCTGAACGTGACCACGGGCGGACCCGGACCTCTACGGCACTGATTAAGACGTGTTAAGTCCTAAACTAAGTTGCCTGAAGAAACTGTGGAATTTCCATGTTGGAAGATTTTCAGAAATCAACAGAACAAGTACTGAGCAACCTGACCTAAATCTGAAGTTTTAGCCCTGCTCTAAGCAGGTGGCTACACTAGATAATCTCCAGAGGTCCCTTCCAACCTAAATTTATTTCGCCATTTCTGAAGAATAATATTGCAAGGTGATGGCTTTAACTTTTACCCCAAAGCTAACATTTGAAATTGAAAGTTGAAATTATTTTCAAATTGAACATTTCAATTTGAAAGTTGAAATTATAATTAGAGTAAGATCTAGAATCTGAAATCCTGTTTTCTAATTTTTATATCATATCTCTGCTATACAATGATTCATGAAACCTATAAATTCTATGAATGCCATGTTAACTGCTCTGTAGAAGGTTTGACAACATAACTCTTGGATGTTATCGCTCTTGTGAAGTTTAACTGAATTTGAATCCTACAGCTGCTTTGTGACTACTCGTTTTTAAATTAAATTAGGAATAATGGCCATTAAACAGATTGTGTCTGCTACATCTTTAGTAAGTGATGTGATTTTTATCAACAGATGCAACCTATGGTGTCTTAAGTTTCCTTACTCTTCCATCTAGTGTCGAGGAAAAAGCAGCTCCCAGATGTAGCTCAGGAAATTGCATTATGAAGTTTATGAATAATTAGTATGTTGCCGAGGAGCAATACATGTCACTGATTTAATTGCAACAACAAAACACCAGCTAGACATTTTTTGATCAGGCTGCAAACATTTTGGATTAACTGGTCATCTTGTCAGTGCCATGGTTCAGAAGCCACCTGCAGCTTTGGCTTCTGTCAGTTTATGGTAATAGTATAAAGCAATTTTTTTCCTTCTCTTTCAGAATTGGAGAAATAGTAAGTCTTGCTTTATTAATCTAGAAATATTTGTATACAGTGGCTAAATAAGGTAGACAGCAGGTTTAACATGATTTAGTATTCCTTTGCCATTGTAAGGTCCCATTTTGCAAACCAGGCAGGCCCAGCAGTAGTATGGAAACTGTCATGGTTACCCTGTTTCCTTCTGGAACTGATGCTAGAGGTGCATGGTTTGAAAGCCTTTTTGTCTGCTAATAAATCTTCTCCCTGCAGGTGCAATGTAACATTTGGTTTTGCATTTGTCTGAAAAAATGCTTACGGGTGGTAGGCATTTCCCCTCAATGCTTTCCCATGTCTGTCTTGGAGGGAAACTGATTCCTTTGGTATGAATCCTTCATTTGCTGTGGACAGCAAGGCTTGATAAGTTACCTTTTCTAAAGATTCTTAGAGGAAGGTGTTTTACAAGGACAAACCATTGAGGGAGATGTGAAGTTGTTATGTAATGATTTCTAACAGGTTAGAGGCTTGGGAGTGCTGCAAATGTATAGAAGAATCAATATGCACATGGAAAATGTTGCAGTGGAAGTATCTTTAAGTCCTTATTCTGTTGTAAATCATTATTCTGTTTTTGACTGGTCAAAAACTTGAAATAACTCTCAGGTGGAATAGTCAAATGTGCCTCTCATGGAAGTTCTGTCAGTGAAGGCTTCTGAGAGGAAGAAAGCTACCGTTTAAATGCTTCTTCCCGCTCCAGGGCCGTCTGCATCTGTTAGGAATTTGGAATTGTGGTGCACTGGTTTTGTTGTCACAAACCTTTAAAAGGTAACAGTTCAACTTGCTTGGTGTAAATCAGGAGATTGCATCCTGAGAAAAGGGCAGAATATTAAGGTAGTGAGTATAGTAAATGAATTTAAAGACTGACTTGCTGGATCTGTAAATGTAATGAAGCTTTTATGTTCCACGGGATGAAACTAATTAAAAGTAGTGCTGCCAAGCTCAACCAACTTATATGGATGAAGAAAGAAAAATTGCTTATCTATGTAATGTGTTAGGTAGTTCAACATACCAACTAATGATCAGATATCTTTAGTAATGCATCAGAGATTGTCTAAAACGAGTACTTCCAGATAATACTGGATACTTTGACTCCTTGGATAGAAAGTGTAATCAGATAAGGCATCTGAGGATGAAACTAATTCCCTTTTCTTTCTCTTCATGACACTAGAACACTTCCTTCATCCTTTGATCTGTTAGGCAAATTTTGGTTCATTTCAAATTCATTCAAACTTTGGTCTAACAAGCTTTAATTGGATAATCCAGGAATATACTTCGGTTGTCTTATGTGGAGATACAGCCTAATGCAGTATGGTAATTCCCTTTTTCCCCTTTCCAAAGGTATTGTTTTGAAATACGGTTTTGCAGATGTATTTTGATGCAGATTCTTTTTGCCTGGAGCAGCAGTAAGATCTCTGCATAACTATGAATTATTTGCACATGTGTTTATAAATTTGCCTCATAATGAACCAAGAATAACAAAGTTTATGATCTTACTAGGTGTAGCTGTGTGGCTGTGGCTTGATTAGGGGAATATTGTCAAGTCCTCCCACTTGTCTTTATTCTAATTTTCTGTCATTCTAAGCTTATTATGAGCTTAAAATCTTCCTTGAGCAGCCCTTCTTCACCTTTTGTTTTATTTGCAGGCTTTGTATTTTCAAATTGCATCAGTTCTCTTGAACTAGGACACTGTCTTTGTTAGTGGGAGTTAACTGCCAAGGTACTTCTGGTGAAAATTTTCAATTCACTTGTGACCTTCTGTCCCAGTTCAGACTGATACAAGATAGTGAACACCTTTGATACCCATGTGCTTCTGGCAAGTTTTTCATTTGGGATTTCATTCTTTCCCTGCATTTCTGGGCAAGCTTTCATGGCATGCCCCTGCTGTTCAGCCATTCATGTTCAGAGGAGGTTAGTTCTAACCCTTTTAAAAAATAAAACCCAGCTGGGGTCAAACCTGCTAGTAAAGCTTTGATGCTTGCTGCTGTAGCACATGATTCAAAGTTTAGTCCCCCACAGTTCCCTCCCCTCAGAGGAGTCTCTTCATTTATTCATACATTATTTAGCTGGTGATTTGAGTAACAGATGCGTATGGGGGGGCATTCATAATTTATTACCAAGAATGAACAAACCATGGCCTGTGGACAGTGAGGAGAGAGACTAAATTCACTGGGTTGTTGAGGGCAGTGGTTTCCCTTAAGGAGTAGGGTTTTTTTTCATGCATTGGGGCCATTGGTCACCTTTAAGCTCAGCTTTTAGTAACAAAGGCTGATCCTAGAATTTTTAAGGGCTGTGCCTGAGAGGTCAGAGCAAACAAAGTTACAGGATGTCACGAAGAACAGTGAAGCTGCTGCATGCAGGGTATTTTTCTGGTGCTCAGACTGCCTAATAAAATAAACAGAACTCTGCTTTTGTTTAATTAGTAGGAAAAGGGGTGACAGTAGTTCTAATTTAGCAGTAATATGCAGAGATATGTATGTAGAGATTTAACTTGCAGCAAGATGCTGTGTGAAGCTATGAATTACAGCATCTCTGTGATATTTGTAGGACAGCCCTAATGCTTAGGATGTGACAAGACCTAAACTCCTGTCTGTTGAACCCTCTTACTAGCTCTGTTGGATTTTGGTTCGGGTTTATGTAGATCTGTCTGTCTCCCCTCAGGTAGTACTTGAAAAGACCAGCTTTTGTTAACTTCAAGACTCAAAGCAGGTCCAGAAGAATTTTGTAGTAAACATCCAAACTAGAGATGGCTAGAGTAACTTAAATGAAATTACTTACTTTGGATCGATAGAGTTTCACCGAATGTGACATATTTTGTAAAGTTGAATTTTTTTGTTTGTTTTTCATGTGAGATTAAAAGTACAAAAGTATTTCACAGAATGTTCAAATAAATCTGTTTCTTCAGTTTTGGAACAAAACGTGCAGATTTTTTGGTTGTTTTCAAACATCTCATTTAAGTTTACACATATACTAGCATATAGTATATATTAGTAGTGTATATAGTATATATTACTTATACCATATATAGATTACATACTACTAAGTATATATATTACTTAATATATATTACTATATCATGTGCTTTTTAAGTCAGTAACCATTTTGATGAAACAAAACGTTTTGACCCAAAATTATTCTGGGCACTTTCCTTTGTGGAAATCATGGAAGAAAACCTTCCCTATTCTTTTCACAATTCTCTGCTGCAATGCTGTCCACTGGGGTTTCTGATATCTGAAAGAAGTGGTGTGAGATGATCTAAGCAAATGTAGTTGTTACAAGACATGAACTGAGACTTTTTAACAGGAGTAGAATAAATATAATTGCTAAAAAAAAAAAGGGAATTTTGGAACAAAAATTTCCAGTCCCATATGTTTAAATCTGTCTGTGCTAGCCTGCATTTGTTTCATGGCTGAGTCTTTGGTTCCTTTCAGGAGGTAAATCAGAGTAAGACTTTGGCACACTTACTGGTTCTTGGAAAGGAACTTGGTTTCATTCCTGAGTCTCTTCCATTTCTAACTTAAAGCCTGTCTGTGAAAGACCAACATTCTGAGTTAAGATTTTGCAGCACAGGTCTATTTCTGCTTCTCATATTTTTGAACAGAGCAAATGGTAGTGGTAGCATGAGTGAGATTGACAGGAACTGAGGTACAATGAGTTCTTTTAGTGCTGAGTTTTATTAATAAATAGCAAAGATAAAAATATTGTCACCTTTAATTGTGTTTTCATGACAGTATGTGTGTTAAAGACAACATGTCACTGTAATTCTCCTCTGGCATTAGAATTAGTACAGTAATGGCTATATCTACCCATGCATATCTGATACAGCAGCTAACTGCAGCAGCTTCTGTTATGAATGTTTGCCTTTTAAAGACTGAAGACAGACACACCACATTCTCTGAGCAGGACTTTACCTGGTACCCGAGGACCAAAACCCCACACTGAACAGGGAATTGCACCTCACAATGCCCTTCTGACAGCAGCGGCAGTGACCTGTAAAAGGGAATGAGTCTGTGTCTTTAGAGGCAAGCTCTTGGGGAAGGTGTCATGGAGCTGCTTATGGATGACAGGGCAAATGAATGCAATTACTTTATATAATAAAATCGACTTGGTGTTTTGTGGTAATAGTCTCTGACTGACAGCTGGGAGCAAGGGGGGAAAAAGGAAGGTGAACGAGCTTTCTGGTATGAAACAGAGCTTAAGACCTTAGCTGTGTAACACAGTTTAAATTCCACATCTCTGCATCTTACAGAGAAACCCAATTTTTTAAATCTCCACAGGCTTCTCAGAACAGAAGATGCTAATTTTAGAAATGTGGCAGCTCGTCTTCTTCCCCACCCCCTTCCATTTGCTGCCAGAATGCTTAACAATCCAGTAAACAAGCTGTAGAAAAAAGGGGAATAACCTCAAGAGCTGAGGGCGTTGGCCTCCTCAATGGTGTTTTTGGGGAAGGACTTGCCCCTCTGCCCTGTGGGTCTTGAGTTTGAAACCAATGTAAAAATATAAGAGTAACGGTTGAACTGACAGTAAAAAGAAGTATTTAAAGGTGTAGTAATCGGGGCTAGCAGTCTCCTTTCACTGACCTGATTAATTCTGCGCCAGTACTCAGGATAGTCTAAATTAAAGCATTGCATAAGAAGAGTGCTTGGAAGTAAAGAAACAAGCCCTAAATTTTCAAGTAGTACTTGGATATCTCATTTTGGGTGTTCATCTATACACTGAAAATCTGACACTGGAAATTGCACCCTTCTCCCCATAGTATCTGCTTAGGGAGTTTATATTACAAAACACAGTACACTGGAATAACTTCTGTTTTGAAATGGCTGTTTACTGTGCAAAAGGCTGTGTTACTTCATCTTAAGTATCCGGAGTCCCAATTAGTGCAGTTAGTGAACTGTAATTTCCACACTCTATACTGATTTCCTTGTGTAGCTGCATCTTTATCCTCTGCTTCAACCTCATGTGTGAAAACAAAGTTTGGAAAATGTTTATCCAAACCTGACTATATTAGAGTTGCAGCTATCTAAATATGAGGCCTTATAGTGCAAATTGTTTTGTTCTTGTTTTGGTAGCAGGTAGTGATCTGAGTGTGTTAGCTAGAATTCTCATGATGAAATGTTTTACTTAACTTTCAGTGCAAAGTACCCAAAGTGCCCTTTGGCTTACAAATGCCCAACACTTATAATAAAAATAATAAATAAACAGTGTTTTATTGTAACTGTTCTTGTGGGCATTTGACTTTGTACACATAAATAAAAATCCTGTGGGAAAATGTTTAAAATTAGGCATTCATTGTTAGTTCAGAGTATCTGTATGACTAAAGGTTTTTTGTTAGACCTACACAAGATACACATGTGTTTTCTGTTTAGAAAATTTGCTATTTTTTAAGTAGGAAATGTGAGGCAGTGAAGTGTTCATTACATTCAGAACACGTGGATAACAAATCTGCTTAAATTTAACATGCATCATAATTTCAAACACCCTGGAGTGTCTGAAAAGTTTAACAAAGCATGAATACTTCATCTACTTAGTGTTTATACAGAGCAATGCATTTATCTTTTTCAATTTATTTGGAACAATGGAGCAGAGTGCAGCACAGCTGCTTTTTATATATGCAAACATATGTTGTATTCTATTACTAATTAGTAATTGAGACCACCTCACTGTCCATTTTTCAGCCCTTCATGGCTCAACTGACTGAAGACTCTGTCTCTTCAGAAATCCAGGTCATAGTTGGGACTGAATGAATATGAGTTTTGATGTTGAGGAGGGGATTAGCTCAGGACAAGTTTCAGTTCCAAAAGCTACTCGTTACACACATTTTGTCATATATGTCATATGTTCTGTCTGCTCTCTTCTGAAAAATGAAAAGATTAACTTGTTTCTTTGCTTCATTCCTGTCTTTGAGTATCTTGTACCTTGTCCCCAGCACGCAACAAAGATGCAATTTATCATGAAACATGGTATTACTTGGTTATAAGGACAATTCATGTTGTTCTCGCAGGCATGATTCTCTTCTGATTGTGGTTGTTTTGCACCTCTTCCACAGCTCTCTAATAGCGCTGACACTCGCTTCTTAGAGGAAACTGAGCTTTGCAGACAATAGGCTGTAGGGTAAAAGTCTGTCAAAAGCAGTAACACGAACAAGCACAGAGAAGGGAGCTGTGAGCATGCTCCCTTCCACTACTGACAGAAGGAAAATAGAATAAAGGAATTGTGCTGGGCTGCATTCAAGCAAGAATTTTAATGCATTTCTATTTTTAAGGGGAGAAAAAAAGATTATGTGGAGAAACAAAGGGTTCTGAGGTAATTTAGTGTTATTCTCTCTGAGCTGTGACTCCTGCTTGGATGTAATAACCAGGCCTGTGCTGCAGTAGCTGAGATTTAGCCCCTCACCTGAGGAGTTTACAAAACTAAGTAGACAAGAGAGGGAAGGGATGGGGAGGTAGGAACAGCAGAGTCACCAAGAAGGGAAATGATCCTCAGGTTAGTAGCTGAATGAGACATTAAGCCTGATGCCCTGTTCAGTGCTTTATATGCTCAAACACACCCCCTTTCACAGCAGAGTAGAATGTGGGGAAAAACAGTTCTGATATGCATACATTCTCCTGAACGGTTTCTCAGAATGCGGTTTGGACTTGATATTGAATCCAGTCCTGCCCTGTGCCAACGAAGGCCATAGATAAGTACCTCCCAGCTGGTACGGAAGGCCACGTGCACTGGTCTTCCCCTTTAAGATTGTACTTCAAAGGTGTGACTATGGAAGTAGATGAGGTTTTTTCTGAAAGAGCAATATTTTTTAAGTACTTCTTACGCTGCTCCTGGCCGTATGGATTTAAAGAGCAGGCTATAAGCCAAGGGGGAGACATTAAAATAATTTAGAGTTAGTGAGTATCAATGTTACAATCCAAAGTGGCTAATACAGCTGTTACAGTCAAGTTTGGCTTGGTTTTGGTTGATGTGAATTTGAAATTCAGCTCATGCAGCTTTCAGGAAAGTATGCAAGTGGCCTTTATTCACTTGATAACCAAATGCTTTGCAATTTGCCTAAAGGCAGAACTTAAAAATCTCTGTTTTAATGTTGAATGGATTTTTAAATTATTTGCATTCCCAGGTACATGTAGGCAGCTAACGCAGTCTTCAAAAGTTCTAGATGACTGAGTCTGCTTCAAGTAAATAGGAGATAGATGTCTCTGGTTCTGAAAATTGGGTACTTACGTACATGTCTACTGGCATAAACACCTTTTAAAATCTGGCAGAGAGTAATTAAAAAGTTTATGATGTGCCTTGCGAAGGCTGTGACAGAAGGAGGATTTGACTGCCCATCTCCCCCAAGTCTCTTGTTGAAGCTGAATGATTGGCATACGCATCTTGTCACTGAGAAATGTCCTTCCCCTTATTCCTCCCACTGGCAAAAAGGTTCTTCAAAGAGGGACAATAAAACTCCAATTTCTGAGTGTGACCTTTAGAGAGGTTTAGTAGCTTCTAATCTTAAATAGCAGAGGCATCAAAATTTCACTGGTTGATATGTTCTAATAAAATATTTCTTGATGTCAGGAGGGCACTAGAGATTCTTCACAAGTATTAATAGTGGGAGTGTCAGCTTCACTGTATAACTTCTGTCAGGGACTTCCACTTTGTGGGTGAATAAAAATATTTTGCTTCCTTTATTTCCCATAAAATATAGACATTAGGAGTACCACAGCCAGGGTCGTACTTCAAACACAGCTCCTTCCTAGTATACCTTTAAGATTTGCCTTCCCTTAGCTGTCTGATTCCTGAAGGCAGGCAGATGTTTGCCTCAGAACTCTGTTTGTACAGACTTAATACATTTTGGAAAGAGCTATGGCTGGAGGCGAGGCATCTGCGTAGCCACACAGTCGCTCTCCAAGGTGGTTTTTTACTGTTGAATAGGGGCTGGTTGTGGTTTGTTAGATATTTAACGATATTCCAGTGAGAGCAATTGTACAGCAAGATGTAACACAACATTTGACTTTTCAATTATAAAACCCGAAGGGACAAAGAAGAGTAGCAAGACAAGGGATTTTTATATTTTGCATTTAACAATGTTAAAATAAGTAGCATGCGTTCCAGCAGCAAATAGCCTAAGCCTCGTATCTCTCTGCAGCTGCCTCTGGAGCAGCTGTAGATTTTATCTCCTGCAGACAGTGTAAACTACTTACCAAAGTGTTTTTGCTTAAGCAAGGTGGCCCAGATGATAGCCTTTCCTCATTTCCAGATTCTGAGTCAGAAGTTTGAAAACATGTTGGAAACTTGTTTATAAAACACCACAGGAAATAGAAATGCAGCATCAAGGCTTATGGTATATGTGTTGCTGAAGTTGTAGCACTATGGAGTACTCTTCTCATCGAAGTCATTGAGAACTCATCAGTACTCCCGTGTGGTAGGTAGTTCAGCTTTAGTTCTTAAGGCTTTCTGAGACCCTAGATCTATTTGAAACTGTCTTTCCTTTCTTTCCTTATTGCCTTTCCCCCTTGGCTAGACACAAGCATCTCCCGACCTTGCTTAACACAGATTTCCTTGGAAGAATGTGGGTTCCCTGAAAACCTTGAATGGCCAAGATGATATATGGGTCTTTGAAGAAAATATGCCAATGAAGTATTTAAGTTCTTCCAGTCTCTGAATTAGACAAGGAGCAAAGACTGAAATAATAAAGGTTGTGCATGTCATTTATTCAGACATGCTGTGGTAAAAAAATCAGGTTAAACCAGCTTTGTTAAAACAACTTTCTCAGTGTTGTCTTGCCTTCTAATCTTCAACAGAAAATTTACTTGTTGGACTTTGAAATATAGAAATACAATGCATTTTAAAGAGCAGTAAGCCCATCATAGCTACTGTTGAAAGGAGTGAGCTTTGCTGTCAGTGCCAATTATGGAAAGATTGTGCATTTGGTTAGTAATTCATTTTCCTGCCTGGAAACAACAGCTATTTGCTAACCCACAGAATATTGCATCAGTAAACTGTATTCCTACTTAAACTCCAGTGTTGCAGATAGTTACAATATAATGTTAATTATTACTATGATGCTAAGCTAGAGGATATTTTTTTCTCTATTTTAAAAACCTCCCTTACTCATAGGGTTCCTACGCTGCTAGCTCCTCACATTTATAGTATTTCTCCCTTCCCTGTCTCAGCACCTGATCTCTCCCTGCCGATGCTCTCTTTTATTTGCTTTGTATGTTCCCTATTCCTTATCTGGTTGCCATTGCCAGCCCAGCAGTGGGGGCTCTGAGGACCTGCTGGAGACTGAATGCTTACTGTAACAGTATCATTTTGCTAGTGAAACTGGTCAATAATCCAGGATTTTACTAGTGACCTGAAGTTAAATTTAAAAGCTGCTTTGTGGCTTGCAGTAAACAACACGGGGTTTAGAAAGATTAGTTTTGACATCAGCTAGTATAATGGAGAAAATATACTTGAGGGCAGGAATTGTTAAGAATGGCTTTTGATTCAGTCTTAATTGACGAAGGGGCAAACTATTCTGAGATCAGCGGAACAAGGAGCTGATAAATATTTTCTTACAAGCCCATTTCATTATGAGTCTAGAATGTTAGAACCCCTTCAGTAATAAAGATACTGGAACCCCAGAGGAAACCCCAAACAGCTTCAAGTGGAGGCTTGCACCTTAGATAAAAAAGAAAGATAATTACCTTGCAAAATACCAAATGTTGACATAAAGCCACTGCAGCCATTATAGTGGTATGAAGTATTGTTGCCTCACCTGAAAAGCCAGTGGTACAATCAAAGTCAGTCAATCTACTTTGTGTCTAGGCTGGTGGAATTTGAGAACAGAATTGTTGTGCCTCGTGGAGGCTAAGTAGGCACACTTCACTTAGGCCACTATAAGCTGGAAGCTGTAACTGCAAAAGAGAAAGATGGTTTTGTTTATTGTGATGAAATGGGTCTGATGAGATTCATATTCACCTTCCTGCTCACTCAGTTCTAAATGAATCATTTAGAACATGTAGCAGAGCCCATTCTCAGAAAATCCTGTTGGCTTCTGGGATCTTTGGGCAAGAGGTGTAGTCTTTATGGGCCTCTATTATTACATTTACAAAATCAGAACTGTGATACGTACCTAACACTTTGAAGTTTTCAGTGATGTTTGAAACTTTGACATGTCACTTTATATCTGGGTGTAGCAGAGTACTACAGAGAGGGTGCTAAAGCAGAACACCTGGTTAAAATATGCAGGACAGTGTAGTTCCAGCTTCTCAAGCTGCTAAAGGCTGCAGCTGAGGCTGGAGTGCTTCTGAGACTGTAGTCTAATTCATTAGATGATGACAGTGGCATGGAACTTGAACATTTTTTATTTAATTTCTTGTCGTCAGAAAAGATATAGCAGGGACTGAACATAATCAAAGTAAAATTAATTTTCAAGTTAAATCTAACGTTCATGGAATTTTCCCTTTGTCTTTCCTACTGCTTCAAGAAGTTAATTAAAATGACACTATTATTTCAGCATTTGGAGTTTAAAAGAGAAATCTATTTTCTGAAGTTTCAATGCATGTTAAACATGCAATTAACATAATCTGTCAAGGGACAAAAAGGAAGAATCCTGTCAGTGGCCTGTCAGTGACTGAGTTGCTGTGGTGAGCAGAGGCTTTTAAAATCCCTGTTATGTGTATTTGGAGTAGGAGAGAAGGATCTCCAAAGCCAAAGGAGCAGTTGTTATCTCTGTGTTATAAATGGGCTGCTGAGCCCCAGAGAAATGAACCAGTTAGGGTTGCAGAGGATTTCTATAACAGATGCAAAAATTTAACTGCTAAGTTCTAATTCCTGTCCTGCTGTCATACACCCATGACAGTAAGTGAGCCTGTAGGCATTGGACACGTGAATGACGTTAGCTTTGTTCATCTACCTTAAAAAAAGCAAAAGGTAATGGACAGCACATAGTACAACCTCTTATTTTATTATACAAAAGCTCAGAAAACATATTAATGCAAAGCATCATGTTGTTATTTGCAGCACATTCAATACCAGAAAAATGTCAGTGCATTTCACCCTCTATTTTAGTTGAAAATGGAAAAGGTATTACCTTGCAAACTGTGATAGTTTTGATAGGAACCTTCAAGTAAATTGTTTTGGTTGAACAGACTGTTGATGTTTGTTTTTACTGGTTTTATCCCACAAAGATAATCTTATTGCAAGAAATCTATCTTGTACACAGTGTGCTGGGCTTCTTTACTTTTTCTCTGCAGAAAGCAGAGGTAAAGGTATCAGGGGACCTGGGGAGTATTTCAAATTACAAAAAAGGATGAATCTATTTTTCTGCACTAGATTGTGCAACCCCATGGCATCATCAGATGCAAGGCTGGAAATCTATCATTTTACTGGATGTTGTTGAATTTACTGTCACTGAGTAATAAACGTATGGAGGGATCCTATAGTCTGCTGATCTGATGTGTTAGTCTCGGTAACTGTCTGTAAACATTTGGCAATAAAGCCTTCAATTGAAACTTCCCAACTCTTCGAAGAATATGTTAAAAGAATGGTGATTTTGTTCTATGTCTGGCCACCTGCTGTTTTCTTCTGTGGTAAAGTACATTGGTAACTATGGGAACAAAAACTTAAGAACAGACTCCCACATGTGTTGAAGTTGATTTATAGAAGGTCTTGAAGTGATGCCATGAATTGTGAGATACGGAACTATCTGGTGTGGAGTTTGATGGCTTTCAGTAAGAGCTAAGTAATCTACTTTCATAAGTTATTTAGAATGTCCTTGGCATTGTGGATGTTACTTTCTCACTTTGTCTTAACTGCAGTATAACGTTGTGCTGCATTTTCCAGTTGCCTTATTTTGTCCCCAGAAGTGGCAACGCTCTTTCCCTGGGTTGGGCAGTAAGATCTGTTATTTCTATCAGGGAACAGGGCTTAGAATGTGATAATATGTGACAACGGTACCTCTGGAGCCTCAGAATGAAGGATGAATGTGCAGGTGAATGTATAGTCAAATTATAATGTAATGTTATAGTGTGTAGCACTGTCACAATACAAAAGCCTTGGTTGTTAGTTGAAGCTTTGGTAGTTTGTGCTGTTGCTCTGAAAGTGTTTATTCCTTTCCTAGTTGGCTAGCCAGGATAGTGGCCTGAGCTGAGGTGCTGTGGCCGTGTGGTAGAGATCTGTGGTGGACTGGTATCCTATATGGATGGGAGATCTACAGTTGCCAACGAGTCACAACCGTGTGATGAAGTTGTATTCAAATGAACGTTAAGGACACTAATAAAGGTGGCTTGTATTTTACAGATGAGAGAGTAGTAGCACGTCAGATACAGCACTGTGCCTTTCAGCCTTAGCTGAACAGAAGCAAGATCAGATCTTTGTCATGTAATGGTTTAGCTGTTTTAACTAGAAGGGTTAGCTGCTCTGTGGCATTACACTGTGCTTTCTCTGCAGAGCTGGGAAAGTAGGAATTGAGAGAATTCTTGACCCCTTTTAGTCCCTCCTTAGGACTTAAATCTTTGTAATGTGATAGCACCACACCACAAGTCACTCTTCTGCTCTGGTTGGTACAGCTGGGAATGGAGAATGAAGGAATTGGGGCATGCTAGGCTTTGTATAATATGGAACTGACAGTGGCCTAGGTTTGTTCCATGCTAGCACTGTGCTTTCCAGATTGGACTGCCAGTGACCTTTCCCTGTCACATACGCACTTCTGGGTGCATGAAAGCCAGATCAAAATTTTTCATTGATTTCAAGAGTCAGTGGATTGACTTTTCATATAGAAATTTCCTGTGGTTTAGACTACATGTTACTTGGAGTGAGAGCATCTTTTAGTTGTAAAATGCTTTGGTGTCTAAGATAGCACAGTTTGTGTTTTCTTTGTTTCAACAAATTTGCATGTATTGTGAATGTGTTCAAATGTTTCTCTGACGCTTGTTCTGTGACCCTGTTTAAACTGCATAGCAAAAAACTCCCAGAGAAATAAAACATTTTATTTTATGAAATTGGTATGATACAGTAATTAAATAGTGATTCTGAATCTATTATAGTCTCAGATGTGAGTAGTTAACATTTAATTTTAAAAAAATAAACCCTGGAAAAGCAACAAGCTTTGATCAGTTTGAGTGGCTAATCAATGAATTAGTTGACCAATCTTGGCTGTTATCTTTTAATATGCTCTGTGTCTTGATAAAGTTGTGGAGAATAGACGGTATTGAATGGGAGATTTGTCTCTAGGCAATGTGTTGAGCCTAGCCTGTGGTGTGAAAGCTTCCTGTCCCTGTATTCCCCAGAGATGAAGTCTTAGAGACATTTTCTGGGCCTCAGCACTTGCCCTGCTTCTCCCTTAGGATGCAAGACAGTGATGTGTTGATAACCTGCACTTGCCTACAGGAAATGAGAACAGTGGCAAGAAATGCTAGTTTTATGATAACTTTTATGATAAACTGAAAGCATTCCATTAAATGAATGTATTGCTTGATGTAGTTGTCAATTATAAGGGGCTTGTTGGTCCTATGAGTCCAGGATTTGTTTCAGGATAGACAAAAATGCAAGTAGTTTTATAAACAGAGTTTCTTGATAACAGTATTCTGGATGTAAGGGTAAGAGGTCCCTTTTGTTATTATTTTCTCTGTTTCTAATTTCTTCCTTTTCTGAAATTCCAGGGCAACATATGAACAGTTTTACGCAGGCAGGATTCAATACAGAGGAAGAAAGAGAAAAAGAGAAGTTAATAATTAAGAACAAAAGGCAAGATAATTTGTCACATTTATATGGATTATTTTTCCACACACCACCAAATCAGATCAAAATTTCATCATGTGTGTGCCCTTATCAATGGATTTTGATTAATTTTCATTGTTAGTTTTGGAGCTGCCTTTCTTGTGAACTTGAAAAATAATTGTCACATTGAAATGTGTTAGCTTTGAAAGATGAAACGTTACCTCCCAGAATGCTTATTTTCTCAACATTTTGTTCTAGATAATAACACTTTCGTTAGTGAAAACCAGCTTCCCCATGGGCACAGGATGATGCTATGTCCTTCATAAGTGTGTTTTACCTGTTACGTTAGTTTATTTAAATAAGATATGCAAGTCTAGATTGGATGGAAAACGCTGAAGGAGTACTGGATTCTGTGAGGATTTGCGGTCTGCATTCAGAATCTATACAGCTGCTGCATATATTTTGCCTTTAAAATACTCTAAATTAGTTCTTGACTTGCTTCTGGTGAGGACTGGAGTCTTTTAATAGTGATTAATTTACTAGCACACAAAATCTATATTGTTTTCTGTGTAAGGAATTGTCTCTGATTATCCTTGAGTAAGTGGTGTATCAGTAGTGAAGCAGACTATATATGAAATTATGATCCCTTTCGTAAGCTTGGAGGATGATGACTGCCAGACCTCAACCTATTATGCAGCTTATGGTTTCTTTATATGTAAAAAAACATCATGATGTATGCAGTATCTCTGTGCCTTTTGCTGTTGCCACTGTCATGTATATTATGTCAGCTTGAGCTTGCACAGTGCAGTACAGCAGCCATGGTCCTCAGTATTTGCCCTGATAAGCATATATTAAAAATGCAGTGGATGCCATAGGAATAACCCAAATGTAACATGGTGTAAAAACACGATGCCCCAGGAGGCTCCTGCAGTAAGTGCTCCTCAAGTGCTTCCAAACTGGGTTGCTCAGGAGATGATATCTCAGGGGACATAGCTAGTGTTGAAAATGAGTAAGCAAATAGGATAATATTTTGCTGAAAATAGACTTGAGCCAAATTCTGAAATAATTCCTTAGATGGTAAGGACAATGGGATTCTTGCCTAATGAAAATTGTAGGGGCTTTGTGTCAGATCTTGCAAAGATCTTGATCTGTCTGGAATGCTGACTGATGCCTAAAATGCAAAGATGCTATAGAATGGAAACAGCAGGACAAACTAGCTGTAACAATTGGAAACTATGAATGAGACTCAACATTTCTAGTTTGGAAAGACTGAATGGTGTGGGAGAAAGATAATTGTAAGCATTACACAGCACCTCACATACACTCCTAAGTAGGTCAAGATTGAAACGAGGTGTTACAAGGCAACAAAGCAACCTCAAACAGCACAAATGCCTTGACTTCATTTACTGTGGTTGGGTGGGGAGAGGATCAAGACCAGCAATGCCTGCTAAATCTGTGTAGGGTGAATACCTGCAGGGTTCTGTAAGAGATATGCCGTGGGTTTTAAGCAGGATGCTGTTATCCTTGTTACCCTGTCCCCACGCATGAGTTTTCCTTTAGAAAAGGAGAGAATACTTTTTCCCCATTCATTTATCATTCCTGTTTATTTAGATTTCAAGTTCTCAAAGGCACAAATTGTCTTATCCTGTCATTTCAGTGGCATGTAGGACAGGCAGGAACTATTCCTGGTTGGAACTTTTAGGCAGCACCATCATGTAAAGATGCTGAAATTCTCCACAATTTAGGCAGACCTCAAAGGTCTGCATCTGCCTTCTTGTGCATTGTGTTTTGGGACACAGCATACAATAATGTGCATTGTTTGCTAGCCATTTTCCACTAATTCTGCATTAGTATTTCCTTGTGAGTTAAAAAGGAGGGAAATGTATGGTCTTTGCCAAGAAAAGAAATCAGACAGAAGTCCAAAGAGAACAGCTTGTCTATTTTTATCAGTAACTGTAGACTTCCTTTCTAACTTAAGCAAGTATGGGAGGATACCTTAATAATATGTAGGATGCTGTATGGACACAGGGGAGGCATTAAAATAAAAAATATTTTTTTTTCCTTCTTAAATGAAGTAGCACCCCATTGATGTTTGTTGCGTACTGGATGAAATACATCCCAGAGGAATTAAAAGTGAGTTATCTTTTGTATGTATTTCCTAATATCCACAAGTATTTCCTTCAGGTTTGGGTTTTTTTTTTTTTTGAAGGAGTGAAACAAAACACATCCAGATATCCTGTCTGAGAGTGGGGAGACAAAGAGTTAATAAACGATTATCCCAGGTGGCTGAACACTTGAGTTGCAGTGAAAGGCTGGTAACATTCATTGAGCTCCTGTGCTGGTTTCTACCTGTCAGCAGCTCCTGATATACTACTATACAGGGAATAAAAAACGAGCTTGCTCAGACCAGAAGCAGCAAGCATCCTTAGGAACCTTCTGATGTTACATTGAAGACCGACGTGCAATGTTATTTTTCGCATTATTTAAAAGAGTCTTTTGAAATATCAGTGATGTACATATGGTCTTTGCTGCTTCCTCTGGTGTTTTGTTCACTTGATTCTCTCACCGGAATATGGATGATGCAAGCACCATTCAGTGCCTCAGCCCAGATAAAGGTAAGGGGAAATGTTATTTTAACCACCTTTTTGAGGGAAATTAGTTTCACTGTAGAGAAAAGTATAGTTTACAGAGCTTTTCTGGACACTTGTTTTCTGTTATTCAAACTTCAATGCTTAAAACAAATATATAGCAGTTTCTTAAGGTAGCCTTTGCTGTACCATACCTTTGCCTTCAGTTACCACCAAACCTTAAATAATACATGCATCTCTAATGGCTGCTTCTTCCTGCACGAAGGGTGCAAAGGAGGAGTGCACCAGGTATATTCCTGTCCCTTTTCTGCTCACTTAAGTAGCTAGCTGTCACCATAAAGAAAGGCTTTCTATTTTTAACCATAGACCTTCTGCTACCCACATTAGAAAAGAGACTCCAGTACTATTGTGAGTCAGCTGTATTGTTTTAATTTTTTTAAAATATGTGATTTGCTTCTAATTAGATATAGCTTCTTTATACCCATCAAACAAGAAGAGTGCACAGAATCACTTTGGGTTGAACTTGTCCCTGGTGGAGTTATACCAGGGATGAATTCAGTCCTCTCTGTGAACTGCCTCAAGCTGTTAAAACTATGCTGCAGCTTTCAGCAATTTGAACTTGGAGGTCATACCACCTGTACTGATGGCTTCTTAAGAAATCACATTAATTCAAGACCAATTCCAAAAGCCTGGTTTTTACTTTTTAAAAGCTTTATATTCTTATTGATTTATTTGGTAAAAGCCCAGAGAGAGAAACCCTTACCTGTGATACGTTTTAATTGAATCAAATACCTAGTTGCTTGTCTCTACACATTTTGTATTTTATGCCTGTTGGTTACGTGATTTTACAATAGTTGTGCAACAAGTAAAGAAGTCATACAGCTTCTGTGTGTTCAGAAAAGCTGCTCGGTGTGCACTGGATACTATTCTAACATCTTCATGACTTTAGGAAGGCAGATCAGTAGCCCTGACTCCCAGTATTTTCAACTAATAGAATACTTAGTCACATGTTCATGAATATCCTGCCATATCTTTTGAAGGATGCACTCATTAAAGTTTGCTTTTCATTTGTAACATTGGCTGAAAAAATCATATCTAGATTCAAACTTTACCAAAGTGGAAAAATGCTTGGATCGAACTTGGTGTTTAGGTGGTGCAACCAGACCTGGTATCCATTAACTCTGGTTTTGACTCCTCCATGTCTTTATTCTTAGCCTACCAAAAATAAGCTAAAGCAGTGCTGCTCATTCAGAAAGTGAGAAAAGGAAATGCAGAGAGGTGTGGCTGTACCTGTGTAGTCACTGATCACTGCAGCAAATACTGTTCAGTAACTGAAGAAGGATGTGAATGTGAAAATTAAAGCAAACTGACTTGGAAGAGTCTCATTATAGAGCAGAACTGTAATTTAAAAAAAGAGGATGTCCATAGAACATCACATAGAAAAAAACTTCTATCATAAATAGAAATGGACATTGTTTTTTTCTGCATTTTATGACCATTTTGGTAATTATAATCTTTAGTAATAAAAATAATATCAAATCCAAGAATACTTCTAGTCTCTGACATATTTAATGGTTGTGAGAACTCTGCAGATAATTCACATAAATAATGAAAGTCTCAGTCTGCATCAGAAGAATAGGAAAACATCAGTATTTTCCTTTGAGATTTGTTAAGAATGAAGCGGAGATGATGAGATGCATTTAAGCATTGTCAATATTTATTTAAATAGCAAAAAACTTGAAGCATATTTTAAAACTTGGCATAAGGGTTTATTTACCTGTGCCAATTTGCTGGCGTAGAGTCTAGAGATTTGGAAGCATGCAAGCTTTAGTTTAACAAGATGCTAAGTAGAATGGTGAGAAACTATTTCCTATGTGCAAGAATTTTTCTTGTTTCAAGGAAAGAAGGTGATTTTCTTAAATCTTCATAAGCTGTAAATCCCCAAGTTTTGGATTGAGTTGATTGAAATGGTACAGTTTGATTGAAACCTTTTCATTTAACATACTTTTATTGATTGCATTTTTTATCATAAGTGTTTCAGGACTGAAACCCAAAATATTTTGGTTTTGAAAATGTCACGATGGGACAGCCCAAGTATTCCTCTTCTAATTATTGTTCTCTGAAACCTGATGGACTGTGAACAGACAAAGTCCCCGAGGAAGGTATGATGGAGCAGGAATTTTGTCACCCGAAGTCCTTTTCACTTCTTACTACTAGGTTCAGCTTCCAACTTCTGAAAACAGGTATGAGAGAGAGGGGCTCTCACTGGAGGATCTCCCTGGAGAATCACTCATGTAGCAGTTACTCAGGTTCCTTCCTTGTTTGCAGTTAGAAAATACTGAGGCTGAGATTTAGGGATGTTCATGAACTCCATGTCTCTGCCAGGTGGGGTCATTCTAAGCTAGCTGGTGGAAGCACCGTGGAAACAAATGGGGTAACTTAAAAGAGTGGAGGTTCCATAAGCTGAAGCTACAGGCAAGGTGGTTAAATGAAGTTTCTTTTTGAAGGGTGGCCACCTTCCTGCTGTCATCTGGGGATTCTCCCCTTGCTCAGGTATAAAACAGTGATGGTGCAACTGAAGCCAGTAATTCTATGAATGCTTCTAAAAGTCTTCATATGATGTACTATTAAAACATTCATAATGAGATATACTAACATGCTGGCTCTCAAGACTTCAGTGTTGTAGTGACTTGCCACTCTCTCTTAGTTTTTAGAAGTTTCTGGCTGCCTGGAATTTGATGAGTCACAGATGATCATCTAAGAAATTACTTGCTCCCAGTAATTCTGAAATGTTCAGCTATCACTAAAGAAACAATTCATACTGTCTGTCAGTACCATTGGGAACAGAACATACTGAGTAAAGCACATTGTCTGGGAAAGTCCTTTAAGAATGTGACAGTGGGCAGTGATCTTCCGGTGTAACACCTCACGAAGCTCTGGAAGGCTTAACTGAGCCTTGTGTTTTCTCTTGCTCTGGTCTGTTTGGTGAGATTGAAGTTTGTGATTTTTCAGTGTTCCTCTCTTGGCCTGCTTTGTTACCTGATGTAACCATATGCTGTGGGTCAGCTGTTTGCCCAGTTCACAGAGGTCAGGAAAACATTTTCTCAAAAAAAAAATAGTTGTGTTGATGAAGGCTTTGTCATGTTTATATCATTATTAAAACTGTATTACAGTAGTTATTTTCTACCTTTTCTGCAGCTAAGGAACCAGTGTAATAGGTACTGCTGAAAACCCAAAGGCAGCAGTACTTTTTGGGTTCAGACTGATGGTCCTTGTGCTCTGGGGAGAGATTGGAAAAGTGGGATTTAGAAGATGGTTCTTTCTCCTTTTGCCAAGCTAGTTAGAAACTAACTTGAGCATGACTTACCTGCTTATTCTGTGTGTGGCTGAATATAACTCTGTGCTCTCAATCTCTATGATAAATGCATATATTTTCTTGTCAAATAAAAATATTGCTTACTCTACATTTTCTCTGTTACTGTGATTTAGCATGATTGCTTTACTTGGGATGGAAGTTGTTTCCACCTCTCGTTTGTGGTGAATTGGACTTTGGTTACAAAGCGTATCATTCCGTTGGCTCAGTTGGATTTGGAGTTGAGATCTAACATCCCTAACCTGGGAAGCACAAGTACTCTGCTTTCAGATTATCTATTGTAAATCAGGGTAACCCTTTTAAAATGATGGGTTCTACATCATTTTAAGGATTTGCACCATCTTAATGGAAAGCAGAATCAGATCCACACTTCCTAGTGACAAGCCGGTTATTGAATATAAACAGAGTGTGTCTGTCATGACTTTTATTGACACCATAGTTACCCAATTACTTGAATGCCTCTTTAGTACTTCCTGTCATTCATTTGACTGTACTTGATCCTGGCTGCTCATTTAGCTAGTGATAGGTGAAAAACACCTTTTGTGATGTTTCATGTCCTTTTCTGTTAGTCTGCTTTACCTTTTGTACTGAGATTGAACGCCATTCCACAGTCACTTTCTGATTAATACTTAGTCCTTCTCAACAGCAACATTCTCCTGCTTCTAGTGTATACAAACATACAGTAATACGATTACTATTTGTATGAACTGAGGAGGGTTAAGAAGCTGGAGCTTCAGATCCAAATCTGAAGATCCAGACTTGACTGACCCAAAGGCTTTTGATTTGATGAAGAGCGGCAGGTGCAGAGTTTCAGCCTCCAGACTGCAGCAGACTCCTGCGAACAGCATTTGCACAGTTCCCTCTCACCTGGGAATGAGTCCTGTCTTGACTGAGGAGGGAACTCCTTGTCTTGGATCATCAGTAAAAACTACAGAAACCTGAGGTCAAGAAATGGAATCTGGAATAGCCCCAGTGATTTCAGACAGACCTTTAATAGAAGAAAATTATTTTAAATATATAAATACTTCTTTCATGGGTAAAATTTCCTTTTCTGAGGGATCTGAAACTGCATGCCCTCAGCTCCTTCCTATGTTTGGAAGACCATTTATCCTGGTGTGAAGGTAGATGTGACAATTACCTTCCACCAGAAATACATCAAAAAAGAATCATCTTTTATGCAAAGTACTGCTATCGTTCCTAGAACTCAACTCAGTTCCCACCCCCATTACTAAGTATATCTGTGTAACTTTGGCAAAATCATTTAATACAGTCTAAGTTCAGAGCTGTATCCCAAAATTGGGGATATTGCTTTCAAATTATATTGAGGAGAACAGAAGTCCAATTATGAAGGTTGTGCTTAATTGCTCTAGGTTTCAAGTTACTATACTGTGGACTCACTTTAAATTTAGCTTAAGTGTTGGAGGGTGACTACATTACATCAGCCTGGAAAGGTCTCAGTGAAATTATTTTCTGGTAGTGTTCCTGTTTGTGAGAGGGAGGAACAGCTTTTCCTTCATTGATTTAGCAGGAGGTTTAGATTATAGTTAGATCTGGGAAATAAAAATACAACCAGAACTCAGTTGAAGAAGCTAATATAACCAGCCACCTTTGCTCTAATTGCGTGAGTGCAGTGGAGTGAGAGGAACAATGAGCATCGTGCATTAATTATCCAGAATAAGGATCGGTGAACTAATTAGGATAAAAAAAGCTTATTTTTGTCTTCAGAAAACATTTCAGGACTGCTTTCTTGCTGACTTGCACCTTGTCCAGTCGATTGTACTTGCAAAAAGCAATTGAAAACTGTTTCTGAAGCTCAGTTCTCACCCTGCGTCAGTGGCAGTACTTATCAAATCGACTTCTCACGAGCAGAAATGATGACATGAAGTGCCTTATGCTTTGGAATAGAGATCTGAAATTTGCTGGAATGGACCTTCTGCTTTTCTTATGCAATTCTACCTGTTTGTTATCAAAAAAGTAGGATATAAAGTAACTAACATGAGTCTAAGGCTGTTAAACACTGGGAAGAAGAAAGCATTGTTTCTTCTTGAAAGTATAGTGATTTGATGCATTTCTCATTTAGTGAAGTCCCTAGGTGGCACAGAAGGAATCATTCTCAGACATTTGTCCCTTTATGTGCCTCTGGACTAGAGATTACTTGCACTTCTTTCGCTTTTTAAATCACTTCATTTATGTATTCATTGCTCTAATAAAGACCAATGCTGTTCTTAAAAAATGCATAATATGAAATTAAGTGAAAATTCAGTATGCTGGAGAAAATCGGGCTATCATGCATCCTTTTTTCCTGTCAGAAATTTTTATTCTGATCCGAATAATGAACTCTGGCTCTTTTCCTGATGTATTCAGCCACTGTGGGCACAGCAGTGACTCTGAGCAGGCTGTCCGATCTGTAGTTTTAATGCATTTCTTCCTGTGGCGTCATCATCTTTGATACTGAATAAATTAGAGATTATTTGTAATACAGAGTAAAAGATAAGAAGTCCAGTAGAAATCAGATACAATGAAATGCTGCTTGTTCAGAATCCTCACCCTTTTATAGTAGAATGATTTTTTTTTTTTAAGGTGATTGAAACTCTACAGTCTGTCATTCAGCATCCCATTAGTTGAACTGAGGCAGGAGCCTGCAAAAAATAATGCCTCCAAAAATAGCTTCTCTGTTTCTTATCATGAACTAATGTTCTCAGCTGTATTTCTCAGTTGAATTTATCAAGCAAATATCTTTCCAGGTTTTGTTCCATACCAAGTCTAGAAATTTTAAGCAGATAAATAGAATTATAGAAAGGAAATGATGAATATCCTGCTTCTAAGAGGAAGAACATAACACTTCTTTAAAGGTACACTTAGCTGTTGTGAATCCTTGTCTAATTTTAGGATTGTAAATCAGTTTCTCAGTTGAGAAAATGCATTGTCCTTAGTATAAATAAAAAAGCAGTTTTTATCTTCAGTAAGATGTAAGAGAGTAAGAGAAGTCCTTATTATGGCGTGATGATGAAAGATGAGGTGCTTAGCAAGCATAGGTTTGGAACCTAAAGCATAATGTGTCTATTGTTTCTTGATGTACTTCATTTAATTTTTATATCTGGCAGTTGTGACATCTTGCAAGTTCTTCTCAGGTCAAACTTCATGGTGAACAACATCAAACATAAATCAAGATGGATCCTTTATTTCGACAGTCATAGAAGCCTTAGCAGAACAAATTCACTGAAACAGCTATTTTCATGTTCACTAACATCATGGCGTGTCTTTTTTTTTTTTTAACCACTTCTGTATTGTCCCATAGCAATAGCTGCTCCAGACTCCACTGCAAGTGGATGGTAGGAAACAATAAAGTAGTGAAAGTGCAGAATTTCTAAGGTGAAGACCATAACCATCAGTAATGACATCATTCTTGTCTCAATTTTATCAGAGTTGTTGATCTGCCATTGTGTTATGCTATTTGACACAGGTGTGATATAGGAAGTGAGGAGAAAAGATGATGCATTTGATGTTGATTTTTATATACAGCAACTGGCAGTTGATATTTCCTTCAAATATGCCCCCATGGTTCTTTCTCATTCTGTCTGCGTTCCAAAAGGATTTTAATTTTGAAATAATGGCTTTAGGCTGAATATCAGCTTGTTATAGGTTCATATTTTGAAGTCTGTTGATTTGTTGAATGATTACAGTTTTGCTTTTCAGTTCTATCTTTAGAGATTTTCTAGGAGGATTATTTTATTTTTTCTATTGTCTCTGTTAATGTGAATTGAAATGTGAATATGATGAATTGAAAAAAGCAGAAAAAAGGGACCAGAATTTGCTTTTAAGGTCCCGATACTAACATGGCTTATAATTAAACTGACTGATCCACCTTCTTAGATATTATTTCTGTTTCACCATTTGCAAGGGTTCTTTAAAGGTCTTCTGGTGAGGAGTTGATGTAATCAAGGTGATTATTCTTGGAATGTAGGTCACCAAAGAAGAATCAATACACACATGTTCTCTATTCCTCCAGCATCATATCTACTGATTTTGCCTTGTTACTAAAGAGGCACACTCTTTTTTTGCTGTTCTGACCTCAGTTACAGATGATTGCAGATGCCTCAACTTCAGTTTGATTTAAAAAAGAGAGAAACATTGCAAAGAAAATTTCATGTTAATGCTAAGTGAACAGCTTAAAGAACAGATACCTTACATGCAGATTCTTGTAATTAATATCCCTTCTGTTCCTAGATAGAATAATTTGTATGGTGATTGAGAATTTAGTTCAGCTAAAAGGGAGAGGTTTCCCATTTTAGGGAATTACAGGAGAAGGGATAATCAGTATTGGCTTCTGCGGGTCTAAAGGCATTAATGTGGCAGAGGGCAACTAAATTTTATGGCATGATGTGGCCTGACACAGAATGAATGTGGACCAGCCCAGTACTGAACAAAGTCCAGAAACACTGTTAAATGTGGATCTCTGTAAAACGTTTTCCAGCATTTTCACAGTTCAGCCAGCAAGCTGCCTCTTTCATCAGCCTTCAAATGCCTGGTTATCTTATCTTCTGGTTCTAAACCCTGGGGAGAGATGAATCTGTCAGACTGCTTTGTTTCAAACTGAGGTGGATATTGGAGACCATAGCAAAAGATAGAAATACTTTTCCTGTAGGAGCCCAGAAGCAATTACTTTACTTCCTGTATGTTTACCCAAGCTATACTGAATCCAAGACTAAAAAAAAATGGGGCAGTAAGCTGTACTGACTTGCACTCATTGACCTTGTTGTGGACTTCAGCCCAGCAGCCCGTGCTCACTGTGCAACTGTGCTTCTCACTGTTTGTAATCTTTCCCCTTTGGGGATTCCAGCAGGTGGTTCCTGCTTGAAGAAAACCACAATTATGGTTGTCTTTTAAGCTTACAAAAAGATCTGTAGTTGGTTTCGAAGATTTACAGATGCTGGATCTGTAGAGTGATATATTTTGAAAGGAAAATAAGAAGTTGATAAATGACTGCTTTCTCAAGAATTCTGTCACAAATATTAAAACCTCCAATTTCTTTGGAGTGGAACTCGAAGCAGTGATCTCCCATGAAAGTGCATTTGCCTTATTTTAGCCGACGGAAGATTCAGCTCCCTTTAACCTACACCTTGCACAGTCTGTGTAGTCAAACACTACAGGTACAGGTACTATTGGAAATTTTTGTGCCCTCCATCAGTAGAAAATCACGTTTCTGTCTTCGTTGCTCAGTGCTTCATGCTCTCTTTTGTTCAGAATACACACTGATTGCATGTTGTAAACTGTGGCATAGATTCAGATTACAAAATTATTGCTTTACCTATTCATTTCAGTCTCATGAACAGTCACCCATTAAAATGTCAACAAGGGATGTGAACATCAGCTTTGTATTTTCTTAAAAGGTAGAAATGAGAAAAAAATATTTATTTTCTGAAACAGCTATTAATTAATGAAAAGTATATTGTCACCCCCCCGACCCCTTCTCCTGCCAGTCCAAAGAAAATGTCCAAGATCAGGTAAGTCCCTATGAAAGTGTGTCCTTGTTGACAGAGTTCAAAGCCAAAATGTGGTTCTTAGCCTAATCTGATTTTCTTTAAGTTATTGTGATATTTAAAATTTAGATAAATAATTCTTGTTTGTCAGGCCTATCAGCAGAGGCTGGAACTTTGTAATGTCCTTGGGATGGGGAAGCACACCTGATTATTATAAATTCATAGGAAGAAATCACAAGGATGTGAGGTGGATGCATTTCTTTATGGAAGTTCCTGGGCACAGGACTTTCTGGCTCCCAGATTGTTTAAATACAAGCCATCTGCTTTGCCTCACTGCAGACAGATTTCTAATTTTTGGTATGAATGATTCTGACATTTTGTTTTCAGCAAAGGATGGACTAAACTAATGGCTCTAGAGGAAGGTCTCCTCTCTCACCTGTCAGCTACATCTTCCTTGAGTAACCCTTGTAACTGAGCAAGCACCTTGCAATTGCTTTGTGCATCAGCAGCTCTGTGCTGCCATGTAACCTGCCTGTATTTCTAAGAGAGAGCAAGATGACCTTCGTTTCCATTGTGGATTTAAGCTTGGTGGCTTAATCCTGCTGTTTTCTCTCAATTTACAGTATACCCTCATAAGGCTCTCTCTTGGATGACACAGAAGCAGAGGAGAGCGTTGAATGAACACAGAGACTGGGTTATTCCTAGAGAAAATGCAGCTCCATTTTTTCCGTGTTTCATGAAACTGGTATATATTTGAAGAAATAAGGAGTCTGTCACATATTTTAAAATATACATGCCACAAAAGGAAGGTCTAGAAGCGTTTTGAATCTTTTACAGGTAGAATATATTAAAACTCACCCCAAATATGGAAGCAAAGTTTGTGAGTTAAAATCAATTTGTGGTGATGCATTTCAGTAGCAGATGTCTTTTCTGTGAATGTCTTTCAATCTGTCTTGTTTTCCTGTACCAATTTTGCTGTGGATTCTTGAATTCTTAGGGAAGTTTTCATAGAAGGTGTTCAATCATATGGACAGATTTCTTCCCTCCCAACCTGCCTTAATCTCCCTTTCAGTGTTTATGACCCGTGTCACTGAACAGATGGTAAAGTGCGGAAAGATCTTTAAATGTAAAGAGTTTAAGATCTTACTTCAGTTAAGTGTGTAGGGACATTTTCTTACACAAGTCAGAGGTTGGAAACAAGGTGACCTTAGAGCAACATTTATAGCCGTAAAATATTTATTTTATGCTGACATTTTTCTACAGTCAACAAAATTTCATTATTACAGCTCTGCAGGGAAAAAAAAGTTCAAATAGCTTTTAAATCCTTTTTACTAAAGATATCTTGGAAATTGAATTTCCTTTGTAAAAACCAGCATCAGAATTCTTAGTAGAGTTCATTAGCATACTATTGTTATTATATTTTAATCACTGAAGGCAAAAGCTATAGAAATACCTCAAAGATGGTGCATGTTTTAAGTGGGAAAGGGTTAATAATATTTCTACAGTTTCACTGATAAAACATGACACAAAAATCTTAATATGTTTATTAAACAGTCTTCCTTAACACAAAACCTACTCGAAGGCTCAAAACACAAAGCCTATTCTCACTTAATTAAAATAATTGCATCATTTTTTTCAGATGAGGTCAAGAGAACTAAAAGTCGTGGAAGGAGGCAGACTAATTGTTGTCATTACATTAGTGCTGTTGTTGCTAATGGTTCCCCTTTCCACAAATATTCCTTCATGTGAATAAAGTAATTTAAAGGATTTCAGGATCAGTTCATCTTAATAATGCAACTTTCTAAACAGCTTTGGAAAGCCCTGGAAATACTCATATTTGAGGTTGCTTCGATAAAGCAGCTGTCTCAGGGCTTACCCCTTGTGAATTCCAATTTGGAAAGGATGCACCGGGACAGGCAATGTTGCAGCCACTGGTGTTTCTCCCAGTGGAATCAGTGGCCTTGTAAATTGGTGCATACTGAAAACAGATGTATTTCAGTCAAACTGAGTAACTTGAATATGTTCTGAGCCAGTGCAGGAACATTAAGCTTTGGAGCATGGTGGGTGAGAAACGGAAGCTAGTAAATAAGCTGGCTTCCACTTGCCAGCACAAGATGTGTGGCTTTAATCTTGAGTGTGGATTACTGAGCTCAGAGTTGCTGTCCAGATGGTCTAGCAGTCTGTGGTAGACTATAGCTCTGTCTGTGTCCATGTCAAAGGTCAGTAGAGTGGAGTTATGTTAGAATTAAGGAAAAGGCAGCTTATATACAGTTGAGATAATGTTGTGGCCCAGCTGGTGCTCTGGCCTATCTGAGCTTGTGAATGGGTGATTGAATGAGGGCAGGAAATTTGGTTATAGCTCTCTGTGTATCTGAATTTTTGCCTTCCTTGGAAGTTACCAGAACCATCTGAAAGTGATCGTTTTAGTGAATTCTTATATAACTAATGCAGAATTTTTTATCTGTCAGACAAAAATAGAAAATATGAATAGAAAATAGAAAATATGACAGCAGTTGTCTACGCTCCATCAGCATGGAGCATCTTCCTGGGAAGAGGTCATATCAGAAACACAGGCAGCCGTTATATACGGACATGGAGAAGTCAAAGAACATGGAGCGCCATGGAAACCCGAAGGCAAATGGCTCCAGCAGAGGGGAAACTGAAAATGAGGTGACTGGCCTTGCTGTCTAGATCATGCTGCTCTTGACCTTTAGGAAGCAGCATTTCTGGGGGAAAGGGAAGAAACATAAATCACACGTTTAGAATGAGCATCATGACTTCGGTTCATCAAGTCAAACTTTCTGTGCTCCTGCTGTTCGTGTTTGTGCTTATCTATGCTGGGTTTTGAACCTTTACCATAATTCAGATGTATTTCTAAACTGTATTTAGTGATGTGCATTTCAACGAGATTACTTTGCTTTTGTTATTTCCCTTAGAAACATCTCGGCATTTAATCTTCAGAAGACAGTGACAGGCCTACCAACTCATATGAAGATCTTAGGCTGGGGTATCTAAGATGTAGCTGTAACTGTAATTTCTGCAGTTTTTCCAGGGCTTTTTGACTGGTGTTTACAGCTGAAAGTGCAATGGGGAGGATAAAAGTAAGTGAGAGAGTGTACAGACAAATGGCTTGGTGCCAGATGACATCAAAAATTTTTGTTTCCTCCTTTTATTTTATGACTTGTGTTGTGGGTTGGCAATCATTTTCTTCTACAATCATTAGGAGCAAGATTCCCCTGGGTTGGAAGTGGGAAATAGTGATACCTGTATTAAAGTTAATATGTGTTTCACTACTTGCTGCCCATGTGTTTTTAAGTATTTTAGAATCAGCCTCTTGTGATGAGGTTAGTTTGTTAATCTGGTAAACTGGGTCTGTAGCGTCTTCATGCAAGGATAAATGGAGTGCATAGCTGTGAGGTTACAAGTCTAATCCTTGTGGATTTGCAGCTCAATTATAGTATCATGTCTGTAATATTTAATGTCTCTGGTGATCAATATATTGAACTTTGAAAATCAGTTTATTAAGTACACCTGAAGTATATTCTGTGACATCTTCAACTGGTAGCGAGCTGAAGTATCGAAATCGTGTCTGCATGCTGTTACCTGATACACTCAAGCTTCTAGCTACACTGAGAGCCTAATTCACCTCTTGTGTTGCTTCTTTGTTTTGTCTCTGCTTGAATCCTGCTGTATAGCAGACGAGAGAGAGATCAGAGTCTGGCCTAGGGATTGAAATTCCCCGCATTGAAATTTTTAGTTTTGTCTTTTCTACTTTGAGGGCTACAGCTGTTTCCCTGTGTATTAAATGACTTTGAACACTTTTTCCTTCCCTCAACAGTAAAGCATGCATGTTGGAAAGGAATCCATCCATACTGATGGATTGCATTAGTGTTAAACCCATTTATCTCAGGAGGATCTTCATTTTGCTCACTTTTGTCTATCTTCCAAACCATATGTATGTTGTGCTCCTATATCTTCTGCAAGATGCTCTTTCTCTCTACGATGCAGTCTGGCTTTTCTGCCATTCTTGAAGTGAATTTCTTATTTTGCAAGACTTCTGACATTCTAGCATTGTTTGTCAAGTATTCTGAGTTCCACTTTTAGCTAAGCCACAGGCCAGCCTGCAGACTCCAACATTGTTGGTTTTGAAATCTTTTTGTGGCATGAAAAGCTTTTGTTACACTTGGAGAATAATAGGTTTCTGAAGAGCCATGGAAAGAAGTCTATAATCTGCATGTTGTCAGGTGAGCAAGATTTTTCTGAGGATGTCAAGTGAGGCAAGAATAGAAACCCATTTCAATAGGCTTATATCCTAAGTACTCAGCTCAGTATGTTTAAGAGTTGGGAGGGGGATTATGTCACATTTAACCCTTTGTTATTTCCTGTTGCTTGCCCACACTGTTATCTAGTATCCAGCATTATCAGTAAATAGAGGGGCTTTTTGAAAGATTTCATTTTTCTCTGTTTATGTGATCATCTTCTTAGAAGGCCTGAAGGATGGATTGATAGTGCCAACTAAAAGGATTTAAATTAACCTTCTCTGGGTGGGCATTGGATTAGAAATCTAGTTTTAACTTGAACATTGAAATAGTTGTTCTTTTCTGGTGCTATAAATCACTGGCATTTCTCTGTACTCGAGTAAAACCAAATCCACATTCAAAGTCCTGCTTGTACAGAATTCTAATTCTGAACTGTGAAACTAATATCTTGGGCAATGCTGCAATAGGAGTTACATTTCACTCTTCTCCCTTCCCTTTGCCCCTAGGTTGATAACACATAAATGGTTAATGCAGAATCTAGGATGTCCTTGCAGAATTAATTTTTGAATTTTAAAAGGAGATTCTTTTGCTGTCTAGCACACAGAGTGCCAGCTACTGAGATTTTGTTGCATGTACAACCTGAACAACTGCAAGGAATCCTTCTGGTTAGTGCTGCAAGAGGAAAAAAATGAGCTAAACAACCGCAGTACTTCTGGTCTATTGCAAAAGTTTGCCTTGACTTTGTCTCCTTATAACCAAAAGCCTTAAAGTTTAGTTGTACCTCCTCCCTTGTGAGGTACCACAATGTCATTCTCCCCATTTAAGATGTTATTTCTGTAGCATGGAAATTACTCACAAAGGTGTTTACTGATCTATTTAAGAAATTCAGAGTAGCATGCAGTAGAACAGGAGTTGAGTTCACATTTCTCAGGTCTCATTCTGGCCCATGCTAGATCTTGCTTCATCTGCAGAAAGGATTAGGATCTTTAGAACATGCTTCATGGGTTCTCGCCTTCTGTGTAGCAGTTTTCTATTGTATAGATATACACTTCTTAGCATTTTAAAGAAGAAGTTGCTCCTCTGATGACAATTAGTTTGCAGTCATCTCACTAAATTACTCTTGAAAGATGCCTTAGGAGAATGACTATTGCTGAAGTGTTTGAATAAGTGGCAGAATCTGACAAGAGTGTACGTAGCATTATTGCCACTGTTGACCCTTAGCACAGACCCAGTTTGGTTTTAATTTGGAATCAGTCTGTGGTTAAAGTCTGAGTTCAGCTTAATATAAGAACTCTGGGCATAGGTGGTGAAGTAAACAGCTTTTAATTGAGAGCGAATCATCTCTAGAATTAACTAAAGCTTTTTCAAACTATGAAAGGAGGAGTAGGAAGCACTTAATGAATGTGTTTTTAAACGGGCAATTTGTGTTTAGCTCATCAACCTAGAAGTATACTAGGCTTCTTGTGTAGATTACAGATGGCAAGAGCAATTGTATATTGTACTTAAAACTTAATGTAGATTAAGAGGTTGTGATAACGTAAATGACAGATTTCTGTACTTGGAGTTTAATGGATGCATTTCAAATGGAATGAGATAGTGACTTAGTGCTTTTTAAAAATTAATCCTTACCTGCTTTTATCTCTGTCAGTTTTCAAGCACCCTCACCATTCCTGGTTTCTGTGTGTGCATTTGTTCTGTAGAGTGTAGCTGCCTGGCTGGTGTCCTAAGCAAGCATCTTCCATGGGGTTGTGTCCGTTCGCAAAGACATTCCTAGATGGGTTGTGAGATGGAAAGGTGCTGCTAACATAAGCAAAGAAGAAAAAGAAAGCACTTTTTTTAAACCTTTTTTTTTTTTTTCCCCTACAGCTGTAACATATCACCTAAATCCCTTGACTGGATAGGGCAGAACCACAGCTTTAGGATTAGTACGTATGATGGATTTAGGATTTGAAGCAAACATGTGTTGCTGTGTTTGCATCGTATCTAGTTTTCACTGCCTAGAGAGAAATGTTCTTTCTTTTATCAAGCAAGTCCATTAAAATACTGAGGAGAACCTTCTGAGAAAAGATGGAGACTGGTACAACGATATTTTGAAGAGCTGTATGAGAAGAAAATGTGATTGTTCTTTTTTTTCAGACCTGGAAAGAGACTGAAGAGCTTAAGCATCTCGACAGATTCACAGTGAAAGGCAAGGGTGGCTCAGGAGGGCAGAGAGGGGAATGGATTGTACTATTAACTTTGCACTTATTTACTGCAGTGGATATTGTTGGTCAGATTTGAAGAGCAAGTAGAGCCCTCAGCAAGAGTGGGACTTGCAAATCTGTTAGTAATCAAATATATAAAAGGGGTCCTCTGTGTAGGAATTGCTGCCAGAAGGAGGAAGCGACATGGAGGAGCCAACAACTGTAAATTGGTATAATCTCTTGGTGGATGCTTAGCAGCTGGTAAAGTAGCAAAGGAGAAAGAATGTCATCAGGAGGCCTTTCTGTCCAGAAATGGATTCATCTATATGCCATCTTACCTCACGGCCCTGTCCGTGTCCAACATGTGTCTTCTTTAAAATGTTGAACTGAAACCCATCCAATCCTCAAAAATAGACACATAGGTACGTCACATAGAATAAAAAGGATTTTGTTGGCATTTTAATATTCTAAATGTGGACAGGGGAGGAGGCCTAAATTTGCTTTGAAACTGCTCTGTAACAACCTGAAAAATACCACTGGATTTTGGAAATCACCGATTATCTTGTTTTTTTCCTGGTAATATTTTTATGCTATTACATTGAAAATGTGTACTACAGAATCTTGATATCCACTCAGGCTGTCAGTGCTTGTATTCAGTTCTGAAGCTGACCTTTGTCTCAGATATGGATGCCTCAAAATCTCCCTTGCTTCAAAATAAGTTTTCAGTGGCCCGTCTGGCTGAAGAGTTTTTCTGGGTTGGTGGCAGCATCGTAGCTTCTCCGAAATGGAAAATCGGCCATATTGGTAAGATGCAGGCTGAATACCTGCCACTTAATTGAACAAGACAGTATCATCTTGAAGACTTTCATGTTTAAATCTTATTTAGTGACAACTTTGTCTAGCAGTAGTGTGGGGGAGCAGAAAAGAAAAAAGAACTTGAGACAGAGCCTGTGTTATTTTGCATGGTTGCTAGTGCAATTCTTTTGGTCTTGAAGAACCTCTCAGAATTTCATTACCGATTTCTTTACATTCTTCTGAAAAAACAAATGCAAATTTGTACATTTTGATGTGTGCAGACATTTTGAAATTTTCTATTTTATAGATAGATTCTATCTTCCTCTCCATACCCACAGTAAGATAGGTTTGCTATCTGCCAGAATATATACACCTCTTAACTGTTTTATTTTTCATGCAATATTTGTAGTTTTTAGTCTTTGCAGTGAGCATTTAGAAGTATCTCTGTTGTCTTCTTCCATAGTAGGTCACTGAACTCTTGGGAGGTTTTTTTCTGAATACTGATATACAGTGGCAAAATTCTTAAGCCTGACTAGCTATCTGAGGGTCCCCTTTTGCTTTATAGCAGCCTTTCTTTTAAATAAGTAATAACACCAGCAAACCTAATTGGAAATGGCTGGAGAAATGAGATGTTTCCTGTTCTAATAAGTGCATTTTAACAGCACTCTTCTTGAGCCACTCGTGTCTGGTAAGGAGATCTGCAGTGGCCTTGACCACAACCACCTGTTGCCTTGGAAGCACTTTTTTGTCCTACTTGTCTGTCAGCTTCACCAATCAAAGAGATTTTCTTAAACGAGAAAGTTGGCGGTATAGATAGCTTAGAAACTAATGGGAATTTCTGCAGAGGTCCAGAAATGCCATCCTACTCTGCTTCTGCACTTCCCTGTATCCAGATGGCTGATGGAGTCTTAACTGGGAGATGGAGAGCTGACAGACTGACCTTGAATTAAGCACCCTAATTTCCACAGGATTGAGACCATCTCGTCTCCCATTAACATCTCATTTATTAGGGGTTGTGCGCTTTGAGGATGGATCCAGGCTTGTGTTATCTGTTGTACACAGCAAACACTGTGCCAACCATTGCTGGCAGAATTATACAGAATTTCTCATTTTCAAAGATACTTTAAGATTTATTTTTTTTTTTTGCCAATGAAAAGAATAGTAGAGAGTCCTGAAATTTAGTTGAGGCTTGAGTCAGTGAGAGCAAATAAGTGGAAGAAAGTTCTCGTACTAGTAATGAGATGGTTGGTTTAAAAGGTGAGAAGGACCTGCTCACAAGGCTGTAGGAATACAAAATGAAATAAATGAAGATTAATGAAGTTGGATGTGGTCCAGGTTTTAATTGGATCTCAGCATAATGATGCAAATCAGCCTGCTGTACCTGATCTATGAATGCTGTAGACAGAAAATACCTCAGGTTAACTCTTGACCATGCCACTCACTGCATGGCAATGTCTTCTTTTCTGTTTTTTCTGGTTTTTGGTTCTGGGGGGCTTTTTATTGTTTTTTGGTTTTGTGGTGGTTTTTTTTTTTTTCATTTGGTTGGGTTTTTTTATTTGGTTTGGGGGGTTTCTCTGTGTGTGTGAGTGAAGCAAAATCCACCCAGTAAGAACAGTTCAGTTTTTATATAAGAGAAAACTGAACCAGTATCTCCCTCAATGAGTTCATGTTATAAGGAAAAGGCTGTACTTTAAATATGCAATAATAAATAAATATAAAATAAATAAGTAAAGTTTAATGACTAAAAACATATAAATAAATAAAGATGGTTTGCTTCTGTTATGAAGCACAGGATGCTAAATTCTTTAGGTAACAGAAGTTGTTTTTATTAGCAATTCATTTGATTCATAAGGCAATGTGTAGGTAGGAATTGCTACTGCTGTGTTCCATTAGCACAGGTGCCTGTAGAAAGAGCAAAACCAGGTTGCTGTAGCCAACAGTTAGTGTTTAAGATTCTGTGATAAGACCATTACTTGAGTGAATGTCTTCAGGGTCAGAAGTGACATTCTGGGAGCCTTTATTATGAGAGCTGTATAATGAACTGTCATGGAGATTCCTCAAGCTCACAGAAATCAGTTGTACAGTTCATGTGCAGAATTTTCAAATATCTTCTAACTCCAGGACTTTTCAGCTGAACAGAGTTCCCACCGCACTGTACTGGATATATTATATATATATCTATCTTATGTATTTTATAGGCTTTTATATTGTTATATTTCTATATTGATTTTTTGAAAGATTCGATGCCTCCTGTCTGAACTGAAACTGATATTCCTGGCAGGAATAGTTGGAGTCAGTCAGTTCTTTGGTTTACCTATTGACAAGCCAGTCATAGCTGCAAAACCATTTCAGTGAGGCTTTTAAAAACTGTAGCAATTATTATCTCTTCAATGGATTTGCAGTGCTGAATGTATGACCAGTGTGGGAGTCCTCTGTTTGCATGGGGGAAAGCTGTTTTGGTTTGGTAATACTTGAAGGGAACAGCTTGCCCTTATAGTGCACGTGTACTGGAGGGGTTTCTCCAGGCTCGCAAATATGTTGCATCTTCTGGAGGCCCTGAAGAGAAATAAGCCTCAAATCTATTTTCCTCTCCTTATAGAATTTACAAGAGAGGTTGTTTTGCAGCATAGAATCCGGATGTGGCTTGTCAGAATCTGTTAGCGGGGAGGAACTCAGCAGAGTGGTGTGATGCTGCCCTTCTGACTTTTCTGAAGAGACCGGCTAGGGCCAAAGCCGTGCGACATAACCTGGAGCCGTATTGGACTTTGCAAGTGAATCTTTTGACAAAGCTGGTCCATGTATAAAAATACTCAGTGACTCAATCTTTCTAACTTCTTTTCATCCTCACATGCTAAAATACTCCCACTTCTTCACACATTTACATCAAACCCAGAACCTCGTAAAAGACAATAATGCTACTGAGCCATAAATAATTAATTAGCAGACATTAGAACATCTTTCTAAAAAAAAGCTTGAAAATGGGCTCTTTTTTCTTTTTTCTTATATCAGGACAAATTGTAGGGATTTATGATTTGTGTAGTTGTGCTATTTATTGTTACTTTAAAACTTTTTATAGTAACTATAAATGTTACTATGATCTATGAAAAATCACTTTGAGTCTTTTCGCTGCGTCAGTCTAGTGTCACTTTGTAAGAACACAACAATGGAAGTGTTCTACGTTTCTGTTTCCTGCTCTGCTATGACATTGCTTTTTGCTGCAGTACAGAGATCCATCTTCTCTCCATGACTGTATTTTGTCCAGATGCAAATTGAGGCAACTCCTTAGATCAAAGGAGAGCTGAACCTCAACCGAATTCTGCAAAAAGGTACTATTGAAGTGCAAAATATTATTTAACCAAGAAGAAATCTTCAGCCTTAATTGAAGAGTTAGGAGCCATTTCTTCCAAAAAATTCAAGACTGAGGGATTTTTATTTGAAGTATAGAAATGAATCCTTAAAGAAGGTATCTGAACAGTGGTACGGAGAAGCAGTTATACTTGTCTTCTCATCAGTGTGCTATTCTCATTTACATGCTCTGAAAGACTGCAAAAAAAATTTTATTTTTTCATTTGATAGAATTGATAGATTGATTTTTTTTTTTTTCCCCTGCAAATTTTTCTGCCAGTGTCTCTAGTTCTCTAAACTTTTGGTCATGCAGACAGGTAAGGGAGTATGTTTCAGTGCACATACACACGGAGGGATGTGGAGGTGCACTGTTTCCCCTCTCCATCTCAGTCTCCTGCTCTTTGTCCAGCTACCCCTAGCTAAGGCCTCTGCATTACCTTAAAGGCTTTCCTTCCCATCCTGTTGGTGGGATCCAGAAAAGCTGCTGTTCTCCTGACACAAGAAGGAAGACATTTTTCCTTTCCTTGTGTCCCTAAAACCAGAAAGATACTTAAGTATTCGGTATTGACAGGTACACTGAACAGAACTGAGCTCAGGTTTGTGTCTGCAAACATTAATTGCAATTGTGTGTTGAATCACCAAAGAAAGTCCAGTGTCCAGATCAGCTGGAACTGGCAGCAGGTGGCTGCTGAGGTACTGTGTACTCCGGGGAGGTTTGGAGAGCAGTCCTGCAACAAAAATGAACAGCTGCATTCAAAAAGCTATCCAAGGATGTTTATTAAAATTTTAACAGCTGAGGAGTATATTCTTACTTCACATAAAAGCAAAGGAAATGTGTATTGGATGAAATGTACTTTTATTTTGGTGATTCTGAAGTATTTTCTGCTTTATAACAGGTGTGGTCTTTGATACTTGTCCCATTTCTGCACTTCTCCTTTCTTCAAATAAAATTATTTACTGCAATAACTTCCAGAGAGAAAGTTGGAAATGTCATGTGGCTTAAAGTCTGTGTGATTAGTGCTAATAGAGATTTTTTTATTAGCTATTCTGACAAATAAAAATTTCAAAAAAACCTATAAACCTTGTAAAATTAAAATAAGTCCAGGCTTTCCATAATTATTATCTCACAGGAAATTTTAGAAGTATGTATCTTTCTTCTGAACTGGAATGAAAGCAGATATTGAAAACATTGCAGTGTCTGGGAAATGGTCAAGCGAAGTTTGGATCCACTTTGGTTCTGATGTTGCAGTGAATTCCAGTAATGCTTCTGAGCTGTAGCACAGCATTTGCTTTTGTGACTGATACCTGCTGACCACATTGATTTCATCTAAGGGCATCTGTGATTGAAGCCAAGGGGTCAGCTTTAAGAATTGTTACATGAGGGATTATCTTGTTCTTAATTTAACACCTTTTCTTCATAACTATTTTGTTAACATAAACAATGTACTCTACAGAATTGTGGCTTTAAATTTAATTTTTCTTTTATTATTAGTGATCTGCTTTCAAATTAATCTATTTTGTTGAACCTTATTTTCCTGAGTAAATTAACTGAATTTGTCTGAATATGAGCTCTAAAGCACAGGAACACCAATGGCTTTTTCCATTTCTTTTTCCTCTACCTTGCTTTTCTTGGGTGTTTTTCCTTTTGCCTGAGAGGTGGACTTGAATCACCCTGAAGAATTGTGTTGGTTTTGATGCATTTTGGAATACATGGAATGAGTGTTTTAGTTTGACACTGTTCTGTAGTCTGTATGTACAGATTGATAAAAGAGGAGCCTGACCTCAGAATTTCCTTGCATTTATAAATCTGTACTCACTAGAATATGTATTATATGTATTAGTTTTCATTCTTCCATCCAGAATCTGAGTAGTAATTTACACTTCTCATCTCTAGGTCTGAAAAAAATATATAAATACATAGGACGTGGTAATAGTTCTAATTTTACTTAAACAGATCAGGCAGAAAAGCCATGGGAAAATTAAGTCACAGGCTGCACTCTGTCATTATGGGAATTAAATGAGAGACCTGGCAGAAAATATGAGAGTCTGCATTCATTCCTGGGACATAGCCAGTCGCTAACAGTTTGCATTCATGTTGTCAAGCTTAGTTCCTTGCAACAGCTGAATTTCAAAAGAACGTCTCCTGTTTGGGCAGGCGTAGGTATGGCCCAACCTTGTTCCCAGGGGCTTCACATGCAAGAGCCTCAGTTCAACAGCGGTCCCTAAGGAGGGGGCAGGAGTCCTGCGGAGGGAGCAGAGCTCTTTGAGGGAGCTGCTTCTAAGACTTTCTTTGAAGGCCACTGGCTGCACTGCCTGTAATGCTGCCAAATCCCTGGGAGGGGAACAAGGTACAACACAGGTGAAATGCCTCCTCCTAGGAGAATGTGGTTTTAAGTGATTTGGAAGAAGAAAAATCTGTTAGGTTCTTGCCACAACATCTAGAAGCAAATTTGTAGGGTCAGTGCCTTAATCCATAGAAGCAGTGGAGGAAAAGCTGATACTCTGTATCAACTTTCTAGAATTACTGTTTCCACAGTTTACTGTTTTCTTTGGCCTGGGTGGCAAGTAAAAGTGTGATGTAAAAAGCAGACATGCAGTGCCTTTGTGATGGCTCTGTATGTAATGAAAACAGGCATTCTTCTTTCTGGAGAGAAGTAAATATTTGGGCTATAAAGTTTTTTCATGGTTTGCAGAAGTCCTAGTGTTATTCTGTCACTCTGAAAGTGCTGTACTTATACTAAAGAAGCATCATAGGATCACAGACTGGTTTGGGTTGGAAGGGACCTTAAAGCTCATCCAGTTCCACCTCCCTGCCCCGGGCAGGGACACCTTCCACTAGCCCAGGTTGCCCAAAGCCCCGTCCAACCTGGCCTTGAACCCCTCCGGGGAGGGGGCAGCCACAGCTTCTCTGAATAGACGGAATGAGAACTAAACTGCTTCATAAGAAGCTGTGGTACTTCTAAACCGTGATACTGCTGACAGGAACTCCAGAAATTATAAAGAGGAAAGTGAAAAAATAATTTTGAAGTTATGCCACAAGGTTACTGTATGTTTAAGAGGCAAAAACATGAGGCATAATGAAAATGACAAAATGAAATAATTTCCTGACATGGTTGGAACTGTGCTAGTTTTTGCTGGCCAAGGATCTGAACTTCCAGATGAAATTTCATACTGTGTCCAGCACAAGTTTTACATATTCTAGGGGCTCAAATTAAGCATTCAAGATGGTCTTAAGAAGTGTATGTACCTTGTGCCAATTCCAACATATATGTGTTTCATACCTATTGATACGGGAATGAAAACTTTCACATTTACAGGTGAGTCCCCACTTGCCAAGAATCTTTCTGACTTTTTGATCATAAAACCTGGCCTCTCATATTAGACAGTACAGGAAATGTTGTCCTTTGACTTGAACTGTTAATTCAGCAGCTGCTTGATATGTTTTCTTCCTGTAAAGGCAGTTTTAAAGGCAGCAAAGTCTGACTTACTGATATCACTTTGTTTCTCTCTTCAGTGGAAAGATGTATGAGTTCCATGCAAACTGGGACCCAAATGATCAAACTCCGTGGCAGTACCAAAGGGTTGGTCCGCTTCTATTACTTGGATGAGCACAAGTCATGTATTCGCTGGAGACCCTCTCGAAAGAATGAGAAAGCCAAAAGTGAGTGTCAACCACAGAACCTTTCTTCTGATTCCTTCTTGCGCTCTTACAAACAAACGAGCATGAAGGATTTGGCTCGTTCACAGGTGATCAAGAAGAATGTTGTACATGAATTTAAAGGGCGGTAAATGATTTTGTGATTAATAGTTTATGAAGATTAAGTTGCTGTTGTTAGCTATGCAGGTTGCAGTAGTGTAGTGTGTTGTAAATGAGCTGCAGGCAAAACCTGTGTGAACTGGGGACCTTGCAATGTGAGGTTTGGGCCCTTTCTCTGCAGGATTTCTCTACAGGGTAAATGCATCTTGTCTGGCCTCGGGCATTCACACAGTCATTAACGAACCACATGCTTTCGTCATTCTAGTTTCTATCGACTCTATTCAGGAGGTTTGCGAGGGGAAGCAATCAGAGATCTTTCAGCGCTATGCCGATGGCAGTTTTGATCCCAACTGCTGCTTCAGCATCTACTATGGAGACCATATGGAATCTCTCGACCTGGTATCTTCCAGTGGAGAGGAAGCACGCACCTGGATCACCGGGCTGAAATACCTGATGGCAGGGATCAGTGATGAAGACAGCCTCTCAAAACGCCAAAGGACCAGAGACCAATATCCTTCTTATACTATCTGAGAGTATTTCCCACTGGTGGAGAGCTACCAATAACACAGGGATTCCTTTAAGTATTTGTTTTGCTAAGAGTAAGCACTAGGCTCAAAGCTTCAAAGCGGTTCCCATTATATTCCCTGTTTCCAGAGACAGAGGAGTCCTTGAGGATTGTTCTGGGCAGGATTTGGAGCTGAGTGACTGGAGTGGCCTGAAAAACATACAGGCATATTCCTTCATCTGTTACTCCTTGTGTAAAGCTGTCCATTTCATTTGGTTATACAGGACAAAGTGTGATGCAACTTTGCAATTCGCTACAAAGTTAGTTGTTCTGTGCTGTAGTACAGGTGAATAGCACGTGTTCACCTTGAGCATAGCAAGTCTAGAAACTGCTCCAGAAATAACGTGAGTAGAGCTATATTATATATCACCTTGAACTTTTTTTCATCCCCAGCCTCATATACAGTCTTTCCTAACATGAAAAAAATCGTATATACGTAATGTTCAGTAATATCCGTTAATATTCCATGCTGTTCCTTAACTCCTGTTCAATGTGGTTGAAGCAGACATTTGATGAGGCAGATAAAAATGGTGATGGCAGTCTGAGTATTAGTGAAGTGCTCCAGCTAATGCACAAACTGAATGTGAACCTTCCCCGACAAAAAGTCAAGCAAATGTTTAAGGTAAGAAATGAAAATACAGTTTTCTCTAAAAGAATAAGGATGGAGCTGCTGGAGATTCAGCGTGAATCCAAGTAGGAGAGATTGTAAATACTTCAGCAGCTGGTTTGTTTCCACTCTACTGAGAGATACTACACAGTCCATTTGGTAAATTGAAAAGAGCTCCAGAAATACGTCATAGATCCATAGAAAAAAGCATTACACCAGGTACCTTCTGGTGTTACATAACATACAGACACACAGTACAAAGGTTGCTTTTTGCTATACTTGTTGATCTGAAGCTCAGTCATGTTTCCTCCTCTGATTACGTTCTCTCTAATAAATATTATCCAGTAAAGTATCCAGTATCCTCCAATAACTGGTACTAATAATATATCCAGTATGCAAACTTCCTTATCTGTCATGTGTTTTGCACTGCTAAGAGCTATTTGTTTGACATTCCGTGCTACTGACCTTGACCCAATTTATTGGGCAGCTGAACTATGGAGATGTGTATGCTTTTCTAATCAAAAAGTGTGTTGTGTGAAGGACCTGAGCAGAAGTTGAATCAATAGTTTTCAGCATGGTGAACTAATCAGCTGGTACAGGTTATCCTAGTCTATGCATCAGGCTGATATTTAACCCATCATTTGGGTGGGTTGTTCTTTAGAAGCAGAAAATCCTACAAAAAAAGTTTACAGCTAGGGGGGAAATTTAAACAGAAGTTTAGAAGTAGAGTTAAAATACTTGAGCATTTTTTCTGTATGTTACTGAATAAAAGAGAAATAAAAGTTTAATAGCACACAGATGCCCCAGTAAGTTGGGTGTTCATTTCTAATTTTACTAAGCCAGCCCTCATTTTGATTACCATTTTCCCTTTCTATTGCATACAATTTATGTGGACCAGAATGAATTTTGAAAGTGCATCTATCCATGCTGCTGCACACTATTGCATTATAACACCATAGACGTTTCCAAATAGAAAAAGAAATTTTTAAATGGAGTGAAATACTAGTAACCGGGAACTTGAAAGTACCTTCTCCTTTGCCTTTGCTTTTGTTTGGGAAAAAAAAGGTCAGTTTGTGTCTTTTACTTCTGCAGGTGATAAATTATCTGATTGATGGATGAAAACCTGTGTGGTTACGACTCTAAACAATTTCAAATGAGGTTATTGCATTAAACAGCAGCTTATGCAAAACAGATGTCTTCTGCTGTCAAAGAACTGAAAGTTCTTTGAATTCCAAAAGTACTGGCTATTGGGATGAATGGTTGTAATCCTTTCTGCAAGATATGTGCTACTGTGTTGGGTCCTGGTTGTTTCCATACCCAAAATTGTTACCTCTAGGGTGCAGGCTGTACCTTATGAGACTACTGGAGGTGAGGACTTTTTAGCTACTTTAATTTTTCTGAAGCAACATCTGGACAGAGTATGTCTGTACCTTAAGAAACATAATGTACATTCAGGTGCCTGAAAATCTCACAGTTGGAATGGCAGCTGTTTGAGCACTGCTTCATGTTTACTACCAAGTTGTGCTAGCTTAGTGATTGCTGGATTTTCAGTAATTCAGTTCTGGGACACATTCCAAGCTCAAAAACCTTTGAGAATCGTGCGTGTACAGCCAGATAAGACCAAGGGTTTTTACCCATTACTTTTTTTTTTCTTCAGTTTTTTTCTTTCATACCAGCAAATACTAGGCTTATGGATGTAGCTCAGTGAAGAACTGAATTTAAAATCTCATTAAAATTAGTAGATTAAAGTGACTCCAGGATGAACCATTAGGTTTGATGCAAGCCAAATAGAAGAGACTGGGTAAAACTTTCCTGGGAAAAAAATTTCAGTTATTGTATGCTGTGTTCTGGTTTTACTGTTTATAATCAATGACAATTGCTACACGTATTGGGTGCTTAGAAATGCTGTTAACAAAGAAGAATAGATTTGCTTTTCCACATGCAATGCAGAATTGAAACTGAGCTGGTCTCAACTGAAAATGTAATTGCTATTTGATAGCTTTGAATCAGAATATTAAGCAGCCTTGAAATGAAAAATCAAATGTCTTGGTTAATGAAATAGCTACACCAAGTATTTTAAGATATGGTAGGGTAGATTATATGTAGGTCTTGAAGAAAGTTATCTGAAATACTAATTTTTCTACTTAAAGTAGTGAGTTGTTTAAAAAAATCCTGCCATAGTTACAGTGGAAAAAGCCATTTTTATAAGCAACTCCTTGCTCATAGATGCATTCATGTTTTCACCTGTGACTCATTTCTAAAGAACCTTCATCTATGACTTCATGACTCCTCATTTTTCCAGCCACTTCCTCTGTAATGCTGTCAGCTTCAGCAGTGTAGCTGATACAGGCTCTGAAACTGCTGAAGTGAGAGACTGGAAAAGAGACAAAATGGTGAGGTCTATCAAGATTAAAGAGCCGGGAGCAAGTGCAGGGTGTCCTTTGGGAACAAGGAAAGAGGAGGCTGTTTGTGTAAGTTTTTAAAAATCTCTGTGGATGCATTAGGATAAATTGCAGGGTTATGGCAGTACTTGTTCTTGGACAAATAACGGAATTGATGTCAGCTTACCAGGACAGAAGTGCTTTGTGAAGGCTGCTCAGTGCTGCTGTCCGTGTTGTGAGAGCTTAGTATTAGCAGTATGGCAATATGTAAAGGAAATTTAGTGAAAAATAGGAAGATTTGCTAAAAACTCACCTGATCTGTTTATTTTTTAATTTTGTGGCCTGAATTTACTTAAACATGTCTATAGTGAAGGTGAGCAAAGCAGTATGCTGACAACTCCTTTATTGAGAACAAAGTAGGGAGTGCTGGATAAGCTTTTTTTCATAAAATATGCAAGTGTTGTCTGTCCTGTTTGGGAAACATTGCAGCTTTCCTTTTTCATACTTTCCCCTGGCAGAATTTCTACTTCATTTTTTCATGCTTCTAGGAACAGGCTTTTAGGAAACACAGTAATTCCATAATCTGTCCTCCAAATAGTTATATCATTGGGTGGATCCCATTGTGATCAGGCTCTCACAAGTTTTCTTTGAAGAAATTCTATCTCCACTGTGTGCAAACAGTAAGTAGTATTGCTGATACAACTGAGGGTGGTTTGGATCACAGGCTGGGGCACCTCACCCCAAGAAACATACATGTTGTAGGGGATAGATATATCAGAGAATATAGCACCATTTACTGATGACTTTTTCTTTACTTACAAAATCAGTATTCTTGCAGATCTTATTAGTTTATGGCCATGGATTTACTGGATATCCATCTAAATCCTGGATATAAAATTAATTTCAAGATGATTTAGGTTCTAATGATCTCAAGAAAATATGAAAGGGTAATTCTGTCAGACGTATGCATGTTCTGTTCTGTGTTGCAGGGTACACTGTCTTACTTCATTGCCATAGGTAGAAGAAATCCTTCAAGCAGGGTTCCCTGTGAAACAAAAAAGACCTTAAAAGTTGTTTCTTGGCTCATGCACTAATGCATACATTTAAGATGTTCAAAGGGGAAAGCTGAGCAGAGCTTTCATATGACAACCATCAGCCTGATAAATCAATCTCTTCTAGCGGGCCATGCAGTGAGTAGCCATGTCAGGCAGTATCAACCCACGATTAATTTCCGTGTTGCTTTATTCTGATGCAGGGGTTTGTTTATTTAAAGTTTGTTCAGACTATTGCTGGGCGATTGGGTATCTCATTGCCTTATTGCTGTGTAATGCAGGAGGCTGATACGGATGATAACCAGGGCACGCTGGGCTTTGATGAGTTCTGCGCCTTCTATAAGATGATGTCAACGCGACGTGATTTGTACCTGCTAATGCTCACCTACAGTAACCACAAGGACCACCTAGATACAGATGACCTGAGACGCTTTCTGGAGACTGAACAGAAGGTAGGCCCAAGCCAGGAAAATGTTTCCAGTCTGCAAGCCTTTCTGTTTGCTGTTGGGGATGCGTTGCCTTTTAAACAGGGTGGGAAGTTTGTTGTCATGCATGTGAAAAATAGACAGTTAGAAGCCTCTTGATTTTCATCTTGTAGGCTGGCATGACTATTTCTTGAATGTTCGTGCTCTCATTACCTCTTTTTTTCTGTAGGCTCTTTTGTTGTGCCCCTAAATATAGTCTCTATAGTTTCTTTCTTTTCCATGTGTTCTCTTCTCCCAGTGTTCAGTACCCTGATGCAAAAATGGCATTTCTGGCTCTGCACAGTCCGTGATGAGACACTGAATTTTTGTCACAGTATTTTGGTTTGTAAAGGGGAAGATTATGTTTCTGAAGAGTTGTTGAGAGGATTTTTAATGTCTGGGAAAGTTTTTTGAGCATATATAGTAGAACATATTAAGTTGTCTCTTAGTGCTTTAACTCCACTGCTGGAGCAGGTATTAAAGACTATTTTCCCATTTCACTGATCTGAAACAGGTGTTTTTGTCTGACAAACCAGGAAACCTGTATATGCCCTGTACAATAACATGGTGTGGGTGTGGTGGTAGCAGCAGCCAGTAGATCATGACAAACATGATATTTAATGTTGTTCATAAATCTGAGACATTTTACAGCTCTTCAGAGATGTTAATTTATAGCTTTGTAAGCTTGTCTGATCAGGTAGTGAAGTGCACCTATACATTGTGCTTAGAGTTGCTTGTGCACATTCAGCAAATCGCCAGCAAACCATGTGCTGTGTTGCAGTCAATGCCATCCGCTTGTGTTACGGTGTCTAACAAGGGGGTAGCCTACATCAGTCACTTCAGAAATTTTTTCCATCAGTCACTTGTGCGCATTGAAGTTACAGAAGTCCATTTTCTGACAGTTCATATATGTTTTCATGAAAAAGGGAAACTAGTGTTGATATATTCTTCTTTTCTAATAGTATAAGATAAGAGTTTCTTATCTCTGTGTGTATGGTACACCACCACATGCCCACTCATCTGGTTCCTCCGTCACTGAATTGAACCTCTATGGCATTAGGAATCTTTGTAACCAAGCTGCCTGGAAGCCCAACACTTACTCCTATCCCAAATACCCCTTGGTCCAAACAAGTTTGGGTCTTTCTGGTACATGGTAATTTGGCAGAGCAGAAAATGTCAAGGCATCTAATACCTGTAGCCTGAGGACATTCACCCCCTGGAAGAGGCTGTCTGCAGAGGCTGTGCAGCCTCCATCCTTGGGGGTTTTGCAGACCAGACTAGGCAATGCCTGAGCTAACTGATGTGACCTTGTAGTTGACCCTGCTTCGAGCAGGATTTTGGGCTGGATGACTTCCTGAGGTCCCTGAACTGTGATCTTTCATCTAGAGACTTGTGGAAGGTTCTGAAGTGAGGAGAAATAATAGGACAGCAAGATGCAGTGAATGCAGGAACAAATGCAGTGATTCATCTTTGCCTTTTTTTCTCTCATGATCTCTTTTGAAGCTGCATGCCTGTAAGTCATAAATCTCCATCAGTTTCAAATGTTGTCTAAGAAATGAATGAATAAAAAAGCCACCTCTCTGGCAGTTATCTTTTTAGATAAGCAGGATATCTTTCCATTTCATTGGTCAATTGATCCTCCAGATGGTGAGAGGAAAATGGACACTCACTACAGGACACAAATCAGCTCAGCTAATCACTGACGTGGACAACTCATGCCTGTGGGGCTTCTCTCCCTTGGCTGGTGCTACCCTTTGTCATACAACATGTACAGGGAAAACAAGTGTGCATTCTGTGTGTTTGAAGCTGTACCAGAAGAACCTTCTGTTGCTCCAGAGCTTTATCCTTTGAACCCAGCAAACCTATAATGTGTGGGCAAATAAAGCGTTCGGGTTTTCTCCTTCCTCTTCTTTTCCTTTTATTTATTAGGTTTTAAATTACCCCCAGAAAAGACATTGATCTGGTAGAGATATGCTGGTGGTTTCACTTCCCCCGCAGCAAAGATTCCTTGTTGCCAAAACAGTCATCAACTTGGTCACTTTATTGGCAGTCCCCTCTGGTGACAAGGGCTGTATTTTCATGTCTCATGTACAGCATCTATCGCAAAGGATCTGCTGGACCACTCAGGCCAGGAGTATTAAATAATAACAGGATATTAATTAGAGGGTAAATGAACAGTAAATAGCAGGAGTATTAAAGAATGGTGTTAAAATTGAATTATGAAAATGTTACGAAGTTAAAAAAAGCTACAGATTATCGTAAGTGGCCCTTTTATTATCAAAGACATTTACAAACATGTTATTTCCCCTTGTACTCTTCTCTTTTTCAGCTGAGAGTGCAAAGCAACCTTGAAGTTAGCAGATTTCCTCAAGGAGCTTTCTGAGAGCAATTATGTTCTGATTCTCTGTTACCGTGCTAGTAACTGATTTTTCTGTCTGCTGCATAAAGATGAGCCATTTTCTTGTTTTATTGTGAAGTAAAAACCCTTTGATAATGCAAACTAATCCTTTAATCCTACAAGAGAAGAAATCCCATTGGTTTGTGACAAAGCTTGTTCTGTTTGGATGCTCTGCGTGCCTAATAACACTCTAACCAAATTTGACCTACAAAGCAGAACTCCGTCTTTATTGGCTGCTATCAGGCAGCTGCCAATAGGACTGAACCTTTTCACAGAGCGGTCCAGCTCTTATCTGACCTGACACTGATTGACAGGAGAGAGAACCTCACTGGGTAACTGGAAATCCTTGGCAGCACCATGGATAATCTGGCCAGTTGTTAAACTGTATACAGAGAAAAGAGCTGAGAGAAAGTGTGATTACTAGTAACACTTCATTTTTGCTACTTTTACAGATGACAAACGTGACTAAAGAGCACTGCCTGGAAATCATCAGCAAGTTTGAACCATGCCTGGAGAACAAGAAGGAGGGAGCTCTGGGGATTGATGGTAGGCTGGCTGGTGTAGCTTTTGTAGGAAAGAGGCAACTGTTTAAATGCCTAAGAGAGCATTGCGTTCATTTGCATAATATATAGTCATAGAATTTTGTCATGTTGTATAGGGTATGCTTTTCAGTAGGTTTTTTTTCTAATATCTATTACTTGCTGAGGAACCTAAAGGGAAATTGGTACTCTTTGGAAGATTTTTTTAAAGGTACGTATCATGATGAAGCAACAGTCATTGAAAGTCAGCTGGAGCTAGATGAGTGTTTATTTGTGCTTTTGGAAAATATGGTAGAATTTAGTTGCATCATTCCTGCAGGTATTTTTGGAAATCCTTTAAGTTCTAGTAAGAGGAGTGATCTGATGGAGAATAAACATGTGAAGTGGGATGATAGGTGAAATTTGTCTAGAAGCATGCTTTCATGACCTCTGCTGCTAAAGCCTTCACTCTGAATGTAATGAAGCTGTACCATCATGATGGTAGCTGTTATTTTGAGGACTGATTCTAAATCCTTTCCCCTAAATAGTAAATCTGCAAGATGTTACTGACTCCAAGGTCAGAGTATATTCCTCAGGAATTAGATTCTATGCAAAAGTTCTAGGACCTTTTGAAAATCAGTCTTGTCCGTTTGTGTGGGTGTGTTGTCATAGTGAAAAGTGGCAAAATAAAAGTTCAGGTTTTTTACTTCATGAAGAAGTGGGTAGTTTCTGGTATATTGTGTAAGGTGGGTTTTTTTCAAGAAATGATGGTTGCTTAGGATGGATTGAGGTCAGTTCTACTTTCAGACCACATTTCCAATTTATTTTAAAGTTTATACTAATGCCAAGTGAGTGCAGCAGTTGACGTATTCATGTTTTTATTTTCTGGTGCTTTACAGTCAGTGACAGTCACATAAATAATGAATAACCAGGTTCATTATCTTGCCTTCTTCATAACTAGAAAGGGTAAGACTAGGTTTTTCAAACAAGTGTAGTTTTTCATACCAGAAAGTTTTTAAAACTAGCCTGATCTATAAAATTGCTTTGCCTAAGAATGGATGGTAAAACAGTTGAGAGTTTATGGGTTAGGATTAGAGAGCAGTCCAACATGGGTGACACATTGCTGGGTGTCTGCTACAGATCTCCTGATCAGGAGGAAGTAGAAGATCAGGTTGCTTTGAGACAACTGGAAAAAGCTTCATGTTAGCGGACTCTGCTCTTTATGGGAGACTTTAACCACTCCAGTATCTTGCTGGAAGTGCAACAGAACAGAACATACCTAATCTAGAGCTTGACTAATGCAGGAGGTTTCTGGAGTGTACTGCTGATGACATCCGAACAGAGGTGACCGAGGAGCTGACAAGGGGCACGCTGCTGGATTGGGTACAGACAAAGAAGAGAGAACTGCTTAAAAAACATAAAGATATATCTGCATGCATAAACGTGTATGCACATGTGTGCGCACGTGCACACCCAGAGAAGTTATTCTTTTCTTGTCTTTTTGAGTAGCTGAGACTTTAGATCCCTCTTGTCTTCCAGAAAACGAATTGAGTGTTGCCTAGGGAGACTGAAATACAAGAGCTATGGAAACTGAAGTTGTATGTTTATTCCTCAAATTGGTACAGCCCAGACAGGAGCATCCTGCCCACACTTAGAGGCACTTCAGTAGTAGTAGAGTAGTAGTAGAGTGGTCTCTGCCCATTCATACTCATTCACGTGTCTGTATTGCCTTGCATCCTCAGCTGTTACAACTTTTATCATGAAGCACCTTGGACTCGCCTGTGACAGTTAGTTCATTCAACATAGTCCTGCAAAAAACCCTCTTATCTTCTGCTGTTATCAAAATAAAACACTGTGTCAGTATGCTTTTCCTGAGTGTGTAAACACTGGAGATCTATGGTACATCCTGCCGACAATATCTTGATTCATTCATATTTCTTCATCCTAGGGCTGATAGATCCAGTTAGTGTGAAGTCTTTGTAACAATTTTGATATTTTATTTTAACAAGTGCTTAAAGCAAACAATAGTGTTGTTTCAGAGGCTGCCTTACCAGTGTTTTGTGGAATTAATCTTGTAGCAGCTGATTGTTTTGTGGTAAAAAGAAAATGATTCATTTGCCATGAGTGATTAGCTGTATGTTTGCTAACATACACTGTGCCCTCTCAATTTTTCTTGGTATCTGCTCTGAACTGTTTAGTCTTTTTCTTTTACTCTAGCTCTATTACTGTTTGCTAGTGAATCATGATACGAGTGTCAAGACACTCAAATATTAGGCTAGGCTAAGGTTCCCTAGCACTGTTTCTTAGTGTATTGTTCAAAAAGTTTTGGCTGCTATTTGTATTTATCAGCTCTTTTCCTTTAATAAAACTTTCATCAGCACAAAATGTAAAGCCTATAAGAACCATCATAAAGGTGACATTTTATCTTAAATTCTATTCAACCTCAATTTCTCTGGTTTCTGTAGACTGATTTTGAGGATTGGAGTTATTTTGCCTTGTGTAGCTTTAGTGAAACAAAGCACCAGTCTGTCACAGTCAGAGAAAGTGCATTAAAGCCTTTAGAAGTTTGGCAGGATTTTTATAGAGACACTGTTTTATTTATGGAATAATGAGTGAAATGTCAGGAGAATTAGAATTCTTGAAGGAGAGAATGAGGGCATCATTGCTGTCAGCAGCTGTTAAAACCAGGATGTGAATGGAAGACTTAGTCTTTCATTGGTGGTGAATGAAAAGAATTTTGCAGAGACTTGAAATGGAAGTTAAGAGTTTTTAATGTTAGTCTGTCTTGTGGAAGTGTCTGTGTATATGTGCACAAATGTATACTGGTGTTCTGAGAGGAGCAATTCATACAAAGATGAAAAACATAACTTGCTAAAACTTTCCTTCTGAATGACAGTGATGATTGCAATACAGGAAATGTCCAGGTGATGTTGTCTTCATGATTTGCAAGGATACCACTACTTCAGAAAATAAATTCTTCTGGTAGCATCACTGAAAGTACTACAGATAATTGATTTTTTGGTGTCAAGTGAACTGCAGTCTCATCAAGTGACAGTAATGAAATACTGCAGCTCTTTCCCATCCGCATGCATGTTTGTGCATGTGGTGTCACATCAAAATTAGAGACTGTTGCTTGTACAAGCCAATGTGTGCTGACATTCTTCTGGTATTTTCAGGACAAGTAGAGGAGAGTACTTCTCTTGATTCACACTGTGTTGGGCCAGTAGAAACCATCTCTAGGAAGTACAATACCATTTATCTTTCAACTCATTTCACTGAGGAGCAATGCCGGGATATGACCGCAGATCTCTCGAGGCTTTTATATGCCATGCGACTTAGTGTCCCAGCAGAGTCTTTTGACAAAAAATAGAAGCCTAAAATGTCAGGTTCAGATTAAATAGACCTATTTTTTTTCAGGAAAGGCAGAGCAGAGAAATGTACAAAGCAACTAGAAATTTCTGGAAAGCAATATTCGCAATTGGTCATTGTGACAGTTGGGATGTAGTGGTACTATTTATTTACTTGTCTTACTTACATGTTCACAAATGTATGGGTGAATGTAGGAGTGCATTTTTAGGCTGGTTTTAAGAAGGCTACAGCAGCAAAAAGGACAGAACTGTATTATTTATAGTATTGTTTGTTCACAGGTTTCACCAATTACATGCGGAGTCCATCAGGGGACATATTCAACCCAGAACACTACCAAGTGAATCAGGACATGAGTTATCCTTTGAGTCACTATTTCATTACCTCTTCACATAATACCTACCTCATGGGAGATCAACTGATGTCCCAGTCTAGGGTGGACATGTATGCATGGGTGCTACAGTCTGGCTGTCGTTGCGTAGAAGGTAAAGACGAAAAAGGAATCATCAGTAGACTCCGTAGTTTTGTTTCTCCTCTGTAAAGGAAGACTCATGACTTCTGCAGAAGACATGGTAACTGGGTAGAGAAAAAAACCTAGTAAAATGGTGTCTTCCCTTCATAACAAACAACAAAATAATGTTGCCATATAATGGACAAATTTTTTTGATCATGGAAATAAGGCAGATATTTGAAGAGTAGTGTCATTGGTACTCAGGAAAAAAAATTGTGAAAATATTTTTTTAAAGAGGATACTGACATGCAATAGGATGTATTGGTGTGTATGCTTTCTAGCCAAGTGTATGTCAACCAAACTGGCAAATATGGCAGAGTTTCTGCTAACACATAGGAGGAAAGCTGATATTTCTGATAAGGGAGGTAGAGTTCCATTATGTGAAATGTTGCTGGTCTCTGCAGTGACCAGGAAGCCTTTATGTGAAGTCCCTTCTGATGTTTGTAGTGCCTTTCTGAGACAGAACCTCTTTTGTAATCATCTTTAATATCCTGACCATTACAGTGTTTTCACAATTTTTCAGAAGGCCAATATTATGGTTTGCTCAGGTTAGATTGTGGACATGCCAATGGGTGCTTCAGAGCAGTGAAACATTTATGAAAATGTGATTGTAAACAAGTATGAAGTTAGGCAAAATCCAGGGAGAGCTAGAGATGACTAGGTCTTGGCTTTGCTTGTGGTGTGAAAAGCTTGGCTAAGATTCTCTGCTTTCCTTTTCAGGTTCAGCATTAGCATAATGAAAGTAATGCTATGCTATGTCATCTCTCTTCCTGTCATAGTACTCCTCAGCACTTGCTAAAAGGAGATCTTTTTTGCTTGGGGCTTTCTCAGACAATGGGAACAGTCTGTACAGAGTAGGATGTCAAGGCCAGGAAGTAATCTTCAGAGGAAAGCGGTTCAGCACAGTGAGGAGGGAGACGCAGATGAAGGGTGGGAATGAACCTAGACCCTGCTTTGTTGGGTAAATGTCTGGCTGGGTTGCTGAAGGGAATTGCAGAGTCTCAGTCTTCCACAGGTGATGGCCCCAGCTGTTAATTCTCTGATGAGTATCATTGTTTCTGTTCTACAGTTGACTGCTGGGATGGGCCTGACGGTGAACCGATTGTCCACCATGGATACACTTTGACTTCCAAAATTCTCTTCAAAGATGTGATTGAAACTATCAACAAATACGCCTTTATCAAAAATGAGTATGTATACAGTCTGCCAACTTTTGAGTCTCAGGGCTATAAACCGGAGTGTTTCCTGGCATCCTTGTAAAGGCAGTTAGTGAAAATCCAACCCGTTCCTGCATATGCCAGACAGAATTCTGAGTTGTTTTCTGTGGGGAGAAAGCCTTCAGAAAGAAATAATGAGGCAAAACTGCCTGAGCAGGGGCATTCTGTACATAGTTGTGGGCTGTCTTCATCCCATTTGTAGAAGACCAAAGGATCAACATGTTTTGACAGCGAATGTTTTCAGTGAATGGCTGACAGTTTAACCACATCTCTCGCTGGATGTGTACTCCAGCGATGCCAAGGTTACACTGGGTTGCTCCAGGGATAGGAGACAAGTCAGGCAGCAAAGGAATGCAGAGACAGTAGCCCAATTGTGGAGAGAGCAGACTGTTCAAGAGAAATGGGTTATTTTCCCTACCTGTACATTGCTCAGGAAATCAGAGAATAATACAATTGGGAGGTTTCATATACCTTGGCAGTACTGTCCTCCCCTGAGAGTCAAAATGTGTGCGTCAACCTATCTATTTTTATTTTTTTGTCAGATAAGTTAGTTTATCTCTGTAAAAATTTTCTAGTAGCTTCTTCAAAGCAGTCCATCTGCCTTCATTGATAGAGCTAAACTTGCACTGAAATTTCAGCCCAGGTAAACTTATTGCGAGCCTGAATTTTTTGGAGTTTGCCTGAAGACATGGTAAATAAATCAAAGGAAAGCTGTCCAGCAGAATATGTGGCAATGCTTCTGAAATTGTTGCAGTTCTTAAAAGCTTTACAGAAAAGTTAACTGGGACTGCATTACAACTTATTATTTGTGGTGGGTTTTTTCTTGATAGGTATTGATGCTCAGTCAGAGTTTGGTAGTGAATGAAACATATTTTAGACTTGCAGGTGTTTTCTTTCCCAGGATAGGTTGGAGGCATAGCTGTTGGTAGGCTGCAAATTCAGCTAAGGAACTAGCTTCAGGCAAAGCCAGGAATTTAACTGTAGTCATCAGCTGGAAGAGTTTTGTCCTGCAGGCATTGTCTGGCTGAAAGTCTCATTTTTCCTGATGAGGAGCTAATGAGGGCCAGATGTCAGAATAGACACCTTTTTATTCACAATTAGTTTTTAATTAATGAATCCCTCATAATTCAGCCCTACAAAACTGCACTGTATTCAGGTTTTTGTGCTCATCCTAAAAATGCATCATGTCTAAACAGAAAACCATCTTCAGTGTGCTTTCACGTGGCCAGCCACACTGCAGTTGATGTTTTGGAAATCTTATCTTGATGCCTTTCAAACAACCAAGCATTGTTATTTCTTTCTCAGCCTGGAGAATCAACAATAAATGACAGCAATAAAACTAAATCTACAAATAATACTTACTGTCTTTGTAGAAGAGGTTTTATGTGCAGGTTTGTCTCTATGACACTGCTCTGTTACTAGCTAGAAAAGTTTTCATGGAAGAACTAACACAAATGGGAAGGTAAAGACAAAGCCCCTTTGGGGATCTTTTCAGTTCTTGAAACCTCTATTTACTTTTACCTGTGAGAGTACAGAAGGGCTGAAGCACTGACTGGAGAGGAGAGTTGAAGGCACTGTCTATTTAGGTTTTCCTTATGAATGGCTTGCTAGAACCTCTTTGATAGGAAGTGGAGGTCAGGACTGGGTAGTGTAGGAAGGAGAGAAGTGTGCTCTGGTAAAAAATACATCAAATCAAGTTGCAGAAGTTTAATTATCCTGTAGCTGTCAAAAAAATTGACCCTTCAGTTTGGAGTGAGTAGTATCAGCCCAGTGCCCACACTGACTTATCTAACCCCTGTGGATTTCATTGGTGGTGATGCCTGTTACAGGAATGGCTCAGACTGTAATAACCCTTATCCTCTTAATGCTATAAAAGCTAAATTTGCAGTTGATGATACTTGCCTATGTCTCTGCCAGGTACCCTGTTATCTTGTCAATTGAGAACCACTGCAGTGTCATTCAGCAGAAGAAGATGGCTCAGTATCTTACAGAAATTCTGGGAGACAAACTGGATCTGTCTTCTGTGCACAGTGATGATTCTACCACACTCCCTTCACCAGCAAGTCTTAAAGGAAAGATATTGGTTAAGGTAAAAAAGTTAAGGTTTCGTTTGTTCCATCCCTCCTTTTGCTTGTGATGATTATGATTTCTGCTTGATTATCGCTTATACTCTAATTTAAATCATTTTACAACAAGCAGTCCTTAAGAACCTGGTGCATAAGGTTGTGAACAAATGTCTTCTCAATCAGTAAGAACCTGGTTGCATGCTTTGAATAATTTTTCTTTTTTTTTTTTTTTTAAATGTGTGATAGGAAGAGCTGCTCGCTAACCTGCCTGTGTAATCATTTTGTCTTCTAGGGGAAGAAACTTCCAGCCAACATCAGCGATGATGCAGAGGAAGGTGAAGTTTCTGATGAGGACAGTGCTGATGAGATTGATGATGACTGTAAACTAATGAATGGAGATGTAAGTTAAGTGACCATTTGAATATAAATGCATGTTAAGTTTTCCCATCCCAGTGAGAAGAAACTTTGTGTGAGTTCTCTGGAATGTGGATGTGGTCTAACCTTTGGGATTCATCACAAGTCTTTCAGGTTCTAAACCTTCATGGGGACAGATTTGACAGAAGTGCATACTAGGCAGCACCAGTTCTAGTGGTTATGTTTCAAGTTTGGAATTTTGTGTCTTTTAATATTTTAAATAGTAATATCTCATGATTCTTCATTTCATCATAGTGTTCTTCCTGTCAAATGCAGAAAAGAAAAAAATTCTACTCATGTCAAATTGTGGTCAGTGTTACAGAGCATCCCTTTGGTTTGCTGAATGCTGGGTTTAGTTGATTTTTACTGTAAGGAGGTGTTAAAAAGGGAGAATATTTTAATCTCTGCTTACTTTGATCTGAAAGTCCCTTATTTCTTCATCCTTTTTAAAAGCTAATTTTTTTGTCACTTTAATCTTCTGGCAAGTGACATTGCATCTTACAGAAACAATATAAAATACACAGCAAAACCATTTTAATACCATAAACTAGATTGCCTTGGAGAGAGATTGCACTTTCAGTCCTCTATCCCTCAGGCTATTTCCTCATTGTGTGTTATGGATTTGATCCTTTCCATCTAAAACTAAAAGGGAAAAATAATTTGTTTGTCTTTTTAAATTATTATGTTTTAGCATATCACTTTTCAATATTTTAAAACTGAGATCTGTGATGTTTTAATACTTAATGTTTTTTGACACTTTTTTGTTACATGATGCATCTTTTCAAAGTGGAATGTACTGTACAGCCAGTGGTGATACGGTTCAGTCCAGCAGGCTTTCCACCTACATAAGATCAGGACTGGTATCAAGGCATGACCCTTTTGAACAGGGAGAAAATGAAAGCCAAACCAAAAGCTTTTACAACCCACTTAGGGGCTACCTGTGGAGTTGACTGTACAGGGAAACTAGAACTATGCAAACTGAATAAAATGAGAATTGGACATTTCTTGACTTTGAAACTTCACTGTGATCAACAAAGCTCACTCAGCTTGTTTTCCTATGTTTTCTAGTTCTTTTGTTTGTATCCCAGGCATGGCAGACTGTTTCCAATACCCAAAGGAAACAAGACAGGTGATTTGCTGAGATCAGGGACACTGTGGTACTTGATTTTGCAAGTTTTCCAAATAATTTCTAGGCTAAAAGATGGTTTGTTTCAAGAGGATCCTAATCCAGATGATTGAACAAGCAGAAATGTCAGCAGGTCTCTCATTGCTAGAAATTACTTTTGCCATGATTCTTTTAGCCCACACATACGCTATTTATAAAGAGATGTCAAATAATGTTTATTTTTCTTTCATTAAATGGATAGAGAAATTAATGCCAGTAAGAAAAGTGTCATCTTTTATAATAAAATTAGGTAGTACCGTGTTGTGGCTGGGTGTATTATTCTCACTAAAGGCTCAGTAGGCATTGCTTTGCTGACCTCATTAATGGTCTTTGTCACTAACAGTTCACTTTACTGTGAGGTCTACTGATGCTTTAAATCCGAGATTTGCTACATCTGGTTTGCTTTCCAAGCCAAATTTTGAAGAGCTCAGGAAATCATAGCTTGTTTCATGACAAATTTAATTGGGAATTCTTAAGGACTACTGAGAAAACACAATCTGTCACCTCTTAAAAGACCTGGGATTGTGAGTTTATGCCTCATGGATGAAAAAGAAGACTCTGGATTTGTATTTTAGTTTCCCCCACTTCCTCACATGGGCTATGATGTACACAGAAGGAGGGAACAGGAGTTCTCTTGCATTTTGCCCTTGAACTGCTGAAATCAAGATTCTAAAGCTTCTCCCATTCCATCCAGTAGAATCTTGCATCTATTGTAGCTGCAGAGTCAACCTTGACCTAGCATATGAATGCATCAACCCCAACGTGCGAGAGAAATACTGTATACTCGGAGTTTCCACACGTGTCCATCACTATTAAATTTCCATGAAGAATGGCTCACTGGACAGCACCATGGAATAGATCAGACCTTTTACTGAATATGTACTGCAAAACACAGCATGTGTTAATCCAGTGCAGTATGGGGAGTCATCTCAGTAATAACTATTTCTGTGTTAGCACATCCTTGGCTGGTAGCAGACATTACATCTGAGCAGCTCTGCTAACAGTCAGTCTTGGTTTAGTTAGAACTGTTTTCATTAGTTTTACTCTCTCACCACTTCAGACAGTCTGTTTACACTTTAGATCTAACAACTACTTTCATATGCTTCGTATGCTTCCATACCCTACATTAAGTCTGATACCAAGCTGCAGGTAATTGCTTCACATTATGCAAATGAAGAACCTCTTTATTTTTTTTTTCTTGCACATAACATTTTAGTTTGCATTAATCCCAGCTGGAATTGCTACGGCTTTTTTCATCACTACCTAGTTTAATGATTCTGTTTTGTTTGTAGGCATCTACTAATAGGAAAAGAGTGGAGAATATAGCAAAGAAAAAACTTGACTCACTGATAAAAGAATCCAAAATCCGTGACTGTGAAGATCCAAACAATTTTACAGTTACCACTCTACCATCATCAGGAAAGGCTGGTCTAAAATCAGATAGCAAGAAGGTGAACATGTTTTATTGTACTTCAGTTACCCCTAGACCTGATTGTTCTTTTGTTTGTCTCTGCAGCTACATAGTATTATTATTTCATAACAATAATGCTTGTTCTTTCAAAGATGGATGTCTAAAGTTGGGCTTTTAAATCTGCTCTGAGACTCCCCAATAGCCAGCTCAGTTTATTGGAGGTGTCTGCATCTCTCATGGTACTAGTGAAACTAAACAATGCTCAGCTCTTCCCTTAAAACAAGGTAGTGTGAGTCACATGATGAATTTTATGGAGTCTATTTGCCATCAGGTCCCTGTCTCCTGTCTAGGTTAACTAGGATAATACAACTCAAGAGTAATCAGGTAGCCAAAACGTTCACCTGGGATGTGGGAGATCCAGGTTCATGTCCCCACTCAGACTGAGGTGGAACTGGGATTTTGAAGCGATGGTTTCCATTCTTGGGTGACTGCTCTGACCACCATGTATTTGGCTGTTTCAATATATAAGAAAACGTGTTCCCTTCTTCTGTATTGTTTTCTTGTAATATTTTGTCACAACATCTTATTAATACCTCATGTTGCTTATATAAAAGCTATGTTATAAGGAATAATACTTTTTGCATTTTTGTCCATTCACTAGAAGCTTCTTTTTAATTTGCTGATAATGAGATTTTAATTTGAGCTGGTTTTGTGATTCACACTTGATGCAGAAGGATAGGATAGCCTGTTATTGCAGATGAGTAATGAAATATGGCAGCCCTTCAAAATATAAACTGAAATGCTAACCACTTCTTTCTCCAAAGTCCAATGACTTTCTCGAGTGACTTCAGAGAAAGAGGTGTTTAGCATTTCCATTTGTTGTGTTTTGTTAGCTTACTGAATAAATCATTATTATTGACTTCAGATTCATAGCTGAATTCATTCAGTTAATGATGATGCCAGGTGAACATCACTGTCAGATACACAAAGCTTTTTTTCTTGCTCATACAGCAATTGGAGCATGAAATATATACATGAAATGACTTTTCAACAGAAAGAATTTTGTTTTCCATTAGAAAAAGTGCATATGAAAGTTGGGCTTTTTTTCCTTGGTTCTCTATGTTCTATGCATTTACATTTGTATTTTAATGTTATACTTAATGCTTATTTATAAAAATGTACTCAGCCTACAGGCTACACTTCATGAACTTGAGTCATTGTCATTTTAGAATTTGTAATAAAGCACAAAAAGGTTAGGAACATTGTTGCATACAAATGAAAAACATTGGAGATCTGCCAATGATAAGCAGGTATACTAACTAGGGATTAAACTAAATGAGAACTAAAAATCAGCTTCCTAAAATTTTCTATGGCATGAGTTTTGTATGTACTTTTAAGACTAATGATTTACATAATGTATTAGACAGTTATTCTTGTAAGATCCACTACAAGGCCAAGACTTCAAGAATCCTTTTGTGTAGCTGTTAACCAGAATAGTCTGTGTTTTATTAGGCTAGGAAACAATTAAGCTGTAAGATCATGTTAAAAACTAATGGAACTAATGAAATATATACATTTTTAGGGATTACAAGAATTTTCTTTCCTTCTTACCACGGAGTAGCTAGTAAAACTGTGTAATTGGCAGAAATAAGTCCTGTTAAACTTTTCAAATATTCAGCTAAAAACCAGCCTGGTGTCAATGAATGTACGTGGTATGGGGGCATTCAAACTTTGCCTGGATGAAAATAAAATTGGGGTTAGGTATTTGTGTGATTTATGTCTGCTCTGAAAGTTCCCATGGACAAAAATGATAGCAATTGCTGCCGGGATACAAGGCCTTGTACTCAGCTTGTGTTTTTTTAAAAAAAAAGTCTGCATTGTTCTACTTCAGTTCAGTTGACACTTTAGGGAGGATTGCTTCCCAAGCTACCTGTGATGATGTTCAGGTATGCTGTCTGTAGCACTCTGTTTGGTCCGCTACATTATCTTTTCTGTCTGATTGCTTTAGAATAAACTTGAGGATGATGCGGAACCCGGGGAAGATTTCAGTACCCATAAAAGGCACAGCCGGTCATTGATGGGCAGTTTTTCTAAACGCAAGGTGAGCCACTCGGTAGATTAGGTCTACACTAAGTATTGTGTTCTTGGATAGGTTTTTCTTTGCATACAGTGGTGGAGAAGAATATCATAATCACAGTGTCTGGCAGAGGCTTGGTATCAGACTGTTCACTGAATAGATAAGCTGGGTAACTGGTTATAGTTGTGCATAACAGATAGTTTCAATTTACATCAAGGTCTAAAAGTATCCAAGATCTAATCTGAAAAACATAAAAATTCATTTGCACCTTTTATCTGAGGATTTGTGATTCCTTTATAAAAAGGCCCTGACCTTGGGCTGAGTCTTCCCCATGTGCATGCATGTGGTTCTGCAGTACTGAGTATTTCAAAAGCTGTCATTTCCTATTTTCTGTAACATACTCATTGGCATAAAAAGCAGAATTGTATCCAGCTGCTCAAACTTTGATCAGACAGTTATGATATTATGGTTTTATTCCCTTGTGGCACAGAAAAAAGGAAGCAAATTGAAAAAGGCAACAAGTCTGGAAGAGGGTGAAGATGATTCGGATTCTCAAGCAAATTTAGCCAGGAGCTCTGTACACTGCAGCAGGTTTGTTAACGAGGGGTTTGGCAATTTTATTTCTAAAAAAGATACCTACATAAATGTACCCACTAAATAGACATGCTTCAGGTCTAGAACCAATTTGATGAGGGCTGCAGGTACATGACAGGAGTCTGGTATAAGGATAGATCATCAGAATGATCTCTTGGTGCCATTCAGACTAATTAGCAAAGTACAGTGGATCTTGTATGTGTTTTGAGCTGTGACAATCTCATCCAGCTGACATAAAGGTCATTTGACTGGTGGCCCAATGAATCCATTAAGGTGAATCTGCAGTGTAGCAGGTCCCCTGCTGATTTTTTTTTATTGTTTTATAATTTGCCAAATGAAGTTGCATCAACATTCAGGTGATGATTTTCTTTTGAAATTGCCTCTTCAAAAATCCTGACATCAAAGATCCTCTGCAGAATGGTTGCTTAAGCTTCAGGCTTCAAAACTAAGAAATCAGATCGAGCAGTTTTCTAGGATACTTTGGAGCTTTCTTTGGAAGGTTAGTAGATATGCTGTTAGTGATAACCTGAAGCAAGTGAGGAGGATCAGAGCATTACTTTCTTACTATTTCTTTGGGATTTAAAAAGTTTTTTTGTTAGCACTTGACTTGAGAAGTAAATGTATATGTGAATAGATATTCCACCCTTCAGTCAAAGCGAGTTAGTGTCCTCCCCACCAGACCTTAGTAGGTGAATGCCAAGAACATGTGAGCACAGGACTGACTTGTTCTGTACTTTCATGACGTTGGTCCCACTACTTCTGTGCCTTGACAGTGAAGCTTTATGTGGTATAAAACTGTTAAGTACCTCCTTGATGGAAGAAAACTTTCTTATATTTCTTTACCCTGATTTATTTTTAAATATGAAAGATAAAATTTACCCCTTAATTAATGGGAAATTAATTTGTTTTATCTTTCTAGGATAAACCGACAGAAGAAAACAATGAAGCTGTCCAGGGCACTCTCTGACCTGGTGAAATACACAAAGTCTGTTGGCATCCATGATGTTGAAACTGAAAGTAGGTTGAACTAAAAGTCTGCTGAGAATAATTGCTATACAAAGAAATTGAAAGGTTTATGTCCTTACATATCTTCTTATGAAAAGTTGGTTTTCAGTTTGTTTCTCCCCCACCTTGAAAAGATTTTAACAGAACAGCTGCACAGAACAAAGCTATACTATTTTGAAGTAGCTGATGACTTGCCATTCAGAATCCACAAAGTGAGTCTAGAGTTGTGTGACAGCTTCCATAAAGGAGAAAAAATTACTACAGGTAGCGCATGTGTAGTCTTTGCTAGCTTGTATAAAAGCTGCTACAGGACACTTACATCCTGGGAAATAGCAGAGGATTTAGTTAAGCTCCTGGGCAGAATGGTCTGAAGAGCGTTTCAAGCTTAAAGTTTAGATTTTAAAGTCAAATCTGATGAAATATCAGCATTAGATTTCTAGAATATTTCGGTTGTCTTTCTAAGTTTGCTGCATCTTATTTTGACAGGAATCAAGTTTTAGTGAAAAGTGGCAGAAGGAGAGAATTGCTTTCCAGAAAATATGCTTTCCTTGAGCAAATTCAAAAAAATCTTGGAATATTTTTTTTTTAAACTTCTTAATGAAGATTCAGGTCATTCTTTATATTCAGCTTCATTTTCCCAACCATAACTCCTCCAATAAGCACAATGATTTTGCTGTAATGTAAGAAAAACAGAGCACCTTCTGAGTGGGATACATTCAAATGATGCTTGATAGTTATAAGGAACTAGTGCTATGTAGTTTTGAATGCTTTATCTAGATAATAAATAAATAAATAAGGAGACTACTTCTAATCTCCTCCTCTCTTCTCTGTAGTCTCCTCCAGCTGGCAGGTTTCATCTTTCAGTGAAACAAAAGCCCACCAGATACTGCAGCAAAAGCCAGCACAGTATCTGCGTTTCAACCAGCATCAGTTGTCCCGCATCTACCCATCTTCTTACCGTGTGGATTCTAGCAACTACAATCCCCAGCCATTCTGGAATGCTGGCTGCCAACTTGGTGAGCAGAAAGAAAACTTGGTTATTTTTGTTTTATTTTGGGAGAGATGTTTCAATAGGAGCTCCGTAATCACCCCTTGAAGTACTCCTGAGTTCTCTGCTCATCCACCTTCACTGGCAGTTGAGTCTTCCTTGTTGCTGTCCATGTTGGCACCTGGATATATTACATCAAACATGTGTCTTACATGCAAGTAGTTGTCTGATAAATGGAAATAAATGAACTTCTCAAATGCAAGAGGACTTCAGAGTTCAGACTCTTTTGGAGAGTTTCTCTACCTGAAGCTGTGATATATATTATATGAGAATTCTTTTTCATAAAACATTTGAGTTTTTTGCATGCAAAAAGTCAAATATGAAAATGTGTTTAGGTGTCCTTCCTTTAACTTGATTCTACAAACAAGAATCTTGTTAACATACTCATTAAGTGCTATCACCTTTTTTTCTCTTTTTAATAGTTGCACTGAACTACCAGTCAGAGGGGAGAATGCTGCAACTGAACCGGGCCAAATTTAGTGCCAATGGGAATTGTGGCTATGTCCTCAAACCAAACTGCATGTGTCAAGGTAAGAAAAATGAGCAAAATAAGTGGATCACTTATTGCATGAGAAGAGTGGGTGTGGATCCTTATTATAGTTTGTTTAAAAATGCATTTCTGATGCTAGAAGCGAATAAATCAGAAGCTATCTATAACTAGATTCATCCCCAAAATTGTACTTCTTTCACATTATGTGACTTCTCATTCTTCCAGGTGTCTTTAATCCAAATTCTGAAGACCCACTGCCTGGTCAATTGAAGAAACAGCTGGTTCTAAGAATTATCAGTGGTCAACAACTCCCAAAACCACGTGATTCCATGTTGGGAGACAGAGGAGAGGTATGGGACAACTGGTGATTGTTGTGGTGTATTGGAGAAAACTTATTTCCATACTGGCTGGGCTAAGGATCAGGATTTAACTTCCTGCACTTATCTGTCAGGAGACACAGAACATGAATAAATTAGGTCATTAGCATCCTAGATCTTTAGGTGGTTTTCTTCACTTCTAAGCATCACAGCAATGGTTTGATGTTTTTCCTCTATTTGTCAATGCAGTGCCTCCTGGAGAAGCAAAAAAGGGCCAATAAGCTCATCATGATGAGTTTCTACTCACCACAGTACTCTAAATGTCCTACTTCCTCCAAAACACCGTTGAAAATAGAGCCAAGTCAGTCTGTCTCTTAAATACAGAATACTGCTGAGCTTGTCAGGCAAGGCAGGCAGAGTTACTTGGGAGTCCTTCCCTCTGCTAGCATGAATCTGCTCCTGGTCCTCCATGTAGCACAGTATTATTACATGTTTTCTTTCTGTCCTTCATTATGGCTTCTGTTGTGTGATTCTTATATTTTTGTAAAATTTTTTTTTGGTGATCCCTTATTTGTTTTATAAAACCCCTGGCAACTTCACTTGATGAAATATCAGACTAAAAGGAGCCAGATTTGCAACCTCTTGGCAACTTTTTAAAGAGGCTTTTGTCTTCATTTCTGTTCTGTTGCAATGTCATCCACGTGACTAATAAATACTAGTCTTTAATGAATGCTAGGATGAAGTTTTGTCAGAATTAAAATTTCGTTTTAGCCTTTTGCAATTAGCACCAAACCTCTCTTTCAGAGTAACAAAGAGCAAATATAACACGGACATGGGCACAAGGAACATTTATGTTCTCCTAAGCATCAGAAAGATTCTTCATTCTTGCTGAGATCACATTGTCAGTTTACGTTCTTGGTATCTGAAAGCACTAGCAAACTTTCAAAAAATCTAATAGTTGATTATAGGTACTCTTGTCTTCAGTGTTCCTTACTGGGAGATGGATGGTGGATTTGAGTGTCAGGTTGCTGTTTCAGAGGACATATAACTGAATAGGTCCAACATAGGTTTTTATATGAGCCACATCACACGCTGGAGCACAGATGAATATTTGAAAGCTACCTGCGTTTTCACACTTCTTGTGAATAAGGCTCAAGGTGTCACCCTGGGACTCAACTCTGTCAAAACTTTGACTCAACTCTGTCGTCCTTTCAGAGGACACAAGAGAAAATTATACACTAATTAAAAACTGTAGAGGTTCAGGCCAATTACAGGAATATTTCTGTAGCTACCTAGTGGAATGTAGAGACTCTGCCAGGGTGGTCCTCCTCTGTGATCACCAGAATGTCCTTCCTACTGTTGCCTTCAGGGAACTTGTAAGTCAGTTGAGGTCTCACCAGAGTCAAAGACTTCCTAGGCTTAGGTAATCACAGCAACCTTCTACATGACATGCTCTAGTTTTACAAGCTTACATTCTAAACATCCCAGAAGTGGAAGGTAGTAAGAGATGTTTACCCATCGGCCAGAGGTAAAACTCATATTTCCCATTCGTTTTGAATATTGCTTTGTCTATTGTGCCACTGTGACACTGAGACTTTCAACAGATGATTCTCATTGGGATTTTTTTAATGTTGCTGATTTAGAACATACTTACCATAATGTCTGTTTTGAATATATTTTAAAGGTTTTACTCAAATAGCCACTAAATTAGAAAATGTTCACATTCAGACCATTGTTTAAAGTTCATTTTAGAACAGAGGAATAGAATAGAACAGAGAAATGATCACAAATACATACAACATGATTATTCTAAATTATGCTTTTAGATGATTTAGCCAGAGATCTCTCATCAGCATAATAATCCATTATAGAAAGGCTCAGGACCAATAATTTTTAAGACAATGATGTTCTATGCCACATTGTAAAAGCCATGTGCTTTAATGTCATCTTTGTCACTCTTTCTTTTCAATACCTGTTATTTTCTGTTTTCCAGATCATAGATCCATTTGTTGAAGTAGAAGTTATAGGTTTACCTGTTGATTGCTTCAAAGAACAAACTAGAGTAGTTGACGATAATGGTAAGATTATGTGGTTTTCATTTTTTTTATGGCTGAAACATCTTCTTTCAGGCAAGTTTTGTTCATAAAGATAGGAGTAGATGAAATTTGGTGCCTATTATGGCTAAGCACTGAAAAATTGATGTCTTGAATTATTTGACTGAGTTGGTGTAATGTTGTGAATGTGTTGGTGTAAAACGAGTCATTTGTCTGACTTCTCATTGTGTATGAGAGGAGAGTATTTTGAGCTTGCTGTGGCCAAAAGAAAGTCAGGTTGTCCAAACACCTGTTGAAAGCAGGGCCAAATTGAAGTGAGATCCAACTCTGTTTCTTGCAGATTCTTATGCCGTTGTGTCTCCTGCTGAAGTGAGTGGAGGCACTGGATTTTGATCAAACTATTAGGAAACTTAGAATGACGTCGCAGTTTAGACATTCGTTATGTAGGCAGTCTTTTTTCTTCTTGCATCTTGTGAATGACATATCTAAAAGTTGATTCCTTCATTCCGAGGTTTCAACCCAATGTGGGAGGAAACGCTGGTGTTCACAGTACACATGCCAGAGATTGCACTGATTCGGTTCCTTGTGTGGGATCACGATCCAATTGGGCGTGATTTTATTGGGCAGAGAACGATAGCTTTCAGCAGTATGATGCCAGGTGAGAGAGAAATGGTGAAATCCCAAGTCCATTGGCTAGGACTTTTTTCTGTGATAACTGAAGCTGCAAATGGTGGATTAATGTGTGTGCATGTGTCTGCTGCAGAAATTTCTAGTTAGAACAAGAGACTGGGAGTTTGGACCCTGAGTTCTCTACCTTGGTCCACTACTGACTTGTATGGTGATGAAGACTAAATCAATTAACTCTATGGGACTAGATTTTCAAAAAATGGGTAAGATTGTTAAGCAGGATGGGTAAATATTGTGGGCTTGGAAGACTACCATATAGAATCTTTACTCCTGTTATCTCATACTGCTTTCTCCTCCATTTTCTTCACACCAGTTTTTGAAAGACAGTAGAGTTTTGATTGGCCTTATTACTGTCAGTAATAATTTACTATAGAAGAGGTAGTTACATATTCTAATGATGGGATTCAGGTTATTAAATGCCATTTTCTGTCAGTTTCCTATTTCTCTTTTCAACTCAGTCTTCTTTCACATTAAAGCTTCTTCTGTGTATATTTTTCTTCCAAAGTAAAGAAAAAAGTTTATGTTTAGGATTGAAAGCAAACATCCAGTCTCAGTAAAATGAACGTAGTTGAAATGTTTTCAGTATTAATAATGGACTGTAAGTCCCCAAGAGAGAATGTAGTCAAGTTTAAGTCATGGATTGACAGCAGCAATAATGGGCATTGGAAAAGGCAGGACACAGCTTTTTTATAAAATAGAAGGGAATGAAGAAATGGCAGTTTAGTTTGTAGAGTGGTGTGGCTCTTAGATAACTGAGTGTGGCTAGGTGATGCACAAGCCTGAATGCTTATTGCTGGGAGGAGCTGGGGAAAAAAACTGTTTAATTTCTTTTGCTGTTTGCAAAAGGGAAGTCTCTAGATGCTCTTCCTATCATCTGTTTCAGCTCCTGGTCAGCTTTGTTCACTCTGTTTCAGGTTACCGACACGTGTACCTGGAAGGTATAGAAGAGGCATCCATCTTTGTTCATGTGGCTATTAATGACATCTGTGGTAAGGTGAGTGCCTTCAGGGCAGCGTGCTACAGCTTGCTTTTGTACTGAACTGACAGGATTGTGTATCGCACTAGGGAAGCCCCGTGGGTGAAGGTCCAAGCTAACGTATTTGTCCAGTGAGAGTAAACTTCATCTCTGTGATTGTCATGGTAGCCTGAGATCTTTCTAAATATACATAGAGATAGAGGAAAATCATAAGGAAAGTTATAAAAAGAGATTCTTGCAGTGCCTTTTTGAGGGAGCCATAGGGGAAGGTTATTTCATTCCAACATACGCACATTTATATAAATAAGTGTGATTGTGTCCAATACAGTGAGTGCACCTTGCTGAACAAAAGGTTATACACCTGCACTGTAAGTGCTTGTTGCCTGCAAAGCTTATTCTATAAAGGCCCTGTCTGTCTGATGCTTTCATATTTTAAATTTAATTAAATTCTTAAGGATTATTTGCTTCGGGGTTTTCCCATAATAACACTTAAAATGAAGAGGAAAGATGATCCTTGTAATAGTTGTTGAACTTATTTTCACTTCTTATCTGTTATTAAGAGTGTGTTTGCTTCACGTGCAGGAAAAATACAACTATCTGGGTGCTATATCTAAATTCACGTGAATAACTCCAAGCTGAAAGTAAAGCCCTAACTTCAAATTTTTCCTAGGCCAGCTCAAAATGAGAGAGCTTCTCCCCTCGCAGTGCACTGGATTTAGTTCCTTTTATAGTATTAATTTCAATGAAATTCAGGTAGCTAAGTATATTACAGTGCTTCGAGAATCTCAGAACCAGATTATATCGCAATGACAGGCTGAGCTTTCTGCAGCAAGCTGTAATATCAGCATCGTGGCAGCAGGAGGCGGCATTGAATAGGCTGGGAATTCTGAGTTCCTTTTCGTGGGGTGCTGTTCCTCTAAGAGGAATTAAAGCAATTCTTAAAAAGAAAAGCAGCTTTTTAAACTGCTAGATTTTAAATACAAATTTTTGTGGGATGAAACAGATAAGTCCCAGGAAAGCTTCGTTTGGTATTTATAGGAATAAGGGCTGTTTCTGGAAAGAATGTCACTTTAGACATTTTAGCTCAGTTCCTACTTTTTTTATTTGATGTCTAATGCAAAACCTTTAGGCAGGTACAGCTTCATCCTGACAAGAGTAGGGGTCTTGCCTGAAACTCCCTGTGGTGGCATTATGAATCTCTGTGAATTTAGCTCTATTAAGCAAGACACTTTAGAAGACTTAGGTGAAAGAGGTGGGTGGTGTTGGCCTGAGCAGGGCACAGCAGATGAGCAGTGTTTAATTTTGGACTGTAGGGCCTCTCACAGATAAAAGGTTAGCACCCAGGTCGTGATAAAAAGCTCATTTAGTCCCTGGCTTCAGGGAAAAGTGATGGCAGGCTGAACATTTCAATGCTAAGATCTCTTCTGACTATATTTTTGGGTTCAAGGGAACTGTATAGGACATAAGTCATGCCTGTTTTGACTGTGGGTAGGGATGTCATTGTCTCAGTAACCTTACAGGCACTTGCTGTAAGACACTTGGCACCGATTCAAACAGCTTTAAATTTTGTCATGAACTTCTTTGGACTTCCTGTGTTCAGATCTATTGCTCTTGAATAATTCTATCAAACTTGTTGTAACAAGAAAGTCAGATAGCTCAGCCTTGGGCGTGAGGCAGTGGGAATTGGATTGATCTGGTTAGTGACTGTGTCCCTCACCTATGCTGAATGAAAGCAGGCGTCTCTTTGCTATATGCATCCAGCAGAGAAGACAACTGCCCTGGCCAGTCCTACTCATTCTTTTTGTAAGTTCTTCTTTTCTGTTCGGTTCTTAGTCAAAGTGATGGAGAATAGGCAAATTCTTCTCCTCTTCCCAGTGTTGTGTGCATTCATGGTGCTCCAGTTTGCTACTTTCAGGTGACGTCCCCTGCACCGTTCTTCAGTCCTATTGTAAAGTTAGCAAAAATTCAGTCTCCTTCATTGGAAGTCAAAGTCTGTAGCTTAGTATCCACTGGCAAATGGGATTTTTATATAAAAGACAAACTGGGTCTGCCTGCCTTAATCACTGATTAGTTAACCTCATCAACTTCCAGGTCACCTCAAATCCTCTTTGGCAATATTGCAAGGCATTATCTCTTTTTTTCATCCTTACTTTTACCTAGCCTTTCATAATTTTTTGCTCTTACTGGATTCTTCATGAGTAACTGGCTGGTGGTAGTTATAATTTGTAGTAGGGCAACATGCCCGTTTAAACTTTGGCAGCTATTTTGAGAACATTAGATTTTCTTGGTGTTTTAAACAACTGAAAGACCCTTGTGTATCATGGTGTCTCCTCCCTGTCCTTATCCACTAGCTTCCAATCTACTGCACTGATTTGTGTTTTTGATTTGCTTTATTCCGTTTTCATGTTCTAAGTCCACTAGACATCCCTTATTGCTTCTCATTATCACTGCAGTCTCTTTGGATTTGCTGGTGTTAAGATGCTGGTGCTGTGCAGCGATGTGATTAAAATACAAGCATTTGGAAGGACAGCTTGTGTGTGTTGGTTTTAAATGTATAATTTTTAATAAAACCTACTGAAAACATGGAACAAATATTACACAGCCCTTTTTGTTTTGGTCTCTGAATCATGTTCTGCTTTGATTGGTCAGTTAATGGGGCTCTGTTAAAACTAGAGTTATTCCTCTGTTTCTCCTCTCTTAATTATGGGCAGCAAAATCACCACAGTTATCAGCCTGGTTTTACCCATCCTTTATGAATCCAGATATTCTAAAGCAAGCATTAACCTTTTGGGGCTTTTTTCTAAATGTAGATATTCTACCTGCTCAGTAGCTTGGTATTACTAAAGCAGAGTCTTAGACTTTTTTTTTTTTTTTTCACCTTAACTTGTGTTTAACTGAAATCTCTTTTAGATTGCACTATTTCCTGGAGACGCTTTTCTTTGTCTCTGTCTCTTCTGTAGTCTATTCATGTATTGCAGAATTTCTTGTGGTTTTCTAGATGTGCATATCTCTGAGATCCTCCCTCACTGTTATTTTGCCTTTACTTTGTCTGTTTGTAATTTCAGTGGGCTTCTCTATGTCAAAAAAGTCTACTTTTAGAAGCAGAGCATTTTTAGACGCCTTGAAGGTACCCCCTCCTGTCTCAGGGAGGTGTAGTGACCACCACCACACACCTGCATGCCTCTAACTAGTTGCTTCATTAGCATCAATGTTTCCTTATTAGCGTTTTGAAGCTCTTCAACTCATGTAAGGAATGACTTGGTCAGTTCTGTTGGGTCATTGATCAGCCAGAGAGCCCTCCATGTATGAAGCAGATCCAGGATAAAAGTCCTTCTATACCCACCCTTTTGCTCTTTGAGTCTCTACCTCTACTGTCTTTTCTCTGGCGTACTAGAATACAAACCACTTCTTTCACATGGAAAAGAACATTAATAGTTAATTGTTTGCTAAATTGTGGGAAAGCCTCTTGTGCTGTTTTTCAAGTCTGCTTTAAAGAATGAAAAAGCCCTGTAAAAGCTGGACTAGAAGCTGAAAGCACATGTTCTGGATCTCCGTCAAAATGGCTCTCTTTTTTTGTTTTCCTTTTTCTTAAAACTTTTTATTTCTAAGTTAACCAAATTTGTCTTTGGGTTCTTGAATCACTCCACTGATTCAAGCAAGAGTGGCTAGCTTAACAAAGATGCACCAAATAAGCTAGAATGATACCTGGGGCCCTGCACTGCGTCACCCATTCCATCAGTGCTTTGCTTTTATTTTTGTTGGATGTTATTTGTGTGTGTGTATGTATGACAATTTTTTCTGGGTTTTGCAAATATTTATATGGTCTGATTTTTACAGCAATAAATTCATGTACTTGCCAACTTGTCTCCATTGGAACAGAATGGTTTTTTCACTTCATTCCTTAACAAATACATAATCTCGTTTTGAAGCTTTCTAGTGAAAATGAATCCACAATGATCTAAGCAGACTATTCAATAGTCTGGCTCTCACAGAAGGTTTATTAAGATTCAAATTACATTTTCTTTGCCTTGTGTGGGAAAAATCAATCCCTGCCTTCTTTACCTTATCTATATATACTTTTAAAGGCCATTTTAGGTCTCTTTCTAAACATCTCCTCCTCGCGCTGGATCTTGGCATGTGGTAACTAAACTTCAGTCAATTATAAAATTAATATTCTGAATGCTTTCACTGGGCTTTGTGTCAGACAAATAAACCTTGATCCTGTATGCCAGATTGTGCAGGACACTTAAGAATAAAAGCAGCTTTTAACGCAAGCTTACTGTACAGTGCAGCTAATTTCTATCCATTCAGACCTACAAAGCAAAATTTGAAATGTGTGAGCATGCACTCAAATATTTTGGGGTGAAAGACAAACCACTGTAATTTAAATGAGACATTTCTGTGCCATTGTTTGGCACTGCAGAAATGTGGCCTCACATGGCATCACAGTGTAAAAATTGAACTGACAGCAAGTGCCACCAAGCATGGATGCTGGTCACATTTTATCATGGGTTTCTTACAATGTGTTTCAATCATAGGCTTATGTACTCTATTTTTATTCATTCTTTATGCTACAGCTACTAAAGAGAGTTTGATCTCACTGGGAAATAAAGGGAACAAAGGAGGAGAAGTAGATTAGAAGGGAAATACCTCTTTCTCGAAGTGATTTATGTGTATGAGGCTCTATGTACAGAGCAAAACCAACATACTCTTTGTCAGGCGTCAGCCTCTTGCTTTAAAAGTTGGCAAGTACACCTGGAATGTTTACAGGAATGCTGAAACTGTTTCACTGAAATGTAAATCAATTGTATGATGGCGGGAGATTTATGATGGTGAATATATATGTTTAATGCTTGAATAAGTACTGAAATATATGAAGTACTGTATTGTCATCCTGACTAACTTCGCTTGTTTATAGTGTGTTTCTTCAGTGATGAAAACATACATGAGTGTCTTTGGATAAGTGTTGTATGGTAGGAAATTACCAAATGCAATCACACAGGTAGAAAGTGAAATATTTGATGATCATTTGTCATGCATATAGTTCAACTGCTATTCATGACAGTGCTCAATTCAACTGAAGTGTAGATCTGCTTTATACTGAAAAAACCCAATATTCTTACATCCACTCTTCATTTCCCAACACTTCCTATAGAATGTAAATCTCCATTTGAACATCTGATTTATTATTATCTGGTTTAAGTCAAGAATATTCTTTAGCTTAAGAGGTCACTATCAGCTAAATTCTGTAACCACCTCATGTAGTATGACAAGTAAAATCAAACTTACTTTAAATTAACTTTTTTAAATAACCAACATTTCTATAGCTTATTTTGTGGTTTGTTTTTTTTTTTTCTGTTTGTGCTGTTTATTTACTCAGTGCATTCAGTTTTCTTCCAGAGCTGCGACCTCTGTTCCATGCCACAGATTTCTTGTCTAAAGTATGAGTGCTAGTCACCATCTCCAGTTTGAGACAGGAAAAATTAGGTTTGACAGCATCTGATATCCAGTTCTGCCCAAGTATGTTCTGCACAAGGCAGATAATTCAGCTCTATGTTTCCAATTTAATTTAAATCACTAGCAATTCTCATTCCCCCAGTCCTAATGTGTTTAAGTCTACAAAATTACAGGTGATCTATTTTATTGAAAAATGTGCTTACTTTATTTTTTTTTTAACTACTGCATTTTCCAGCTGGACTGAACTTGGGCAAGGCCCCAAAGCTAGTAATGACACTTCAAGATAACAGAAGCTTGCAGCATCTCTTGCTTTATTTTTCTTATGGTGTGATGCAGAAGCCTTGTTCAGGATTTCCTAGTAGAGCGCAGTTTGCTAGATTGTGAATTCACGGTGCAGAAGCTAGGTTGTACTAATTCCTCCGTGGCCATTCAGAGGAAGCATTTACACCACATACTTTAAATCCGTATGCTTTGGGTGCCCAGATTAGAAAGCTGGTCCCTGTGCTCTCCCTCTATGATCTGTGGTGGTCCTCTCAGAGGTGGTTCAGAGCCAGAACCTGTTTTAACTCTTCCATGTTGCCCTTGGAGAAGTACTGCTGTTCTAGTTGATGACTTGGGGAATCTAGGAGACTTGTATCTCAGCTTAAGGGGGGGCTGGGGGTGGATTTACATTTTGTATAATTATAACATAAATGCTCAGGAGTAGATTTATGTTCATTTCCAAGAAACTTTTTCTTTAAAGAAAAGACGTTTACAACAAATCTGCAAGTCTCCACTTACCCTCAGATTGCTGTAGTGAACTGATTTCCTGTGCCTCCTCCAGGTTCTGCAGTATATCCATGTCATTGAACTGCTGGGACAGAATTGTTTTAAATGTGCATATTGTGTTGGAAAACTGACCCATACCTCAGGAGCTTTGTGTTTAAAAAAACCAAAACCAAACAACAAAACCCCAGAAAGCTGTCTTGCTAAAAAGGAAGCACTCTGAATTTAAAGAGTCTGAAATGTGTGGCATTATGAATACCTCAAGCTTTGTGGCTTTTAACACACACTGAGAAACTCTTCAGCTTTCAGAATTAGATTACTGTAGGCTGAAGTATTTCCTTTTTTTCTTACTTTTTCTTTTCAATATCTAATAATTATGTTTATGTTGTAAGTAGCTATGTGCTAGTAAATAAATGATGACAAATGATGATAATATGATGACAAATACAGAGATAAGCCTGGCTGGAAAATTTTATCTAAGAACATAGTTGAGCAAAAAAGATGTGAAATTTTGCAAAGCTGCTGTTACTGATTTTTTAAATTTTTAATCTCTGTCCTATTTCTGGTTTACTTCTCATGCTGATGATAGGAATATGGCAGGAGACTCTGTATGGGCGTGCATATGTGAACTGGTCATTTGTACATGAGTTCCTGCACCCAAAGGAAGAAATTTGCATTTTCTATTAAGGACTTCTTTTTTTTTCCTTTTTTTTTTTTTTTTAATTTTCCAGGCCAAACAAGCTCTAGGTCTAAAAGGCCTGTTTCTCAGAAATCCAAAGCAGGCCTCTCTGGACAGTCATGCTGCTGGTCAGCTCCATCGCAAACATTCCTTTAGCAGCCACATCTTGAGGCGGACAGCCAGTGCACCCACCAAAAGCCAGAAGAAGAACAAGAAGGGCTTTCCTGAAATTGCTTTTGACACAAAAGACAACAGCTCTGAAGGGGCTGCTGAAGACCGCGAAGTGGAAGCTGCCTCACAGCCTCGCTTTGAGCAAGAACCAGAAAGTGCTTCTCTGTCACCAGCTCCCCAAGATGGTGCCAGTGGGGAGGTACATGGCAAGGGGTTGAAAGGTAAGGCCCATAGTTCTCGTAAAGCCAAAAGCCCAAGTTGTGCTCGAGGGGGTGCTGCTTTCAGTGAACCCCTACGGAGGTCTAACAGGGTCCGGCTTCAGGAGCACCAGAGCGAGAAGCAAAGCGTCTTTGCACGCTGTGCCATCAACAGCTCTGGTAGGATTGGAGTGGCCACCAATTGCATGAAATGCATGATTGGTTCCAAAGAAAGCCCAGATCTAGAATGCAAGTGGAGCGACCATCCTACCAGGCCTCTTGCTAAAGATGTACTTCACCATGAGCAGTATAGCAGTATAACTGGAGAAGAGAGGTTAGAGCTAAAAACCTGGGGTGTTAAAGGTCAGCCCAGGCGGCAATCAGATGCGCAGTCTTGCAGCAGCCCTGGAACTGCTGATGATCTAACAAGGACCACCCAGTCTTTTGTGACCCCAGGGAAGAAAAATGTTGAATCTAAATGTCACGGAATAAAGGCTCATTCCCGGCAGCGGTGGCAGTGCCAATCAGGTGGCAAGTATGGAAGCACTGTCAACTTGGTGGCAGCCAGCAATGGCTCTATATCCTCCAACTCCAGCAGTCTAGAAAGCCTTGGAAGCCCAGAATTCCCCAAGCTCTGGTCTGAAACTTCTCGAAGGCAAGTGGGCACCCTACAGAGGGAAATGAATGCCTTGTTCGTTCAAAAATTGGAGGAAATTCGAAGTAAATCCCCTATATTCTTTACTGGTAAGACCAGATTTTCTTCACCCTTCTCCACCTTAGATCACATCATTGTCTCAGCTTCTGCATAGCATCTTTACTTAGAAGCTCCTGTATGTTGTTTTGCTATCAAGAGCTCTTTTTCTTTATTTTTGGCAATGACAGAAAAAAAGTCTGCATAAATATTTTTATTTTATTTTTTAGATGTGTCTGGTGTAGATTAGTCCTTTCCATGCCTAGCTAACCATCTGCAGTAGTAAAGCTGTCAATAGTCCATGGATGTTTGGATTGTTTGTTCAGGGTTTTTTGTCTCCTTGGGTTTTTTTAGTGAATGTGGTATGATACTAAGTAAATTTTAAGATCCAAACCAGAGCATTAAATAGAGATTGAATATGGGAAACTCATATTAACAAACAATATTTCCATTAGTGGTAGTTGTGCTTCACTGAGGGATAACCACATCAGAAATGATATCTAATGTGCACTCTGCTACCAATAAAACCAGTTCCTTCCTCAGAGAACTTGCAGAATCACTACCATTGGTTCAGGGATTACCAGATGGAGTTCTCTGGTCTGGGTTATTCAGAGATCACATTTTACGACATAGCAGACCATTCTGGTCCTAAATGCATACATCCCCAGTATGCAAACATTATAGATGTGCTTAATGTTATGTATATGATTTGACTGGAACCTGAGGGCACAGTTGCATAATCTAAAGAAGCAAGGTGTGTGATCTGATGTTACTTGACATCAGCCAAGCTAGGTGGCCTGTTAGCATTTCCCAACTGCAAAGTAGAATGTGTCCATTTAAAGGAAGGCTGCTTGAGCCACAGCCAGAAACATGCACGTGGTCTCTGGGATCACACAACTGTGTCTGCTCACGAACTGTATGTGTGTGAAGATAGAAAATGAGAACAGAGGCAATCAAGATAAATATTTTAATAAGGAAACTGGCTTTTTTTTTTTTTCCCCCTGATTTGGCAGGGAGGAGAGGGAAGGAAAGATATTTCAACAAGATTTTCTCTGTTTCATAGAATTGTGAAGAGACAGCCTTTGCCTATGACTACAAGAGCTTCTCTTCAAGTCCCTCCCCCTCCCTCTTAATTGTCCAAGGAATTTGGACATTGATGGTTACATTTTCAGGAACAGTTAAGTGACTTTGGTGCTTCTTAAGATGTGCTCCCTTTTTTAGTAATAGATTCTGATTGCCCATCTATAGTGGGCTTATTTGAAAGCCTCATACAGAAATTTAAAATATTCTATTTGTTTAATCAATTTATTCTGGTTGGGTGTCTGCGATTTATTTCTCTTTTTAAATTCTTTTTTTTACATATTTTTTCCTATCTCTGCTTTGAGCTTTTAGGAAAATACAGGACAATGGGAAGGGGGAGGGGAGAAGTTTGCCGGTTCCCATGACTTGAAGTTAATCCAAAGCAGCAGAACTCTTTCTATGCCTAAATTATTGGCATTAGGCTTTTCATAAGCTCTGAGTAGTGTGACATATGAAACCATTTCCCATTATCAGTGCCAGCTCCCCCGCCAGCCCCCCAAGTCACTAAATAAATATTGTGATATGCTTGAAATTTGATTAAATCCATCTGACTTCTCAAGCATGGAATCAGCAAACCTTTAAAATGGTGAAGTAGTCACTTGGACTGGATGATGATGATCCAGTGACAAACACTATGGTTGCACAAACAGCATGCTTTCCCCATCTGCCTGCTATTTTAGTGCCTTGGGCCAAGAAACCAAGGAAACCAACAACGTTAGCCTAATATGGCTGCATTTCCTAATTAACATTCTGTTGATGGGAAGTGCCACAAGGATGAGACAGGAAACTATAGTCTCTAGTTGTCCCCTTTATGGCAACGGCATTACAGTTTCCAGTATTTTGCCTTGTAAGTGTGCCTTAATCTATGCTGATGGCCTAACCTGGATGGGGAGAAGGAGCTCAGTGGTCTGAGCAGCTCTGGACTCCTCCCGATACTCCTCCAGATACTGCAAATCTGTGTTGTGAATGGTGGATTTTGCTTTTGGGCCTGTGTGCCTTCTTCCCTTTTAACCCTCCCAACTAATGTGGTACAGGCCACCAAACAGCTGTCCCCATTGTTAAGCTTCTTGTCCCTAGGCTGGATGGGAAATACTGGTGCCGAAGGCAAAGGCCCAATCTTTCCTTGACATTTTTTGGTATTGCAGATGATCTTTTTCCATGGCATTAGCAGAGGGCTTTGGAGAAGAGGAAGCTAGCTTCCATTCCCCGTCCAGTGGAGTGCATTTCTTGAACAATAGCAAAAATTGCTTTTTATTGTTCTACAACAAAACAATGGACTTAATATGTGTCCATTTATGGACTCCATTGAGTGCTCTGGTTGGTCGGAAATTCTTAGGATCCTACAAAAATGTGTGAATATTTCTGTGTTTCCCATCCCTCCCTCAGCACTTATTTATCCCATTATCTGTACCTGCCTTCCCTACATTAACTGGATTTTTCCTCTGTTCTGTCCTATTATTCCACATGCACACTCTCTCTCCTTAGTTAAGAACTGAAAGGACAAGCAAGTCAAAGGTAACTGTCTACTGAGTGTCACTGATTCAAGCACCTTGTTGCCTGTGGTCCTGGTTTTTGTTTGTTTCTTGTCTTATAATTATCTGCTCCTAGATTCTTAAGTTTGTTGTCTTGCTCAGTGGTGCTTTGCTAGCTCTCGAATGCATGTCTGCGTTGTGGTTTGGAGATGTGGGAAAGTCTTTTTGGCATGGTTGCTTTGGCTCTTAGGGTACAGGTTGTAAACATTGCAAAAGGATGGAGCATTTTCTTCAGGTACTTGGTGGCTGTAGTGGTTCTTCAGGATTGTACTGTCAGACTGGTATATTGTTTTTTGAAAAAGAAATAACACGTTTTAGGAAAACAAAGTTAGTCTGTTTAAAGTTTTTATTTTATTTTTAAAAAGCACGTTGACTACATCCCACTCTGTGCATACAGATCATTTTATTTATAATCTGCTCCAGAAGCCCTGTGCTGCTTCTCTCCTGAGCAGTTGATCCTTGGGATCATAGCTGTTGGTGGGGCGTGTTCTGATTATTACACATAGTCTGGTTATGATCTGATACACTGACGTGTTTAAGTGCTGGAAGGAAGGAAAAGAGCAATTCAAGTGGTGCTGGACAGTAGAGGAAGAAGAGTTAGTTTATGAGAGAGGACACAAAGAAATTGATGGGTACAATTGTTGTTGAATAAGATAATCAGAAAAGTAATATGGTGCCACTATGCATGGACTGAGATTTTTTGAAAACAGCAGGGCTGTTGGCCAGCTAAAACTGAATGAGCGGAATTTTTTGTTGCCTTTAGGCAGGTGTTTGAAATCATGAGTTATTTTAAAAATCATGATTAATATATGTGACTACTACCTTAAAAACAAAATGATAACACATAAAGAATGAATCTTCAGCTAAACTGCGGTTTGTAATAGCTAATTAACCCTGTATCTCTGTTTTTCTTGTTTCTTTCTTTTTCCTATCTTTTCATGTCTCCCAAGTAGATGTCTGCCATTTCTCAATACAGAGGTCAGTCACTTCTTTATGCAGCCTAGAAACTATCACTGAAGAGCCTGTTATTGCCAATGAAAACCATCATGCCAGCCTTTTCTTCCCTCTGCCCATTACTCCTTACAGTGATTCTGAAGAAGGGTCTGTGTCTGATCATTCCACTGAATCTCGATCAGAAGTAAGCAGCACATCCACCCAGCCTCAAGAATCTCTACTCACTAAAGAACAAAGAACAAACCTGGCTGCAGAAGACCAAGTGCAGGTAGCCACAAGAGCAGCTGACACAAGTTTAGTAGTCCAAGAAGATGAGAGGACAAGCATGGCAGGATGTCTCAAAGAAGCAAACGGTTGGACACAGGTGGGCAGTAGAGCTGAAGAGCAGCACGGGTTGGCAGTGCAGCCTCAGGAAGCCTGGCTGGTGGTGGCAGCAGGTAACGCTGCCGGCCAACCTGCTGAAAACTGCCAGCAGCAAAGGGACCAACCAGGTCAGGTATTAAGAGACATGAAAAGCACCGTTGAATCCAAAGGGCAAAAACTTGGTGCAGCAGCTGTTCTACTGCAGCAAACCAACGTGATTAACAGTACACAGACCACTTTGCCCCCAGATACTTTCCAGAAAGCCCAGGCTGCACAGGCTCTACCTGTTTCTGTTTCTCAGACGAGCTCTTACATGTTAGTAAGAAGGTCAAAGAGCGAAGGACTGAAGATGACAGACTCCTCAGCCTTAATAAAAATTCCTAGTAGCCTGTCTCCAGCAGCAGAAGTATACTTTGATGCCACTGTTAATGACCGGATCTGGAGCAAGCTAGATTGCAGCAACCATCGTGACAGCATGTCTTCCTCTTCCAGCATGTCCTCCAATGACACTGTGATAGATCTCTCTCTACCCAATCTGGCTCGCAAAAGCCTCCCAGATCTTGGCATCCGTCATGACAATTTTGAGCCCCTCACCATAAGAAAGGGTATGCGCCCCCGATCTGCTACAACATCCTGTAACGAGATGCCAATGGTGAGCAAGAGCAAATCCAATCCTAACCTGAGGTCTGGCCAGCTGCCAGCAGATGAATTGTGCCCCCGTCCTCTTGCCAGGAGCCCTCAAGATGCATTCTCATCCATTCCTAGAAGGCACACCTGGAGCAGGCTGTACATAGAAAGTCTCAGACAGTCTTCTAACAAATCCAAATCACACGATATGGTTGGGAATAACCAGGCAAAATCCAAGAGTCTTGGAGACCTTACCTCTGATGATTTTGTGTGCACTTTTGAAAGCAAATACCGTAGCATCAGCAGGAGTTTTGTCACTCGCTCAATGCGGGAGCAGCGCCGCTCTTCAGGCCTGAGATCCTCAGGCAAACCCCAGGACGAACTGACAGAGCAGCTGAAGAAGCTGACAGCCTTTCAGCAGGAAAACGATATCACTTCCCCTATCAGTCTTGATCCAACTGAATCTGAAGAGGAAGGGGAGAGCCTGGGACTCCTTCGCAGGTCTTCATCTCGCAGTCAGAGCCGGGTGCGGTACATTGCCAACAGGGCTAAGCAAGCTCAGGAGAGACAGCGGCTGCAGAGCCTGGGCCAGCTCAGCGGGAGCCCCATCGAGGAGAGGGGAAATCCAGAGGGAGCCTGCAGCGTCGCAAAAGCAGTTTGTATGGATATAGCTTCTCCTGCCGTGTTTACACCCCAGCCTAAGAACCAAACTGATTATAACGCTGACACAGAAGTCTTCTTTATGCTGAAACTGTAATTCTGGGGAGCACTGAATAAGGCAATGTTTACATTCCTGTCAAAACAGAGGGACCTGAGAGGCACCAAATATCCTCACATGGCTTAGTGCTTCCTGGCCTTCCCTTGATTGTAAGGGTACTTCTATCGTGACTCCAAAAAAATAGATAAGTGTTAAATTTGTCAGCAGTTTGTGGAAATATAACAAGTGAAATCGAAGACTTATATTTTTACAGTCCTAATGATCTGACCTCCTTTTTTTTTTAATTACACTTTTTCCAGTCTCAAATTTGGCCTCTTTTGTATGTGACCACTTCTTGCATTTGCAGTTTACTCTGTGCAGATCTCACGTTCTTTACTAATTTCTGCAATTGCTTCTTATAATAGGTAAACATCTATGTGATGTTAACGACAGCTAAGGTAAATTTTGCTCTTACAAATTGTGGATCCATGAAAAGAGGCTAGATTTAAAATCATGCTCCTTCTGTTTTATTTTTTGGAAGAGCTTCAGGCTTCTGAAGGTGTCTTCTCTGGGAAATACTCAAAATTGCAGTGTGATTGTTTCATGAATTAATAATGTCATAGATAAAGTCCATCTTCCGTCATGGACCTGTTTATTTTAGTGAAAATCCGTATTGTCTCACTCTTTGAAGAAGAGCTCTCACTATGTTCCAAAGCAATGCTTTTTTAAACCAAGCTTGTTTATATATATAAATATATATATACATCTGTGTGTATGCAAACATACGTCTGCACATATATGTACACATGCACACACTTAAACTGAACTGTGACTGTTCCTCGTCTCAAAACATCATCTGTGGGAATGAGACAGGAGAGAGAAGGGAATTACTAAAAATAGACAGGAAATATCTCCTGACTTTAATTCAGAAATGGCTAAAAAGCATGCTAGTCTTTTCTTGAAAACAGCACCCTCCCTTCTTTATGGTATTTTAACAATGCTGCTGTACATAGCACTTTTTGGATGAATTTTACTATTTCTGTATTGCACTGCCATGCAAAATTTTCAATGATATGTTTTAAAAAAAAGAGATATTTAATTTTTTTAGATGGACATATTTAGAATTAAATACCAGCCTAAACATAATAATTTTTCCTCCCCATTTTTTTTACTTTTTATTTTTAGGGATGTCGTCCCATCCCCCCAATTATTATGTCATTTATTATAGATGTACATTTTATCAGTGATGGAGAAGAATGTTTACTGAGATGCATTTTAAAGAGAAACAGAGGTTTAATTTTATTTCAGTCTGCATAGAGTCCCTATTATTGAGAGGATATTTTGCTTTTTTATGTAATGATTCTTTTGTGTATACTGCAAAATCTAAAAATTTGTTTGTAAAACCACCTTACACTACTAAAATAAACATATTTAACCTTCCAGCTATTGACTCTTTAGCTGTAACATAATACTTTTTCTATGCTGTCTAGAGGTTTGTGGTGTATAAACATGGTTAATTCTATCTGCCTTGTTTTAAGAATTCCTTAGTGGGTAACATCTAATTTTACTCTGTTTCAGAGTGATAGCCATTTCAGATCCAGCTCAGATTTTCTCAGGTCCACCAAAACACGTGCAAGCATTGGTAGAGACTGGCATTCTGTTGTTGGGTGATACACGGCACAGGGCTTGTTCTGAAGCAATGCCTTTGGTTGGCAGGCAGTGATGGCTGTAGATGGGAATTCTAGGGGAACTCGTAGTTAGTAACCAAACAGACATAATCCAAGGACCTAATCTATTCTGTTACAGCTCTCCAAGATAGATAGCCCTGTTTCATCACTGAGGTTGTTTAAAGTCTGGCTGAAAATACTGCAGCAAAAATTTACTCTTCACCCGTCTCATTCAAAAATCTCTTCTCTTCCTGTCCCAGCAAAGTGCACAGTGAAAATGTGTGTTACTTAGTTCATACTCTCTCCTGGAAGGGTCATCAGCTTACTTGTGGATTGCAGGGCTAGAAAGGAGTTCTTGGTTTCTGATTTTAGTATCATTTGGCCACAAGCATTTAAACTCTGAGATATCAAAATGTAAGGCTAACTGTAGTTAATGATATCATCATGACATGGAGATGGAAGCTGGGAGGGATTAAATTCTCTGATTAAATCTTTTCAAACGGTCTTCAGTATGTTCTGTCTAAAAATATTCTCTCAGTTTTCCATCCTGGCTCAGATCTGCATTGCTTGTCTTCATAATTTGGATGAGAGGCCCTTGAGTTTTGTGCAACAAAGGTTTGGAACATGCACTGAAGTAACCCTACAGTATCACTGCAGTCTCTGAAGGAAAAAAAGGTAAATCAGCAGCAGAATGTGTGATCTGCCAAGATTAGTCTCACATTGTGTCTTAACACAAAGCAAATTTCATTAACATTCTCTAGACGAAAAGTCACTCTGTAATACTTTAGTTTTTGGCTGAAGAGCTGCAGGGAGTTGCTGCTTTTTTATCTTGAAAGCAGGAAAGTACATGTGACTTGACAGCTTTAGAAAGTTAATGTTTAAAAGGCCTATTTGTGTCTTGTCAAAGACCAACTTTCACAAGCGGATTATTTTTATCTTTAATTGATTAAGCAATACTTGTTAAATTAATGCACCTCACAGAAGGCAGTATATCATGTAGCGCTTCAAAACGTTTATCTTTGTTCAAATTTTTAAAAACCAGTGGATTTAACTTAGTAGAGTAAATGTGAATTTTTCCCTTCTGCTTCCAAATTAATAGTAACTACCTTCACAGCTTGTTTTGTTACACTACATAAGACCATTCATGATGTGTCCATTTATTCCTAGGAATGGAATTTATTTCGTGGTACCTACACTGTTGAGTAGCAGAAGCTTACTAAGCAGTTTTGCTCTTCGTTCATCCAGTCTTCATCGGGGAAGAGGGAAATTGCTTATTCAGATCTTCTCAGCAGACAGGGTGCTATCTAAAATGGTAAGGAAAGCATTAAAGATTTGCTAACAGTGGAGGGAGTCTGGAGCTGAGGTTCCAAGCAGCACTGATTTTCATTTTACGAATGCCTCACTGCTCTTGCTCTCTTGATGATCTTCTCTACCATTCATATGATAATCAAGATGAAAAAGCGAATTCTCCCTCCTCCATGTGAAATTGCAGGCAGATACAATGTAGACATAGGTTGAGCGTGAAACCGCAGTGGCCAGCACGTACCATCTGCTAAGGTAGTAACATCCGCTCTGTGGTAATCGCTGCTTGCCATGAGGAGCTCTAAATTTTTACTAGAATCACACATGCATAGTACAGCAGACTTAGGAGTCCTCAGAAGGCATCCAGGTCTTGGCCGGAGGCACTTGCTAGTACAGCACGACTGTTCGTGTGCTCCATTCAGGATGTGCAACGGAACAAATCCCTTCCTGCAGGCGTGAAGGAATTCAGAAAGGCAGTTGAAATCATTATTCTTCAGGAAGGTCAGTGGCTGACTGGAAAGCTACGGAGACAGGTCTGATAGTCTGGGAATGAAACTGCTGAGCGAGGAGAGCGAGAGGGGCAGCGTAGCTATGGGGTGCTGCTAACGTGGGAGAACACCTCCTTGGCTGTACCTCGCCCGTCAGTCCCATCGATAACGCTGCCTAAAGAAAGCCCCTTTTCTGTCTACTCCTGCTGGCTGTCCAGAGACAGCAAGTGTATTCCCTTCCCCAGAACTCTTCCTCTGAGGCCTCAGACCCTTGTATGCGTTTTTCAGTTCATTAAACTGTAAGATTAGAAGTCCAAAGTTTTCAAATTACAAGCAGTGTATTATAGATGGCTGGACTTGGGGTTTATGGTCTGTATTCATCCAACTTAGTGTTTAAGAACACTGATGATGAACATTTGATTGTATTTTTAAAAACTGTTTTTGCCTGTGCTGAGATGCTTTCAGCTGCTTATAGTTGAGCTTATCAGCCCTTGTTAGCTGCCAGCTGTGAAAAATCACATACCATAATGTGCATCTTTTTAAAGCCTAGAAAATATTCATGAAAAGCAGCTGGAAACCTCAGCTTATCTGACTTGTGCTAACTTCCCCCTACATGCAGGCCTTTGCCAGAATCTCTAGGGCATTGCTATCAGGTGAGAATGTGATGAACAAATCACATTCAAACTATGAAAGACCACCTGGAAATCGACCTGTAAACGTGCCAAAGCCTCTGAGAGAACTCCAAGGTGAATACATTTTTCTGGATTCTTTTTCTGTTTTGTCCTATGGAGAGGATATAATTATAGTTTATAACATATCTTAGCATCTTGCCATAATTTATACCGCAAGAATGATTTACACCATCTGGGGTCTGAAGCACGTTAAAAGTGATCTAAGGACTCCCCTTAATTGCAGTGAGCTATGAGTCAAGCCCTTGAACTCTGTTAGGGCAAGCTTCACCAAATGCAGTCTTCTAAGCATTTTTTATTGAAATGCAAGCAAGTTTTGACTCTGCAGGAGGCAAGCTGTGTTGATGTTTAGTTGATTTACTCAGTGACACGTATAGAAAAAGCGTAGGGAAGAAGGCCAAGATGTGCAAGCTGCTGGAGAGTTTTCCATCTTGAAAAGTGCTTAAAGTCAGGCAGGGAGTACATTTTTGTTTTTTACTTAAGTGTGGACATGTTCCAACTCCTCTGCAGGATGAGTTGTACTAGTTTACTCTGCCGAATCCTTGTGAAGGCACTTCTTTGTTATTACAGTGCCTTGATGTGTGTATTTATAAATGACCTGGACCAAGAGAATCAGCCACTTGGCAGCATTGTGCTTTAGCTCAAAGTGAAACTAGTATAGGAAGGATGAAGGGGCAGGACTTTCACTTCTGTGCCTGTGTGTTACTCAGAACAGTACATGCCAGGAATTTAATGGTTTTACCTTGAAGTTCAGGCCTTCCTTCAGCTGTCTAGGCATTGTGAGGAAATACTAGATGTATGTAACAGTTTGGGGAGTTGGGGACTTTTGGTGCTATACATGAGTTCCCCAGTTGATCTTCTGAGACAGTCACAGAGTGGAGAAAGTCTTGAGCAGCTTACACTATCAACAGCCAGGAGAGATGGGCGCAGCTTGGTAAGACACTACTCTATAGAGAGAGGACTTTTACAGGACCACACAGCAGGCCACTAATAGTATTTTCTGAGTCTCAATGTACTGGTCAGCTGCTGGACTCAACTGCTTCCAAACACTGTCTTTTTTGCTGGGTGAAATCTCCTCCTCTCTTTCCCAAAACCTTAGAGTCTGCAGTACGAGTTGGCATGTTCTGCTGAAGCCCCTCAGCCTGGCTCCTCCCTCTCTTTTATCTTTATAACAGCGTTGAACGCCTGTGAGCATTCAGTGTTCCAGCAGTTTCATTGTGCCTGTTCATCGAGTTGCTTCTGCTAATACCCAGTCAGACAAACGGAACTAGGAGAGGCTGAAGGAATTGCTGTAGGTGAGATACTGCCTTCAATCACTGCTGTTCTTCTTGTAGATGATGAGGATCAAAGCCTGTGTGCAACAGGCTCTCTCCTTCCTAGCCGATGGTCGTTCACCATTTCCACTGCTGTTCTAATACTGATGCCTTCCTTCAGTGCTGCGTACAGAAGACTGGTTGAGGAGTAATGTTGTCTTGTTTCTTTACGTTTTGAAAGACTGAAAACCTCTTAGCAAAGTAACTTTTTAAATCCTTAGTTTGTTTCGTTGTAAAGCCAGCATGAGAAAACTTTGTAGTACCTCCTCAGGTAGATGGTGAATGGATATTGCACTGGTTAATTTCAGCAGTATCTAAGGAACTCTTTACTGGGAGGCACTAAACCCCTCTGCCCTCCCATTATTCTCTAACTGATTCCATTTGTCCTTAAATGACTCTACTACTGAATTAGAGCTAGGGAAGTGTATTAGCCTTTGCAAAAACTCTTTTTTGCACATATTTACGCTCTATTTGTTCTTTTAGAGAGTCAGCAGCCAGTATGCTAACAGCTCTTCCTTTTCAAGGTGATGCAAGCAATCTATTACCAGGTCTCATTAGCTTTTTTTTTTGAAGGAGGCCACTTGAAATAAAGATCCTTTTGTAGTATGTATCAAATTGTAAGGAAAAAGTTTCAGTAATTTACAGGTTAAATCTACCAGGAAAAACGCAGTTTCTCACTGGCTCAACCTGAAGAGCACCACTGCTTTTCCTTTATGTGCCCTGGTGGGTAATTCAGCTGTTCAGTTCGTGTGCTGCTCTGGCAACAGCTAAGAGTAGCTACCACCTTGTCTGTGTTCTACAGTTACTTTTTAGAAAATGTGGGCTGATCCATAACTGAAATATCAGTCCTTTCCTTTGATCCTTTCACAAGCTTCAAAATATTCCCATTTTGAAGTATTTTTACAACAACAAAATTTAACCCAGAAAGAATCTTTTGTGTAAATTTTATTCACCTCTCTTATTAGGTGAAAAATGTAGAGAAAATGAGTGAGGGAAACTACTGAGCTGTAATGTCAAGTGTTTTCACAGCAGTGCAGGTTTGGGGAAAATTTCATAAAAGTTGATGAGGTAACATTAACTGAAGCCAGTGTTTTCTGAGCATCAGTCAGAAGCAAGTAATACCATATGTAGGATTTTTTTTTTTGCCTACATAGTCTCCTAAATGGTAAGTTGTCTTGGGCATTTTTAATACTTTTTTTTTGTTTCTGGGGTAATGGCATCCTGAACCTTGTTTGACACTATGATGACAAATACAATAAAAAATACTGCAGCAGCTTGAGACTTAATATAACCTGGCATTGATTGTTTTTCATAGCTCTGTTGCTGTTTTACAATGACAAATGTACAATTATTTCAAGCCACGCAGAAATGTTGCAGGGTTTGAAATGGAAAAAGTTACTAAAACGTGCTGGTTTTCACCCTCCTTCCCCCTACCCCTTTTTCCTTGTTCAGTTAGGGGTAGGAGGTTGAGACAGAAGAGGGCTTCGGAAACCACTTCTGATGTCTCTTGATGCAGATGAAACACTTTTGTTTCAGATCATTTTGGTGCAAATGAAACAAAGACCTTTGCTTTCTGCAACCCAAACGGAAAGTGAAATTAAGGGTTTGCTTTTAAGCCCCCCAAATGAGAACCTCCTGGAGGAGGAGGTTGTTTTATTAGTGCCTCAACTGGCTACTAAAATTTCTTTAACAGCACCTTCCCCTTTCTCAGAGCATGAGGGCCCAGTCCTCAGGAGCAGTCCAGCTGCTTCCCTTCCTTTCCCCGACCCCAGGGCATGTGCCCCTCGTACCACGGGTACCTGCAGCTGCCTCTCCAGAGCCTGCACACTGATTGTGGCTCGCCTCTCCTTCCCGCAGAGCTGACTGCAAGAGAAACAGTGCAACAACCAGTGGATAAATCCACTTCATAGCTTTGTCACATCCTTTTTGCTGTAGTGAGGTGTTCACCAGAATCTTTTTCTTTAGTATTTGTTATGGCTGGTCTCAGAAGTGACTGTTTTCACCTGGAGACCTTTGTTTGAATTGGGACTCTTCAGAATGTGGTGCAGAAAATCCAGGACATACTGATTTTAACTCAGCAATGAAGAACTGTAAAACCAGCTTTAACTACTTGCCTTTCATCTCTAGCAGGAAGTTTCCTTTAGACAGTAGATATTTCTGCTCCAATGGACCAAGGTCTTCACTTCATGTTCTGTGTGATTACAACTATGCTGCTCCTGAGAGAATCAAGCCAGACAGGTGAGAAAAATGATCCGAAAATGCTGGCTGAGCCAAATCTCATTTTGTTCTTCTTTATGGAGTATTAATTTTTTTAGTCTTAAACTGCTAGTGCTTACAGGATTTTGTCTTAATCTAAGAATTTGCTTTTGAATTGGTTATTAAGGTATCACCAGGGCCTACCTTGTTGTTATAGCTTGTGATTGTGACTTTATCATGTTCTGAGTGCTGTTACAAAGTGTCTTTGCTGCTATAGTTCTAAATCAGATGAGGAGATGAAAAAGCCTAGGAAAAGGGTTGTTAGGTGTCCATGAACACCATTATTGTGGTTAAAGCTGCATTCTTTTGAGTCTGTGGTCCCTTGAATTGCAGCAAGATAATGCTGATTAACTTGTTCTCCTGTGAGTAATGTTTTCCACGTTACTTGTTTAGCCCCTCTGCTCGTGGCATGTTTTGGTAAGAACAGATTTAGCACAATGAAGTTGTCAGCTCCGTGAGTCCCCTGACTTTTTGTAGACAAAGGGTGACACTACATTCCCTCTGAAGTTCCTCAGGCACAGGAGCAGGAGCGTGCCAGGGACTTCTGCACAGTGATCAGCTGGTTAGATCCCGCTCGCTCTCAGCGTGAGGAGCTGGGGAACTTGCTTTTACAACAGAACAAGAAATGCTATTGTTTCACTCTTATTGTGGCTTTTTGGTGTTCTATGCCTGGAGTCCAGGCTCAGGCTAAGGAGTAACTGGACCTTCCAAAATTACTGGGAGATAAAAATTGACTCACCTCCTGTCTCCCCAGAGCTGGTAACTGCGTAGCTACAGTAGCAGCAGTTCACCCCAGCTTAGATACTTCAGCCATTTGCTTCAGTGACAATGGTCAGATTCTCTCATACTGAGAGTTCTCTCATCCTGAAGGTCCCAGTGTGCTCCAGAACTGTAATCTGCCTGACCCATCGCCTCTTCTTTTAGTGCAGCTGTGTCTCCTGGTCACAAGCTGGAAGAGGGGAAGTGCTGGCGGAGGGCACTAAGACACAAGGGTACTAGCCTGGAGAGGGAGGATGGGGCAGAAAATGGGGGTGAGGTGCCCAGTTCTTAACAGTGCTGCAAGCTTTTCCCCAAGAAGTTAAGCAGGGAGCCATCTGCCTTTAGAAGGCCGGGCATGCGCAGAGTTGAAGGGGTAAGGACAAGGCTGATTTTTTGCAACCACAGTAATTTCCTGCAGCCACTGGCCTGTGGGGAACAAGAGTGTGGAGGGATGAGCCTCGTCTTTGTCTTATGTCTTTGTAGACTCTCACAAAGGATTCTCACAATGACGACTTGGCTTCTGAGAAGTGTCATTGCAATGAACTTCGAGTTAGTGCTGCAACTTGATTACTTATGGTCCTTTCAGGAGTTCTTACAATGGGGCTTTGAACAGCTGCATCTAGTGCCGCTGTGGGGGAGCTGGAGCCCTCAGTACAGGCTGTTTTCTTCCAAGAAACCCTAGCAGGTCTTCAAAAAGGAGCCTCAAAAAGCTTTTACTGGCTTTAATGAGTTTCTAAAGGGAGACAAGAGAACTCCTTTGTGAAGATTTCCAGCTCCCATGGAGAACTGTAGTGGAGAGGGAAAAAACAGGTTTTGTTTTACAATAATGTAGAGTTCAGCACAAGGCCAGAAAATGCAAAACCAAATAATGAATAATACATAATGAATGAATATGTTGTTATATTTAATGAAAAACTCACAGCTTTTGCTTGAAAGAATGAAAACACCCTAAATTTTTTGTTTTATCTTGAGGGATTTTTGGCTTTTGCACTGTGAACTCTTTGATTCCAAGGAGCAATGCTGTGCACATTCTAGAAAAAACATCCCGGGCAATTAATGAGTCATATATTGACACAATTGTGGTTTTAATTCTGCATCTCGATCATTGTCGTTTAGTTCTCTTGCAGCTGGGGTGGGATTGAGGTATTCTGAGTATTATGAAAAGGGAAGCTGTGGATCAAATAATTTAGAGCAGAGAGTAGAACCCAGAAGCATGACTAACCTCAATAATAGTACTTTTATGGGTGGATCTTGGTGTTTTTTACCAGAGGGAACTATCATTACCTTGGTTTTACAAATGAGAAACAGGCACAGGAGGGAGAAGTAGTACAGAAAAGGTCAATAGCGGATTTGACAATTTGGCATTGGGTGTTCACTCCAGTGCTGTCTACGAGGTTGTACCGGCTCTCATCACACTTAAACTCTGTCGATTTTCTGTATTCCTCTTACTCTCTGTTCCTTGATGGGATACAGACAACAGGCAGCACAAGGCAGGCTTCCTGGTCCCTCTTTCTTTAGTGCTGTTGCTGTTGGTTCCTGGTTTTGGTCATGGCCCTTTGGGAGGTGTTAATTTTCACAGGAATGAAAAGTCAGGGTGCTTATAGTTTGGGGCGAGACAGAGTAGGACGTGGTGGAGAACTACCCCAGTGGTTGCAACCCCTTTGGCTGCTTTGACAGTAGGACCCTGTCATTAGTAAGGGAGGGGAAGCAGAAGAAAATCTTGTGCCTTGAAACTTGATGGTGATGAACTTCTGGTTGTTTACAGGGCTTTTCCCTAGGAGTATAGACAAGGTTTTGCAGGAGTCAGGGGGAAATCTTAGTTGTGTGAAGTAGCAGGAGAGCTGGCTTTTCACCTTGTCGGGGAGGACAACGAGGAAATAAGGCAATGGATTCTGCAGAATCCCTTCCTCAGTGTGTGAGTGACAGCCAGAATCCTTAAGGAACCCTCTGCAGCCTCAGTCTGGCTGTCTCCGTTTCTGCTTCCGCGTGTTTCACACTCACACTGCGCTGGGAACGAGGAAACACGCTTGGCAGGACTGCTGCAGGCAGCTGCCCTGGGAGCTTGTGAGTCAGGGGTAATCGTTCTGGTTGTTTAAGTGCAATATGAAGTGGGGGTACGAAACCTCACTTTTAAGGAGCTCTAATATAAGCCTTGCCAGAAGGTGATGTTGTTGTTGTTGTATTTTTTCAGGAACTACAAGGAATGATGATGCTGTGAGTAAGGTAAGTTTAAGTTGACTGGTGCAGAGCTACCAAAGAAGGCATATGTGCAAAAGGTCTTATGTTTTAAATTCAGAAGTAGATGGGATCATGCGTGTGCAATGCTTTTAATCTGTGAAGAGTTATTATTTTAAATATGCTTTTCGTGGCTAGTGATGGCCATATCTAAGTCTGTCTGTGTGTCTATGCTTTTTTTTTTTTAACTCAGTCTTTTGTCCAGAATTCAAAATTCAGTCATGGCTCAGGGAAGAATCTGCCTATAGCCTTGACTTCATGGCTTACAGAATTTAAACCTCAGAATTATTGCATCACTTATGATCTTTATAAACTTCTTAATATCAAAGAAAATTCAGACACGTATAAACACGCAGAGATACCTTTATTAGTTCTTAAGATGTGTGTTTTACTTCTAAAAGCTTGCATTTAACATAAAAAGGGTCTGTGTGGGACATAATTCCTCAGGCTTTAGAAGAAAGATGACAAATGCCATCTTTAAAATCTAACTTGCTAGAACACGGATATATTCACATTATGCAGGACAGTATTTGTCCTAAGGACTTTCCAATCAACAATAATGGGAGAGTTGGTTACGGTAGCATTGGGAAATGAAATTACTTGTTACCCTGCATTAGGTAACTGCTGATCACAGCTTCAAAGACAACGCTCATCCCTCAAATCCTTCCATTGCAAAGAGAGAATCGAAGCGAGATCGTTTGGCTCCTGGAAGAACTGGAGCTTCTTTTGCAGATCTTGTACTGCATGCATGTATAAATATATAAATACACACACACACATGCTCTCTCACTCTGTCTAGAAACATCACTGTTCTAATTTTAGAATAAAAGAATACATCTAAGACCAACAAATCTTACAGAATTAGGCAGCTTTACTGACAAAAGCTTGATTTGTTCCGAAGTAGTACTAATCAGAAATCATCTCGAGCTGTGTGACTCGGTAAGGGTGGATGTACTCTTGAATTCCATGGTCCCTGCAGAACTGAATCCGTGTTTCCTCTCCTCCTCCTCTCAGGTGTCCTACTGTTCTGTGTCTCCTGGAATTGCTCTCTAATGAGACCTTAATTGGCTGCTAACTGTTTTGTCTGCAACATGAATCGATTTCTTTGGAAGACTATGTATCTGAAGAATTGTGACAACATTTAAAGTGATTTTTATTCGGACAAAGTATGCTGACAACAGGCAGTAAAGTGAAATGCTTGTGATTTACTAATTACTGTTAGGGAACAACAGTGGTGAGATTGCTGCAGCTTACAGCGGCAGATTTATAGCTGGTTGAATGCATGCACACATCTCCCCTGACACCCACCCCACGTTCTAGTGTAAGCCCTAGCTAAGCGGGGCCATGTCTGGGGCTTTGAAATCCATTATTTCTTCTTCATTTTTTGATTTGCAGGGCACTGACTCAAGGGGACCAGAAGAGTCTCTTCCAACCTTGACTGTCACAACAATCCTGGTAAGGCAGTGACACAACACTGGCTGGGAGGTAGCTGGAATTACACTTTGCCTTTTTTTTCCCACCTATATATTTGCAGGTGGTTTTGGGGGCTGTCTGTGACACTGATATCCCTGTTCAGCACAGACAGTGTTTCTGGAGCACTGGCTTGGTGGTGTAGAGGTGCAAGCTGTTTATAGTTTGCAGTGGGAGGATTTGAGGGCTATCAAAGTCAGCCCACAAAATGGACTGGGCATACACTTCTATAAACGACTACCAGGCCTCTTCACTCTGTTTAGCTACATCTAAGGATTGTCATGTTCCCTATATGCTGTTTCTGTCCTGCAGTGGAAATATGTAAAGAGCACACATGTGCAGGGATTAAAAACAGGCCATAAAAAAAAAAAAAAAAAAAAAAAGAAAATGCATTGCCACATGCACCAGACAAGCAGGACTATTCAGAAGAAGCTGCAGCAGTAAATTTTCTGATTCTGATGTCAAGTCCTGCACCAGCACGTGACCCTCGTCTGATGCTTTGATGGGCCATATGAAATGTATTTGGGCTTTTAGACTGAGAGGAGATTAGCACTTACTTCTGTGGTACCTGTGGTACCTGTTGCAGAACGCGGCTGCCCTGCTGTAGTCTGTGACGAGTGGTGGCACGTGACTCTGGTGAATGTCTTTCAAGTTTGGAAATGTTGTCCCCCTGATAACATGGACAGAAGTCTTTGGGGAGGGTTTGCCAAAGAAATGGCTTAACTCACACTCAGTTGCGCTGCGGACTGAGGGAGCGTGTAATTGTGTATTTTCCCCTCGATATGCAGGAAGATCCTTATGTCATGGTGAGAAGTGCAGAACTGGAGGGATACTGCATCGATCTGCTGAAAGCACTCGCCGCAATGCTCCGCTTCAGCTACAAGGTGAAGGTGGTGGGCGACGGGCAGTACGGCGCTGTCGCTCCCAGCGGGAACTGGACAGGGATGATTGGCGAAATTTTGAGACAGGTAATTTTCAATTTATATTTTCAACAAACTGCAGCTCTAGAAGGAAGGAGCAGTGCGAGTGGCTCTTGGAGCTCATTAGAATTTGCTCAGGGACTGAGCCACTTGGAGTCATCCTGCCTATTGGGTAGAACTAACGAATAGCAAGGCTTGTAGTTGGTTTTGGCTTACAAATATGGAAGCTAAGGAACAAGGAGACAGTGGCCATAGCAGGAAATCATTGTTACACCAAGGCACTCCTGGTGCAGTGCTTGTCTTGTCTCAGAGGCTACCCAGTGTTTCTTTTAGTCTGAGAGACTGTACAGACATCTTAGCTCACTAACGAAACAGAGATAATGGCATTAAGGAAAACTTACCCTGAACTTAACCACTAGGTGAAATAGTCTCTCTCAGAATGTAATCCCTTGGACTCTGCAAGGAGGTGCTCGAATGCAGATCTTGCCCCATGCTGAGCCATTCCCTATGGCTAGTGTTCTGTCATCTGTTGGCAACATTTGAATTAAGCCCTCTCTGCTCCTCTGAACGCAGTACTGTGTCCAGCTGTCAGTCGTGTAGATGCTGCAGCCAGGAACAGAAAGGAACGTGCCTTCTGGTTTTGGTAAACAAACCCAGCGTGGTTCAGGGCGCACAGCCTCGGCTAGTGCGTGTCATGCGGTAGTTGGAAACCAGCACCCCAGTATGAACTGTGCAAAATGGAAAATGGTGCTGTTTCTTGGAGCTCAGAGTCTAGCTCCATAGCTGGCTGTTGACACAGAGAAGTGATTTGCTGTGTAGGTATCTGCCCACTCCGGCTGAAGCGCTCTATTTGAGTGACGGAGCTCCTCGGGAAGGTTGGATAGTTGATGATTTTTTATCTCTGCCTTATAGGAAGCAGACATTGCAGTGGCTCCTCTGACAGTCACGTCAGCGAGGGAAGAAGTGGTCTCCTTCACCACACCATTCCTGCAGACTGGGATTGGAATCTTGCTTCGAAAAGACACGGTCTCTCAGGAGATGTCTTTCTTCCACTTCCTGGCTCCTTTCAGTAAGGAGACCTGGACTGGCCTTTTATTTGCTTACATGCTGACGTGCTTCTGCCTCTTTCTTGTTGCCAGGTATAAATTAATTTGTTTCACAGATTTTGTTCAAGTGCTTTCTCAGCTGTGAAGAGATCTTGGTTTTAAAGAAATTACCAGGGTGCATTTTGCCTTGAAGAACCTTCTGTGAAGGTCCAGAACCAGGGCTAATAAAGCTTAAATCATGTCAGATTAAGACAGGATTAAGGGCAGGTTCTCCCCACGAAGAGCGCTGTATCTCTTGACGTGGATTACCTAGGGTTGCTAAAAGGACTGTGTGTTTGTACTTCAGCTCCTTTCTCACTTTTGTCAAGTTTGTTTTGAACTTTGACCATGTTCCTACGTGCAGGTCTCTCTCCTGGTGTATTTTTATGCACTGTATCCTGCACTGACTTGTGGAAGAGATCCTCTCTGCCACCACTCCAGCCCCTTCCTGAGAGATTCAGCTTTCTCCCCCTCTCTTGATTAGGCTGCACTAATGCTCTGTGCAGCTGCAGTCTTGAACAGAAGCTCTGTTGCTGCTTTTTGAGTTTGATGCACAATCTTTATAGGTAAGGGTTTGCTCCAAGGAGCAGCCTTCAGTCCGATATTACAGGGCAGAGCCAATATTGCTGCTCAGGTGTGCCCGGGAGACTAGATTGTGCAGTGGCTCAGGAAGAAAGTGTCTGGCAAACCTGTGACAGGACCCCCGAGCCATCACTGTTGCAAACTACTTGTGGCGTTGAGCAGGAGTACTTTTCTCTGCACTGGTCAAACTGGAACTTGGGTGAAGGAGGAGCTACCCTTTCCAGGCTATCTGCACCGCTGCAGTCACACTGCAGGATTATTTATATTTTTTTCCCTCTGAATATCTGGTTTTATCCTGTCATTTTCCCACAGGCTGAGCCCCTGTGAATGGAACGAGCCAAAGAACGAAGAGAACCACTTTACCTTCTTAAATAGCCTCTGGTTTGGAGCAGGAGCGCTTGCCCTGCAAGGTGAGCTGGGAGGACTGCCCCAGAGCAGCTCTGCGAGCTGGAGGTTCTAAGCTGATTGTGTATCCAGCTCTCGTCAGTCCGTAGTGCTGGCGTGCTATCCTGTTGGGGGAAAAGGTGTCCCAATAGGGACACTTGGCAGCACTAAAACTCCCAGTTTGGGGAGTTTTGATTACAGACTCGCTGGAATTGCACGGATGGCTGGCGTTAGCAGAGGGATGTGTATTTTCTGATGTAGCAATTGCTCTGGGGAATGTCAAGCTAACCACTGCACTGGTGCTTTGCAGAGTGGAGTTTTTGTCGTTACTCTTGGCCACTGACGTTGCCCCTGCAGGCAGCACTGCTGCAGGTCAAACCAGCCATAGCGGGTCTGTGCAGGCTCCCGCGTTCCATTCCGTGGCTGCAGGGCAAGTTCTGCAGTTTGGCCTTTATTTAAAGGGAAGTCTTCCACTGAGGCTCACAGCTCTAGAGTTCTTGGGCTCTCTCTCACCATATGTCCCCTCCCACATGTTTTATTGGCTCCTCTGGTCGTGCAGGTGTCACCCCTCGGCCCAAGGCGCTCTCTGTGCGGGTCATCGCTGCAGTCTGGTGGCTGTTCACCATCACCTTGCTGGCTGCCTACATCGCCAACTTCACCGCGCTGCTGAGCTCTGGCAGCGAGCAGCTCCCAATCCAGACTTTTGAAGATCTTGTGAAGCAAAGAAAGCTTGAGTTCGGGACACTGGACGGCTCCTCTACTTTCTACTTCTTCAAGGTGCAGAGAATCTCATTGTGCACATACACACGTGCCGTAGAACTGCTAAGCTGGGGCCAAGTTGACCAGTTCATGCTATAGGTCCTTATAGCACCCTCATCGCTGCAGACTCCATCAGGTTTCCTGTAGTATTTCAAATAACGCAATTGGCAACTGTTGTTTTGTGCATCTCTTCCGCCTTTTCTCAGATAGAAAAGCATGCAGAGAACTGTATTTTCATAGTGTGTTCTCTTTTAAGAAAGCAATGCTACTCTTCAGGGGTTATCCTTGTGTACCTTGAACACGAGGACTGACGTAGGTAATTTCTGGATACGTTAACTGGATGTCTGCAAAGGTGGTTTTTTGTTGGGGGTGGGTGGGAAATATTTAGTCATTAAATCACAGAATCGTTTAGGTTGGAAAAGACCTTTAAGATCATTGAGTCCAATCATAAACCTAACACTGCCAAGTCCACCACTAACCCACGTCCCTAAGTGCCACATCTACACATCTTTAAACACCTCCTGGGATGGTGACTCCACCCCTTCCCTGCGCAGCCTGTTCCAGTGCCTGACAACCCTTTCGCTGAAGGGATTTTGTGGTTGTGCCCCAAGTGCAGGACCTGGCACTGAGCCTTGTTGAGCCTCACATGACTGGCCTGGGCCTGTGGCTCCAGCCTGCTCAGACCCCTCTGCAGAGTCTCCTGCCCTCGAGCAGGGCAACACCCGCCCCCCTTGGTGTCATCTGTGACGCTTCTATCCCCATAACACTGTGTGTTAGAGAGGAAATCTGCATTCACCGTGTGCTGCTGTTCAGCAGAGAGGGCTCAAAGGGCAAAGGTTTAAGTACTCTTTACTCTCCAAATTGTTTTGCAACCATTGCACACATACGCAGATTTTTTCGGATGACTGTTTTACACTTCAGTTTGACACCTGGGTTTTTGGGCTGCAGAACTCCAAGAATCCTACCCACCAGATGATCTACGAATATATGGACAAGAGACGAGACCGTGTTTTAGTCAAAACCTACCAGGAAGCCGTTCAGCGTGTGATGGAATCCAACTATGCCTTCATCGGTGAATCCATCTCTCAGGACCTTGCAGCTGCCAGGCACTGCAATTTGATCAGGGCCCCTGAAGTTATCGGAGCCAGAGGATTTGGCATTGCCACTACCCAGGGTTAGTCACTGCACCACGTCTGTCCCGTTCTCCACGTGGATTTCATGGGTCTGAAGTAGCAGATTGAGAGAGCAAAAAGCGTGTCAGAGCCGAGTCCTGAAGCTTGCACATGCTTTCTGCATTAACACTAATAACCCAGCATGAACTAATTGGTAACTCTGCTACGCAGTGTCTTCATTCTGTAGATGAATTCTCACTAGTGCTCACTGACTCTTACTTTGAACTGTAATAAGCAAAAAATTCCAACTCTCAGGGGTGTCATTAGTTCCTGTGGGGTTTTTTTGCTTTGCCTTGATTCCAGTAGTGCTGCACTCCTCACGTAGTTAGCAGGGCGGGTGCTGTGATCTCTCGTGGACCATGACTGCTTCTATTTCTCCAAGTACCTTCGCTCTGTCGTTGTTCTGCAAGTATCACCGTGCCCCTGCGACAGGACAGGATCGGTTCTGGTCCAAGCAAACCGCTTGGCTCAGTCTGTTGCCCTGTTTGCAGAACTACCATCTGCCAGGGGGGAAGCAGCCCCTAGCTAATAACCCTGCCTGGTAGCGTAGCAGTGGGGGGCTTAAAAATGTTCTGGTGGCTGGGCTCTCTCCCATCTCTTCTCTCTCTTTCATGCTACTGCTGCCAGTGTCCCTGTGGACCAAGAAGCTCTCCATCGCCGTCCTCAAGCTGCGGGAATCGGGTGATCTCGACTACCTGCGCAACAAGTGGTGGGAGAGCAGCTGCCTTCACAAAAGCAGAGACCGCTGGAGTCCCCTGCAGCCGCAGGCTCTGGGTGGGCTCTTTCTGACGCTGGCGATTGGCCTGGCCCTGGGCGTGATCGTGGCCGTGCTGGAGCTCTCCAACAAGAGCAGGCGTGCTGCCGGGCACGTGAAGGTGGGTGACGGTGGCGTGTCCCTTCCCTCCAGCACGCACAGGCGAGGCACCGCTGCTGCATTTCCATGCTGATCCTCTTTTTCTAAGGAAAGCGACGTGAGGGTGTGGGGGGGAGAGAGGTATTTACTCTTTAAAGCACTGAAATTTCATAGCTTGGGCTGTGTGATAGATCTGTAACCTGAACAGAGTAGTAATAATACAATAACCCCCCACCCCTCCCCAAATATGAAGTAGAAACAGTCACTGTAATTCTGAGGCAGCCAACCTGCATTCCGATATGCTGAGTGTGGACAGAGGACAGTAAATCATCAATAACAAGTTTATTCTCAAGTATGGCTGTTCTTAAGTCATTTGACAAGCAGGAAAACACATATAAATGAAACTGCACCAGAATCTGAGTGTGCACGACGTGTTCGTGTGCCCCATCCATCCCGGCGGATGGGCTGAGCACCCTTCACAGGTGGGTCCCACCACACACAACAACTCACCCCCTTGTTTCCTCCCCTTTTGTTTTTCAGAAATCCTGTTGCTCCGTTTTCACAGAAGAAATGTGCACTCGTCTACGTATAAAAGAAAATACAAGACAAAGCCAGGAGACTTCAGGGAGGGCTAATGCTTAAGAATTTTTTGCTTAAGGAATGGGCATGTATTAGGTTTATACCATACATATTTCATAGGAATTACATCAATGTAGAAAGATGTTTTTCTGCAAGTCTAGAGGGTTAGTTTTCTAATTACAAACACACACAGAGAGCACTTAGAATTGGCGGTGGAGCTGGATACAGAAGAAAATTAAGTGGCTTGGAAGAATTTAAATTGATAAGGGATAGAGTGTACTCTTAAAGATAGGGAGGTTAACAACTTGGTAAAATAAAGTTGAGATGGCTAAGATGGTGGATCCATATTTAGTTTAGAAGTTTACTGTGTAAGTACATGAACGCCTGTAGGAGTAAGTGACCTGGGGTAGGTTAATAAGAAGCCTCTGCTTACTAATTACAGAACGAGGTACAATCTTGAAAAATTAAAGCTCTCATCTGCCTGTTCTAATCAGGAACAACTGCTGCTTACACAGGACAGTTACAAATAGGCTGTACGCTTCCCCTCTTCTAAGCAGAAGATGCTGGTCACTGTGAAGGTCATTTCTGAATCAGAAACGACAGGACTGTTGCATAAACCCCAAAAAGTGCAGGACTTGACTTAACGCTGCAGTGGCCTAAAACCCAAGAAAGGGACCCCACCCAATTAGGGAACTACGAGACTTAAGAACTGCGAGACACGGGCTTGTCCTTTCTCATTTCCCACTGCGGGGTGAGTTTCACTGTTTAGCCACAGAGGAGGTTTTGTCCGAGTTAACCTGATCAAGAAGTATTTAGGAAGAAGATTGACAGCTGAAATCCAACAGTTCCAGAGCACGAAGTCTGGTAATCAGGCAATTAAAACAAAGTACAGGTTCACTGGGCAAGGGTGAGGCAGTGAGTGATGGGCAGTTTGCATTGTTCTCTTGCTCTCAGAGAAGAATCTTTGAAATTCATGGGGAACAGTTATCTCAGTTGTGTATTAAACAGTTTCCTAATAAAGCTGTTTCTCATTTCAGAGCTGGAACGACTGATGCAAACACGTGTTGGTTTGCAAAGTCGTGGTTAAATTGCTCCATTTATGTACTGCACATCTGATGGAGGGGGGGGAAAAAGCAAATTCAGTTACTTGGAAATGGCTTTAACTGCACTGCATGAACAAAGAGGCCAGTTCTTACCAGTCCCAGCATTAAATAACTGAAGGCAACAGAAACTTAACGTGCCTGCGACAGGAAAATAGCCGGGTGCTCCTGAATAAAGCGCTACACGTCCACTTGGAGGGGAACTTAGTGAGACTCAACTTCCAGCTGCTGCAAAGAGGTTCAGTACAGCTGCAGAATTCCCCTCCCACCCGAGCGTTAGCGAGGACAAACAGGGAAAGCTCCAGGAGTCGGGAGTCCTTCCGCCTGTTGGCAAACTCGCGCCGTCCCGGTGCCTGCTGCGCGCTCGGGTCACACCAGCTCCCTGGGAAATACAGCTGGAGCAAGGTTTGTTAGGTTAGAAGGTGGATCAGTCCTTCAGTCACATTAACTGCAAAGAGCGTGAAACATTTTGGGTAAGTTTAAAAGCTGACATGAAAATGCAATGTCAGATTCACTTAGCACTTTAAAAACTATTTGGTATGTGCCATGTCACTGCTGGCAGAGTAGGCAGAGATGTATAAAAAAAGGTTTCATTGACATTTAAATATATTTCTATATGAATGTCTCACAGAACAAAAAAATAAAGTCTTTTCATCACAAATACTGCAGCATTAAAATAAACACTTACCAAAATAAACAATGAGTGATATACATATATATATTTGAGTGTGTATACTATAGAGTGAATCATATTGTTGCTTTTTAAGTCACAAAAGCACAATATAAATACGGAATTTCCTGTGAACTCTTTTCCCTGTTGTAATAAAAATACATTCTTTACAGTTAAAGTAAAACTAGTGCAAGTCCATTCTGCTGCTCCTGTTCCCCCAGCTGACCAGATCCGTATCATTTACATGGCACTTCATACTTAAAAATGACACTGAAAATTTTCCCTCCGAGACGATCCGCAAGCCAGGAGTTTTTGATAACGGCGAGCTTGAGGCTCTCGCACTTCAGAGCCGCGTAGTAATTGGTGTGGATGGCGCGGCCCATGCCCTCGATGATCACCAGGTCTGTCTTCCGCTCCCTGACCAGCACGGCCAAGCCCTTGTCCAGACGGCTGGAACGAGAGGTCTGGGTTAGAGACGGCCGTGCTCGTACGCGCCCCCAGGGGAAGAGCCTGCTCGGGGGGCTTCGTCGGTCACAGAAAACGAGGGGGGTACGGAATTAGTGATGCCAGTAAACAGGAACACGTCAAATCAAAGTGAGATTGCAACGCAGTTTTAAAAGCTTCATTAAGTGCATGCAGAATTGGGATTTCACAGAAAACACCGGTAAGTTCAGTCTCCAGTAGAGTCATTAAAAATGAACTGGTTAACGACATGAAATGCTTCTTACAGTCAAGTGGATTTCGTGGTCGCATGCAGGATTTTACACCCTCCATAACTGCGCTGCTCGAGGAAGTGACAGCGCGTCACTGCTGAACGCAAGCACGGGGACAAAGATCTTCAGCCTAGTGAGGCCTGATCAATATCACGCTTAGTCTGTAAATCCAGACTAAGCAACGCCAAGTGGTTGTGTGAAAGCGACTCCTCTCGGCAAAGGGGGCTGAGCCGCTCCAGAGCCAGCTCGGAGCATCCTGCTGCTGCCGAGACGAATAACAACGCGGTGCTTTGCCAACGTACCTGAGATCCAGACACGGAGAGCTCGAACCCGTCTGAACCAAGAGCAACTTCTCTTCCCTCAGTGCGGATCTTTAGTTAGAAAAAAAGGCAAAAAGGTTAAACAGCTGCCGCCACAGGGTTGTGCAGCTCTACAATGAGTATCTAACTTCTCTTGGCAAAGGTTTTTTTCCTGCTGGGCCTTCACCAAGAAATGTCATTTCCTTGAGCAAAAGGGTGATTTAGTCAGCTAAACCCTCTACTGGGGACACTCTATATGTGAAATATGTGTAGTTTCCTCTATTCTTTTTAACGTAGAAAATTGATGTTTTTAGTAGCTTCAGTGCTTATCAGGGAAGTCACAAGAAATACAATTATGGATGTTCAAGAAAGATCAGATTTCTAAATTTTTCACCTTAATGAAAGTAAAAGATCTGCCTTAGCTCACTTCCAGATTGCAGACTTCAGAGAAACACAGTTAAATACGAACTATGTAACAAGGAACTTTTTCCCTCTCTGTGCTGTGCGACAGACAACGCAGAGCGGTCACACACTTACTGGATGACGGGATCCATCGCCGCGATCCGCTCAGTCACGATCAGGGACTCGCTGTAGGTGACGTCATTCAGGGCAGGGCCAGAGTTACAAGCCAGTATAACCTGGGGTCAAGGTGTCAGAAGAGTTCACCGATTACCGCAGCCCACTGACGGGGTTAGAGCTGCTTGCTCGTTTAAAATCACCCTTGTCTGACTTGTTTTACAACAGAGGAAATGCAAAGACAAAGGCTGGAGGCCCATCCTCGTTTTCCCTCCGTTAAGCAGTTATTTCAGGTCTTTTGCCCTTACAGACCCTCGTGCAGCAGCCTTGGCTCTGGCAGAGGCTCACTTTGCTTTGCCACCTTTCACAACCTGCTTCAAGTTACTCTTGGGAGTTGCAGGGATTTGGATTATTCCCAATTTAGATGTTAGGAGCCCGTCTGGTAAAGTACTGCTGGTAGGTAGCTAACGAACCTTTCACCAATTACCAAAGCTCCGCTACAAAGTGAATTAAACAATGAAAAGCACTTACCTCTGTCCCTCTAGAAAGGAGCTCTCTGACAAAAGGAAAGACTCCTAAAATTATGTCTATTCCACTGTTATCTGCGAAAATTAAGGCACATTTATGAGGGGGACCCTCCTGTAAGAGAAAACCAACGTATTCAGGACTGAGTTCAGAATTCGTTTCAGTGAATAGTTCGTGTCATGTAGAACTACTGGCTTTAAGACCCCACATTTCACACCCTTAAACAACTGGCGAGTTTGGTTCTCTGGCAGCAGCATAACTCATCAGAACATCACCTACCCTCGACCTCAGGAGAAATCGGGTTCCCTAACACTGTCTTTGCCCAGTTCTTTAAAACAGCCTTTCGTGACTTCGCTTTGGTTGAGCGGGGGCTTTCCAGCTCCATTAACAAACCCTGCGCAGGGCAGGGGCCCGGCTCCAGCAGGAACGCGCTGCGGGGGCTCCGCGTGGGCGCTGGGGCCCTGAGGCCGGGGGGGGCCTGGCGGGGGCCGGCGCTTGGCTCCGCCGCGCAGCCGGAGAGCGCCCAGCCCCTGAGAGGGGAGCAGCGGCTGGGCAGCTGCCGGCGAGAACGCGCTGGGGTTCAGGGTGAACCTACCTTCGCGGCTGTTTTAAGCTAGCAAGCTGTAGGGTGAACAGGATTCCCTTCTGCCAGGAAAGGGCAGGATGGGCTGCTGGGGGCAGTGACATCCTAAAATGAAAAGATATTTCCTATTCTCCATTAACCTTTTAATTTGTTCTAAATCTGATGTTATGAAACTCAGTTCACTCCAGTTCATACTAGCAGAGGAACTTTTACAGTGAACAATGCTTAATTCCTAATAAAAAATTGTCAGGACAGTGCTTGAAGTTCCTTAATTATCACTGTTATACAAGATTAGCTGATACTTTTGTTTTAAGATGTAATACGCAATGATTTGCAATAGCCTGCTCACACCAAACCCCTTGCCTATCATTTCCAACATAGAGATTTACACAAAGAAACAAAAGCTTTTCAATTAGCCTTAATTAAATAGTAATAGAGATCACACGGGGCAGAAACAGCTTTGCTAATTGGTAAGTTAATTACTTTCAGCGAGCTCCCAAATTAAAGTCTTTTTTAGGTTGGCTACTCAGATGGAGGAACAATCCACACATTACGTTTGGACCCGAGTTTTCAAAATTATGGGTCTAGTTGTATAGAAATAAGTGCCCTTATAAAGAAGGGACACAATATGGTCACTTTGGAACAGCTCTGAGAGCGGCTGGGTTCCAAATGCTGCAGTTTCTGAAGGAATTCAGCTGAGAAACTTGGTAAGTAATGAAGTGTCAGACTAATTGCTTTTATTCCTTTCTTTATGGTAAGGCTGCTGAATTACCAGTACTGTGTTACCAGGATTTGTTTTGAGTTGTCAGAACAGAGTTCTGTTCAATCTGCTAAAAAACCTGGGATTAGTAAAGTGGTTTTATGATTAATGAATTTAATTACTAAATGGTTAGTAACAATCGCGGAGTCGTACCTTCAGTCGCTCTAGCCACTGACTGTAGGAATCTTCTAACCAGGGACGTTCTGTGTCACAGACAAAATCATGTCAGCATTTCTTTCAGGCAAACAGTAATTCTGTACATTATGAAAAGCAGGAGGCGTCTCTTTACAGGTGCTTAAGCATTAAAGCATTTGAGCTCAGGTTGTGATTGTTAAACGTGTAGATTCAAAGAGTTCCTGAGCTCTTAATTACAGGAATAGCTCAATTACAGCAATCCTGAAATGGGGTTTTCGTACTAAAGCATTGGAGTCATGCAAGGTGGCTACTGTAACGACCCATCCTGGGATGGATGGTGGTGTATCTCCTTGACAGGGTTAGAACACCGACGAAAAATAGTGCGGGCAAGATATTGGGAATATCTGTGCAGCTAAGGCTTCTGTTCAAGGAGAGGGGTTTTCATATTTCGGTTCCTTTGAACACAAACGGTAACAGGGACACCCCACCACAACTCCATAGCCTGTATTTCAGACAACCCTAGCAAGTACGAGTGACTTCTTGTCATCTGGGCGGCAGCACTGCCACGATACACACGCTCGCGCTCTCCTCCGCTCTCATACTAACACAATATCCAGTTCCAACCACCACCACAGATCTCCCTATACCTTGTAGTTTTGACTTGGCTTCTTCAAATCCAAACTGTGGCTCAGATTCCAGAACACTGTATCAGAAGAGAAATAAAGGGTACGCAGTTAAGCGACTTCATCTCACGTAAATACAACTCAAACATTTCTTTAGCAGGTGGTCAGCAATGTTACTGCATTGGTTACAATGGGGAGTGTGGGTAGGTCCAGTGGCTGAGAACTGGTACTTTGTGCTCGTGTTAAAAACAAAAGGCTCAGATGTACGTTAAATTAGAGTTCTTACGCTAAAAGAAAAAAGCTTCAGCAATATATCAATGTTTCCAGGCACCAGACTAGAGGCAAAAAAGACACCTTTTGGTCTGCAAAAAAGACACCTTTTGGTCTGCAGACCACTATAAACGTAGTTGTGATCTAAAATATCTGCCTGGTAAAACTGTGCTTTACAAAGTCTAATTTGAAGACTGGTCTACAAAAGTTCTTTAAAGTTGTACCTGCGCGGGGAAAAAAAGGAATTAAAATAACCAGATACAGGTTTTAAAAGCTACTGCTAGTGGCTATATGGATAGTAAAGCAGCCCCAAAGATGCAGGTGGTGAGGAGGATTTATGTAACGAGGTGGCTCGAGTCTACACTGCCAGTTAAAATATTACACCACATGGGCAGTGCTTGCCAGGCAGGTCTCCTGAAGTTCCTTAAATCTAGTACTAAGTGACATTTAACTTGGTCTCTATCTCTTAGTTCCTTCCTTAAGGAGAATGAGAGCGACACTAACACCAGTGGCGAGTAGATTAACTGCTCCAACTGGCGTCAGCTCAAGTTTCTGGTTGTGGGCAACATCGGAAGTAACACAAGACTAAGAACGCCCATGTAGCCCTAAATCACCTTAATTTTAATGGACTTTTCTTGATTTAATCAGAGGGAAAACTCCTCAAAGATGCAGAAAGGGAAAGGAAGTGCTGAATGTCAGCTGTACAGTCCTCTCTCATGCTCTTGGACCTGTATTATCAGTCCCACAAAAAAAAAGCGCTCTAGAACTGAAAAATCAAAAATATTTCAAGACTGTTGGCATTAATATGCTTAAACGAATTCCTGGCTGCTGACAGGACATAAGGAAAAAAGTTCTCCAAATAGTAACAGAAATGTATGGTGATCAAAAAGAATTAGTATTTAGTCATCAAAAGAGACTACCCACCCTAGCGTACAGCCCGCTGACTATACACTGTGACTATACACTGTGACAGCAGGACAGCTGGAGGGTGCAGGGAAATAGTGTATTTTCTGTCCTAGGAAGGCAGTACCACATGGTAACAGTGCTACAAGAGGCAGCCAGGCTGGACTAGTAAATGCTCCATCACTTAATTCAAACATTCTGCCAGATCTGAAGGGTGGAAATGGAAACTCTCCCGCACCACAACAATGCTCATAAAGAAACAACCAACATTTGAGTAAGGCGAAATACAAACTACAATTAAAGTTAGATTGGTGCACTTTATTATTTTTTTTTTAAAAAAAAAAAGAACAATTGGATATTCTGTATCTTAAAAGGGTGCTTTTAAAATATTTAACACCTACTCTGAGACTGCTTTTGCTCCCCAGTCAAAGACATTCCCCGCAAGAAGTCCTTTCACCAGAGCAAACTGCCTCTCCTCCCAGCCTAATGAATCCAAAGATTCGATTACGCTTTGAAAACATTTTAAGGCTATGCCATTTTCTTTCTGCTTTACCTGTAAGAAAGACATGAAACATTGGATTTATAGACAAAAATTTCTTACCCATCACTGGTTGTCTCAGTCCCAAGACCACGTTCAAGCATTCTCCTCTACGTTCATGGCCTCTAATGGACCAACAAGTTACTGTTATCAGCATGATTAGTATCAACAAGAAAAAAGTTTCCTGGGATTCTAATAAAAAGCTTCACTAGTGCTAGGACATGATCTGTAGCCCAAGAATTGCTTTTCTTAATAAGCCAGAGGTGCAACAGATCTTGAGCAGATTGGGAAAAGGGAGAACAGACACACAAAAACCCTTTAGTAGTAACACAATCCATCAAACCCGGGTAATTACCATCAGAAGGCTTACCACTAGCAGTCTTACAAAAACTGGAAATTTTTTTTGATTTTTGGCATCAAGAGTTTCATCATCCCAGATGCTTAGAAGCTCTTGAATTTTTTTCTGTGCTTCTACCTCCAGTGAGATCAGTGTTACATAGCTAGTTATCTTAAAAAATTTAAAAACAATACTGGGTACCATCTTTACATCAAGATCTTTTCTTGGCAGTATCTCGTCTGAATTACCAAAAAGCAAACATAAGTAAAAGACACCTCACGTATTTTTTACCTCTTTCTTAGAGTGAATGTAACATCTGACAATACAGCTAGGGAGAACCTTCTGCGTATTTTGCAGAAATACATCAACAGTCAGAAAAAAGCCTCTAACCAGCCGCTGGCACTGTTACTGTTTACATGTCCACACAGACAAGCGGTGAGGATCAGACCTACTGAAAGTTATTTTTTGAGAAATACTGACTTCACATGTATTATGTTACAGAATAAAATACAAAGATTAAACAGCTACATAATGGCCACAACTATTTTTCAGAGCTAGAGGTTATGGATTTGTATATACGGCAACCCAACTCTGCTGAGTACCTCAAATTACAAAAGTAATCCAGACCCCTTTTACAGCACAGCGGTAAATTAATCCAGAGACAATATGCAGGACAGCAGCACAGTTTGGTTGAAGGACCAACTGCCTCAGCTAGCAAGGGAATGTGTGAAGGGTTTTGGGTTTTTTCAGGCCTTTTTTGGACGGGATGAGGTGGGGGAGGATGAGTAGCAGTTTATGAACACACCCCCTCCTCTTCCTTTTCTTTGCACGGAGCTGTTGAGGTTGTTAACAAGGTAACAATGCAGGTGACTCTTACAACTGCCTGCAATTAACGTATTTACTGGAAAGTACTTACAGAGCTACAGATAGCTTTACATTTGAGAATGTCTTCCACACCACGAAGAGAATTATGAGAATGAGGAGAAAAATCCCTGAAGTCTGCCGGAGTGCAGCGGCAGCCTCAGGATAAAGGGAAACAAGCTGACTGTGCTCAAAACTGAACTTCTGAGGTGACTCGTGAGGTGCCCCACGGTCAGAAGCGCCGGCTCCGACGTGCAGCTGCCCCAGGTCTGAGGGGACGGAAGCGCCTCCTCGCCCAGGGAGCGAGTCAGAGCCGACAGCCACCGCGCGCTCCTCGGAACAGGACGGGCAGCGCCGCTTCCCCCAGTCCCACACAACTGCAGCCGGCAACCCCTCGCTTAGCGTCACCCTCGCCACGAGCGGGTTAGAGGCCAACGGCTCCCCATCCCCTCACCCGCGGCCATTTCACCCCGGCAACAACCACCAGCTGGTTAATACTCCTGCAAGGCAGCCAGTTACTAATCCCTCCCCTACAAGCCATTACTTATACAAACTTTCAGAGTACGGAAAAAGCGTCTTGAACTTACATGTTGTCCACCCTGTAAAGCAAGAACTTACCTTGGAATAGGGATCCGGAAAATTGAACTCATTTAAACAGTGTTCCCTTGTATCCAAAAGACTTCTAACTGTTAAGGTACCATACGCACTTTAAAAAGGGAGAAGGGGGGGAAAAAAGAGATCAACTCCTTGAAACAGAAAAAGTTATTTTTTCCTCTGTCTCCTCCATAAGTCATAGCAGGTCACACAAGTTAAAAGTCTTTACGTGCCACATGCGCTAAAGACTGTCTCTAAGTGGTAACTCTGCTGTATTTATTTAAATATTTAAATAATTAAATAATTTAAATAATTAAATAATTATTTAAATACAGAGAGGGAAAACATTCAGAGCAGAGCTGGATCCTTGAATTACCATGCTACCATTTTTAATCATAAATTTTCTGCTGATATAATTCCGGTATCTGAGATCCAAAAGTTCTGTGCAGAAGACTTGCCGTTTGACACATCACCTTGCTACAGCCTTCAGCCTACTTGGCTTTCAGTTTGCTCTGCCTTTATCTAGCTTTTCGTTAGTTTTTAGTTAGCTTTTCATTTGCTCTGCTCAACAGGAGCAGCAAGTGCTGAAAAAGGGAAAAGAAAGACACTTACAAAGGCTGTTGCCTGAGCGTCTGGAGCTTATTCCAGTATTTCTGTCGGAACTTTTCGGCCCTCTGCAGCGCGTCAATAGAGTCTGGCTGACTGGCTGCAGCACGCTTTGCCACCTGGTAGACAAATGAGGCATGACTGAAGTTACCAAATGAATTATTCTTCCATGGAACTGATCTGAAGTTCAGTCTGGAAACTAACCCCTCCATCTGCTATACTGTTCAGTGCCTGCATATATCTAGTCCCTCCCACGCAGCATCCCCCAGCTTTCCTTTACTCCAGCCACCAAAGAATAATTTTAAATACCTTCTTTCTTCCCAAAAGATTGAAAGTTTATTTTCAAGACTGTACTTTCAGAAATTAAACACAAGCTCTAACAACTTATAGGAGGGGGAAAAAGTAACAAACACACACACACACAAAAAAAAAAAAACAAGAAACAGGCAGAAATTCCGCAGTCCACATCAACCCCTTGAGTTCTTTTTTCCTTTACTACAGTAAGGTCAAGTCAATGTGTCACCCTGTGTTTTTCCCAGCCCTTTTCCTCCTGACACATACTCATGATGCTTCTGATTTGGATTTGCTTACTAAGTATACACAGCTCTTAAGTACCCACATACACGGCTGAATCAGTTTCACAGTGCAGAAAAAATAACTCCTGTCTGATTAAACCAGGCTCTTTGAATGCAGAAGTGGCTGTAGGTCCGTAGGACTGCTCCCAGGACTAACAACAGTGCAAGTATCTTTGGGCTTTGCCTTTTTGGCCTTTGATTGTATAACCCCCCTGCTTGCCAGCTCTGCATAAAGTGGGGGTCAGTGCCATTTAAGAGAGAATATGCTTTGAAAACAACTTAAAAAAAAAAAAAAAAACCACCACAGGAGAAGAATACTTCTGCCTTTGAAGGTATCACGTGCTAACTTAGGAGCCTGGGACAAAGTCAGACGCCTCTGGTAACAGGGGAAGGAGGAACTGTACTTACAATAGGTTTGACCCGCAGATGTATTTTGAAGGGTAACTATGTTGGCCCACAGCAGATTTATTTGCTAAATATTTGCATCATTCACACATAGGACTGTTTTGTGACATTTACCCCGTCCAGTGCCTCCTCAAAGCAGGTGAGCCAGTATTTTCTGGCCATGGCATCATCTGTGAGGTCAACGGTGTCTGGAATATAGGTTGATGGGTCTTTCAGCAGTGGCAGGTTAACAAGCGGTCTCTCCAACCTATCCATTTCAAGCATGTCAAACTAGGTGAAAAATGACAGAGATTTATCAGAACTTACTCAGAAATTGATTCATAACAAATTAAACTAGTCCAAGGGCTACAGAAGTCCCTCCACAGTTAAGACTGACACATTTGCAGACACCTATAGTAGAGTACATGCCATCATAAATACACCACTCCCCTGCATGGATTATTTATCCATGCCCACCCTTAGAGATTATCAAGTCTCATGTTGACAATTTACTGTAGGCTCTCTATTTTATTATTTTCCTTCCCTACCTCCCCAGTACTGTCAAATCTGCTGGGCTATCGGGTTCAGAGACAGGAGCACAAAGAGCTGAGCACAGGCTTATTTGTAAAGGCACGTTGCTGTGCTGCTTTACAACCTCCTGTTACAATCCTGATCCAAAACTCTTCCTTACACCTTCTGAAAACAATGCTTGGGATCGAATTTCTGAGGCTAGAGATTAAATTCATGTGAAATAAGTATAATTACACAGCTCTGTACGTACAGTTGGCCTTACTTCTTGCGTCTAAAAAAAAAAAAGTGCACGTTTATCTTTATTTTATGCAACTATCTAATTGCATTGAATTTGTGAACACAGCATGGCCTAGAAATGTTCAGACTAAGTAAAGATTAGAGCCCACAATGTAACAAGAGTTTGTGGACATAAACCAAAGTAGCTGCTATAGAACAACTGTCTTCAGTATTAATTTCACTGCTGAATAAATACTTTTTAAAATCAGTCATATATTTTATGATTAAGAAGGATCATGTCATCATTTTTGTGGTCACACTTCTAATCCACGATTTCATTACAGTAATTTCAGTTATGGCAGAGTTTAAAATTACATATGTTTTTTACATATAAGCACATCCCACAAAATCCATCACCTGCAGCTCATAGTGGGCTTATATTAAGGCTTGGTCTGGGAAACCATTCAGTAAGAGTTTTGCGCCTCGTCTTGAGGCCTAAAAAAGCAGAGCAACCAACAGAAAAGAACTAAGCAAAGCCAAGACCTGCTCTCCCCGCCCCCACACCCTACAGCAAATACAGACTAATTCCTGAAAACTGGGAGGAGATAAATCAGTGATGGAGGAAATTCAAAAAAAAGGTGACATGAAACACACTGACATGCGCACCAGTGAAAGACAGTAAAACACGACGAGCGCCACTATTCGAGCTTCTTTTCAAAAGCACTTCAGTAGATGCAGTATTAGAGTATTTTAAGAACCTTAATGTATTTTCTGATTGCTTACTGTATGCCAGTTTCACTGTGAAATCGGAATTACTGTATTGTCAGTGTATTTAAGAGATGCCTGGGCTCATGCTCTTCTGTCCAATTATATATGTCTCTTCTCATAGGAAGTAAATAAACACTTCTTAAAGACAGTGGAACGTCAGATTCAAAATTCTGAAGCACGGTATTTCACCTGTAGCAAAATCCAGCTACTTCAGAGAGAGGGTAAGAGATGAACGTTCCCCCCCATGCTTTGGTGAGGGAGAACAAGACACAGTAGCAGCCACAATCTCTTTTTATGAGACGTGACATCAAACCACCACACAAGACACAAGACAACATCACACATGACACAAGACACCGTATTTTTTGGTAAGCAGGAGTCCCAGGGGCAAGAAGCAACTAGCTGGAGAATAATCATCTATTTTCAAATCACCATTACTAAGAGAAGGCCCTTAGTTCTAGAAAGGACAACCACATACTGTACCACTCCTTGTTCTCTGCATGGGGTAAACGTCAGGTGATGTGCTCATAAGACCAGAACTCCCAGCATAATTCTCTCCCCAGCTATACTGATTTGGATCTAGAAAAGAGAAAGACAGAGAGACACATAATCTGAAAATAAAACTGAAAATACTCCCATGAGTGAGTCTAGAGTTAGCATCCCTTCAGAGAAGCTGCTCCACTACAAAAGCCATCTTCCCTTGCCTTTATAAGTAAACATAATTCTTTCCTCTAACCCCCAAAAGAAATGTTTCACCACTCAGTGAGTTACCAAGCTCTAAAGAGCTTCAACCTGAATGAGATGTAAAGCAATTAAAGTTCTAAAATCACTCTTTTCTTTAACCCCCTTCCCTTGCCATTAAGGGCTATAACCAGCATGCCTTCCACACACTATCACTGATCTGAGAGGTATTTGCTTATTTCTAAATCTAGATTGATTACTAACCAAATACAATTACAAAACTCTCAAAGCACAATGCAAGTTTCATATAAACACTAAAGTTACTTCTAGAAATTTTTTTTATTTAATCACGTTCAGATGTACAGTACATGCTGCAGAAGCAACATCTTTAATTTCTTAGTAGCTGGTTCCTTGCCCATAGCTATAAAATGGGTAAGAAAATAATTCCACATCCATTATTCTGAGGTATAGTTGATATTTATTAAAACTAAGAACCATTATCAAGCTCACTATCTGTTCCACTATAACTACTATACTGACTGGCTTGCTAGTACATCAACAACAAAAAAAAGAAAAGAAAAATGGCAGAATTCAACCAAAGCGCCCTATACCCAATGTTGGACAGAAGTGTCTCATCCTTTATAAATGTCGGTGAGGCTTTTCACTCTCAAACGAACACAGTTTTGAGATGCTGGTCTTCTTCAGTACGTTAACTGAATGCAGAAGCTGGCCTCTTAAAGAGGGGGAAGTTCTCAGAAACCACGTTTCCCCAATTTGATTTAGAGTTAGGACTGCTCTTTGCAGAAACACAGAAAAGAGAACAGCCAAATCCCACTGGCTTCTCACAGGTGAGCAGGAAAACCAGCGAGACGTTAGGATGTCCCTGCCAGAATATATAAAACCATAGCCCAGCATCTGTGTGTGTTAGTGCCAGATGTATTCATTTAGGCAACAACTTACATGCAGCCTCTTAAGAGAAACTTGGACATTACACTGACATTTCAGAACACAGCATATACAGAACATAGCAGTGCTGTACTTACTGTCTTGTTCAGCTCCTTTTAAAAATGCCCCAATGGCTCCCAGGTAGCCTTCATGTCTCAGGAACAATGCCTGAACCTCTCCCTGCCACAATATGAAACATTGCAATTGGATGGTCCCTGATGGCTAATATGTACTTCTTTGTCACTAGTTTTACACTTAAATTTAATAGAAACAACTAGAAGATGGTAATATTCATTTGTGCTACATTCTAACACATTCAGTAACTTTATTTAACCGTGCTTCTGAAACACAGCTTCAGGAGAAACTGCTTACATACATCATTCCACAATTATTAAACAGCTGGGAAAAAAAATACATGCAGAAGTGGTGTGTATTCTAAGGCTGCACAACCACAGAAGCGGAAGGAAGCCAGCGCCTTCACTAGAAAAGACCACTGCATCATTCCATGAATATTCAACTCCTCTTGCTTGAGCAGGCTGGAAGTATTCGGTCATCTGATTTCTAGGTCATCAGGGTAGGCACGTGTCACTGTGCATCCGACATATTCCAGACACTGCTCATTATTTTTGTTTCATTACACTGCTATTCAACGTTCAACAACATACAGACACGCTGGATATTAGCCATAGGCAAGCATTTCCCCCATCAAATGAGTTTAATTGTTAATGTAATACACGAATGCTAGGGAGAATAAGAACACCTTCCAGCCCAGCAGCAGGGACCATCAGCTTCCCCAGGCACGCCTGGGTGAGGCACTGCCTTCTCTAACGGAAAACGGGTAAGAGGAGAAGAACAGTTAATGCTGAGATAAGCTACAGTGAAAGATCTACAGTCCACGGTGAGATCTGGGTTTGAATCAAGCTATTCTTGCAAGAATCTCAAGCTGCGGTTTTGTTTTAGTGGAAGTTTTGGTTTTAGTTTTCGTAAAACCCAACAAAGTTTTACAGAAAGGGACCACAATGGTGAAATAAAGGGGGGGGGGAAAAAGCAGCATACAGGAGTCTCTTGCCTGAAGCACTCAGATGAGGAAAAAAAAAAAAGTGTCATCTATTCTATAAAATTGCAGAAGTGCAGGAATTAATCTACCTGTAACAACCATTAAGTGAGCTTTTGGACTTGACTGTTTTTCTAGTGAAAAATCTTCAGTATTTTCCACAGCTTCAAAACCTGCAAAGAACTACAGCTCGGTTGTTTTTTGGGTTTTTTTTTCTTTGAACAACAAACACCACCCACCCCCCCCAATAGTAACTGCTAACTATCTCAGCAGAACAATCCCACATTGCACAGCCTAGGGGGTGAAAAGAAATAGATGCAAGTCAGCAAGAGGAATTGAATAACAATGGCAGCTATCTAAGAAAATAGGGAAAACTCATTACTTGGCAGCTACAAGACAGACTGTCAATCAAAAAATAATAACAGAGAGAGGGAGGGAGAGGGAAAGAGAGGCCAGACAGAACTCCCAGGCATTTCACATTGATTTTACCCCTCCCACAATAGATCTTTATAGCCCTGCCTTACCTACCTAAACAACAGTCCTCTAAGCTTACTTCATATGCAAATTCATTCATTAAAGTCTCCCAACAACCTAGGAAGATAACTAAATACATGACTGTGCTATTAGGAAAATCTGTTTTCATTACCTTGGAGAAGAAGTTGATACTGTAGGTTATTGTGCGCATAGTAACAGGGTGACCCCGAATAAAGAATCCTCCAAAATATATTTTATCTAAGTTATGGAGTTTGGCATAAAGGCAGGCGAGTTGACCAATGTCATTGCTGATCATATGTAGTAAACTTTTTGCCATATCTTCTTTGGAAAATTCTTAAAGGAAAGAAATAGTAAACCAAATTAAAAACGGCTGAATAATGCTCAAAAGGAATGTATTTTTCTAACAGCCTACAGCTGGAGGGGAAAAAAAAAAAAGGAGTTTGACCAGTCTCTATGTGCGTAGAAGGTGTTCCCCCCACCAAAAATCTTTTATAAAAAGGTACTTCAAACAACAAGGGGTGTGTATTTGACTGAAGATATCACAAAAAAACCACTAAGCCTCTGAAATATTGCTTGAAAGAAACCTGCTTGAAAGGCCAAGAGCAAATGGCAAGAACTCCATTTCTTCTCTCTAGGAACCACAGATGATGGTTCATCCATCCATCTTGACCTGAGATGCTCTGCAAGCATTTCATTATAATACTGCAAATAAAATTGCAAATTACAGTAAATCACTGCCACGGGTCCTTTTCTGGACCAAGAAAGCCACATACATTTCCCACAGGAATGAATTAACATTGGGCTAACTTGACACCTATTTTTGTCATTTGCCTAGACTTAATCCCAAACTGAAAATCTGCATGCCTGCTTGTAAAGCAGTGCTATGTAATATTTTTAATCAATAAAATACTGTACAGGCGAAACACATGCAGGCAAGATCATGAAAAGGACTGGTGGTTATTTCGCAGCTCTACTTGTTAGATCATTATAAACATCAGCTGCCCAAGGGCCGGAGGAGCTGGTCGCATTTCTACTCCTCTTTAGTTTCAAACAACAGCTCCAAATAACTGGAGCAGCTCGAGCAGCTGCCTCTCAGCCCAGCGCACGGAACACAGGGAAATGGGTAAGGCAAGATGTGTTTATGCCGGTGAAGCTGGCAACGATTTTTCCATCCATGTAAGTGTTCACAGGAAGCTAGCAGAAGCAGCAAATCCAAGCTGACAGGCAATATAAAGTCTTAACTGTTTAGCAAATCTTGGGTAGATCTTTTATACACCAATACCTTTATCTGCTGTCGTAGACTTCCCGAAGCTGCTAGCTATCAGATTTCCACTTAGCCCCAGGGTCTGGTAGGCGCCTCCATACACATCTTTCACCAGCATGTCTACATTTGTGTGCTGGCCCTTTGAAGCCAGTTGCAGTAATTCATCAAATTTCTGAGGAGGAGAAGCAGAGTTACTCCAGCTTTCCTGGCCAGCCAGAGAACCCTGCCCATAAACCCAGAGTTCTGCAGCATCTTTATCGACCAAAACCAGGGGTTTTGGCTTCTCTTAGAATCAACCCTGTCAGCAAGAAATACATTATTTCTAATGACAAGGACTTATCCAGACTCAGTATGTTATCAGACAGACTGATCTTAAGTGGAGCTCCTTTAATGATGAAAAGCACAACTGTCCTCTTCAGTTATCTGCCATTATCTGCAAATAATTTGTTGAATTTCCCCTGAAAACTAGAGATGGATCAGCATATACAAAATAGTCAGAAGCCTCATGCATTTCTTATCTTGGAATGAAGTCAGAAACACAGTAACTAAGAGCAAACAGATTTATGTCTTCTTGAAGCCTAAGAAAAAAATGGTTAAAACCCAAAAGACTAAGTCTGCCCTTACTGTTGCAGAAATGCATTAATGCCCCTGAAATTAAACTTGCACACAATCTGCACTATCACAATACTTAATTTATAAGTCTGTTAACCCTAATTTCTTCTTCTACAAAATCAGAGACAATTAAAAGCAGACACTATCATGTTCTAAGATTTCTTTCTTAAAAGCATCAAGCAAAATATTCCAAGTATGGGTCTTCCCTTTGACATTTTCTTCTTTGGTGTATATGTAACTCTAGCTTTTTCTACACCACTGACATCTAGGAACACCTATTTAAGTCACACGGATCTTTGAGACAGGAAAAACCAGCATGATTTAAGAGCTGAGTTAGGCAGAGCAGTACTAAATCAGGCCCTATTCTGGCGTATCACCAACCTGGGATTTAAGTGATGAACCCCTGAAACTGTAATGTGAAACAAAGAGTTAGAATTTCTCTTCTCTATTCCCAGACATTTTGCAGTAATCGGGTGCTCTCTGCTTTGCTTCTGCAGATAGCACTGCAGGAACTAGGCAAGCATTTCACGTTGAACATAAGTACAGAAAATTAACAGGCCACTTTGAGGAGGCTGTTCTCTGCATTATAGACATTATTTGTCCTTGTTGACAAACTCCTCGAGTCCCAAGCGGGATTTCTATTTTGCCACTGATGAGCATCTTAGATTTCTGTCCCTACATTTTACTAGTATCCTTTTGCATTTAAAGCTTCCTTTTATGCATCAGAAGCACCAAAAATATGAACATAAGGACTCAGCCTCATCTAACAGTCTAGGACCACAAGCACCTAATGGAGAGTACTAAAATTGTCCTGAGCATTGCAAAACTGCCTGTTCTGTTTCTGCACAAGGGCAGCAATTCTTTGAATAAAAGGTAAACCCCTCCCAAGAGACATAATTTTTTTCATTTTCTAGTACACTAATGTTGGACTTCTGGTTTCCCATACAAACATTACTTCAAATAATTGTTCCTCCCCATTCAGAGTCTGGCATTCCAAGGCTTCCAGCTCCTTCTTAGCACCTCATTTAATCCCATGCCCCTTAAAACTGACACTTCGATACCTTTGTTTTTGTGAGCAGTGCTCCAAGACCCCAGAAGGTTCCACCTCCAATTGAGCTCCCTCCAATCCATTCAAATTTGTCTTCTGTTTCTACCTGTCAATAAAACAAGGCAGATTTGTCTAGAAAGTCCCATGATAACTATAAACACACAGTTAGGTATGAGAGCGTGCAGGGTTTTTTGAACAGTGGAATTAGTGTAGGTGGAACTATTTAATTGTGTAAGTATCAGGTGAGAACTTCTCCAGAGGTGCATGTTCCACATATTTATACCACAAGCAGTTTCTGAAATGTTTGTATTTAATTCTTGCCAGTAGTCCTAAATATAGACATAAAGTTTGGTCCCCTCAACAGTGTACCAAAATAAGCAAACAAATATTAAAAATCACTCTGATCTGACAGCCTTTGTCCTCATTAGTTAATGTAACAACTTCTCTAAACACCAAATTAAATGTGGTTAAAAAAAACTATGGTAGTGAATAGAAAAGCATTCATAACTCTGTAAGAAGTGGAAATTTTAAAAAGTAATCATGATTTTCTTTCTAAACTTTGTATTATCCAAGAATAAACAACTACAAATCTGAAACAGCAAGATGTTTCAGATCACCTTTATTAAATTCAGCAATAAAACATTTTAGCAACCACTCACCTTCACTATAGAAACCCCAGAGCCAATATTCACCAGTAAATAAGGGAAAATATTTGGGTGGTTTGTCTGAAATCGGAATTCTGTATCTGAATCTTTCTGGTATGCAAAAACTTCATGGGGTATGTTCCTTAGCACAAAGTTGCATCCTTTAATTAGGCAGGTCATTACATCTTCTTTATCTACTCTGAGGAGAAGGGGGAGAAAAAAAACCCTTACATGAATTTCACAGTCCTAGTGATAAGCAAATATCTTTTAGAACAGTAGTTTTTAAAGACTTCACAAACAGGAGATAGTAACCCACACCACATGGCAAAAGTCCAGATCTCTTAAAACATGAAACCTACATCCACATATGTTCTGATGCTGATCTTCCATGCCAGAACACACAGTCTGAAGTTAGGCTGTAGTTCCATTAACCATGCTGTCATTAAAAATAAACCTGCTCCCCTGTTTTCTTGTTTAAACTGCCTCTTTAGTGCCCTGGTGCCAGCACAAGTATACGTGCACCCCTGCAATAAAGCAGGTCAGGAAAGTCATCTGGAAATTAAGCTAACAAAACAATTTCCTATCATGGAATAATTTTCCATTGCTCTTCCCCTTCCTTCTCAATAAAGGTAAAAAGGTCCCTTCAACAATTCACCACTTGTTTATGACAGATTAAAGTGATTGCAAAGAGCCTACTACAGGGATTACCAAACACAGGAAAAAAAAAACTTCTCCATAATAGGATTCACAGTACATATCCTAGGCATGGAGTCTGGGAACATGATATGTAATTTAGGTAAGATGAATGATGTAATTGAGTCAGCTAACACTTACTGACTCTTGTAAACACTGTATCTTATGTATTGTTGCTGATTTATGGTAAATTTCTTACATGAAGTATCATAAGCCTTGTTGAAAACACATAAACAAAGCACAAGTATACAACTCCATTAATAGAGAATACTTTATGTTTGTCAGGATGGAGAAGGTGCTGCTTTTTGGGCCTGTGGACCAATTAAGCATGTCATGACAGAATAAAAAACAAAGAAACAAAAAACAGGTGCAGCACATGAGAAAAGGGGGGGATTGCTTCATTGCCTTGATTAACTTCTACTTAGTAACAGCCAATAAGGTACTGACATAGGCTGGTTTGAAAAAAAGTTAACAGAATCCTACCTATCAGAAGAAGAAAGTAATTTGAAAAAGTAGTAAAAAGAAGATGAACACAGTACCTCAGAAGTTGAAGAATAACTATGTAAAATCACTGTGTGAGAGGTGCTTTGAAGCTCTCCCCAGTAACACCAAGTAATGTTTTATGTTGGTGTACATGAATGATACTTTACCTATACTTACAGCAGCTTTTTAGCACATGGTGTTTGATAAAGATGTTTAAATGGTAAATTTATAAGGCTGTAAATTCATGAGACTGCCCTTTAGTCTCCTGCAAGCCTATGCTTCTGCATGAAGTTTAGGCAGGGGCCATACAGTAAGTTAATATATTGTATTAATTACACACTCCTGAGCATACACAGAAAAATGTTAGAAGCTTTTGGAACTCTAACTTGAGAATCTAGGCAACTACAGAGGTTAGGTACAGCCAGGAGAAAAAAAAGGTGTTTGCCAGCAGTATTTGGTTTGTAATAATAAATCTGTCTTGTGGATTTCATCCTTAAACTTGAAGTAGGAAGACTGACACCCTTAAACACACCTCATCACAGTAACTGATCAAAGATTCCCAATTAAAATTCTTGTTAGTAACGAATTTATTAACTACTTTATTTCAAATTTTGTTTCATTTTATACACTGTTGTAGGTTTTGTGTATTTGGAGCTCTACTCCAGCAGAGTTCAACAGTGTGTCTAAAGCATGCTCCTGATAGCTAGGATACCATCACTGCAATGCTGCTAGCTGGGCAGTGAATAGTAAAACTATTATCATAATCATGATGGAGACTAATTTAACTTAAAAATGGAGTAGATGCAACTTAGATCCTTTAAAGAAAAAAGCCCTGCTTTCCTCTTTTTACTGTCTTTGTCCTGAGCCCTGTGTTCCTGCCTGGCTCTACTCCTGCCCTGCTACCACGTCAGTTAAGGAGACAGGGTTTTTTTTGCAGCTGATGTTCACTAACGAGTCAGTTCAGCCTGGTCTGGCTAAGATGCACACACCCATCCTACCGCTTCGCTCCTGCAGTGCGAGTGGCTTTTGAGAGCAGATGGGCAAAGCAGCAAGTTAGCCTACTAAAATCTCATCAAAGAAGAAATATACTCCTGTAAGTTTAAACAGTTCCACTTACTTCAACCCCAATTTCTTCTCAATAAGATCTTTGAATTTATAGGCACCACCACCTGTAGCTTTGATGACTTTTGTCTCTGTATTGACAAGATGGTCTTTGATGAAATCGAGGCAGGTTTCAATATAAGTGTTTTCAAATTTAATGAAGTGAAGTCGAGCTGTAATCTCCTCCTGAACAGATATTTCATATAAAGGTTCATTTTCTATGTCCTTTAAAAGAGAAAAGAATTCCTTATAGATCATTCAAAATCCTTCCTTGAGAAACAGGGTTAAATGCTGAACTACTGAACATCAATACCTGTGCTTCCTTTGCCTTGAAACTGTGTTAATGCTATTAAAAACATAACATCCCAAGCTCCTTTCAAAGAAGAATATAGTTTCAACAGATCTTAATTCTCCTCAAACTGAGAATATAATCAATTTTCCCATGCATTAGACATGCATGAAATATCTCTGTGTGAAAAAAGTTATGTTTGCATGGGAGTATGGGTTTTTTTGCAGAAGTACCATACTGTCTAGAAAAATAACTATTTTAAACACTAACTGGCAATACAAGCACTTCCAAGGAGGCAAAGAATGTAACTGAGTTTGCCTAGGCATGGGCTGCACAACTCAAGCCCTGCAAGCAGTCTCTCAGTAAAGAGAGCGTATATGATGTATCTTCACATGAATTTAGATCTTTGGCTATACTAAGCTTGCAAAGCAAAAATAATTGCTGAACCCATGCTAACAGCTAATTTCCCCTGGAGTATAGCAAAGGGTTATTAACAGGAGCCACACACTCATCTGAGCTGCAGCATAAATGCTTAGGGATGGCTGTGTCAGTACATACTAGAATGCGTTTTTAAAATAAACATTTTGGCTGTGACAACTTCAGAGTAACAGATGTTACAGAAGGTCAAACTATAAGAAAGTGCTAGATAAAGTTTTATATAGAACAAGTTACTAGGTGGGTTTCAGATGAAATTTCTATTCTGCTATGAGAAGCCAGTCTGGTGCTTCACTCTTAGGAGTCAATTGGATGCAGCTGATACAATTCTCACCTTTCCAGAATGATCAAAGGATCTCACTCTTGCCACTTTATGCTGCACAGTTGAATAATAGGCCAATTTGGTTAATGAACCACCTGTTAATAAAAAAAATGACAAGTTATGACTAATGCCCCACCTTAGAGCAAACAATATAACTTATGTTTATGTATGCTTTACCTAAGGGTTCCCGGTTTTAAAGATCTCCTCAGCTAAAGCCAGATATAATTAAGCTAAATGCATAAAGCAGTGAGCCGAAGAACCCTTGTCTAGATTTGGCATGGTTAACCCCAAATGCACTGCTTATGGGAAAAGCTCTGCAAGCTCAGCTTAGGCCCAGCTGATGTGGGGATGACTGAAGATAAGCAGAAATAAGTGGAAGTATTTAATTGGCTAGGCTAGTGCATGTATCATTTATCTTGTTTGAAAACTCTTCATAAACCCCAAATCTGCTGCTTACAAGAGGATTTTATAAGGAGGTTTGCCACAGCTGAGCAACGCATGTCATACGCACAACCAAGAAGCGCTTCATCAGAACACTTAAGTAGATATTCTTAACTTGCTTCCAAGGACAAGCTATGAATTCACAGCTGGTTAGATGATGACTCTATGTACTGAATAACTATCGTGCAAGATTATTATTGGCTTTGGGGTAAAGAACACTTAGAATGATGCTACTCAAGCACACCAGTTAGTGGTATTACCAACATGCAAGTCTGAGCAGACCAGCCTCATCACCCTCTTCAGGCCTTGAGCCTGCTTACATCAAGACAATACAACTTCCAACTCGCACCTTGAAATGGAACTTAACCACTTGCCCTACCTGTGCTGTCTCTGCATCTGACCTGCAAAAGTGAATTTATGAAGTTAGACTGAATAACTTGAGTAACTGATTTTCCTTAGGACAAAGCAGTACCTGCTGGTGCTTGATACCTCTTGGCACCTTAATCAAATAGATATTTCAGCTTGAAAATAGGAGGCTGTCAACGCCAGCTTATCTTTGTTAAAACAAGCTTTTAATATTTTTTTTTTCCCCTTCAGAAAGAAAAATGCTTCTTCAACCACTTCTGAGTATCAGGATCTGATTAAGGTATTTGGTTTGCTTTGTAAACCTCTAAGCTGCTTTGGCTGCTGGAGGAAAAACCCTGAATTTTAACTCTGCATAAAAAGTACCCTGGGCTGCAGGGGTAAACCACCCTTATGTCTACAGAAAGACACTTCTAACTTTGCATCCACGCTCTCAGAACGTGAGCACAAGGCATGTCAGGCAGTCTATCTCAGTGCTACAGGCCTAAGGTGTAGCTGAATTTAAGTCTGCATGTGCTACTTGCCTCTTGCCAAAGATCTGGCACGTTACCCCTTTCAGCAAGTTTACCATGCATCTCGTAGAACATACTGCGTGCAAGACAGGGAGTAATTGCAACCAACTACTGGGTTAAAATTAAAGTCCTAATGGTAAATAAAAACCTATCAATGATAGAAATGGCTGAATTCAGTGGCCCTACATTCTGCTGCCTTAATGTCATCAAGAAATGCAGCGTGTGCAGGTGAAAAATAATCAGCTAGTGCTTATAGCCTTGCTTTCATAACAGTAGTCTCATCTCTTCCATAGTGCTCAAATAAACAGGAAAATTTTTGCAACCTGTAGGAGAAAAATTGGTGGCTTTCTCCAGCAAAATTTAAGTGAGGTCATGTTAGAGTGATTGCTGACCAATGCTTATAGTAACAAAAGCAATAAAGCTTTCCTGACCTCAGATCTTATTTCAGTGTACTACCCAATGCTTTAAAGTTTATGGTAAACAAAATCCAAACTCTTCTGCTAGCTTGTTGCTTAAAAGTGAGGTTTTTCTTAGCTTTTTCTAAAAAACTAAACTCAGTAGCTCTGTGCTATGAGGAAAAGCTTCCTTCCAAATCTCTTAAGTAGAGGAATTGTGAAGCTTGTGTTGGACTGTCATAGTGTTTGTACCACACTGATAATGATACTTCACCAATTAATTTACCAACAGATAAATGGTTATGTCAAGCTATGCTTTATACATTCTCCCCTTCCTCTCCTAGTTTTTAAAGACTTAAATCCATCAGAACACCAGCTGAGATGTGTAACTAGGCTTTGTAACTAATCCCACAACTCTAATTCCACTCTGACCCACAGAAAGGACCAATTCCAGCTGTTACTTTAACAGGCATGAAACAAGTAGCTTCTGAAGGAGTTAAGCAGACTTGTGACAAGACTGTATGTTATGGTGTATATATTCTTCCCACTACACAGTAAGTGTACAGCACCCAGAGCAGTGTTAACCAGAGGACTAAGGGAGACTTGCACCAGTACCACACAGTACTGTGGCTGAGGAGTACTTTTCTTCTGGATTTCTTACTAAAAGTTTGACTGACCTAGAAACTGCAATACAGAAGGAAAATGTGTGAACTGGCATTTTTGGTTTTGCAGATCTCCATAGAATTAATGCTAATCCCTGCCCAGGTGAAACTGTTGTTTAGAGGCTTAGCTCAGCTGTGTCCTGGTATGGCCCCCCACACCAGCTGTGGTGCTCAGGTGTCACTCTGATGTGCATTGCTCTTGCTGTCCCTCGGTGCAGGCTGTTATACACCCAGGAATGTCATGTTCTCAGGCTCATGCATAGGACGTGGGGTGTTTCTGGGGGTGACTGAGGAAGCAAGCGCAGCCAGCTGCTGTTACAGGCCCCCGACCGACACCAAACCCCCTTATCTCTGCAGCCACCCCGCTTCGCCGGGGCAGGCAGCACAGCAGCTTTCCCCAGCCCTCTCTCCTTCAAGGCCCGGTTCAGGAGCCTGGAGGAGCGCCCGCAGCGGCCAGCTACGAGGGTCGTCTGGGGGGGTCGGGAATCTGCTGCGCTGCTCCCTTCTCGGGCCTAGGGCCGCCGGTGCACCGTCCTCTCTCCCGAGGCCGCCCACAGGCCCCGCCGCAGGGCGGGTAGGCGGGGGGCGCAGGCCCCCTGCCCCTTCGGGCAGGCCAGCCCGCTCCGGGCGGCCGCCTCAGGTTGCCTCTCGCCGCCAAGGGCAGCCCCGGGCTGTCCCCTAAGCCGGTTCCCTCCGCGGCCCGTTAGCGGCGGCGGGCGGCATGCCGGGCCTTGTAGTGCCGTTGCCCGCCGGCCCCCTCGCCACCGGCGGGCGGCGGGACTCCCGGTCCCATCATGCCCCGCGCCGCGCCCCCCGCCGCGGTGCATGCCGGTCGCTGTAGTGCGCCCCCTGCCGCCCGCGCCGGCCAGGGCGCCTCAGGGGACTGCATTTCCCAGCGTGCCCCGCGCGCCGCCCGGCCCGGGGAGTCCCCTCAGCGGCCGAGAGCCGCCGCCCGTTCCTCGGCCATCGCCCCCCCACCCCGTCGCCACCGCCGCTCCCCGCCGTCCCCGCGGCTCCCGCCCGGTTTACCGATGTCTATGGCGAAGCGCTTGGCGTTCTCCAGGTTACGAAAGATTTCGTCGGGCGGGAGGGTGATGCTCTTGTCCAAACTGCCGTGACCGCCGCTACCTCGCCCGCCCCGCTCCGCCATTTTGAACGCGACCCACTCGTCGCCCGGCCTCATCGGTATGCAAATGTATGCGCATACATCTACATACTAACAAGCTCGGCGCATAGATTATGCGAATGAGGCGGGGACTGGCACACGCCTGCGGGCGAAGGCCGCCGCCCCCGGGGATGGGGGGAGGATGTCACGGCACAACCCGCCGAGGGGGGCCGGCGCTGGGGCACCCGCGAATGCGGCGGGAAGAGCTCCAGCAGCTCACGGGCGGGAGACGAGACCCCGGGGGGCGAAGGGACGGTGTGAGGAGCCGTGCCCGGTGCCGCCGTGCTCGGGGCTGCGGGATGCCCAGGCAGCCCCTCTCTTACCCGTGCGAGGAGCAAGGGCAACGCTGTGCTGACTCGTGCCTCATCTAGAGACGTATTGAGCAGCGATACGTGTCTCCCCTCGAGACAAAAACCTAGATTTTAATTCCCCGCAGTTCAGGTTTGTGACTCGGGTACATGCCATAAGATCCATGAGACATAATGTGAAGTGCCTTGGCAAACTTAAATCTATTAATCAAAAGTACTTTCTATGTTTGGGAGTCAGGCATGAATTCTCCTGAGTTCGCCCTTGCTGTGACCTTTCTTGACAAGTCTCTCGGCTCTAAATTTCCAAAGAATTTGGTGGTTAGGCATGCCTCTATTTTTGTCTCGCATTGAGAGGGCTAGGGTTTGATATTTCGGAGCTGTGTATTCTCTGCTGTGGAAAACAGCATTGCAGGGGTTCCCAAGGGACACAAAACCGGTGAGGCAATTAAATACCAATTCTGAATATCTTTGCTTTTACTGAAATCTTTGTCTCGTGTCCTTTAACCCCAGGGACCACAGGGAAATCAGCTATGCGAACTACTCAAGAAAGAATAACTTGCTGGGTTTATTAACTAGATTTTTATTTATTTTTGCACTGTTAAAAGTGTCTGCAGCTTCTGAAGTTCAAGATAATTTCTGGCACAGGTTATACAATTGGTGCAGCTCACACATAACATGTCATATCATCCTCCAAGGACAGTAACGAATTCACATTCTCCCCTGGTGGTAGGGTACCAAAGAGTAAATATAATTTGTACACCTGCCTTTAATGAAAGACTTTCATAAATATTTCTTGTAAAATCGACAACACAGCCGTAACTTTCTTTCCTATAAGGATATAAAAATGAGCTTTTGCCTTTATAAAAGGCATACATATCCTGAACCTCACAAACAGTACTCTGACTTTGTGAGCAAGACATCCTGAGGAATTTCCTCTACGTAGTTTGAGTTATGGTTTAACCATTTTCAGAGCATGCTCAGTACAGTCTACAAATATTATAGAACCCGTTATGGCACCTGTAGGAAAGCTAGGTTTTCAAATGTGTCCCGTTAGACTAGCTGCTCTGCTTGAGACACCTTGCCCCCCCCCTCCGGCTACAGCTGCAGCCGGGCAGCGCAGGTGTGGATAGCCTGGGACACTCGGGAGTCTCAAGCGGGGCAGGTCAGAGGAAAGGGCTCCTCCTGAGCGGACACTTCTGAAAATGCTAGCCTGAACATCTTAGAAGTTACTGCTTTCTCAACAGATGTACACGTTCAACCTCACTAAGGTTAAGAACAGTCGGTGTTCCTCTCTGAACATCGCCTCTCAGTCCTCCTAGCTGGAGGATTACATCTCACATTCTTTTAGAATAACTTTCACTCCACGTGGTGGGATCTTTTCAGTCCTTCTGGAAGAAGGGAAGCAGATATCCAAGCATAGTAATGCTCTGCAAAAGGAAAAAATTCTTCCCTACTCGTGAGAGGAGTGCGGGGACTTGTATAGCAAGTCACGATCTCCTCTGGAATATGAGCAAATGTCCAGGAACACGTAAGCGTACTCTTGGCCTACCAAGGCCTCCAGAGGCTGCAGGAGGGTTTCAGGGCTGCTTGTTTTGCAGGGGGCTGGTGGGTGGAAGCGGGTGCAGAAGAAGAACCAGTGTCCTTAGGCACTGCTTGTGACCTCTGGAAATGACAGATCAGCTTCATCCAGGTTTCTGTGTTTGCTGAATGGAGAGACAGAAATTGCAGAGCTTCTTTGAGGCACCAGGCATACCCTTCACAATAATCCTGCTGTAGGCTTTTGGCAGATGCTGCAAAAGCTGAAAGGGCAGAAGAGGAGAGAAGTGTTACACAGGGAGACTCAGGCTGGAGTTTTGCCTAAAAGTAAGGGTGGCAAGTGTGATCGGGGTGTACTCACCTCGGCTGTATTTCAGGTAGCTGACAGTCATCTCCAGGATGTCGGCTTTCTCCAGCTTGGAGTTGGGCTGGTGTCTCTGAAACTCCTTCTCCAGCAGCAGTTTCAGCTGCTCGATGCTGCTGTTAATCCGATCGCGACGCAGTTTCTCTACAATGGGTTTCCTGAGCTGGAACACAAAATGGGAAGGGACAGTTAGGAGGCTTTCCCCTTCCCGTCTCTATATAACCTGCTGCTAAGGGGCTTTGGCCCTTCTCAGGTCTTTGCCCTCGCGGTCACAGGGATAGCAGATACTTACTCTGTTCTTCTCTTTGGGCGTAAGGATTTCCAGGGAGAGAGCACTGGGTGCCATTATCCCAAGTGCTGGTTTCAGCTCGGAGCTTGCTGGTTAGCAGGTGGAGAAGGGAGCCAGGAGTTCCTCTATTTATACGCAGTGGCTGCATACAAATGTATGGGTCCTAAGCGACTTTGAGTTTCCCACAGTCGATAGCCAATCCATGCCTGCCCCGGGACAATAGAGAAAGCATCTATTACAGCATGGCAAATTGACTGTGAATTGCCTGGGGATAATACCCTGCTCCCAAAGGAGCAGGTGGACTGGGCAGTGTGTGACACAATAGGGCTTGACATTAGGGCGCTGGGGTAGGAACGTGGGAAAGCGTTTGCCATCATTATAATCAAACTTCTGCCTGATGTTGGGAACGTCAACATCTCAATGTGCTGCCTTTTCCCAGGCTGCGGTGAAATTAAGCACAGAAGACTGATCCCAGGAAGAGATAATGCTCTGTGCCCATGACCAAAAGAGAGGTTGAAAAAGAAAAGATGCGGAATTAGAGGGACTAAACCCTTTCATTGACATTAAACCGTGCTTAGATGAATACAGTACCAGATAATTTTCAGGCAACTAGAGACTAAAATCAAGGGAAGAACCCTTAAAACAATTTGTGCCAAGCAGTTAGCTTGAAATATTTTCCTCTCTAAATAGAGTCCCTCTAGGAGTGATATTCAGAGCAATTCCTTGCTTTTGTTTGGGTAATCTGGGCTTTCCTATGGCAGCCCGTGACATGTAACGATTATGATGCCTTTCCCAAACATGTCCTATTTAATTTCATGCCACTTTGCAAATGCCTCACTGTTCCCTTGGTCCTGAGACTCACGTGAAGCACCTAAATATATTTTCTCTTTACAGACAACTGAGATGCAGTGAAAAGTCAATTCTTGTCTATTACTCTGTTTGTATTATCCCACTTGCAGAAGGTAAATACAGGTGCTGGGATATGCTGTGACTGTTCAGTCTTGGGCTTTCTCAGTGTATGTGCCACGTGTATTGCAATGAACACAGGTAATGAACTGGAAAGGACCAGATAGGATCCAGGATTAAAGCTGCCTTTTTGAGATATATTTTTTTTTCAGGCTATTCTAGGTTGCCTACTCAGGTCTGCTCTCCCCCCAAGCACAATCCAAAGCTAGTCACATTTAAGATCTGTCAGTCAGGCTTGTGTGAGGCCCCATATTGACAAATTCCCAGTTATGCTTTATGGTACATCTGTTTCAGCTGCAGTATGTGGAGCTCTGTGGGTTTAAGGGGAGTCATGCGTGGGCATAATTTTCTTTTTCCTTAATGCATGTTCCATGGTCAGAGGCTAGAACAGGGAGTAAAGCTAGATTGTTGCTAAGAGGCTAGCAGGTTGGGGATGTTAGTTTTTTGAATACCTGTTTCTTACTGCAACAAGATTCATGAAAACCCTATTTCCTGTGTCTGCCTTTCAAAACCAGAAAGGAAACCTTTCATTTCACTGTCAGCTGCAGTCAGCCTGTTTCACCTGCCCTCAGCATCCCTCTTGATAAGGGCCAAAACCTGTCTCTGTGGGTACATAGATAGATAGCAACGTGTTCCAGCACACGTGTGGTTGTTGCACAGAAGGATATGATCCTGCGAAGGATGATCCTGTAACTGGTTATTAACCTGAAGCTTACAACCCTCCTTTTAACTTCCTGGCTTCTCACGGCAGTGATTTTCATAGGTCAGACATTCTCCCCTCCTCCCTTCCCAGCCCAAAGACATTTTACATTTAGATGGATCATTTAGGGTGTAACAATTTTAATTGTGGATGGTTGTCAAAAACCTATAATTGAACAGGGAGTATGAGTCCTATTCAAAATCAGTTCCCTGAACTATTTTGGCAGCTTGTAATCAGCAGTATTGCTCGCAGCCAAGGCAATCGCTGGCTGCATGTATTTGTGCCATTATTGGAGCCTGAAGTCAAGCACGGGGCTTTGTGCATCTCTCTCAGGGGTCGCATGAGATGGAACGGACAGCAGGTCCTGCCACGCACTCCATGGGAAGGAATATGTTTGCAGCAGGTACAGGGAAATGGGAGGGCAGCTTTGACCCAATTTTCAGTTCTGGAAATATGAAATGAGTGGTTTTAAATAATGCCATCCTATCCCCAGCACAATGCCCCTGGACTCCAAAGGGCTAAACCAACTCCCACTGATTAAAGCATTATTCCTTCCTTTAAGTGCTGGGCAGATGGTGCAGCAGGCGTGAGCTTTCTTCTCAGGACCCACAGAGGCACACTTCTTTTGTTGACAGTTTAACACTGTGAATGGGGCAATGTGGGAAATCCTCCGAACTGTGGACTCGCACCATCTGATGTGAATGGTGAACCAGGCATGCTGCCTTGCAGCGAGCACACAAAACAACAGCCCTCTGCACTCACAAACTCCCAGTTTCTCTCCCCCTCTCCCTGTCACTTGAAAAGATAGCAAATCTTCAGTTCCCCCCTTGCCTGTCTCACCTACCCTCTGTATACTGTTGATGGACAAAAGAGAAAAAAATATTTCCCCCCCATCTGGTTTGATTATTAAGGCCTGAAAACTTAATGGCAACAATATTTCCCAACTGATGCTTCAGAATAATAAATAGTCTAGACTAAGGCTGTCCCTAGAATCTATTTGTTATGGAACTTGTGCAATATGCACATCCTGCAAGGATTTCAGTAAGGAAAAAAAATCCTGTGCTGTAGAAAGTCCAGTTGCTCTTTGTTAAAAGTCTGTAACTAGTTTGCTCAGTTTGGGCTTTTTAAAAATTCAGCTGTTAGCACAATTGTCTGGCTGAAACCCATTTACGATCCGAATCCTTGTCACTGTCCTTCGTATCCATGGGAGGAGTTTGTGCCCTTCTGACTGTCACTGCAGAGCCAGAGTGAAAGATTGATTGTCTGAGGCTCAGAAGCACGGCTTTTCCTGGTTTTGGAATGAAGGATTAAAAGAAACAAATCCCCAAAATTGCCAAACATGTGGAGTTGACTAAACAATGTGACACAATAATTCCCTTCTTTGGAGGATGGTGTGAAATCTGCACCCACTCTTGAGAGATGACAGCTCTGCTGTGGACAAAGAGGCTTCTTTCTCAGTGGCCTTGTTTCTCTGTAAATCACATCAGTCATGAGTTGCATCATGAAGATGCAGCTGCAAAATCACACATGGAAACAGGGAGGTGTCTCCACTGTCACGCGGCAGAGATGCTGAGGAGTGTAAGGGGAAACAGAGATGTGCAAACAATTGTCAGTGTCTGAACGTACAGCCCTTGCACGCCAGGCAGCAGTCCTAGCTTTTCCTAAGGCAAGAACCCCCATGTTAATTGTCTCCACTGTCGATGCTCACCATTTGACCCCGAGCTACGGTGTGTGATCTGTGTGCCATAGATTGCTTTGAGTTGAGGAACAGCCACAGAGGATCCAGGAAGGGTAACGGACCAACCACAAGACTATCGTCAGTAGGCCTGTGTTCATTAGAGTCCATAAATCAAACCAGCTGGGGGACCGCTAGCCTCGGAAATTGGTACTGGGCCATGGAGCTTTCTTCTGGTGCGTAGGTGGTGATTTCAGCCCAGGTGCAGACTTACTACACACACTGTTTTCACAAAAGCTGCTACTACTTGTAATAGCAACTGGCAGCTTGCTTAGCCCATCTGATACTTAGCTTTCCGTGGAGGGGAGCCCAGTGTATTGCACTGTAGCAACAAGTCTGGAGGAAGGTAGACTGTCAGAAAAGAGTCCAGAAAACCAGACTTTCATTGTCTGTGTTAGGCAGATTTAAAAAGCAGCGCTCCTGTATGTCTGTGGCTGTGCTTACAGCACGCAACTTGATGGCCTAGAGCTTTCCTTTCTATATCACTTTCAGAGCATTTTTATTTTAGACCATTTCCTACATTCATGTCAGCCTGTCTCACAAATGCTATTGATGGTGTTTTTAAAGAAATAATTACGATTTTTATTTTTTCTGTGCCTTCCTTAAATGGTTTAAAATCTTTCTGACAACGCCTCTCAAGACACCTATTTAGTGTCAAAGAGCATAACGTTCCCAAGTTTTAAAAGGGCTCTCACATAATACTGATCGATCAATGTGCTCCTTGGGAAAATAGCTCTCCAGATGGTCTATCGGGACAGGAATTGCTGGTCATCACAATGCAGAGCCAAAAAGCGTCACTAATGTGGGCTGTTGTGAGGCACGCTTCCTTTGTGGTCTCTCTGAATGTCATAAATAGGGAAGAAAGTGTGGGAAACTCTGAGAAACTCAGGCCCACACTCTGAGGTTAATAGGGGCTTTGTCAGGAGAGTATTCCTGGGCTGTGGGATCAGCATAATAAACAACATCTTCCCTAAGGGTGGGAATGTGTTGGAGCAGGGGAGAGTCACCCCAGGGGACAGAGGAGCAATAAGAAGCTTTGCATTCAATTATTATAAGTGATAATAATTAATAAATTGTAAACATAACCTTTGCTGTGCTAAGACTGGTGAAACGAGAGATCTGGCTTTTAGCTCTCAAGTAATTGGTAAACTAAAGCCCAGAGGGGCAAGTCTTTGGCTGGTGAAAAACAGAAGCGGTGCACTTGCACGAGCCGTGGATCTGACTCCCTGGAGCAAATGGGGGCTTTCTGGTGGGGTTTGGGTTCTCTCCCCGCCCAGAAAGGAAGTGTTTACTGTTCCTCTCCCTTACGCCGCTCTGCAGACAGTAGGCCTGAATCTCGTGTACGCTAACAGCTAGGCAGGATCGACTCCCCGCTATAGCCAGAGTAATGCAATATGGCCTCAGCGTAAATGAGACTCAGACCGTGTGGTTTGAGTGACAGTAGCCGTGTCTCTCCAGGGACATGCCAGTACAGTACGGGTGGCAGGAACTCTGGGCTTAGAAGACTGTCTGTGATCTCAACAGGAGTTTTGCACAGTTGTCATTTCTGTGGCCTGCTCCTGTGTTAGCTTAGAACTAGAGGGACTGGGTTCAAATCCAACAGTCTTCAGTTTGTGCAGCTCTTCTTTGGTTTCCTTTTCTCTTTTCCATTTACGCTGTCAGTTTTAAACTAACTGCAGTGATGCTGCCAACTGTGACATTCACACCGTGGTTTACTTGGGGAGTAACACATTAGCTGCAGAAGATACCCCTCCACATAATAGCAGCAGACTTCTCCGTGCCACGTGTGACTCTTTTCCCAGTCCCTGTGGTGCGTAGTCAGGTTGTGGTGTGCTTTGGGGTACATTGCATTTTGTCTGAGCCTGAACTCCCCCAAACTTCCTATCCACAAACTGCCTTAATTAGGCTTGATTTAAAAATGCACAGGCGTGGATGAACAGCTTGAATTTTGCTGGGATTTAGAAGCTTGTTACTAATTGACAAAGACAAGTTGAGCACAGCAAGGTGAAGGGACTTTTTCAAGATCGCTAAGCAACCATAAAATCTAAAAATATCTACCGAATTACTTAGTAGTTCATTAGGAAGAACAAATCTATCTGCAGCATTGGTATCAGCCCCTGATGAACTGCAGAACTGTACCAACAACCCACCTTGTATTGCATTGGCAGACAGCTGAAGAGCACTCAACCAGCTCGTGCGTTCAGGGTAAAATAATAACCAACAGGATCCATGCAACCGTAATGAGCTAGAGCAATATGTTGTTGACCTGGCTAGCTGGTTTTTTGGGCCTTTCCATACATATAGCAGAGGGTTTCATCACAGACCAAGTGAGGACTGGTCAGGTACAGCTAGCAGTGTCTGGATGCAGTTTATTCTTGTCAGCTTAGCAGATCTGAGTTTGCTTAACTAAGCAGCCACTTGACAAGATCAGATATTCTCGGTTTCCTTTTGTTTAAGGAAAAAAGCCTATGCTAGAAATGAAGCTTTTCAAGGGCATCTCTCCCAGGGAATCTGAGGAGAGTTGAAATTGTTGACCAATGGTGTTTCACGCTGTTACTGTATCTCTGGAAGCATGAGAGGGTTCCCTGTCATATATCCCTATCAGTGTGTTACTGTGGTTAGATGATGTTTTTGTGAACTGATTATTTGTACAGATTTATTTTCTTGGAAGAAAAGGGAAAATAAAAGGTCAATATTCCCCACTGAGCAATGAATGGGAATTCTTCTAAGGAAAAGCGACAGAATATTACTGGGGAAAGTGCTGTGTTTTGGAGAGGCTGTTGGTATTTAAGGTGCTCAAGAGTGGCTTTAGGATCCCCTTCTCCTGCTTTTCTTCCTGCTTCCCCAAATACCTTCTGAATCCCTTTTTGCTTGTTCACCTCCTCCACTCCCTCTGTAGCTGTGTGGGAGAAGGACAGGCACATGCTTTACAATATGTGCTCCTCTTCCTCACATCTCCAGAGTGCAGCTGAATTAATCCTCAGGAGACAGGAATCACGTGGCCGGTACAGAGAGAATTGCAGAAGAGTCTAACAGGGCTCGAGCTGAGACTGCACACAGATGCTACAGTGCCTCTCCCTGCAACTCACAGGAAGCCCGGCTGCTTAGTTTGGGTCACTCAGCTGGTGCAAGCCAAGGAGGCAGGTGGTTGTAAATCTCCATGTAAGAGGATATGCTGGATTTGTTTTCTGAATTGAGGTGGGGTAAAAAAATCAAGGGGGGATCATTTAAAAGATACTTGGCAAAAAGACCATCTCTACAACAGGCTCGGTAGAAACAAACTCGAAAGCCTGGTGGAGAGTGGCAGTTTCCCAACCCTGAGGCACAGGCCCTATTCATGGCATGTTTTGGACCCTCAGGTGGATGTAAAAGAAAAAGAATAAAATGTTTGAAGAAGAGTATGGGGAAACAATTTAGGAGAGGAAATGCTTTTTCAATCTGTTTGCTGTCAAATTATGTATACTTGTAGCCATATACATATGTCACTTCAGAAAGCAACTCTGTTATTGCCAAACCGAATTCATGTTTAGGTAACAGAAAGGCAACAAAAACTAGTTCACCCCATTGTGGGTAGTTTCAAAGAGGAGGGTAAGATCCCCAAGCAGAGTCAGGTGCCAAACTCTTTGGAAGTTATTAGGAGTTTTCACATTGCTACCACCTAAATGGGCAGAAAGCGTTAAGTCTGAACCCAGGTTGGTGGGCAAATTGATGGGAAATGGGTGGGAATAAACTGGCTGTGAAATTAGTGTTTTGTTGAAGTCTGAATAGGCTGCTATCAGGTATCTGGGTCTACACCTCTCAATGTGTCACTTCATTTTCACCTCCATGTTAATTTTTGATAACTTTTCTAGAGGTTGCTTCTTTGCAGGATCTGAGATCCTGTTCTGCCGAATGAATTTCACAAATATAAACTATGTACTGGAATGAAGTGCTCAGAAATATAACACCTTCTGAGGGCTTCCTCACTGCAGAAGGAGTCTACATGCAACACTTAGTCCAGGATTATTAGCCATTTTAATAATTTCAAACCAAAGGATTAATGACTAAAACCACTTTTATTGTATTGTACAGTGAAGACACCACAGTTGAACATCACACAGGATGAATACATCACAACTTTATAAAAGCTTTTTAAGCTCTTTAGCGTGTTCAGTGAATAATTATAAAGTACTTACTGCCTCCCTTTCTCCCTCTTTTCCTTACGGTATATCACAGGTATATCCTTTACAAAAGGCATCAATTATCCCTCAACTGAGAGTAGCGCATACTGACATTAAGAGACTTTTCCCTAGAGCTATCTGTTATCATAACTTTCTGTAAGAAGGTATATACCAAAAATAGCATAGGAACTTCAGAAGAATCAGCATTTCTTAATGTCTTTCACCCAGAAGGTAAAGGCTCAATACTCTCTTTATGATACAAAATACATTCCTCAAAGTGCTCCTTCTTTAGGAAGGTCAATACATTATCTAGAGACAATGGAGCACTTGAACCAGTGACCCAGGGAGTTAGTAGAAAGATTTCCACTGACAGCCACAGACTCAACAGCCTTGCCAAGCAAAAGTGTGATGGAAACTGAAGGGCATTTGGCGCTCTAAATCACCGCAGAACTTGGTCCTCTCTTTGGCTAGGAGCCACCAATAAAAGCAGCAAATTTGCTGCAAGATACACACGCAGTCCTTCACTATGAAGGGAAACTACTCAGCGACCCTCATTTCTTGTGACAGAAAAACAGTAACTGCCCCCCTCCCACCTTTGGAAAGCAATGTTTCCTACTTCAAAGAGGAACTATTAAATCACAGGTCCCTCTAGTTTTTGGAGCAAAACACAAGGAATAGAGCAAAGTTCACCAGGTCTACCAGGGTCTCCAGATGGTAGGAGCAGCAGCCACAGTCTTCTGGGCAGGTTGCTTCCTGGCAAACAGACAGGGTGACAGAGGTGAGCTACGCAGCGCGGGAGAGTACATGGCATCTGCACCCATCTGAGCTTTGCAGAAGTGCTTGATGAGCTGCACCTGAGTTTCCTTCTTGGGTTCATAGTAGGACAGAAAATGCATAGCTTCCCTGAGGCACCGCAGGTATCCACTGTTAAAGTCCTGCTCTAGATTCTTGTGAATGAATGCTGGAAAAGAAAGAAACAAGCAAATGCAGTGGGTTAAGATCATGACCAAAACGTGGGACAGTGGCAATTCATGCGTTAGGTTTCTTTCAAGAGCCTGAGCCCATGAGCCTTGCTCATGTGGCGAGACCCAGTGTGTTATAGCCCCTGTGTTCCTCAGGGGCCGGGGCTGTATGGGAGGGCAAAGGCCCGCGGGAGCAGGCTGTAAGTGGTGGGCAATACATGCTCTGCACTCACTTTGGTCCTGCAGCTGGCTCTGCTGCTTCAGGTAGCTGACGGCCACTTCCAGGATGTCGGCTTTCTCCAGCTTGGAGTTGGGCTGGTGTCTCTGAAACTCCTTCTCCAGCAGCAGTTTCAGCTGCTCGATGCTGCTGTTAATCCGGTCACGCCGCATTTTCTCCACCACCGGCTTCCTCAGCTGTAAGAGAGAGGGAGCAGATCGTTGAGGATTTTCTGAGACCTGACCTAATTTCCCCTCCTGATGCCCTGAAACACACATGTTCAAAGATGCTTCCTTTTGGTAGGAGAGCTTTGTGATGCTGCCTACCTGTTCCCTGCTCAATTTAATTTTTAAAAATCTATATAGTCTCCTCTGTCTCTTTGACCTATTTGCCTTCCCCCAGACCACTTTCTCCCTCCTTATCTCACCTTTTCCCATGTAGTATTTATTTGATAGAGGCAGACCATCGCATAGAGCGCAGGCCAGCCTTTCCAATCCTGTCAAGGGCTCTACTTACTTTATTCTTTTCTTTTGGCAGCAGTTTCTCCTCCATGTGGATCAGGAGAGTGTTACTGGGAGCCATTCTTGGCGCTCTCAGTCCTGGGCACAGACCCCCACGTCAGGTCGCTGTGCTGAGCGTCCGCCTATGCTCTGACAGTTCCCGACTGCCGCTATTTATACATCAGGGAGCTTCAGCAGATATGTGAGTCTGGGGTTTGCTGGTGTTTCCCACAGCCGTTCAGCCAATCCAGGCACACAGCTGAACAATAGAGGAAGCATCTATTAGTGCATGGTACATTGATTGTAAATGCCCTGGAGAGAATAACCTTCTGCCCACGCTGGCTGGTGGAGTGTGCAGCGTGGCTCTTCGGGGCTGCCCAGGGAGCTGGGAAAACACTGACCCTCCAGCTGGTTGTCTGGGATCAATTGCATTCCTGAGTCCCTGCATGTGCCAGTCACATTCGTGGCTCGGAGGAGGCACGCTTCTGGGGAAAGGCGGGAAAAGAAGAAGGGGAGCGCTGTTAGGGTTAAAATCAACAGCACCAAGGACATCTCTGCTCTGTCTAGAGAGGGCACTCGGGTTGCCAGAGTGAGGGTGTATATGTGCTTGTCCATACAGTCATTTCACTTTTAAGGGGTGAGCCAAAGTGTTACCAGTGTGAAACAGGATATTTGCATGACATTTCCAAACGCTGTGGAGAACCCACAGTCAGGATGGCGGGATGTTGGATAGACGGGGTGAACAAATAGGAAATGGGAAGCAAACAGAAATGGTAACCTCTGTTTCTCTCTTCCCCTGAACACACCGGGGTCTGCCAGCCTGTTGCACCCGTGTTCCCATTGCCTTCATTAAGGACAGCCACACACCTCCCAGCAGAACTGGGCCCATGCCTTGTCACTGTTGTAGCTCTTTCTGTTCCCTCTTCTTCTCTCTTTCTTTCATACAGACATTTATAAGAGTGGTGGTTAAGATGGACTAAAGAATAGCCTCAGATTCAGCCCAGAAGCCCTAAGCCTTGGGAACTCAGAGGCAGGGTGTGAATGGGATTTAGTAGCTGAGGCCCATCTTTGGATATAAAATTTTTATGTCAGTAAAAATGAAGCAAACATTATTTCTTTTGTGGTAAAGGCAAGAAAAAGAATGAAGCTGTGTGGACACTTTAGGTCAATTCTGATTTTGTATTACGAGAAAAATCTCTGCCTGGATACAGTCCTTGAGGCAGCACAGAAAATAACCCAGAGCCTACCTGAGAAAAGCTGTGCTGCATCCTGCCATCCAAGGGTCCAGCCTGTAGAGCCCGAGGCAGAGGTGAGCTCCTCTTCTCCCTGTGCTCTGCTTGTGCACGGGAGCGTGGCTGAGAATCTGGAAGTGGAAATGGTGGAGGGAAGTGTGTGGTGAGGTAAGAAAGCCAAAGACAATTTCTTACTTGAAAATCCTGAAGTGAAGCCTGAGTTTAATGGGCAGTTGACAGGAAGGAGGGAGGTGTCACTGAAATAGCCAGCTTCGTGGTTTTCATTGTATGGGCCTGAATGGGCTTAGCTCTTTGTGAAGGGCAGATGTTGTCCTTGGAGGCCTTTATTCCCTGCTTTGTGGGAAAGCCAGGAGACAAGACATCTCAGGAACACTTTGAAGCAGTCAAAGGATTATGATACAAAATAAGATACAGCTCAGAGACCATGCCCTAGCTTCTGCCAGCTATAGTAAGGTGTTGCCCTTTTTCCTGTATCCTTTGGCTGGCCTTCTTCCAGAAGCTGGTGTCCTGTGTTACCCCTTTCCTAGCAAGGGAGCGATGGTGGCAGGCCTTGAAGCTAGGAGCTGACAGGTAGGCATGTACCAAGCTGGCTGAAGAGTCTCTTCAGTGTCAAAAACCATCTTTTTCCCAACTCCTGAGAAGCAGCCCTGACCTTTATTGCTGTATTATAACTGATAGCCAGATGGTCTTTTGGGAGTTGGATTCTTTCCCTTTAAATCATTCAGGCTCAAGCACCGTCACTAATGTCGTGAGTAGTTGCAAGGCACACTTCTATTGTCCCAACAAGAAATGTTATCAATAGGGGAAAAGTATGGGAAAGGCAGAGAAATTCAAACCCACACAGCCTGGTGCTAATAACTCCTTTGTGGAGCCTGCACTTCTGTCAAGGCACGATGAACTCACACAGCTTTTTCACGGAGGAAGGCTGAAAGGCGCCTGTTTCGCTGGGCGGGCAGGGGTTTCTCAGAGATCTGTGTTTACCAGGAGAAAGGGGCAACGTGGGGCAAGGGGGCAGAGATACTGGTGCACCCACTGGGGTGGCCAGCAGGAATAGCGAGCTCAGTTGCAGCCCAGGCTGTCCCGGGGGCTGCTGGTTTGCTTCACCATGCCTCAGTTTGCCCTTCTGGGAAATGGGAGTGGTGCTGACAAACTCTTTCACAGAGCCCTCTTGGAATCAGGAGCTGAGGCTGTGTCTGAGGTGCAGGGCAGCGTGCGGGGCCTTGCAGGGTTTGTCCAGTGTGCAATCTCATTCTAGTCAGCTTTCGTCTCTTCCCCAGGCCAGCCCATGGTTAGCACTGCTGGAAAGGCTTATTTCCACAGGTAAAACAGGAGGCTTTTTAGGACCAAGCTAGCTCTGACCTCACTTTCACAGCTGATGTGCTAGTGGCAGCATCACCGAGGAAGACGGTAGCAATGAGAGCACCTTCCAGGGTCCCGAGTAGACCTGTGCTGACACATCTGTGTGGAAATTACTAGTATCTTTGAATGCTTGATATAACTATTGGGTCTGTATGTTGTGCCACACTCATACCTTACTATTGCTGGGTGGACATGTCCTAATGTTTAAGATTTCTGAATTTTAGTACCACAAATCCCTGCAGTATTACCACATCCCCTCATCATCCTCATACTCTTATGACTTGCTCTGTGGAGGTTTCTTGGATAGGGTTTGAAAAGACAGGGTACTGCCTATTTGAGGTGAACCCTAATGATCCTCTGACAGTTTTTAATTTATGAGCCACTGCTTGCTTTGGTGTCACAGATGAAGATCCCTTCTCCCAGCCCTCCAGGTGCACCTAACCCTGCCTACCATGTTCTGCACAGGGGGGTTCAATGATATTACATTCTACACAGTAAATAGTTCAAAAACTTGTTTGGCATGGGAGGTAATATATAAAGAAATTATCCTGCAAAACTTGCTAATCAGGATTGGCTTCTTCCGCTCTCACAAGTCAAGCATAATTCTGCTGTGTGAACCAACAGAGTGGAAGTGTAGTGAAATCAGCATCTTTCAGGGGAAAAGGTTATGTTGTTATTAGACTTACTGTATAAAATATTCCATTAGATGTCATTAGCACGGCATTATCTTGCCTCCTTTAGACACTAGAACCCTGGCAAAAAGGGGTCTTTTATTACTGTAAAGTACATTCTTCACAGGTTTAACCTTTTTTAATTAGTTTTCTTGAGATCCAGAATGCTTAATATACTGCCATTCCCAGGTGCATAAGTGAAGGAAAGTGGACTTTGATCGTTAAGAAACATATGAGACAATTTGATCTGCATTTTCAGGGTTGTTAGAAGCAAAAGCAATTTCTATAGCTGCTTGTGTGGGTGACCCTGAAATAGTCATGCACCAATGACATAGTCTTTCTACAGTGAGTATTACAAATAATTAAAAATTAAGGAGAATTTATTATTTTTCTGCCCAGCTGAAATTCCCACAAGTCACCTCTCAGCATATTCAAGAGTGCACAAGAGGGATTTATTATTTCCTGGTATATTGACTCTGAAAGGTCTGGGGATTACAGCTGCTTTGCACATGAATAGCTGGAGTGTGTTGTACAAAAGGCATGGTCTGTGGGATAATGGGGTTGGATGTGGGAAAGCGCTGACCCTGGGGGAGAGCAGGCTGGTGCCTGATGGCAGGAATCAATTATGTCTCAAAGGAACACATTGCCCTGGGAGCAGGCTTTGCGGGAGCCACCATGTTACGTGTTTACCACCCTCCTCCTCCAAAAACCCATATAAACCAACCACAGAATATATTCTACCCTTCCGCTTTTACCAGGGGACGCAGCTACACCTTGCTCTGTGGTTATGCCAGCCAGTGCTTAAGTTAGTTACCATCTCAGTAACATAGCTGTTCCCCATCTCAGCAACAGGGCTGAGACCCAGCAGTTCTCTCACACACGCTACCAGATGGTGCTGAGTTTTGCTCTAAAGCACCCCAGATAGCGCTGACTTCGGTGGGAACACACACTCCCCAAAAGTCCTCTGAAATACGCAGACCCCATCAGTCAGTCACCTACTCAGCTCTGGCCAAGGAAGGGGAACAGCCTGTCACTAGCTAATGGAGTGGAGGGAACAAATGCAGAAGCTGCTGAGTTCATGCACTTCCTTCATTGTTTTGGGTGGTTTTTTTCTGGAAGACAGTGGTATTCAGTTCTTACAATGGGCTCAGCATCTCTGAGGACCTGGCGTTACCACCTACCTTTCAAATGTCAAAATTTGGCTTTGAGAAATAGGCTGAAAGTCATAGGGATTTAGCAAAAACATTTTGATAAAGGTATTTTGATGGATTTTTTTTTTTTTTTTTTACTTTTTGATTAGTGAGCATTTGGGCTTTGTTTGGATCGATATCATCAATTTTCTCTTTATAGAATCATGAGACTTGGATGTGAAGTCTTACGGAAGGCCGTAAGTATTAGGAGCCTCATGATAAAAATCACAAGACTTACCAAATAGTGCTGCCAAGCATTTGGCAAGGAGAAGGTATCCTGCAGAGAGAATATTTCAGAGGAGCAGGTTGAGAATTGGGAGTGTGGCTCCTGAGGTCTGGCCCCAACAACCGCTTGCTGTCGTTGACAAGATGGGAACGGTGTGTTCGTGCCAGATAGGAGGGCAGTCACCTCTCCCCTTAGAAGAGCAGCAATTAATCCTATCCGCATGTGTCAGATATTTAATCACTCAACTCTAGCTAGGGCAGCGGTGGAGAGGGGAGATAATAGTCATAGGCTTCCCTGGCGTCCCCTGAGCCTCATTTGATTGTTCCCTACCTTGGGAACAAGTTTGTAACCTGAAGCTGATTCTCCCTCCCTTATGCCACAGCGAATTTCTCCCCTTCCCTTGAGCTCAGCCTGAGCTTTGAGATGTAAGCTCCTACCAGAATCCACTTTCTCATGCTCGGCAGCTGTCAGACACCGCACTGCAGAGCACAACGGACGTGTGTCTGGTAAAAGTGCCCTGGGCTCGGCGTCAGGTCCCACCCTGCCAGGCAGGAGGATTTTGGAGGACTAAGGAACAGCTTTGCCATGTTCAGCTGGCAGCAGGATGAGGAGATCATGTCTGACAAAGGCAGGCACCTGCCTTGCAGGCAAGAAGGTTTTTTCAAAAGCTAGATAACCTAGTTCGGAGCCAGGCAAAGGACTAGCAGAGGGGCACACGCATGAACTGACAGACCGTGGTCCTCACAAGGCACACAAGGCAGAGTTGGGTGCCCTCATTACCGTGCCACAGGGCAAGGTATGTCAGGATCAGGGGGATCTAGTGCAATAAACAGAGCCAGACTCTAAAGGAAACAGTCTAGAGAGGGTTAAGAATAGGACCAGGACCCCCTGAACATCCCCGGTGTAGCTGGTAGCATAAACCATGCCCTACAGTCATCTGGAGCATGAGGTACCAGACATCTGGCACGAAGTCCCAGGAGCTGCCATGAGGAGACTGGGCAGACCCTTTGCATACGACCAGTGATCGGCACACAACGCTGCAGCTGCACTGGACTTGCTAACTAAAGCACTGTGGCTCCTTTCTCATTTTTAATTTATCCAGGCCAAGTGTCTAGGGCCTGAAAGTCCCTTGTAAACTCAGGGAGTTCATGTAATTCAGGGCACACAGCATCCTCTCCTCTGAGGAGCTCTAAACCCAGAATAACCGTAACTGCTGGGAGGCAGCTGATCAAAATTAGATGGTGCTGACAGACAGATCTGCACAAGGACTAAGGACAGCTGCGGCTTAAGACTGAGGTTTAGTAGGTCTTCAGGAGTATGAATAAACAAATTAAAACTTAGTTTACTTTCTAGAGAGATAAAGTTATTTTCTGTTGAATAGATCATTAAGTATTTCCTGATCAGGATTTGAGGGCATCTTCCTTTTCAGCCATTTCATGGGCTTAAAGAAATTGTACTAAACAACGTTTTCAAAACCCACTACTGAACTTGAGTACAAAGGAGAACGTTTGCATCTGCTTATCTAGGTGGTGCATGACTGCCAGTGTGGTCCAGGCCGGTAATCCAAATTCTCCCACAAGCTAGGGAGTTGGCTCCTTTTCAGAGATGCCAGAGCTAATTAAAACAAAAGTGGGTGCTGAGCATCTTTGTAAACCAGATGTCTCAAATAACCACTTGGCAATAGAAGTGCTGCAACCAGTAGGCTATTTGAAATACTGAAATTTTGGTTTTCTTCTGTCTGCCTCGTTTTTCTTCCTTTGTAAAACATTGCTAATAATACAACCTTATCTCACAGAGGAGGTTGCTGAGAATTCATTAGCTGGTATTTGTAAAGCACTTTGAAAATGCAAAGCCAGTGCATTATTCCTAGGCTTCTGGATGCTTTCCATGTTATTAAAATCAGGATTTCAGAAAGGCTTATCGGGGATCAAAACAGCATCCCAAACTTGAAAGGAAGCAAGACTGTTAAACCATCAACTGTCGCCTCCCCCTCCAGCCAGATGTTAAGCCCTAAAGAACTGAAGTGGCACAAGGAATTACTTTCCCAAGTTCCCCCAGCTGGGCTGACAGGCCTTGATCAATGGTTCTCTCCACAGTGAGTGCTATGCAGATGGTCTACCCAGAGCAAGGTTTCTGTGAAGTACAAAGGGAAGTCAAACACCATTTCTAATTCAGCTTGTAGCATGGCACACTTCCTTTATCCTCCGCCTGAATGCGGTGAATAGGAGAGCAGTGTGGGAAACTGGAAGGAACTCCAAACTCACACAGTCTGCGGGTCTGTAAGACACTCCTGTCCTCAGACCACATCTGCCTGTGACAGACAGAGGGGAAAAGAGTGACAGAACGAAAAATCAGATTATAAAAACTGGGCGAAGGGAAAATAAACCCTGAGTAAAAGGGGAAAAGTGAAGGAAGCCATGCAGACAGACAGAAATTGCACCAGTCGAACAAGGGATTGCCAAGCAGCAGAGCAAGGAAGGGCTAGGAGGAAACGACAGGGAAAGGGGCTGCGGGAGCAGAATCTTGCTCATCTGCTAGTAAGGCCAAAGAAAATTGCCCCAGTGAAGGTGGCAGAGGTGGTTTTGGCCCAAACTAAGACTTCTGAGCCACATATTCTATTTAACTCTTTAATTCCCCAGATTTTTTGAATATGTCCCAGGAAACACAGACCCTTGCTATTAGTCAGGCTGCTCGTAAGCTTATGCAAACTGTTGCAAACAGATACAGAAGCTTCTCCAATCCTTAATTACCCTGGCATGTTAATCTGAATTGCTGTTTGCTGTAATTTAAATATAAGGTTTAAATACAGGACTGATCTCCTCCTGCCAGCTTGGAGATCCTCAGCTGTAGTTGAGGCATTGCCTGAGTTCAGCTTTGCCCAGAAGAAGAATGTGGTTTTTTTGCTCGGACTCTCCGTGGAGCCACTGACAGATACCAAGAGACTCTGCTACCACGTGTCACTCGACGGTCGGAGTGTCCATACCCCAGGTTGCTTGGGACCTCTGTCTTGCTGGTTTTTTTATCAAAAGCTGTCCTGCCCAAACGCAATGGCAACCATTACAGCACATCACCCACAATGGGCACTGACTCCCTGGCTCCACGTGCCAGCTGGTGTGCCTTCCTTGCAAAAACTTGGAAATACTGAGCTTTGAAACACAACCCGTGCAGGTCCTGTTCAAGCAGCCTTCACTGTAGTTTTGCAATGAGATTTTTGCACCTCTTTGCTGCACGGTGCTGAGGGGAAAAGATGACTCCTATGGACCATACTTTCATATGACCCATATAGAGCTATAGGAGCTGGGCTTGGCTTTTAAGAAAATTAGATCAGATTTTACACCAGTAATACTAGGGGGAAGCTTTTCTATTCATTAATACTTCTAAGCTATTCTGTGTTGCTTGGATGAAAGAGATGGGAAACAATAGACCAGGTTCTGGTATTAGTATTTGGCAGGTGAAAATTCAGGCTCAGATTTTGCTGATTAGGACTTTTGATAAATTCCACTGTAGGTGTAGAGCTAATTTGTATTTACACAAGTTCACTGGAGATCAGGAAGTAGCTCTGGAGGTGCAAAAGCTGCGGGCCAAATCTAGCAGCGTGCTTCGCTCCTCATGGAGTCCGAAGTTTCTGTTGACTTCAGTGAGGATCCACGTAAGGCCCTTAGGATTGGGCTCATTTTATTTTTCACCTCAGGATGGTCTGTAGGACTTGGTGCTAACTGATTGTCCTACCTTTTGCTGTCTTTCCCGTTCTCTATTCAGAAGCATTGCCCTGTCCCTGCTCCCAAGCGTTTTAGCTTTCTAAATGACTTACTAACATAAGGCTATGGAAGTTTGTGTACTTCTGCGTTTCCCACACCATTTCTTAACTATATTCATTCCTGCCACAAAGGAAGTGTGCCTGACTACAAACCACATTAGCAACGGTGCTTGCCTCTGCATTGTGTTCAGTGGGAAACCCTGCTCCCAAAAGGCCATCTGGGCAGCACGTATCAGGAGAGAAGCAATGGGAGCAGTGAGCATCTCTCAAGACTTGGGAAAGCAGCAGCATCTTTAAGTCTTCCTGAAGAGTGAACATCTGGCAGAGATTTGGGGGAAGGCTATTGCTAACACCATGTTTCTAACACGTTATCCAGATCCAGTATCTTGGGATCCTAGTAAGTTTTCTATGCAACAGGGTGTATGTTTGGAGTCATAGTAGAAGGTGTGTAATTCAGAATTCATTATCCTTAGTGTAAAGTCCACTGACTCTGCTAACTATAACAGGGAGGAATTTTTGTTACCACTTTTCTTTAGGATTTCCAACCAAAGCAGAAGCAGAGCATCTATTTTGGGTAATTGAACATCTAACGAGTAACCCTTCCAAGATGGTCAGTAACTGGCTAATTTTTCCCCTCACAGACCATGAAACCAAAGAGAAAATAAAAAGCTATTTTAAATATATGGGTTTATTTCAGATTTTAAAATTCATGTGTGACATAGAGTGAGGAAGTAGGAACCTCAGTGGATTTACATCTGGGGGAGATTTTGCTACGTTCCACTCACAGTAATACATTGAATATTGTAATTTTTATTATCACACACGTTCTAAATATGTGGGGCCTCCAGCCTCCATAGTTAAGTGAATTTCTCAAGGCTACAGAAGATTATTTAGCATTCAGCCTGCTCAGTAGCAGGCTTTGGGTCAGTTTGGATCCTAATGGAGAAGAAATTTTGAGCACTGACCGCTTGATTGTGCCGAGTGCACAACCACTACCGCGGTGTGATCAGGCAAAGTGTTGGCACAACTGTCTCCTACTCTTTTTCATTTGGCTTTGGACTGGCCAGATGTGGGGCAGCAGAGCTGATCTGGAATTCCTGCTAGGAAAGCTGATGCTGCCTTTGCTGGAGTATGGGTTTTTTTGTAAGGGACCTGAACTCACATTGCTCTGAAATCAGCTTGCAGGTGCTAAACTGGGGGCACAGGCATCAAGGGGCTAGCCACATCCATGGGGCACGAGTCACAGAGCACGGTGTGCCTTCACCTGCTCTCAGGCTCACGCTCCACTGAGTCAGTGGCAGAGTTCGAGGCAAGAAGTCTGAAGGCTTGGGTTGCAGCGACAGTGCCTGACCATGTAATTACTAAACAGCAGGAGAAAAAAAGGTCCATCACATCTCAAGCACACACAGTAAACAGACATGGAACAGGACTTGATGCTTGGGATCCTAGAAAAAAAATTAAGTAGGCATTTTTATCCCATACAATTCATTCTGCCAAGAAGGTATATGGAAGTTACTTTCTTGGAGCAAGAAAGGAGATAGAGGTTTTCATGCTCTCTTAACTTGAGCTAAATGTTATAATAGTGAATTAAGCAAAATTTGTACCAAGACCAAGGAGAGTAAGGTGGTTCAGGCTAGCATGACTGTTCCCATGGAGTTAGCTTTGTAATTCCCTGGATACCGAGTGGAGAAATAAGAGGTTCACGTGTCAGATCGGGCTGCAGCGATGCCAGGTGGAATCAGCAGTGGCAGGCACGCGGGCGGCCATGCATCCAGCCTGAGCTGGGTTGGCCGAGGGGCTGCAGGCAGCAACAGGCACGGCGGGCTCTCGCCTCTCCCCCTCACATCTTGGAGCCAGGGCCCGTGAATGTGGCAGAAGAAAGCCAAAGGCGGACCAGTTCATTCAAGTCACACATCTGCTCTGCTGCAGTTTTATCATGGAAAGCTAATTTGTCCTCCCCCAGAATAGACATCCTGTGATGCAGGAATGCAATAACGCACAGCTTCCTGAGAAGTAGGCTTAGTTTCTTGTTGTCTGCTGTGGGTAATTGCAGGGAAGGGATCTGACACTTTAAACAGCTTTGTTGGACTAAAACTGGAGTGCCTGTTTATGTGACTTGTACTGGAAGGGGAAATTATTGCTGTTCTTATAGCTGCTTATTAGGGAGTTAATCTGGAAAACAGAAACCGTCTCTAGCAAAACTGCTAGTGGTCCCTGCCGATCACAGGATTGGCACATCTCTTCTTCATGCGCCTGATTAACGAGCTCAAGAAATGAGTTACTACTCAGGAGTTTCTGTTTCAGAGAATCTCCCCAAGAGGGATGCACAGAGCGAAAGATTGGTTTCAGAGGTGGCATTACATGGGCTCAAAGATAATCCACAAGCTTTGAGGAGAACATGTGAAATGGTGTCACAAAAGCTTTCCCACAACTTGACATAAAAGACTCAGAGCTCAACAGCTGCTGCTCTGTACGAAAAGAAGGGAGCCTATTCAGGAGCAGTACAATAGGGATGGAAAGGCAGATCCTGGAAGAGGTCATTTAAGCCTTACCTGGTCTTACGAATAATCAGTTGCAGAGTGAGAGAGAAATGTATCTGTGTGTATGTGTATCCACATTAAAAGACACGCATGACCACACACATATTAATATATACATGAACACATACACATATATTAACATAAACACAAACAGTATTTACTTACTACAGTAAGAGATCCCCACACATAAGCCCTAATATTACTTGACAGTAATTTATCTGATTATTATTATTCCTGTCCTGACTCTTACAGAGAAGTGTGTTGAACTGATTAGGCCATGTAGTGCATTTGGAGTAGATCTGGGAGCAGAACCATGGTTCCAGATGTGTGGTTAATGCTGCTGCCTGCTCGCTTCACCCTTCTTGTAGTATAACAGGGCAACGCTGCTGCCAGCCTTGCTCCACACAGGCCAGGGGGCATGTCCAGAGGATGCAGAAACACTCTGCTGCCGTTTCCTTCTTCAGCTGATTGTGTGAGGTTAGAGCTCGTAAAAACAAGCAGTACTTGCACGGGCAGGAGGCTGGATAAACGCAGGCGGATCTGGTTCAAGTTTTCCAACGCGAATCTCTGGCTGTGTCTTTACAGGATACAAACAGCAAGACCCTTAACTCTTCCAGCTGCAGGCACCTATTGAGCAAAGACTGTGCATCTCAATATAGAAACTGGCCCAGTGGAGAATAATGAGGAATCAGGAATTTGATTTCTAATAAGTTTATGTGCTATGTAAATTTCTTCTGCATTCAGTTTTCCTTTGTGCATAGATTAAATGAAAATAATTAGAGTAAAATGCGTGTGAGCACGTGAGACTGAACTGATCCCAAAACACTCCGAGATCCCTCTCCTCGTGGATTTATCTGGCAGGTGTTTGAAAACCGAAACATAAACTGCTTGTGACATGGCTTGTGAGTGCTCTAAAGAGGTGCATAAGATACCAAGGGAGGAGGACAAAGATCAAAACAGAAAATGGTTTCAATAACTGTGTACTTACAATTAAAATGTATTTATTTGCAGAAAAGCTGCTTTCTGTTTCACATGGGCAAAACAGGTGTCACAGTCACCTGAGGGAGACCAACGGGCTCTGGCTTACCGAGAAAACGAGGTGAGCGGATTTAAAGAAATTCTGCTCTTTATGTGCGAGGGCCAGGAGCCGCTCGTGTGTGCGTGTGCCTTTGTGCGTGCTGGAGCGTGTGCCTGGGTGCGTCCCCAGAGGCTGCAGCCCCACGCAGGAGGCTGCCTGCAGTAGTTTATTTCCCGCCATCGGCAGCTGACCTCCTCCTTCCTCCGCACATGTGAGCCCAGGGCTGTGTCTGGAATGCTATTGATCGGCGGCATTAGTCAGCAGCCTTTTCCCATTGAAGGCCAGCTCTTTCCCAGCTTCTGACACGTAACTCTGATCCCAGCCTTTCACGGACCGCACAGTCCCCACCTGCTCATCTGGGAGAAGGTCATTATCCCCGGGCTATTCACTGGCAATGGAGCATGCAAGAATAGATGCTTCTCCTATTGTGCTGCCTATCTCCCTGATTGGCTGTGGAGTGTGGGAAACTCCACCAAGCCGGAGACCCACAGACTCTCTGTGAGGTTGTACGGTATAAATATGGGGCAGAGGCAGCTTCCAGCAACACGTTTCTCCTGGACTTCCACTCTGAGGCCGTCCCTCCTTTCTCAGGACAGATGGCTCCCAGCACCGTTTTCATGGAGCCTGACAACCTGCTGACACCAAAGGAGAAAAACAAAGTAAGTCCAGGCACAGCACGGCGGCTTCGAGCCACACTCTCAGCTGTTCTCACAGCAGTTTACACCAGCTGAGAAACTGGTCCACATTGTTTAGGAACAGTGATGGGCAACAAACAGTCCTGTGAAATGGCAGGGAGAAGATCCTTCTAATAATAGGTCTCTTTTCCTTTGCTTTTTACAGCTGAGGAAGCCGGTGGTGGAGAAAATGCGGCGTGACCGGATTAACAGCAGCATTGAGCAGCTGAAACTGCTGCTGGAGAAGGAGTTTCAGAGACACCAGCCCAACTCCAAGCTGGAGAAAGCCGACATCCTGGAGATGACTGTCAGCTACCTGAAACAGCAGAGCCAGCTGCAGATGAAGAGTGAGTATTGAATTTTGTTTCAGTCTCTAGCTTACTGCAAATCTGTGACAGTTTTATGACTCTCTAGACATGAACAATTGCTCTAAACTATTCTTTCTTCCCCCTCCCTCTTTTCTTCCCATCTCTAGCTGCAGGATCCTTCCATAAAAGCTCTCAGTTTGACTTCAGAGAGGGCTATTCTAGGTGTTTGCAAGAAGCTTTCCATTTCCTCTCTCTTCATAAAGTCCGAACTGAAACACAGACCAAACTCTTAAGCCACTTCCAGAAGAGCCAGTCAGCTGCTACAGAGGTCCCCTTTTCCCCTGGGACCGCCAGCACCCTGAAGCAAGCATCTCCGAAAGACGCCAGTACCCTCTGGAGGCCCTGGTAGTTAGGGGAGTCCTTATTTCATGGACCTTTGCCTTTTACAGTCCAGGGGAAGGATCTGACTGCATCTGATAGTCCAGCTCTTATCCTCTCTGCTGTAGGGAATTTTATTTCCCCATGTATTTTATTTATGTGTGAAAAGAATGGCATGCTTTTGACTTTTATGGGATCCTTTGGCAAAAGTTCAGGCATTCCGTTGAGTGGTGTTGGAGCTGTGTAGACACTGCTGATAACAGTACACAGCATGCTGCCCAGTCAGGGGGCTGATGTCTTCAAAATGAAGGAGGGTATTTTTGTAAATGTTACAGTTGTGACGGACGAGAATTGCTGTAGGAGAGATTTCTCTCATATTGCTTGTAAGAGCCATCAGCTTTGCTCTGGCTTGACTAGCGACGCTTGTTTGCTCAGTCACTCCGGAGGATAAATTTACTACCCTTTAGTTCATGCACACTTGATAAAAATCCGTTTCCCTCTGTTTGCTTATAATTTGTACAGCATCAAAGATGGTTTTTGTTTTGTTTTGGATTCTTCCCCAATGACCCTTTCATAGTCCTAGTATGTGAAGTGTGATGGATGAACAGAAGCTAGGAAACTATGTGGAATATTTCTACTATTTTGCTGCTTTTTTCAATTTAGAAAAAGAGTATGTTACTGCTTTATGTTAAAGAAAAGGTAGTAGGTAAAAGGTTTGATTTGTCAATGTTATACATTTTGGGTGTAAGCTATGCTTTTTCTAGCATTTTCATTATAATAATGATTTTTGTCTGTATTGAGTGCTTTAATTCATGGTGGATAGTGTTTCTCCCACTACTGGGACAGCCCTATGGCTTACATGCATACTGTGTATGCGTCTCTGTGTTTGTAGAGAGCAATAAAATGCATTTGTGTGCAACTTCTGTCTGTGTTCTCTCCCTCCAAGGGATATACAGCCACTTGCAGCCCTGAAAAAGACGAATATGTTAGTTTTCTAAAGAAGTGGGATTTTTTGTAAAGTGAAAGGAGCTCATATTCTCATCTATATATTCTCATGACCTGAGCACCTCACACCCTTAACCCCAAGAAGTAAGCAAGTGCCACTGTCACACAGATTCTCCCAGCTGAATCATATTGAGCATTTCCTCAGTCACTGCCCCTCCCTCCCACACTAAACCTTCTCACTTGAGTAGTAAAGCCTCAAACCTGGCCATCTTGTCTCCCCACAGGCAGCACCTGGAATTTGAGTCCTTTCACACGATTTTTTTCACCTCGTACTGAGAGGAAACAGACTCAATCACTGCAGTGCTGTCTATCCTCTAATGCCTTCCCACAATTTCTCCTCTGAGAGCACAGAGGGGCAAATAAACCGTCCCACAGCACCTCAGGGGAGAGCTGTACCACAGCTCGGAGCAGCGGTGGTAGAGCCGTGGAGTCCTGCAGTCGTGGATGGGTGAGCGCTGCCCTGGCAGGGACACACGAACCCGGGTAAGACCCTTTGTTGCTGTTGCACCTACCTGACGTAGGCCTTCTGGAGCATCCCTCAGCAGAGTCTGAGGGAGCTGGGCCTGAGCCAGCAGGAAGTTACGTCCCTCTGATGCCTCTGGCAGTGCAGCTCTAGGCCTCGGCACCACCTGCAACCCGTCTGCCCTCTGTGCAAGGACGGCTGGAAATAGGCTTGAGGCAGCTGGTTTGTGCCCAGCTTTGTGCGAGGTGGTTTTGCTCTCTACCAAAGGCAGCTTGCTTAAAACTGCTTTGGGTGTCAATACAGAAGCAACAGATGCAGAGGTAGAGCAACGAACGGTGCTTTCTATATTTCCTTGGCCTGAGATCACAAAGGAAATTTGTAGTGAAGAAGGCAATCTCTAGCTGAGGCTTTGCCCGCCCTCAGCCTGTTTTGCCACTAGCTTGCTTCCTTGGGTAGTAACGAGGTGGGTTGGTCACACTTCATGCTGGTTTGGGCCCTCCCAAAAGCCAGGACCTTGGCTCATGTGAGGGGAGCTGATCTCTCCCGTCAGCAAAAAAGAGTTGTAGAGTAGAAAAAGGATTAGTGGAGAGCCTTCTTTCCTCCAGTATTACTGAATTGCTAAAGTATATGCTTGTAACATAAAAAAAAAAAGTCTCTATTGTTATTGCAAGCATGATTTCTTCAGAAACTTCAGGATATTAGTCAGCAGGAATAGCCAAGATCTTCCTCTTGGTTTCATGTCTTAAATGAACTTTCATGTGGAAAGTCTTTCATGTGGAACACAGGCACTTATGAACCAGCAGTATGGGATTTAAAAAAAGATAATATCTGTACTCCACAACAGGAAACATCCTTAGTCGGCCCCCTGACCAGGCTCAGTGCAAATTCCCTTCCTATGACAATAAACCAATCATGGTAATAAACTAAGTTTGTGCTTGTGAAAAACATTATCTGTTGAGAAAAGAAATGTGATAGTTCTGCAATTTACATATGAAGTTACGGGATGTTTTGGCTAGAAATCACATATTGCTTGCTTACCCAGGTTTTCATTTGTCTTTTGTTAAGGAATGATTTGTTCTGCCGCGGTTTATCACTGATTTGTCATATTTCTATATACGTGCTTTTTATTGCAATAGGGAATTTGGGGTCCGTGGTAGGAGATACCATTAAGTGACATAGTCCCTGTACACTCCTTTACTCTGGGGTTCTTGGCAGTAACTCTGTAAAGTGATACTTCAATTTCATTTGGGGATTTGAGATGTTACTGTAATGTAAATAGTCACAGTAATAATGATCTGATGTTGTTTCTGTTATCCAGCAAACAAATTGGCTTGCGATACAGAGAACTTGCTATATAAACTTCTATAATGATGCAAAACAATTGTCAGAGTATTTAGAACACTAAAAAGTCCTTACTGCAAAACATTCTTTAGACATATACAATTTTTTAATGTTGCAGTCTGAATACAATTTTATGAAGCTAAAGCCCTTGCAAATTTTATAAATGATCTTTTAACTTTTTTTTATTTTATTTTAGCCACCAGAGGTCACAGTTACTGTAAAAACTCTTTCACTTCAGATGAATAAAGAAGTCGGTTCAAGCAGAATTTTAGGGTTTTTCAAGGGTATGCTTCATGTGATTTTGTTTGCTTCATTTCAGTGGTCAGATATCAGATGTCAGTTAGTGCTGGAGACTTTCTAAAATCTTTTCCACCTCCCAGTTTCTGTGTATGACATTGTAATTGTTTGTATGTGGACAGATGAACAGGGTAACTTGATGAAGCATAAAACTAATGTAGAGAGTTTGGTTTTTTCCCAGCAGTACTGGAGTAGAATTCTTTTAAAATTTAATTGTGTAATCTGGTGCAAAAGCTCCTTTCTATTGCTTCTCTCACCAGTATTTGAGCTGTATCTGTAAAGGATAATTTAAGTAAGCCCCTGATGCTGTAAAACTTATGACTCTGTAGGTCTGTTGCTTCCATTTACACTTGAAGGTTCTGCCCACACAAAATGTTACTCAACATTTTCATGCTAGAGTCCTTTGGAAAAGACACCATGGATGTATTACTGACACACACTTATGTGTTCTTTTACTGATGCTTCCTAAAGCTAGAGCTTTAGAAATAATCAAAGTTAGAAGGAACAAACTTTTCTCCGTTCGATGCCTTCAATATCTCTTAAATTGGAGTAATTTCATTTCACTATATGCACTAGGGAATATTAGTTTTAATTCTGTCCACATTTTCCAGGTGGCTTATATGTGTCTGTCATGACATTAGAGCAGAAAAAAAGCACTGGGGAAAAAAACCCACCAAAACAAATGGGAATGAAGCTTTAAAAATGTGCAGGATGACTGGACCATAGACCAGTACACTATTGGAAACACATTTATAATGCTGTGTTGGTTTGGTTTTGTTTTTTTCTTTAAGGGGTAGAATTTGATGTTGTCTGTGTGAATGGAAGCTCAGCATTTCCCACAGCACCTTTGTAGCTGGTGGATCCTGTTTTGAAAGATGAATGTACGGTATTCACGTGCAGGTCTGTACTCTCAAAACACAGACAAGCTGCATGCAACCTCCTTGCATCGGAACCCAGATGCACAAGAGTGTTGCTCTTTCTTTAAAGCAGTTAAAGTCTTCAGCCCCAGGCATTAGACATCTGGATGGAAATCTGAGCGTGTAACGATGTGACGGTGATAGAACCGATTTCCATTCTGCAGCCAGAAAAAAACCCACACAAGTAAAAGTCACCAGCCCGTGTCCTGCGAGATACCTGAGTTACAGAAATCTTATAACGCTCTTTGGGTGCAGAGCACCCCGGAAATGTTCTGCAAGTGCTGTCCCACAGCAACCAGGATTATACTACATAATCCAGGGTTAGATGGAGATTGAAGTGAGGCAGATTCAGGATTCCTGATCTGGAATCACAGCTTTGGACTGGGACCAGCCAGAAGGTTCAGACAGGCGCAGATGGAACGGTGGCTCTGGCCCCTGTCAGCTCTGTGACCAAGCAAGAACAGTAGGTGATGCATTAACAGATGTTCATAAACAGACTTCCTGTTACTTAGCCTTGAACTAATCCCCTCTTATCCCCTGCCCAAGATCTAGGGTTGCTTTTTCGCCCTCTGCCTCCTCTCCTAACAATGAAGACTCAGATTCCAACCGTGACTGGGGCTCTGCCTTCCACACCTCGCAATGCCCAGGCAAGGACTCCTATGTGGGTCTTCCCAAACCTGACACTGGAATCTCTAGTTACAGGACTGCTGTTGTCTTATCTCATAAATCAAATACTCCTGTCACAGGATCTACTGACTACAGTATCATGTGAACTGCACAGCGTGGTTCAAACAAAAAGTTGCTCAATATTTTGTCCAACTGTATGAGGAAACAGCATGAGTGTTGGCCAGTAGGAATTAAGACATCAGCATAAATTAAGTCAGCTTGTAATAACCTGCTGTGCAGTCATCCTGGGGCAAGGAGGAGGTAGAGACCTGCAGTAACAACTTGCAAGAGTTGGTGACTCAGATGCTCACTGAAAAAACACAAGAGCAGGAAAGCCATAACCAATTTGGAACTGATTGTTTGGTCACTCCAGGATGCTGCAGACCTCATTTGTCTCTGGTGTGTCTAATAGAGATATCTGCTGTGTCTCAGTCCCACATTGCCTGCTTGGGGAAACTGGAATGCACAGTGCTATGCTGGTGCTGCTAGCAAAACAGGAGCAAAAAAACCACTGAGACTGACAGGCAATTTCAATCAAACCTAAGAGATGGTTGGAGGTCTCAGGAATATTATGTTGACATGAGTTCAGGGAAAATGGGCAACTAGGTAGAGAGGGAGATTCAAATTTGCTAGTCCCTTAAGGGAAAGACAGCAATAGGAACTCACCTTTATTGCTGTATACTGAAGGATTCAGAGATGAGAGAAATGTTACAAGTTCTTTGCACCACAAGACAAGCTTTGATCAGAGCTTCTACCCTATCAGGCAGAAAATGCTTTGAGTGTGAGACATAAAGCTACAGGAAACTTCTCCTTCCAAGTTCCACTGCTCACAAGCGTATTTGATCACAATAGGAAATGTATCTCTTTTCATTCTCAAACAGGCTGCATTAAGTCTACTGTTTTGGTTTTTTTTTTTCTTTCCCCAGGAGAGACATTTGCACTTAAAGAGCACAGCTGTTGTATTTCAGTCCAAAAAAGCAAACAGACTGATGAAATTATAAGCGGTTAAAAAAACCCCTGAAAACATGAGATGACTGCTGCTACCTAACTTCCAGGCTCCCTATGCCTTCTACCAATGACGACAAAACTAAGGAATCAGACTGGTGGTTTTTAACCTTCTGAGAAGAGATCAAAGGCACAAATGCTCTGGGATACCTTTGGGTATTAGCTGTATACACCGCACCTGCAAAGGTAAAGCCTGGACTAAAGATGCTGCTGTGTGCATGTGTGAAGGAAGGGACAGAGGTGTGAAGGCAGGGGAGAGGGTCTTTACCCTCCTCGTAGTTCTAAAAGGCTTCTCTCGGGACTTATTATTTCTTACATCCTGTGAATCAGTATTAAATTGGTTGAAGACAATAGCTACTGTCTTTCAGCTGTCCAGAGCACTGTTTCTGTGCCTTAACACCCAGGAAAGTCCTTTTGCTTGTGAAGGGCCAGGCACAACCAATCTGTGGTGGTTGGAGCCTGATGGAAGCTGGTATGAATCTATACCAGGCTCAGGGTTTTTATATTCTGAAGTGGTGATGGGAACATGGAAAAAAAAAAAAAAAAAAACAACAACTTGGTCTGCAGTTAGGGAGACAAGTCAGGAATGACCTGATTACAGGAATAGTGCTGAGCTAAATACATACTTCCCACCCAGCCATAACTGCACTTTAAGTAGGACGGCCTGTTGGTCTTCCCAGCTGCTGTTAGATCACAGTGGTAGAGAGCACTACTGATTTCTGCCTAAAAAGTTAGTGCTGTATTAGCACTGAATGCTGGTCACAGCCTGAGATGTTTCTAACAGTGAAAATCCTGTTGCAAATGTGATAATACCAACGAATTTTGACTTGTCAAACCCATTCCAGGGCAAGGCGAGGCAAGCTCCAACCTTACTGTCACATGAGCAGCAGCTGTCCTTTGTCAGAGAAGCGTGATCTGCCGTGTCAAGTGAAACCTGAAGGAGTGGAAAAGAAGTGGTGATGTGTAGGAAACTGAGGCAGCTGCTGGACGGTAAAATCTGTTCATGTCAACAGACTACCTGCGATCACTGTACAGTGGAGAAAAGTAAGTAACTCTGACCCCCAGCCACCAAATCTAGAAACCCCCAAACTCTGTTATTGTGAAAAAGGGAAGCTTGACATTCATATTTCACAATTGTTCTTCCCTATTTTTCATGTCTGAAGGAGCTTTCACTTTCAGCTTATTTTGTCTATCCCAAATAGCTATAAAATTTAGCATAATCACCTGAAAATCAGAGGAAAAGTTGAGCAAACGACATGCACCATCAACACAAGGTAGAGACAGGGCTGATAACAAGGCCACAGCGTCACTAGGCTTGTGCTTCATGTCCCAGGCCGGTGGTCACAGACAGCGTGTGCCAGAGCTGCCCCCCCCACCGGCAGCTCCAAGGTCATCACCTCCCTCTGACCCGCTGCGTGCCACCACCGTCAGCCAGCGTACGCCCGCTGACGCGGGAAACCAAAAGCACTGCCACCCCCAACACCCCCAGCTCCTGCAGCTGCCATCGCTGGTTTGCAGCTGCATAGAGAAATAGGCTGGGGCACGGAGGATTGAAACTAATGCTATAGCTGACCCTTCCACTTGCTTGTCAGAATTAATTCTAGCCTCAGCCGCTTCCCGATTGCCATTTGTTTTGTGTGTACTTGTAGTGTGGTGGAACGAGACCGACAGGAGACAGACCTCTTCTTCCAGCAGCACTGCTGGCTGGTGCCAGTTAAACTGACTGGGGGCTCCTGCTGTGATTGCCCTGAAAAACTGAGGTGTCAGCAGAATTATGAAACCCTAATAACAGAGTTTTAAGCTATCTGCCTTTGCTACGCAGGCACAGTTGTGGACTGAAAATACAATCCCTGACATGTTCTAGTTGAGCTGTTTTTAGTTGGTGGAGCAGAGGAGCAGAGGTAGAGCTCCCTTGTCTCACAAGTCTGCTTGCCCGCTCTGTGAGAGATTTGCTGCAGTTCTGAACCCATCAAAGGCCTTGACAAAAAGCTCATCTCTTTGCAATGCTTCTCATGCTGCGTCCTGCTGCAAGAATGCTGCCCACTCATTTCAGAAACTAGTTAAGTATTACCACTTTTTTTTCCCCTCCCTTTTTTTTTTTTTTTACTTCAAAAAGAGAGAAGGGGAAATCTGCATTTACATAAACTTCTCCCCTGTAGTATTTGAGGAACAGTGACCCATTTCAACAACATTTTTAATATTCATAGCAACAGCTGTTTCTAAATACTGCCTACGCTTTTGGTAATCCAAACATCTGCTGGGAGGTTGAAGCTGACTAAA